>NC_081299.1:84702656-85326250 GCF_030435805.1 Mustela lutreola | reverse complement strand
TGCTCTCTCTCTCTCTCTCCAATAAATAAAATCTTTTTTTAAAAAATAGTACTTATTACTTTATTTTTAAAAGCAGTATATTCTTAGAAAAATGAGAAAAAACTTATTTTAATTGGTAAAAATGTGAACCATAATCAACTATCCAAAAACATCTAATGATATTTTGGTATAGATTTTGTCAATAATTTTTCTTTTTTTTTTTTTTTTTTTTTTTTTTTTAAGATTTTATTTATTTATTTGAGAGAGAGAGAGAGAGTATGAGAAGGGAAGGGTCAGAGGGAGAAGCAGACTCCCTGCCAAGCAGGGAGCCCGATGCGGGACTCGATCCCGGGACTCCAGGATCATGACCTGAGCCGAAGGCAGTCACTTAACCAACTGAGCCACCCAGGCGCCCATTTTTTGTCAATAATTTTTCTTATTTCAGTTTTTTGGAAATCCCTAAACCCCAGGACTTTAGTGGCAAAGGTGAAATAAAGTACCTAGGCCATTTCATATTGACACTTTTAAGTTTTCAACAACATTTTGGGTTTCTTATTTACATGGAAAATAAAGTCTTATAATCACAAAGTTCCACCTTTTCCTAAAAGAGAGATTTTTCTTGAGGGGAGAAAAAAGATGGAATTTTAAAATTCAATGAAATACCAAGAATATAACAAACATCCATGATTCCATAACCCAGAACTGATGTCTCAATTTTGTCACATTTGTTTACCTTTCCTTTTGTAAAGGAATAAAACATTACAACTAAAGTCGAAATCCCCTTTAAGCCATAACTCTTAAGTCCTGTTCCTTTCTCCCTCCCCGGTAGGAACCTAGTACATGTTTAGAGTATTTATTTCTACTCTACCATTAAAAATTTTTCATACATATATAAACATAATCATAAGCTATAATTACATTAACATGGCATCAAACTGTATCCATGATTTGGCATTTTCCTTATTCTATTCAGCATTGTTTTACTATCTATATTCATATACAGACCTAGCTCACTGCTTTTCACAATTCTAATGTTCCATCAAATGAATGAACCTTTTACTTATCCATTCTCCTACTGATAAACATTTAGCATCCTTTTCCTTTCAAAATTTAAATTTAAAAATTTAAAAATTTCCTGGAGTGCTCAGGTGGCTTAGTCGGTTAAATGTCTGCCTTCAGCTCAGGTCATGATCCCAGGGTCCTGGGATCGAGCCCCATGTCAGGCTCCTTGCTTAATGGAACGTCTGCTTTTGCCTCTGGCCCTTCCTTCTGCTGGTGATCTCTCTCAAGTAAATAAAATCTTAAAAAAGAAAGTAGCTCCCAAACATTCTTGCCTTACAATGTCAATTCTAAGTTTAAAAGCTTAAATGTTTTAAAGGCTTAAAATGTTTAAAAAATATACATTACATGAAGTATATGTATCATTAATGTACACTACTGCTACCATATCTACCCCCAAATTAATCAGAATTAGTGAGAAATGAATTGTGTATACCATCATTAACTGCATTAGATATGCATTAACTAATTTTGAAATATTCAAAACCTTTTTAGACATAGATATGTCCTTGTACGTAAGTATGAATATCAGTCTGGCTACAGACTTATTCCAATAGCTTACCAAAATGTATACATAATCTTTAGGACTATATATGAAACCCATTATCTGTATTTTGGGCTATCTGTATTTTGCTGATATGTCTCCAGCTACTAAATGTCCTAAAAGACCAAATGTTTAGTCAATGTTTTTAGACTGTAATCAAATTTACATAGATTATGTTAAATACTACTAAGTATCTAAGAAATTCTGCATATCAATTTTCCTTCAATTGTAAAAATAAAAGGCTCAATTTCTTAACTCACGGTTTTTTCAGTAAGCTATATTTACATTTTCTAAACACTAGTTCTGAAATATATTCCTAAGTGCAATATAATAACTACTAGAAGTTAATGACACAATAGAGTACATATGAAAACACACAATTATAAAATGCTAGGCAAATATCAGTTCACATTATATGCTATTCAGAAACAGTTACTTGTTCAAAACACATCTTTTAAGATTTTCCAAGTAAATGAACAGAAAAATAAATACATACAAAAATACTGACCTCAGTTGCAATTTTTTGTCCACTGTCTTCCATGATGCCAAACTTTAAAACTGCAACCTATAACTGTATGCTAAATATTGACAAATAAAATTCATCACAACTGCCTTTTCTTCTGACACTGGCATTTATATACCATCCTTTCAAACTACCTCAGAAGTAGCCACAGCAGGTCCTAAAAGTAGCAACAATATGTCCTACTTGAAATCCATAATAATCTTGTAGGAAATCCAAAAATTTTATTTTTTATAAAAGTGAAAGAAAAATGAGTCAAAGATAATTTATACTATCTGTATAACCAATTTTATTTCTATGATAGAAATAATAACTACCACTAAATTAGTTCACTTTTAAGTGCAGGGCACAATCCTGCTCAGTAACACTTAATAATCAACACTTTACTATCTAAGGTTCCTGTTACATTCTAAGTAAAACAACTTTTCATTGTTTCTCCTTCCCTTTCTTCCTCAATGTGTCAGGTGTCGGTTTACATAAGGCAAATATTACCTGTATGTAAATTACAGTACTGTCAATTTTTAACTTGTTCTTTCACTACTGCAGAATTTTCATTCTTATATTCAGTTAAATTGATAACACTCAAGTATTTCTTCAACTACACAAATATAAAAACTATTTGCATTCTAATTTTTAGATTAAAAATTGTTCAGTATTATTATACTCTATGTAATGTCAGTAATTTGGAAAACATAATGGTCTAGTAAGTATAGCTCTAAGTTCCCCTTTGAATGTGTTACGCTTCAATCTCCTATTTCCCCATTCTGTGCTATTCTGCCCTACCACCTTCCACTATGGCATTTCCTCCACTTACAGCTAAAGAGAGAAGTTAAAGATATTCCTAAAAAAATAGGGGGGGGGGGCACCTGGGTGGCTCAGTGGGTTAAAGCCTCTGCCTTCGGCTCAGGTCATGATCCCAGGGTCCTGGGATCGAGCCCCACATCGGGCTCTCTGCTCAGCGGGGAGCCTGCTCCCTCCTCTCTCTGCCTGCCTCTCTGCCTACTTGTGATCTCTGTCTGTCCAATGAATCAATAAAATATTAAAAAAAAAAAAAAAGTTCTAGTTATTCTAAAAAGAATAAGACTTGTGTAAAAGCCAGGTAGGGTCCACACACACTAACCATTAGTAAATGTTCAAGACCAAGGAAACTGGAAGCAGAAGTGAGAAATAAAGGTATCCTACAACACTCCACAACTTGCCATCAATATTTAATACATAGGGTCGCCTGGGTGGCTCAGTGGGTTGAAGCCTCTGCCATGGGCTCAGGTCCTGATGCCAGGGTCCTGGGATCAAGCCCCGCATCCGGCTCTCTGCTCGTCAGGGAGCCTGGTTCCCCCTCTCTCTCCACCTGCCTCTCTGCTTACTTGTGATCTCTGTGAAATAAATAAATAAAATCTTTTTTAAAAATTTAAAAAATTTTAAAAATAAAAAAATATTTAATACATAGGATACTTAGGCATTGGATACACCATGATGACCAAGACACATATAGTCTGTTTCTTCATGAAGTTTATCCTCTAGCTTGAAAGACACATTATTCAAACAACTCAAGAAATAGTATAAGTATGTAAACTGCTTTGATATAGGGTGCACGAGAAAAATATCATAGGAAAATGGTACCTTATGTCAACTTAGTTAAACTCAAACGTATCTCCCTAAGTCCTAGGGAGTGCTAGGTTAGAACTGGCTAAACACAAGTCTGCACAAAACTTGGGGGAGGGAGTGACAAAGAGCCATTACTCTCAGGAATACTCAGGGTTAAATCTGGTAAAACTGAAACAGAGAATTAGATTCCAGTTGTCCTCACTCTTCCCTGCACTAGGTCAGCTCTTCCTCACAACTGCCAATCCTATTGCACAAAAATGGGCTCATCCCTCCACCATACTCTTGACTATGGACAGAAAAAGACAGCGACACAAGACAACTTTCTATACACCTTTCCACCAGCTCCATTACATGGTCCTATTTTGGCTACAGGACATCCTTGCTTCCTAGATTCCTTTGAAAGCTCTGACTTGTGTACCCACACTAGTGTTTGAGGGAAGGCTGCTTTTAGTTACTCTTCAGTAATCCTCTGACGCTCTTTTTTTTTCCCCACAACACTCTCTTTTTAGACTTTTACTTCTCCTGCTTTCCCCACAATTGTGAAAGGTCTTATTCATACCATAAAATCCTTATCCTATAACAGTGAAGGGCTCTGTTTCTCATTTGTACCCTAATACAGTGTGTAGTACTAAATGTGGTTCTAGGGTAACAGAACCACAATGGAAGTAATTTGGAATTAGTTTCTGATCTGACTAGATTTAAGGCCATTAATGACCCTATTACCAGTGGTAAAGGAGACACTGGTGGTTGTTCATCATGCTAAGGCAAAAGTTACTTAAACTATAGCCTGTAAACACCTATAATCAACATGAGATTTTGGGTGATCAAATAGTTGCTACCACAATATTTTCTGAAAATCAGCATATAAAGGTGTTCACTTTTTTCTTCTAAAATAACTAGAAAACTTAGAGAAAGACAATAATGAACTTGAGAATCTAAATTCATAGCCCATGGTCCAGGTAAGATATCAGAAAGCTTCTATCACAGGCCTAAGACAACTTCTCTCTTTTAGCTATTAAGTCAGTGTTTCTGAAAAACATGTCCAAAGTCTGATCCTGTCATGGGCCTGAAATAAAAAGCAAACTGAAGGGTGCCTAGGTGGCTAGTTGGTTAAGTGTCTGCCTTTCTAGTCATGATCCCCAATCCTGGGACTGAGCCCTGCACTGGGCTCCCTGTTCAGCAGGGAGTCTGCTTCACCGTCTGCCTATCCTCCTGCTCATGCTCTTTCTCATATAAATGAATAAAATCTTAAAAGAAAAGGAAAAAAAGCAAATTGAGTTTTTAATTTCATAGGGTCCCAGTATCCTATACTCTACACATTTTTACAATCTCTATATCCTAGCACATGTCCCGACATTAAAATATGCCTGAGGATTGTAGCAGGCTGAAAAATGGCCCCCAAATATATAGGTCCTAATCCCTAGAACATGTAAATGTTACCTTATTTGGGAAAAAGGATTTTGCAAATGAAATTAAGGATCCTGAGATTGGAAGATTATGCTGGATTAGCTAAGTGCGCCCTAAACACCAGCACAAACACCTCATAAAAGACAGACAGAAAAGGAGAACACAAATACTTAAGAGGACAAAACTGTGAAGATGGATCCATAGAGAGATCTGAAGATGCTGGCCTTGCAGACTAGTGATAGAGCCACAAACCAAGGAAGACTGGCACCCACCAGAAGCTGGAAGAGAAAAGAATGGGTTTTTCCTTAGAGCCTCCAGAGGGAGTATAGGCAGCCCTGCTGACACTTTATCATCAGCCTAGTGATGCTGATTTTGGATCTCTGGCCTCCAGAACTATGGGAGAATATCTTTCTCTTAATATAAGTAACTAATCTGGGGTAATTTTTACAGAAGCCTCGGGAAATCAATACAAGTGTGTGTTTTTTAAAATTTAATTGTTCTCTATTCTATGTCTACTTAGGCAGAAACCATTTAAAATGTTTAGGAGGGGGCGCCTGGGTGGCTCAGTTGGTTAAGCCGCTGCCTTCGGCTTGGGTCATGATCTCGGGGTCCCAGGATCGAGTCCTGCATCGGGCTCTCTGCTCAGCGGGGAGCCTGCTTCCTCCTCTCTCTCTCTCTCTCTCTCTCTGCCTGCCTCTCTGCCTACTTGTGATCTCTGTCTGTCAAATAAATAAATAAAATCTTTTAAAAAAAAAATGTTTAGGAGGAAGACGGTTAAAATTAAGTTTACAGGACTCAAAAGAATTAATCAGTTACCAGGATAACAAGCTTATACTGAGAGTGCGTACAACAACTCCTCTCACAGGGCAACAGGGTGGCTCAGTTGTTAAGTGTCTGTCTTCAACAATTCCTCTCACACAGTTTGTGCTGTGCTTAATAAATATTATTTAAAATAAATGTCAGACTCAGTATAAAAAAAAAAATCAAGGATACCAAATAAGTGAGATATTGCTCTAGTGATGTTCTGTCATGGAAAATTTGAAGCCATCCATTGTTTCACAAAACTATATGGTTAATAATATTTCTTTTATTTATTTATTTATTTATTTATCATTTTTTATAAACATATATTTTTATCCCCAGGGGTACAGGTCTGTGAATCACCAGGTTTACACACTTCACAGCAATGTCCATAATATTTCTATAGGGAAGGGAAGGACTTGACCAATGTTAAAAAATAATTCTATTAATGCTTATTTTAGAAAACACCAATTTCTTTGCTATTTTAAAGGACATAAAGAGCAAAAGACAGTACAGATCATCACTATTTTTATTCATGTCTTTGTTTTTGTAACTGGAAATATTAACAGCAGTAATCAGATAAGAATTTATAATCTAAAAAACAATTTCCAATTTTAAAATTTCTGTTCACACTGGAGTATTCTCAAATTGACTCCTTTTTTTTTTTTAAATAAGAATTTATTTATTTACTTGACAGAGAGAGAGAAATAGCATGCATAAGCAGGGGGAGCAGTAGGCAGGAGAGGGAGAAGCACACTCCCTGCTGAGCAGGGAAACCAATGTGGGGCTCAATCCCAGGACCCTGGGATCATGACCTGAGCTGAAGGTGGATATTTTAACCAACTGAAGCCCCTCTGCCGCCCAAATGGATTCCTTTAAACATGATGTATTGCCCAGTTTGAGGTATACTACATATGTCAAAACATGCCATCTAAAACATATCTATCTATAAAATATAAAGTCAAACATAATATAATCATTCTATAAGATAGTGTTATTCCCCAAGTACTAACATTAATAACAAGGTTCTAGCATTTTTTTCAAATGTTTAAGAATTAAAATTACCAGGAAGCCTGGGTGGCTCCGTTCATTAAGCATCTGCTTTTGGCTCAGGTCATGATCCCAGGTCCTGGGATCCAGTCCTACATCTGGCTCCCTGCTCAGCAGAGAACCTGCTTCTCCCTCTCACTCTGCCTGCTGCTCTCCCTGCTTGTACTCTCTCTCTCTGGCAAATGAATACATAAAATCTTTTTTTTTTTTTAATTAAAGTGTACTGGGACAATTAAGAATAATGTTTAGCTATTTAATTCAGCCTGAGGCCAAACCTGAAAGATCAGGGACCTTAAGATGTTTTTCTTTTCTTTTTTTTTTTTTTTAAGGTTTTTCTTTATCTGTCAGAGAGAGAGAGAGTGAGCAACCACAAGAAGAGGTAGTGACAGGCAGAGGGAAAGCAGGCTCCCTGCTAAGCAAGGAACCCAATGTGGGACTCAAATCCAGGACCCTGGGACAATGACCGGAGCGGAGGCAGACATTCAACCAACTGGGCCACCCAGGTTTTCCAAATGCTTCTCTTTGTAGCACTCATAAATGGTAAAAATTTTAGAAAACTGTTTAAAATAATTTAACTGAAACTTAATAGAACATATAGAACTAGCTGGTATTTATGGATATATGGTTTGACAGATTGTCGAGGGCAAAAAATTTTTTGAACTCTAGCTATTTAACTGTGTTTGAGTAGTTAATGGAAGAATACCACCCTCCCCCAAGGACAAAATTCCACTGCTAAAATTCAAATGCTATGTAGTGGTTGGATTTTGTCTTTTTTTTAAACCACCACCCTTTCTAAACAGGAAAGTGTTACCACTCCCAGGTAAACCTATAGTCTTAGGAGTTTATATATACAATGGGTTTATAAACTACATAGATTTTGAGTACATTTCAGTTACGCCTGTTCAATATTTACTGTTCTTACATCACTCTGCCTCCCAAATGATGGGACAGCCTTCGGACTCTCACAACTCAAATCTCCGTATAGCTGGTATCTTATGAAAATGTAGATCTGATCACATTCCTTTTATTTTTTTTTAATTTTATTTATTTATTTGACAAAGAGAAAGAAAGCACAAGTAGGGGCAGAGAGAGGGAAAGAAGCAGGCTCTCTGCAAAGCAGGCAGCTGGATGTGGGGCTCAGTCCTAGGACCCCTGAGGCAAAGGCGGACATTTAACCGTCTGAGACACCCAGGCGCCCCTCATTCCTTCTCTTTTTGTAAAATTTAACTAACTCCCTACCAATAAAAGATACAGGACAAACTCACATAAAACAGTCCATCGCTACCTGGCCCCAACCTAAATTCTCTGCCATAAACTATGATCTATCTCAAACATTTTTTCTTCATGCATTCTTTAAAGAAATATCCCTTTTTTAAAAATAACTCTTTCCTTGGGGCACCTGGGTGGCTCAGTTAGTTAAACATCCAACTCTTGATCCCAGCTCAGGTCTTGATCTCAGGGTTGTGAGTTCAAGCTCCTCACTGGACATGGAGCTTACTTTAAAAAAAATTTTTTTTTCTTTAATTATAATTTTTCTTTCCTCTTCTTTATCTGTAGAATTTTTTCTCTTGTATCAAAATACAAGTCTACTCTCAGTGAAGTTTTCTCAAGTTTCAAGCTGACTAAAAAAGCCTCTCCTCTACCATATTCCAATGTGATTTTTATACTTATATTTTATAATTACCACTTATAAATTTTATCAGTCTAACTTATTGACATATACGCATTTCCGTGTTTTACTCATCATTGTATTTCCTGCAGCTCCTTACCAGGATATGTCACATAATAGGCATATACTCTATGTTGAATTTATAAAAGAACAAATAAACTCTACCATATGTAAATTCTCAGAAGGGAAGAATGACCCTCAAAGATTAAGTTTCTCTGTATAATACATAAAAGATGCAGGCACCCATGTCAAAACATGTTTCCGATAAATGTTTCCTAATAATTATAACTTCACAAGTTAAATTAATAAAAGAACATCTACTGAGTACCTACAGCATATCAGACATTGTGCTAGGTGCTTTATAGGCATTATCCCATTTAAATCTCATTTAATCTGTAAATGTTGCAAGTTCTAGGGCACGTGGTGGCTCAGTAGCTTAAACATCTGCCTTTGACTCAGGTCATGATCCCAGGGTCTTGGGATTGAGTCCCACATCAGTCTCCCCTGCTCAGTGGGGAGCCTGCTTCTCCCTCTCCCTCTGCTGCTCCCTCTGCCTGTGTTCCCTCTCTCGCTGTCTCTCTCTCTCTGTCAAATAAATAAATAAAATTTTAAAAAATACTTAAAAACCTGTAGGTTCTGAGATATTAAGTATATAATTTACCTTGCCTAACATGTCAGAGCTCCGATATAAAGGAAGATTTCTCTCAGTCAAAGCTACCAATTCATGACTTATTAATTTTTGCAGTAAGTCTTTTGCATGGTCTTCGTAGTAAAGGCGAAGTGTTTAAAACGTCTAAGTTTTAGAGGGCCAATCAGAATAGTATATTAAAGTACAACTCTGCACTCAGATTGCCTAATTTCACATTCTGTCCCCACCACTAAATAGAGCAGATTATTTAACCTCTCTGTCCCTCCTTTCCCTCATCTATACTATGGAGGGGAAGGGATAGTATGTACCTCACACCATGGTTATGAGGATTAAAAGCTATCAATCAAAAGAAGTGGTTATAATACTCTAGTGCTTTATTTGAATATTCACTGAATACCTTTGTAAGACTTACTCATGTTAAAAAATGCTACTAGAAGTGTTTAAAATTGGTTTTAAAGAACATATGAATTTAGAAAAAACTTCACATCCTGCTTTTACAGAAAAAGTAAGCAGAACGGGTAAAAGGTGTATGTAGACACTCTCTTATTGGAATGATCTTCTTTTTTAGCATTTTACCTGTTGTAACTTAAAAGTTTCAGCTTCGGGCACCTGGGTGGCTCAGTGGCTTACGCCTCTGCCTTCAGCTCAGGTCATGATCTCAGAGCTCCGATATAAAGGGTCCTGGGATCTAGTCCTGCATCGGGCTCTCTGCTTGGCAGGGAGCCTGCTTCCTCCTCGCTCTCTCTCTGCCTGTCTCTCTGCCTACTTGTGATCTCTCTCTATCAAATAAATAAAATAAAATCCTTAAATAAAAAAAAAATTTTTAAATAGTTTCAGCTTCACCTTAACTCTAATTTCTATTGTATTTCCTGATCCATCATGCTTTTTCAATCAAAACACTTATCTCCATACAGCAACTGGTTCTTTGTTTTTTGAGTGGTACCTCCAATCTGAATGATAAACTGGTAAGAATTCTGGGCAGCCAATTTAGATAGAGAAGCTGCATAACATTCAAGCTTATAAAGTAAAAACTCTCATATTTATATACCAAACACTCTCAAATCTACCTAGCAAACAACATTTAAAAGTTCACTAAAATTATATAAACACAGCACTACATTCCTTCATTAAACCAGACAATTAAGTTGAATATACTGAGGATTGACTTGCTTTTGGAGAGTTGACATCTAATGCTTAGCTATCAATTCATGATCTGAACTTTAATAATAAATTCATACACATGAGTAACAATATTAACTGCTGGTTTGATGATGTTCAAATAATGATGGTAAATGACATTATTAACTGCTGGTTGGATTTTAGTTACTGACAAGTTTACAATTTACTCTTAATTTTTTTTTGCAGTTTCATACACATACACAAAAATTCCACAGCAGATTAATATAAAATAAAAAGCTCCCTGTCTAAAACTTTTAGGAGAAGGAAAAACCTCAAAAGTTATACTTCGCAGCTACTGAATGGTAAGACTGGGCTTTAACTGAGGTTATTTCAGTTGATTCTAATGTGTATCTTTCCTTCATTCATCATATTGAGTTCTCACTGTGTGAAAGACACATCTGAGGCTCAGTCAGTTAAGTGTCTGCCTTCAGCTCAGATCCTGGGATAGAGCCCTGCATCAGGCTCCTTGTTCAATGAGGAATCTGCTTCTTCCTCTCCCTCTGCCTACCCTGGCCCCTGGAATTTGTACTCTGTCTCTCTCAAATAAATAAAACCTTAAGAAAAAAAAGACACATCTGAAGATACAAACTATATGCATATTGAATATAACTGAAGCAGTGTAAAGAGTCTGTGCAGAACCTAGGGCCAGTTATTTGACCTTTAATGTTCTCATCTAGAAAATGGGGGTGAAAGAAAATAGAATATGCCACCTGCAAAATGAGCCACTTTAGCATATTGGTTATTTCATGCTGTAGGTACTTAAAAAACAGCAAATGCAGGGGAGGCTTTCCCCAAACCTTCCTCTTCTATCTAAAAACAAATCCTCTACAAGCAACTCAGTTGTCATAAATCCCCCATCCCCAGAGGAGTTTCATCAACTAGGGAGGATTGACTCACTATAGAAGATTAGAAGTTAACATCATACCCAGATAAACTTTGCCACAAACTATCTTAACTCTTACATATTCTTCTAAGGGTCCATTCATCTTTCCTAAAAATCGCTTATTTTCCCCTAAGAGGCCTACATCTCTCTTCTCCTTTCCCTCTCAGAATGGTATTTAATTCTGAATTCTAAAGCTACTCCTTTGAGTTACTCATTTTCCCTGAGTGTATACACTGTATATATGGAGAACATATGTTAATAAGCCTCTGTTTTTCTCTTGTTAATCTGTCTTTTATGATGGCAGTCTCGGCTAGGAACTCAGAAGATCAGAGAGAAAATTAGTTTCTTCCCCTACAGTTTTTGGTGACAAAAGATGGGATTGCTGAGATACCCTATGCACTCTACAGCTCACAGATGGGACCCTGGAAGAACCAGCAGAGGCCAGAGATGGGTAAGAATTCTTACCAAATCAGCTCTCCTTGATCTGTCTATATAACACCCAGTCAAGAGAAGAAGGTAAAATTTCATATGGCCTCTTCCTTTCCAAATCAGATTAGCAGAAGGAAAACATCTGTAAATATTAGTTCTCTGAATTAAGATTCTCGGGAATTTGGTTTTAGGGTACCCACTGGTTATTGATCCTTGCCTCCTAAAGTGCAGCTATTCCTTCCCTATTTATCTCATTTTGTGCTCTAAAATTTGGCTTGGCTTTCTGCCTGCCTGGGGCATGCAGGTTATCAGTTCTTGGGTGTGCAAGTGGCTCAAACATCAGGTTAGAAGTCATAAGAAAAAGAATACAGAATATAGAATAGGAGCTAGACAGAAATGGGGGTTGCACTCCATTGGAAGCTAGCATCCTACTGACTGCTGCCAGTTGTTTGGGGGTGGGGGATGAATTGGAGATATGTCTCTTTCTTTTGGCTATCTTTAATAGTGCTTCTGGACCTTGGGAGGGCTGCATCTTTTTTACCTTCTCTGGATATATTTCTTGCATCATGATTGAGTCATAAAAGGTTTATTGGTTTTGGTTGTGAGTCACTCGATATGCTTACCTTTGGTTTAAAAAAAAAAATTTTTTTTTTAATATTTTTAAAAAGGAGTTCAGTACTGCCAGGAATATTTACTGTTTGTCCCAGCTGAAACCTGATAAGATATTTGAAAGGATTTTTAAAGGAGCTCTATGGTCAAGTTAATCTAATTGGAAGCTGGTATTTGGAGCCTGATGGGAATTATTTGTTCTTTAATGCCTCTCTGTTCTATTCCATCCTATGCTTCTCGTGAGAACTTTTCAGTCCACTGAAATCCTCTTCTTGAACCCCTGCTAGCTATATACTCTGCCACCTCTGTCTACCTCCTTCTTATTGGCATGATTTTGTTGAGGATAATCTGGAACTTCACTGGCTTCTTTGGGAAACCTAAGATCTTCCCAAACTGGCTCTTCTAAGACCTCTCTACCTTCCCATTACTTCTGCTCCTTCTTCCTCCTTTAGCCAACTTCAATATTCTACCCATTTGCCTTGACTCCTTCAGGCCCCTATCCCCACCATCCCTCTTTCTACCCCTGCAAGATTTCTCTCTCCCCACTTTAGCCTATAGTCATTTGAACTTTAAGACCCCTATCCTCCATCAGGATCTCTAAGAGAGTTAGAGACAATTACCCTGATGCTGAAAAGGGAAAGGGAGTTATCTGGATACTGGGCAAATGAACAATCTTAAAAAGTCTTCTCAGAGCATGCAGCTGGCTCACTCAGAGAAGTGTATGACTCTTGATCTCACAGGGTCATGAGTTCAAGCCCCAGGTTTGGTATAGAGATTGCTTAAATAAATAAACTTAAGGGAAAAAAAAGTTTTTTCAACAAACATTAGTAAAAAGCTTTAGCCATCTAAGCAGGTAACCTCACCTTATTCTATCTATCAGACACACAATTTCTTTTACATAAACTAGTGAGCTTTCTATTACTGTACCTAACACATGGTTAAGAATTTAAAACAAAAGCCATAAGATCTCATTTCTGTTTGTGTGTTTTACATGTATGATATTTTTCTACCTCTAGATGGTCTTGCCAAAAGTAGTCTGTAAAAGAGCTCAATTAATTAAATTATGGGAAAAGGGAATACTATATTAATATCATATTCTTGGAGAGAAATACAGAAACTAACACAAATGTTTTTAAGTTCACATGACTCAGGTAATCTTTGGCAAATAAGAATATTGTTGGTTTAGCTAAAACAACAACAAAAACAAAGTTGACAGCATTAAATATAATGCAGACATACAGCTTTTCTAGCTGGGTTTATAAGTCAAATAAGCACAACATTAGCTCTATGTTACAAAATTTGTCAGCAAGAAAAACCATAAGATGACTAGCTGCTTAATGTTACAAAATTTGTCAGCAAGAAAAATAATAACATGGCTAGCTGCTTAATGTCTCATGAAATTTTCATGAGTAATTGAAACGTATGTTTTTATTTTTTATTTTTTTTAAAAGATTTTATTTATTTATTTGACAGAGATGACAAGTAGACAGAGAGGTGGGCAGAGAGAGAGAGGAGGAAGCAGGCTCCCTGCTGAGCAGAAAGCCCGATGCGGGGCTCGATCCCAGGACCCTAGGATCATGACCTGAGCCGAAGGCAGAGGCTTTAACCCACTGGGCCACTCAGGCGCCCCGAAACGTATGTTTTTAAAACAAGTGAATTAAATAAAAGTTTAAATGTAAAAAAATTTAAAAATACAAAAATTCATAAATGAACTTTTCAACAATAATTATTTTTTACGTCTGCTTGAATAGTTTCCCAAATCTTTTTGGAGACTTATGTCCTTAGAGATTTGAGAAGTCTAGTTAAATGATAGATAGTCAGCAACTACATTTACAAAAAAAAGAAAAGAGGGGTTGGTTGTAGTACATCTCTGAGTTAACCAGAATGTTGGTGTATGACAAACATTTCACAATTACTTACTTCCTAGTTTTCACTAGAATTAAGCATTCTAAGAATTAAGAATTCTAATTAATATACGTAATTAAAATACTAGAAATAACGGAGGAACTCTATATACATAGAAAGCAGATGTGTTTTGGTATGAAAACTATAAGATATGGAGATATGTTTTTGTCAAGAGCAAAAAAAAAAAAAAGGACTAATTTTGCCCTAAAGTAGAATTATTGGTTTTTCCATAATGAGAAAGAGCAAAATAAAAGACAAACACTGAATAGATATAGAAAGCTGAGAAGAGAGAGAGAGAGAAGAAACTTATTTTGAGTGGTCAAGTGGCTAAAATTGAATGCATTAATTACAGGGGTTATAAAAACGAGCCTTAATATCAAAAGTACATTGATGTAAAACTAGAACTGAGTCTTTTTTAAAAAAATATTTTATTTATTTATTTGACACAGAGAGAGGGAAGCAGAGGGAGAGGAAGAAGCAGACTCCTCACTGAGCAGGGAGCCTGACACGGGAATCAATCCCAGGATCCCAGAATCAGGACCTGCGTTGAAAGTAGACACTTAACAAACTGAGGTACCCAGGTACCCTAGAATTGAGTCTTGTTTCTCCTTAAAGAACAAAGTTTTCTTGGACTATGGGTCTACTCCTGATAAGACTGTGAAAGGTTTTCCTTTATCTTTAAAGTAACCTGCCTAGAAAACAAAGATCCAGTGTTTTATCAAAATAACTTCCTGTGTTTCTCATTTTCTTTATCAGGTCTTTGATTACTTAAGAAAACAGCCTTCTCTATTAAAAGAGCAAAGGTTTTATATATATATATATATATATATGTTAAAGGGATTGTTTCACAGGACCTCCGATCCTATTTAATCATGTGTTTTATTTTTTTTTTTTTTAAAGATTTTATTTATTTATTTGACAGAGAGAAATTACAAGTAAGCAGAGAGGCAGGCAGAGAGAGGAGGAAGCAGGCTCCCCGCTGAGCAGAGAGCCCGACGCGGGACTCGATCCCAGGACCCTGAGATCATGACCTGAGCCGAAGGCAGCGGCTTAACCCACTGAGCCACCCAGGCGCCCTAATCATGTGTTTTAAAACATTTTAATATGTTTGGCAAAATTCCCCCAAATCAAATCCTAAATGAAGTCTTTTGGACCTGGATCTTTGATTTGTTCCAGAGGGTCGCTGAAACATCTCAAAAGATTTGTTCTAGCTCCTTATAAAAAAAGAAATGTCAAACTAATTAGGTTTATTTGATATGTCAAATTATATAGAAAACCTTGCTAAATAAGTGATATTTAACCTTCCTGGGTTATATTTGTATGAAGGATGTTATTAACATGTGTTTCAGAGGGCGCCTGGGTGGCTCAGTGGGTTAAGCCGCTGCCTTCAGCTCAGGTCATGATCTCAGGGTCCTAGGATCGAGTCCCGCATCAGGCTCTCTGCTCAGCGGGGAGCCTGCTTCCTCCTCTCTCTCTCTGCCTGCCTCTCTGCCTACTTGTGATCTCTCTCTGTCAAATAAATAAATAAAATCTTTAAAAAAAAAAAAAGGGAGCCTGCTTCTCCCTCTCCCTCTGCTTGCTGCTCCACATGCTTGTGCACATGGTCTCTCTCTCTCTCTCCCTGTCAAATAAATAAATAAAATCTAAATTAAAAAAAAAAAAAGAATAAGTAGAATCTCTACAAAGATAGTAAGGAAGAACCTTGTAGAAGAAAGGATGCAAGCAAAGTCCAAGGCGGTAGGCACACAGCATGTTCAGAAATAACATTTCCAAGTAACTACAGCAGCTTAGCTAAAAAAAAAAAAAAAATTATGTGGGATAAAGTAATTCAAAAAAATGAAAGGGACATAGTGATCTAATTGGAGCTATGGACAGCTGCAATTTTGAAAAGTTTTGAATGCCACCCTAAATAATTTTAAATGTATTTTGGAGCCAATAGAAGGTCACTGAGTACTTCTGAGGGAAGAGTGACCAGGGATTGCATAAGCTATCTTTTAAGAAGCAGTATGGAGGGGAGTGACTGGAAGGGGGACAGATTGAGGGAAGCAAGTCCACTTTGGAAGCCACTGCTATATTGCAAATAAGGGAGAAGCACCACATTTTAGCACGGAGACTGCAGGAAGGAAAAAGGGGGGAAGTAAACTGAGACGCTGAAAAACCAGAATCTGTACTTAAGAGGCCGTGTTAGGTAGGAAATGTTAGAACCATTCATATAAACTTAACATTCCCTTAAAGGAAACAACCAGAGTTTACCAATGCAAATAAGGCCACCAAGTGAGAAACTGTACCAGATTTCATCTTTAACTATCAAAGCTGAATGTTGACTGAAAACCAAAAACTCCGATTCCATTTTCAAAGACTGCATGTGATAAGAACATAATAAAAGATTCAGTCTTGCTACTATAAAGTAATGACATGGAAGCGGTTGGCCAAGCAAGGCCCATTTCATCATTCAGTATCGTTCTTTAACTCATTTGAACCCGCGTTCCTGAAAGGTGGTTAGCTGGTTAAATAAATACTATGAAAATCCTCCCTCCCTCAACCCTCAGAACCCCTCCCCCGCACCCCTCCAGCACACGGGCGCGCGCGCGCACACAGCTCCGGATAGGAATCTCGCCCGGCTCCGGACCGCCCCTGCCGCGGCGCTACCAGCCTTACCAAGGACAGCCCTTCCATCTCTCCAAGTCCCTGCGAGTGCAGGGTCCCCGTCGGGTGGATCGGCGCCTACCGCAGGGCCACTCTCGGAGCGGGAGCTCCAGGGACCTTCACAGAAGGAATGACGGCCAGCCGGGCCCGCCGGCCACGGGGCTCCCCACGCCCTAGGCTCGGAGGCACACAGAGCCGTCTTCATTCGCTTGACACACCCCTTTCCTCGGGCCCTTTCCTCCTCCACCCAACACATTCTGCACGTCGTCCCTCGGAGGTACAACGTGTCACTTCATTCGCTCCCCCCCCGTGCTTATCTCGACCCCGTCCCCTTCACTCGGACGGACTTTCCATCAGGCCCCCGCACACCTTTTCCTCCTCCTCCTCCTCCCGGAGCTGCGCCGCCCGCCCCCACGCCACCGGCAGCCTCTAGCGCCCCGGCCGGCCGCTGCCGCAGCAGCCTGCTGCCCTGCGCCCGCCTCCCCCCAGGGGCGCCCCACGCTCACCTCCCGCGCAGCTCCCCCGGCTGCGCGCACCCCGGGCGGCGACTCGGCTCCGCCCGGCAGCCGAGGCTGGCCAGCCCGCTGGGTCCCCCGCGACCCTTGACGCCCTGAGCCGCCGGCTCCAGCCGCCTCAGCCGCCGCGAGCCTGGTGCGGCCCAGGCGTTTCCGGGTTCCCGCGGTCCCGTCCCCCAAATGCTCCGGCTTCCGCCTCGGCCCGGGCAAACGCGGTTCCCGGCTCGGCTGCGGCGGCCCCAGCTTGGCGCTTGCCAGCTCGGTCCCCGAAAGCGAGGCACTTAGGCGACTCGGCGGGCAGCCCCCGGTGTAGCCTTCACCGTCGCGTCGCCGCCTGGGGCACTACCTCCCGCTAGTTCTGTCCGGGGTGGGAGAGTCGGATAGAGTGGCTCCCGCCGAGGGCTTCTGCGGGGCTGTCCGGTCCGGTCGTGCCGGGTGCCAGGGTGTCCGACTGCGAAAAGAAAGGCAAAGTCCTTTGGGGCAAAGGTCCCTGAGAAGGGAGTGAAGAGGAGGATCCAGGAAAACAACCCCAACTGGATATAGCTGTTACTGTCCCTGAAAACAACGTTAGCCCTGGCACAGGCTGCCACCCAGGAGTCCAAAAGAACGCTTCTTGAGTTGGAAATAACCACTCTCCCATCCTGGCCGAGACCTTGAGTTTGAGGAGAGCCCCTTAATGCTATTAACCGGGGCAGGGGAAGGAACAATCAGCAAGAAAAAGCAAACGGGGCTAGAGGATCTCAGAGTTCCTGGCTTCATGGATCCCTTGGGCAACACCAGCTTTAGAAGGCCGTCTGATTTCTGTGTTGGAAATCCTCCAACCACCAAAGCCTAGTCTGATGATGGACAAGCTAAAATTATTATTCTAGGTCCAGTTTGATCATCAAATTGCATTTTAAGGTTTTCCCTTTCTTCTTACACAGTGCCGCTGTAGATGAAGCCTACATCTGTTTATATTGCACGTGATTAAAACTACCTCCATAGAGACAGAGAGCAGGAAAATAAAATTAAATAACTGTGTTAGAAAATAACTGGCTTTGGGCGCCTGGGTGGCTCAGTGGGTTAAGCCGCTGCCTTCGGCTCAGGTCATGATCTTGGGGTCCTGGGACTGAGCCCCCCACATCGGGCTCTCTGCTCAGCAGTGAGCCTGCTTCCCCCCCCCCTCTCTGCCTGCCTCTCCATCTACTTGTGACTTCTCTCTGTCAAATAAATAAATAAATAATCTTTAAAAAAGAAAAAGAAGAAAAATAACTGGCTTTAAGTTTTTCTGTGTTGTGACCTTGAGAAAACCCCTGGATGTGGAAATTTATATTAGATCTTAATGTTTGTCCAAATATTTTGGAAACAAAATACGGCTGGTACAAAATAATAATAGCTAGGCACTATTCTAACATATCTACTTTTTTTTTAATTCAAAAATAGTAGGTATTCAGTAAACATGTGTGGTTGTAAGGGGAAAGAAAGATAAAATGTTTTAAAAATTAACCAGCAGCAAAAATATACCTTAAGACATGAAAACATTTTTTTAAAGAAAAGCCTTCAGTTCTCTCAGAAAGCTTTAAAATGAGAAAAATGAGAAGTGGAAGCACTTATAATTATGAAACAGTAACGTGGACATCTGGGACAGGCATGAAATTGAAAATGATCAAAACTCTATAAAAAACAACAACAACAACTTGGGGCACCTGGGTGGCTCAGTGGGTTAAAGCCTCTGCCTTCGGCTCAGGTCATGGTCCCAGGGTCCTGGGATTGAGTCCCGCATCAGGCTCTCTGTTCAGCAGGGAGCCTGCTTCCTCCTCCCTCTGCCGGCCTCTCTGCTTACTTGTGATCTCTGTCTGTCAAATAAATAAATGAAATCTTAAAAAAAAAAAAAAAAAAAAAAAAAACCTCTATACAAACAAAAGCAGTGATGAAAATAGAGGGCCAAATAAAAAAGAAAGAAAAAATAGAGGACCAAATATATGAAACTCACAATTGCTGCAAAGTTATGCTCCCTAACACCGATGACCAAAAGAAAGTAATAACTTTCATTAGCCTTTTCTAGGTTTACAATTTATACTCATACCTACTGAATTGCTTTGAGCTTCCCTGTGTATACCACCCATAGGACATGTTGCTATTTCTCATGCTGTTCACTAAGTGTAGAATATGTTTCTACTACTCCCACATATATACATATTTTTTTATAGCAAGCCCATTCCACTTTTAATTCTCTGCTCAGGTATTACCACAAACTTGAAGGCTTTTCCAGCCTCCTTCCTCCCAGGGGTCTGATTTCCTTCTCTGAGGTCTCAGTGTCTTGAGGCACTCTGTGCATACCTAGGTAATTTTACTTCATTGTACTGTGATCTGTTTTCATATCAATTCTTTCTGCCTAACTCTTTCCTTGAGATCTGTGCTATCTCATTTATCTCTGGATCTTCAGCATTTAGCACACTGGTGAGCCCATGGTAGAAACTCAATACATATTTCCTAAACTGAACTGTTTTTGGAATGATGTCAAAGACAAGCCAGATAGTATAAAAGCTTGCCAGGGAAGAATGTGAGCAGAGCCTGAACTGCAAGTCTAGGCACCCAACACCTTCAAAACAGTTAAATCAGTACCCAACATCTAAAAGTCTTCTAATAATAACAATAAAGATTGTCCCTTTGAGTAGCTTGCCTGTATCATCTCATCTAACCTTCAGAACAGCCCTGTAAAGTAGGCATTCGTGTCTCTCTTTTGCAGAAAGTGAAACTGAGGCTTAGTGACACTCAGTAACTTACTGAAGTTCCCAGACTTACTGAAAGATAAACTGGGATTCAAATCCTGATTTGTCTGCTTTGAAAGTCCATGCTCACTCTAAAACACTACATTTAGTTGTTATAGAAAGAAAAAGTGGTATAGGAAAAGAAAGAGCCAGAATAGTAAAAAGGTGGCAGACAGCAAAAGTGCCAATAGAGTTAATAAATGTCAGTAAAGGGACGCCTAGGTGGCTCAGTCTGTTGAGTGTCTGTCATCAGCTCAGGTCATGATCCCGGAGTCCTGGGATGGAGTCTCATATTGGGCTCCTTGCTCAGTGAGGAGCCTCCTTCCCCTTTTGCCTCTCTCTCTCTCCCTCTCTCTGACAAATAAATATAAATAAATAAATATATATATATATATATATATATATATATATATATATATTTTTTTTTTTTTAAGTGTCAGTGAAGAACAGAGATGGCCATGAAGGAAGGGAGAAAAACAGCAACCCGGGACAGAGGACTAGCTTTGGCGTCCCTATCATAACAGCTCTGAGAGGCAAAATTTTGGCTACTTAAAGATAAAAAAATTTGAACAACATATGGGCCTGAGAGTAGCCAGTCAAACAGGACTAGGTAACTCAACAGAACTTCATTAGAGTTGCCAAATGAAATACAGGACACTTAGTTAAATTTGAATTTCAAATAAACAATGAATAATTATTTAATATATGCAATATTGGGGATATACTTGTACTAAAAAAATCATCAGTCTATCAGAAATTCAAATTTAGGGCAGCTGGGTGGCTCAGTGGGTTAAGCCTCTGCCTTCAGCTCAGGTCATGATCTCATCTCAGGTTCCTGGGCAGCAGGGAGCCTGCTTCCCTTCCTCTCTCTCTGCCTGCTTCTCTGCCTACTTGTGATTCCTCTCTGTCAAATAAATTTAAAAAATCTTAAATAAAAGAAGAGAAATTCAAATTTACCTGGGTATCCTGTATTCTTATTTGTTAAATCTAAGAATCTGATTGAAAGCATGAGTGGTTCCCAGGGGTTCCCCACAGAAATTAGGACCACATCAAACTATATTTGGTGCTGTTGACATTGCAAGCATTATGCACACAAAGTGACAGTCCCCAGATCAGTGTCTTTAGGCAGAATTAGTAGTTTAGGGACTCTTTTTCTTTTTAAGTTTATTTATGTGCTTATTTATTTTAAGATTTTATTTATTTATTTGACAGAGAGAGAGAAAACACAGGCAGGGTGAGCAGGAGAGGGAGAAGGGGAAGGAGGCTCCCTGCTGGGGGTCATGACCTGAGCCAAAGGCAGACACTTAAACAACTGAGTCACCCAGGTGACCCTATTTATTTTTTTTTTTAGTAATTTCTACACCTACCATGGGGCTCAAACTCATGACACTAAGATCAAGAGTCATGTGCTCTTCCCACTGAGCCAGCGAGGCATCCTGATAAGATTCAGTAGGGAAAAAAGGGAAGGAAAGACAACAAATAAGAAAGAAAGAACAAAGATTATGGTGATATACGTTTCTAATGGGTATCTGTCCAAACAGTTAAAAAACAAAACATTGCAGTGCTTAGAGATAAACCTGGGGTTTCCAGGTGTCACTCGTAGTCTGTTCCTATGCTATTATAACTCTTAAAATTATTGAATTGAAATCACAGCTCATGAGTAGGAAAAACTAGTTCATTCTTTTAAGTTGCCAAATTAGTTGAATCTGGCATGTTCTTAGTTCTTCAGGTCAAACAACCTATATGCAAAGAAAGCTGGAGAGGATAGCCAAATAGCCAAAGGTTATTTACTTGTCCACCATTTACCTCAAAGAGGAGTTGAAGGAGGTCACTTGCATATCATTAATAGCTCAATGGACATGTGATCCGTTTGCTCTGGGATGGATCTCTAGAGTTTAATACTTTATAGAACATCTATCAGGGTGGTTTGAAATGAATTTACTTTCCGTGTCCTCCGTTAGCCAAGAGGGGTTCTCCAGTGGCTTCTGCTTGGCTTTTCCTATTATAACAGACTTAATCTTTGAGTCAGAGTTCAGGGAATGGTTTTATGAAAGTAGGCCCATCTGCCCTACCTATACATTTAAAAACTCGGGAAATTACCCTAGATCGCTGCCCCATGAGCTTATTGACTCTGGCCAAAGCTTCAGTTATGACCTGACACTCTTAAGTTCCTAACTGGTGGAAAACATAGTGGTCTGGCCATCAAAGAATTGGTTTCATCTCAGAGTCAAGGCCAATTGTAAATAGAAGTTTTGGGGACTTCCCCTTTACGTGGCATAGTTACCTGCCGAAATCACCAGAATCCTTTGTGGAGGAATGGGACAGAGTATGTACTTATACTTGTGCTATTAAAGCTGGTCAGGGGGCGCCTGGGTGGCTCAGTGAGTTAAAGCCTCTACCTTCAGCTCAGGTCATGGTCTCAGGGTCGTGGGATCAAGCCCTGCATTGGGCTCCCTGCTCAGCAGGGAGCCTGCTTCCCCCCTCTCTGTCTGCCTCTATGCCTACTAGTGATCTCTCTCTCTGTGTCAAATAAATAAGTAAATAAAATCTTTAAAAAAGAAAAAGCTGGTCAGGAGCCTCTTAAGCCTGGAAATGGGTGAGGGGTTGCAAATCTAGTGAAGTTGAACCTCTATTCAGCAGTCCTTGAGTGCATCGATGATATAGAATTAATATGCAGTTGGATTATGCTGTTCACCAAATTTTGCTGCTCTCTACCTTCAGAACATGTGATAAGTTGCACTTCCCGGCTCTCTTGTGGTTGTGTGAGACTATATGATTAGTCTGGTCAATCAGTTAAAAATATATTATGTGTGTCATTCAGGTCCATAACACTGAATTGTCAATTTGTGACCTTCCAAAACCTTGCTCTCAGCTTCTGAGTCTGGCAACACTCACTTCATCAGTCCGTGTCCTAGAATGACAAGATGAAAAGTGAAAGCCCCAGCAACCTGCAGTAGACCCAGAGCATGAACCAGAAATAAATCTTTGTTATTATACTAAGATATTATGTTATATTATATTATGTTATAATTTCAACAAAACGTAACATATATTGATTGATACAAATATTGATGCCCTGAGATGAAGTGTGGCCTGTGTTAACAAAACCAAACTTTTGCGGCATTGACTTAGAATGAAATAAGCTTATTTTAGAAGCTGGAGGAATGACAATCTTGGCTATGCACTGGAATATTTGATACAACTGTCACCTACAATAACTTGATAGGTAAATAATGGACCTCGTATGTTTATAGCTCTAGAAGAGACTAGAAAACAAATGTCAGGGGCACCTGGGTGGCTCAGTGGGTTAAGCCGCTGCCTTCGGCTCAGGTCATGATCTCAGGGTCCTGGGATCGAGTCCCACATTGGGCTCTCTGCTCGGCAGGGAGCCTGCTTCCCTCTCGCTCTCTCTGCCTGCCTCTCCATCTACTTGTAATCTCTCTCTGTCAAATAAATAAATAAAATCTAAAAACAAACAAACAAACAAACAAAAAACAAATGTCAGTAACACGTGTTGGTTAATGTTGGCTGTGTTTGACAAGATACTTCATAAAAGAGAAGTACTCAAACAATAATTGATTAATTTATAAGCAGAAATGGAAAGGAATAAAGAGAACATAAACATTTGGGAACTTGCTGTGTTGGGAGTAAGTAGTAAATGTCTTTCATCCCCAACTGGTAAACTATAAAACTGAGTAGGCTTTTAAACAACAACAACAACAACAACAAAAAGCCATCAGAACTAGGCCTATAGGCAAGGATAAAAAATAGCCTATCTCTGTCATTCCCATCTTTAAAATTTCTGAACAGATTGCAATGCCACTCAGTAAATCCTTTCTTTTCTTTCTTTTCTCTTTTCTTTTTCTTTCTCTTTTCTCTTCTTTTTTCTTTTCTTTTCTTTTCTTTTCTTTCTCTCTTTCTTTCTAAATTATTTGACAGAAAGAGACACAGCAAGAGAGGGAACACAAGCAGGGGAGTGGGAGAGGCAGAAGCCCACCGAGCAGGGAGCCCGATGAGGGGCTCAATCCCAAGACCCTGGGATCACCACCTGAGCTGAAGGCAGACGCTTGATGACTGAGCCACCCAGGCACCCCTCAGTAAATCCTTTCAATGGATGAAATGGCTCAGGAAGAAGGGAATAAAGGTGTTGCTTTCCCACTAAACTTGATGGACAAAATAACCTAGAATTAAATAGATAAACAAATGGAGATGTGTCAAGAAAAGAACTGTGGTATGACTATTAACAAAAGAAAATCACGGGAATCAAATAGAAAAGAAGTCTGTTGTGCTGATGAAATAATTGTGCCACCAAAGCAATCAAGAGCATGGACAAGACTTAAAATACCTCTTTGGGTGGGGGGTGGTGGCGGCTGCCTTGGTGGCTCAGTCAGTTAAGTATCGACTCTTGATACTGATTCAGGTCATGATCTCCGGGTCATGACATGGATTCCCCGCTTCAGCTTCCTACTCGGTGGGGAATCTACTTGAGATTCTCTCTTTCTCCCTCTGCCCCTCCCCCTGCTCTCTAAAATTAATAAATAAATCTTTACGAAAAAAGAAATACCTCTTTGCCTCTAGTCTTCTATAACCAAAAAATGAGTTCAAAACACTGCTCAGCCTCCAAAGAGTGTGTACTCTCAAGACTACTTCAGATATGACCAAGGAAGATAATAGAAAAGGAAGGACCCTCCCCTATGTTGAAGGACTTAGAAAACAATGAATTAGGCAGCCTCTCTCTGCAGAATTAGCATCAATTCAAGAAATAAGCCCTACACCCATGGTGGCAGGACTTGATAACATTCTTATCATGAAACAGTGTTAGCTCTGTATTTCGATTGGTTCTCCTCCCCCATGTCTTTTTTTTCTAATGACTCTCTCTCCCACCCCACCTACCTCAACTCTAAGGTACTTTCTGCACTCTGTCTATTCTAAATACTTCAAAAAATGTTATAAAATATTTGTCCTTTTTTATTTGGCTTATTACACTTAGCATGATACTTTCAAAGGTCATTCATGTTATCGTATGCATAAGAACTTCATTCTTTTTTACTTATCCATTCATCCATTAAAAGACGTTTGGGTTATTTCTGCCTTTCAGCTATTGTAAATAACACTGCTGTGAACATTCATGTACAACTATCTGTTTGAGTCTCTGTTCTCAGTTCTTTTGAGTAGATACCTAGCAGTGAAATTGCAGGATCATATGGTAATACCATGTTTGATTACCCAAGGAACTGCCATATTGTTACAAAATAGCCGCACCATTTTATATTCCTACCAGCAATGTAGAAGAGTTGCAATTTCTGCACATCTTCATCTCACTTCTTTTCTGTTATTGATTATACTATTCTACTAGGTGGGAAGTAGTATCTCATTATGCTTTGGATTTGCATTTCCCTAATGACTAATGATTTTGAGCATCCTTTCCCGTGCTCATGGGACATTCATATACCTTCTTTGAAGAAATGTCTTTCACCCACTATTTTTACTTATTTATTTATTTGAGATAGAGATAGAACAAGAGAGAGAGTGAGATCATAAGTGGGGGAAGGAGGCAAGCAGAGTGGTGAGGGAGAAACAGTCTTCCCCCTGAGCAGGAAGCCCAATGAGGGGCTTGATCCCAGGACCTCAGGTACCCAGGATCATGACCTAAGCTGAATGCAGACGCTTAACTAAGCCACCTAGGTGCCCCAAATTTAAGCACCTTTCCGTAAGACTTGTAAAAATTACATTGCCCATTAACACAAAAGATATTTACTTTCAAGTTAGATAAATTCTGATTCAAATATGAATACCGCCTGTGGAAAACAAAACTTGTGAAAGTATATCTCAATAGGTCACACCAACATATCAAAGTTTCTTGAACTATTACAAAAGGTATAGGGTCCAACTCTGGTTAGATGGCATAAGGATATTCTATATTATTTCTTGTTTCAATAAAACCCTAGAGAATTTATGTGAAGCAACCAACTGAGGACTCTGAAAAATAAATAATAGCAGACAAATATGGAAAGAAATCAATACTCAAAGACCAACAAATGGTGAGTCCCATATTTTTTTCCTTCTTTCATCCCTTGGTTTAGTCTCAAGGCATCCCAAATTCTGGAACATTGCAATGGGCATGGCCAAGAGAATATCTCTCTCTAATCAGAGGAAGGAGATGAGGTACACCTGAAGAATGCAGAGAATGAGGGAAATATCCTGTTTTTCTTTCCTTCCGTGGCTTTGCAGGACTCCAGTTCCAAAGCTGCTCTCTCCATGGGCAGCCAGTTGCATCAGCAGCTGAGCCTCCTGATGTGCCTTGAAGGGAGATCCAGTTGTGGGAGACGTCTGACAGCATAGGAAGACTGAAAGCCAGGCATTCTTGCCAGGAGGATCAGGAAAAGGAACCCCGGGAGCCAAAGAGTGTTGTAGAGATTTTGGACAGGAGAGAACTTAAGAAGGGAATTTTATGGATTTGTGTTTGAAGTTCTAGGATCACCTTGAGGGACTCATGTGTGAAACTAACCTGACATAGAAAACCAAAGGTTTTGAACACTACTGTATGGTGTAGACCACCACCCACACCCCTTTAGCCCCTGAGAAAACACACACAGACCAGATCCAAATACTGCCAGGGTCCAAAAACTGATTATTTTGGAACCATGACCCACAGAAGGCAGGCCAAGACTTTTGGCCTAAACCTAACTAGGACAACTAGCTGCTAAAATAAGACAAAGAAAACTCTAACATTCTCCAGTGGATTTTGACAGGATTGAGTCTCATAACATAGCAATTAAAACATCCAGGAGACAGGGGCATTCTAAGAGGGCAATCTAAGAGGGGACCCATGACCTCCACCCCTAGAGTCACGCCCATGATTAAGTTATGTTATATAACAACATCAAACGTTATTTAAGCCTGCAAAATAGTGATGCTTAAGAAATCTCCCAACCTTTCGTCTTCCAAAATTCCTTTACTCTTTTATGTTCTGAGAAATAGTTTGCCCTAGAGAACCACTTTTTCCGACTTAAATAAGATTTGCTGTCCAACTTGTTCATGGTTCTCCTAAGACTTCCAGATGTCTCCGTTGTTTATCTACAATAAGCCCCTTTTCTATGAACCTTACCATGTGGGCAGACTCAGAACATCTAATTTCCATTCTCTGTCTCATGGTTGATTAGCTGAGATTAGAAGTATTTGTCTGCCTGAAACTCGCTGTCCACAGAGCAAAACATTTCCTGTTCAGCTGAGCAAGTGAGACCTCCCTCCACCTGCAAAACATCTCCAACTATAAACTATGCCCTATGCTACTTGGTTAATCTCATTGTTTAATCAGTTCAGGGTGCTATGACAAAATACTATAGCCCAGGTGGATTATAAACAAGAGAAATTTATTACTCACTGTTCTGGAGTCGGGGAAGTAAAAGGTCAAAGAGCTGGCAGATTAGGTGTCTTTTGAGAGCCTGCTTTTTGATTCATAGATTGCACCTTCCAGCCCTACTATGGTTTGGGAGTACTGTGAAGTTTTTTTTGTAAAAGCCCTAATCTCATGCATGTGGATTCCATCTTCAGGACCTAAGCACCTTCCAAAGGCTCCAGCTCAACTGGGTATTAGGACTTCAACATATGAATTGGGGGTGGGGAGGACCAAAATAGTCAGGCCAGGACAGCTCTCCTAGAAGCTTAAAGCCAAAACCATCCCCTCAGACACTCTGATCTTTACTTAATAGAACTGAAAGATTGTGTTCACACAAGATCCTGTGTGTGAATATTAGGCTCTTCCTAATATTGTCCCTCATTTTATTTTAATTAATTAATCAATTTTATTTTCTTTGGATAAAATCAATATCCTCATCTGTCCAGGGTTTGATTTCGATGGGGGTGGTGCAGTGAATCAGATAGGATTGCATCTCACCTTCAGTCCGTCTTTGTTCCCCCCAGGCGAGGAGGACTCCTCAAGCCTTTGTGGTCACTCCACTCTTCATGGGCAGTCCAGGGAACCCGTTGGCAAGTCCAGCTTTTGGTCCCGTGTCGCAGTCCCCTGTCCATCAGTGTGGAGAAGTGAGGATTTTATGGGCTTTATTCCTGGTGCTGGCTACTTTTGGGTCTGACCTTTTGATGAGCTCCAGAAGTGATTTAAATGATTTATGGAAATCTCACCACTGTGGGTGAAAAATAGAGAATCTGGTTTATTACTCTTTTCTGTATCTATTTTGTCTGTTTTAAACTCAAATCAATTAAGGATTCGTGCAATGGGCACAGAACCCCTCTTTTATATGAGCCAGTGAGTTTTGTATTTCTGCTTGGCTGAAATACAAAAGTGGATGCAATTTTTAAAAAGGATTTTATTTAAGGGTTCCTGGGTGGCTTAGTCGTTAAGTGTCTGCCATCGGCTCAGGTCATGATCCCAGTGCCCTGGGATAGAGCCCCGCATCCGGCTCCCTGCTCCAAGGGAGGCCTCCTTCTCCTGCTCCCACTCTCTCTCCTTGTGTTCCTACTTTCACTGTCTCAATCTCTGTCAAATAAATAAATAACATCTTTCTTTTTAAAGATGTTATTTATTTATTTGAGAGAGAGAGAAAGCATGCCCATGAAGGGGGGAGGGGCAGAGGGAATCTTAAGACCACTCTGTGCCCAGCATGGAGCCCAGCCCCAGGCCCCTAAGATCATGACTTGAGCCAAAATCAAGAGTCGGATGCTCAACCAACTGAAGCTATAACCTCTCTATTTGCGTCTATATGTGTATTTTTGTGTCTGTCATTGTGTAGTCTTTCCTTTTCCTTCATGGTACTACCAGGTTAGATTATAAAATTTCTTAGAAGAGTGCTTTTGGGATTGATTTAGAGGTAAGTAAGCCTTATATAATTTCTAGAATTCCCAGAAATGAAGGAAATTGATCCTTTAATAATTTCAATGTATGTATATACTAACTCAAATGGTTTAAAAATTCAAGTTCATATGATTTAGGTAAATTTTTGGCAAATGAGACTAGTTTAGTCCTATTGCTTTAATGAAAACACCTACATTTTTGAGTTACTAGCATTAATTATAAGACAAGCATATACTTTTTTCTAATTGGGTATGCTTTTCCTAGACTTGTGCAAGTTTATTGATCAAATAAACTAACATTACATCCGCTAGATGTTTAAGATGTTTTAAAATGCAAATTGCGTCTAACCAAATTGAATCATCATTCTGACAAACTTTATCTCAACAATATTGAGGTTTGTAGTCTGTCAGCTTGAAAATGATTTCCCAGATCTTTAGGTAACTTAAACTCTTGGACTGATGCTCGGTTGAGATAGTGGATACTCATTAGATGCCTAGATCATTTCTAAATAGGATAAGATACTGAAACATTCATTGCAAAGCAAAATTTTTAGCTTATGTAAGCTTTATGTACTTTTTGCCTCTCATTTTTATATGATACAGAGAGGTCATATATTTGGATCTGTTAATGAATGTGTTGATTTTTGCAGCTTTGGGCTGTGTATGGCTATGAAAATAGTCATAAGCTCTGTTGGCCTGCTAAAAATGCTAATGTATTGCAGTCAAAATTATCTAACGTCTTCATAGTCTCTGTAAAATAGAAATGACTGTAGGTTTTTTTTATATATTTTAATTTTTATTTTTTTGATCTGTGATTTTGTTTTTAATTATCTTAAGCCTTATCACATAATTTACAAATTTGTGCTGATGATATATCTCCTCTATTTTAACCCTACTAATGAGTTTGCAAAAGGACCACTACCAATCATACATATATGGTATTTCCACAGATATTTTTTTTTTTTTTAAATTTTATTTATTTATTTGACAGAGATCACAAGTAGGCAGAGAGGCAGGCAGAGAGAGAGAGAGGAGGAAGCAGGCTCCCTGCTAAGCAGAGAGCCCGATGTGGGGCTCGATCCCAGGACCCTGGGATCATGACTTGAGCTGAAGGCAGAGGCTTTAACCCACTGAGCCACCCAGGTGCTCCTTCCACAGATATTTTTATTTTTTAAAGATTTTCCTTATTTATGGCAGAGAGAGAGAGAGAGAGAGAGAACACAAGCATGAGAGAGCTAGAGAGAGAGAAGGAGAGCAGGAAGCCCGATATGGGGCTGATATGGGGCTCCAACCTAGGGCCCTGGGATCCCAGATGCTTAAGGACTGAGCTACCCAGGTGCCCAGGGACTGTGGTTTAAAGTCATAGTCAGTGTATGTGAATGAGTCTCAACTCAGCAATAGGGACACAGAGAAAAAACTATGCAGGGCTTGCATGATGAGTTTTGTTAAGCAAAATGAGAGTAGTTTTGTCCCAAGGTAATATGACTGTACCATTATGAGAAGGAAGGAAGTATAGGAAAAAATCTGAATGGATATGTAAAGTTGTAGAAGGTTCTCAGAAAGGAAGTTTTATTTGTGGTGAAGGTGGATAAAGCTTTATTTACAAGATTCCCAGGGGCTGCTGGGTGGCTCAGTAGATTGGGTGTCTGATTTCAGCTCAGGTCGTGATTTTGAGCTCCTTATCAAACCCCACGTAGAGTGTGCCCTGTACCGGCTTTCTGATTTCAGGGAGTCTGCTTGTCCCCCTGCCGCTCCCCCTGCTTGGGCTCTCTCTCTCTCTCTCTCTCAAACAAATAAATAAAATATTTTTTAAAAAAAAAGATTATCTAAGTTTTAGTAATAAATAAACTGATGTAAAACTAGAAACTGGTTTTCTCTCTGTTCAAATGATAGTCTTCTTGTATTATTTGCCTGATTTATTTAGTAAAAATTGTCAGGGATTTTTCTTTTTCCTTTTTTTAGATTTATTTATTTATTTATTTGAGAAAGAGAGAGAGAGAAAGAGAGAACACAGGGGGAGAGAAAAAAGCAGAGAGCCCGACATGGCGCTTGATTCCAGGGCTCTGGGATCATGACCTAAGCTGAAGGCAGTTGCCTAATGACTGTGTCACCCAGGCACCCCGAGATTTTTCTTTACCTTCTGAATACTTTGTCTATATAACAAAGATTCTATATCTTATTAGAATTTTTTCCTGTGCTGTATGTTAATTTTATCATGTTCTTGGTTATTTAAGAGAACAAAGTCTTCCTACTTTTGAAAGTGCTAAGGTTTTTTATAATCATAACTATCTCCTATGTATATCTTTTAAATCTTTTATTGCCATTTTGGTTGGATAGGTAGTCAAGCATTTCCCAGTCACCTATGATCGATCCTATTTTTTAGAAAAAGATTTTATTTATTTATTTGACAGACAGAGATCACCAGTAGGCAGAGAGAAAGTGAGAGAAAGAGAAGCAGGCTCCCTGCTGAGCAGAGGGCCCGATGCGGGGCTCCATGCGGGGCTCCATGTGGGGCTCCATGTGGGGCTCCATGTGGGGCTCGATATGGGGCTTGATCCCAGGACCTTGGGACATTGACCTGAGCAGAAGGCAGAGACTTTAATCTACTGAGCCACCCAGGTGCCCCTGATTGATCCTATTTAAACAAATGTTAAAACATCCTGATAACTTTTGATATTCTGCCTTCCAAAATCAAATCCTAAATGATATGATTTGCACCTAAAACGTATTTCCTGGGGCGACTGGGTGGCTTAGTTGTTAAGCATCTGCCTTTAGCTCAGGTCATAATCCCAGGGTCCTGGGATCAAGCCCCGCATGGGGCTCCCTGCTCAGTGGGGAGCCTGCTTCCCTTTCTCCCTCTCCCCCTCCCCCTGCTCACATTCCCTCTCTCGCTGTCTCTCTCTCTCAAATAAACAAAAAATTAACAACAACAACAACAAAACGCATTTCCCAAAGGACCCCTGAAAAAAATCACAAAATATTTGTTCTTTTGCCTTATAAAAATAGAGGTTCTAGAAATACTTAGACTTACTTGATATGTTACTATTGATGAGTTGCATAGGAAGAGTTCTCAAATCAGAAGAAATGCTTAACCTTCCCTAGGCTATATTTGTATCGGTAAAATGTTATTAATATAAATATTTTAGAAATTGTATGTTCTTTAGGGCTCCAGTCAGTTAAGCATGCAACTCTTGATATAGGGGGTTGTAAGTTTGAGCCCCATGTTAGGTGTAGAGATTAATTAAAAATAAAATCTTTAAAAAATTGTATGCTATTTGGAAGTTCCTAGAGATTTGCCAATATCTCCATTGTCCATGGTATATGAATTATATCCTGTTTATCAGAGCCCATGGCTGCTTTGCTTGATATTTAGCAACTAATGTACAATGAATACAATAATAATTTCAGTCATTTTTTTGAACATTAAATTGGTCATAACTTTATTTTTTTAATATGGCTCTAGCATCTTCTAGTCCAAAAGTTTTAATCTGGGGATTCGTATCATTTAGCTATGGAGTTTTATGAATATATAAATGTTCAGGATTTACTCCATTCTTTTTTTTTTTTTAAGGACTTACTACATTCCTACTAAATTTCTTTACTTGACAAATTTGATATATCCTTGGTATAATCTAACTATATACTTGGTATATCAATGGTATATTATGTCCCAGGATTATTACATGTTAAATCTGAAGAAAGTTTTTTCTCTATAAATATTTTCATAAAGTAAATATAAAATTCACTCCTTTTTTTAAAAGGTTATTTATTTATTTTTTTTAAGTATCTCTATATCCATCGTGGGGCTTGAACTCACAACCCTGAGATCAAGAGTCCCATGCTCTTCCAACTGAACAGCCAAGTGCCGCACACTCTCCTTGAAAACAAAATTAATCATGATGTTTATAGAGATGTTGTCTAAACCTTTTTTGGATTGACTTTATTTTGTTTTGCATGTCACAGAAACAGCCTTCTTTGCCAGTTTCATCATTCTTATAATGAACATACCCAATCTTTTCCTTCTGAAAACCATCAGTAATAAGTTAACTGTAGCTATTTTTAATCTTCTGTCATCTATCTGTGATGTGGGAAACAAAAGCAGAAGAAAAATTATTAAATTTCCTTACTATCTACAGCCCACTGACAAGCCCTTGAAACAGGCAGAGTGACTTTCCTCTTGGTACTCAGCTGCCTTGATGCTGATACTTTGTCAAGGGCAAAAGGCAACCTTAGCTGGACCCCCAGGACCCTGTAAGTCTACTTTAATATATACAAATTCTTTTGTAAACTTCCTTTATCTCTACCCCCCAAGGTACATGTTGGGGGCACCTGGAGGCTCCCATCATGATCCAGCCCCACCTTAAGGTCCCTGCTCAGCAGGGAGCCTGCTTCTCCCTCTCCCAGACCCCTGCTTTTGGGTTCTCTTCCTCTCTCCCTCTCTGTCAAATAAATAAATAAAGTCTTTTAAAGAAAGATACATTTGGTAATCCTCCTCCAAGTTATGACCCACTGATACACATCTGAAGGGTCTCATGGCTGAGGGTTTACTGAACAATAATAAATGACTTTTCCCAATAATAGCTAGCCCCCTCAGGATCCTGAAAACATCGTTTCCAAAATACCAGGGAGGCTTTTGCTATCCTTAACCCTCTCCCCACTGGAACGTATATAATGGGCCACTCATGACCCCAGTGCAGCTCTTTCTGCCCACAGGTCCTGTCCCTGTGCTTTAATAAGACCACCTTTTTGCCCTAAAGTTGTTTCAAGAATTGGCTCTTGGCATCAGCTTCAAACCCTAATGTCTTTCCTATATCAATCTACAGACAGTTTTTTGTTTTACCCTGATGCTTCCCAGGCCACAGGCCAGAGTGCATCACCAAAGATGGACAGTCTCAGAGCTCTGTGCCCAGATACTCTGGGGACAGACTTCTGATGGGGTTGCTTAAACTTGAGTCCATACCAGTGGGTTGAGCTAAGATTTCCAGAACTCCAGCTCAGAAACAAGTGGGTTCCTGAGACTGTTAACCCAAGATGGAGTGGTATAAGAATTAATTATATGGGACTGAACAAACTAATGAAGGGTAATTGTGGGTTTTGTTTGGAATATTGTTGATATCAACGTTATATTTTCTGGGTATAAGGAACCCTTTTCTCTGTCCTCTTAAGCTATCTATAACTCAAAATAATTTAGTACACCCAGCTTTTGTAAACAGAAGCATTTATCTTTTTCTCCCTGCCTGACCCCTCCAAAATTTGAAAATTTATTGTGTTTTCTTGTTTTCATGACAATATAGTACTTGCACAATTTCAGTAAGAGTTTGTCCTCTTCATTGATCAGACTTAATTGAAAACATTAGTTATGCAACCAAGGCCTTGTCTGGAATGTCCTATTTGAGAATAACGCACATTTAGTCAGATATGACCACTTTTAAGGAACGATGGCTAATTTCATGACACTAACCCTTACAAAATGTGCTTAGGAAAACTAGGCTGGTATCTGGCTTACAGGGTGAGTAACAAAGATCACTTCCTTGCAGCTTAGGAGCCTTAGGATATTTTAGGGAATCTGAGACATTACCCGAATTTACAGTTACCACAGGTGGCCTGGCTCAAGAGGCTTTTATTTATTTTTTTAAAGATTTTTAAAAATTTTATTAATTTATTTTTGAGAGAGAGGGAGAGAGAGGAAGAGAGAGCACAGGAGTGTGGGAGAGGCAGAGAGCGAGGGAGAAGCAGACTCCCCACTGAGCAGGAAGCCTGATGTGGGACTCCATCCCAGGACCCCGGGATTAACGAGCTGAACTGAAGGCAGATGTTTAACCGACTGAGCCACCCAGGTGCCCCTCTTTGTGATTTTCTTTGATTAGAAGGAGAATGATTGTAGAGAGAAATTTTGCGTTCGTGGAAAACTATAGCACACTCTCCTAACTGTAAACCCAAGTGAGCGATAGTTGGAGTTATCAGACTCTAGCCCTGTTCATTGTCTTGACACTGCTGGCACACTTCCTAAACTGCATGTAATTGACAGATTTGCAGACTGTCTTCTCTGGTGGAGAGTTAAATGAATTCTCCCTGCCCGTGGAAGAAGCCTTTTGGGTACCCACCTGCAATTTTGACTGGATGGATCTTGTTGGCTTGCACAAAGATCATGAACCCTCACCAACTGCTCAGTTCTTCCAGATTCCTTTACTATCTGGCTACGACTCTCTAAACGAAGCTTCCAAAATTTTCTGCCTCCTGCCTGACTCAGTGTACTCAAGAACTAAAACCTGACTGCCCGTAGCCCTTTTTTGTGCTGCAAAGGCCTTTCCCTTCAGGATCCCAAGAAGCCCTATGGGTGGGCTGAAGTCCAAGTGGCTTCATTTAAACCTTGAAGGGCTCAAGGACTTATATGCGTAACAGACCAAGCAGGGTTAGATTTCTCCCTGGACAAGCCACTGTCTGAGCCAATAAGGAAGCTTGGCAAGATACTGAGTTACGCCTGCCCTTACATAAGAGGTAAGCAAAACTGTGGACAACAGGATCAAGATTATGAACACCTTAGCCTCAGGGAACTCAGTAAGTTGTGCTCCACCAGCTTCATGGAACCCACTGAACTGGTCTACCCTTGGGTCTGGCTCCTGAGGCTATTTCCTTTGGTGCAGATTTTCACCTTGTTTCCCTTTTTCATTCCAGGCATTCCTCTTTAAAAGAGATCTGATGTCCAGGACTTTAAAACAACTGATTCTTTCCATGACCTCTACACTGATGGCTCAACTGATTTTATAGAAACATTACCAAATAGAGATTTGAAGAGATTATTTCTTGGATCCTACTTGGCCTCGTTTAGGAATTTCTTCACACATCTGAGTGGTTGAGCAAAAACTGATATTCATTCATCTTGAACAAGAGACTGAGTGCGTTGAACTTCACCGGAGCCTTCTGCCCTTGGAGAACAGCAAGCGTTAAGACCGCCCCTCCTCCCCGCACACCGATCTTTTGTGTTCCAGGAAAGGGCTCATGGCAAAGAAATATCCTTTTCCATATGACTTGGATAAGACTCAGAGTCCACACTTTCTCGTGATCCCTATAAGACTTGAGTGTAACTCTAGTATTTATCTATGACAAGGCCAAATTCACACCTTTCCCTTTTTTTCCCACAAACTTGCTGAGAAAGCCAAACTAGATCTTCCTATGTCTTGTTCTTTGTCTCATGACTGATTGGCTGAGATTTGAATTGCTTACCCCTGTAACCAGCTATGCTGGTGAATTTCACGTGTCACCCGGACTGGGCTGAAATGCTCAGAGAGCTGGTAAAGCATTTCTCTGTCTGTGAGGGCGTTTCCAGAAAAGATTAGCGTTTGAATCGGTGAACTGAGCAAAACCGGGTGGGCTGGGTTGGTGGGAGTCACCTAATTCTTTGAGGGCACAATCGAACAAAAAGGAGAAAGGAGGGAATTAACTCTCTGCTTGAGTTGAGAGATCCATCTCCTTCAGTCCTCTGACCTCACAGCTCCTGATTCTCACAGGCTTTTAGACTCAGGTCGGCTTTTACATCATCTCCATGGTTCTGAGGTCTTTGGACTCAGACTGAATTATATCGTCAGCTTCCCTGGTTCTTGAGACTGCAGATGGCAGACTGTGGGTCTTCTCCGCCTCTGTAACCGTGTGAGCCAATTCCTTTATTTTATTTTATTTTATTTTATTTATTTGACAGAGAGAGTGCGAGAGAGCATAAACAGGGGGAGCAGCAGAGGGAGAAGGAGAAGCAGGCTCCCCACTGAGCAAGGAGCCCGGCTCAGGGTTCGATCCCAGGACCCTGGGATCATGACTTGAGCTGAAGGACAATGCTTACTGACTGAGCCCCCCAGAAGACCCAAGTGTGAGCCAATTCTTCTTTTTTTTAAAGATTTTTATTTATTTATTTGACAGAGAGAGATCACAAATAGGCAAAGAGGCAGGCAGAGAGAGAGAGAGGAGGAAGCAGGCTCCCTGTCGAGCAGAGAGCCCGATGCGGGACTCGATCCCAGGACCCTGAGATCATGACCTGAGCCGAAGGCAGCGGCTTAACCTACTGAGCCACCCAGGTGCCCCCAATTCTTCTAATTAACCTCCTCTTATCCTGTTCTTTCTTTCTGTCTCTCTCTCTCTTTTTCTCTCTCTATGTGCTATTGGTTCTGTTTTTCTGGAGAGCCCCCACTGATACACTAGCGACTCACAGGGAAATAAAACATCCTGTTCGGCTACCTGACTGAGCTCTTCTTAAAGCATTCTTTTCTTCTCTTTCTTTCTCTTATCAGTAGGTGCCCAGAATAAGTTATTGCAGTTTATCATTCAAGTGTAAAATATTTTGAATCAATAATATATTTTCTGTTTTCTTTTGGTAAAGACTGGCTTTTATTAATGCACTTTCTATCCTCTGTAAACTTTTTGTGCTGAATGTTGGGACTGACTATGCTAAATAAAATTTGTTGCATAAAAAAAAAAAAAAAAAAAGCCCCTGCTTGCAAAACCAGTTGAACCATAAACCGCTCCATCTACAACTTGTTTACTCTTCTTTAGGAAACTCTAAGGCAGGGGCGCCTGGGTGGCTCAGGTGGTTAAGTATCCTTGTCGTAGACCTGCCTGGGGGGTCCACTCTGGCATGGAACTGCAGAAGGCCTCTTGTTGGCCGAGTAGCTCCAGCTGGTACCCAGTGGGAGAGTGGGGACTTCAGGCCTTCAGCTGCTAGGAACTGAATTGTGCCAACAAGGTGATAGTCTTGGAAAAGTTCCTCAACCCCAAGTGAGAACTGCAATCTCGCCAACACCCTGATACCACCCTGGAGGCCAGCCAGAGATCCCAACCACATCATGTCGGACTTCTGACATACAGAATTGTGAGTGAAGAAATGTGTGTTGTTTTAAGTTGCTACATTTGTGGTAATTTGTTACATAGCAATGGAAAACAAATACAACCCTTTAAAAACCATTCTTTGTCTTCATTGATCTATACCTCTTTTCCTTTCTCTGTGGTTAGTATCTCTATGCTACGGCCCCTCCCCTTTCTGCACCCTCAGAAATGTCTTAATCTACTGATTGCTCATGTTGTAACTCTTCTGTGCTTCATTCCTCTCAACGTTTAAATATGCTCAAATCTCTACTGTAAAAGCAAAACCAAAAACCTTCATTTGACCTCATCCTATACCGATCTCTTCTTTTTGTTGTTGTTGTTGTTGTTTTTAAGACTTTATTTTATTTATTTGAGAAACTGACCAATGGGGGTGGGGGGAGGCTTACCAACCTGATCTTATAGTGGGGCTTTTAACCAAACATACTACCAAAATTGTTCTCAGCCAGATCACCAGTGACCTCAATTTTGTTAAATTCTGTGAATGCTCATCACACCTTTTTTTCATCATCACTCTCTTTTTCCCCTTGTGGAGGGGCAGAGTTAGGTCTCAAGCAGGAGCCCAGAAACTGTCCGCTGAGTCACTTCCAGACCATGGCCTTGCCTGAGGTCCTTCAGCCCGCCAGGCAGTTGGAAAACCACCCCACGGAACTCATGCTGCCAAGCTGGGCTGACACAGCCTGAATCAGGCCAGTTCTGGATTTGCATGTCCACTGGCCTTTCTCCTCTACACCTCTCTTCTGCCGAGATCCTCTCCTTTCTGAGCCCCGCAGGCAGCTCCGTGTGGGCGTACAGGGGGAACAGGGGTGGGATGGACACAAGAGATGATGAGTCTAAACCTGCCAATTAGCCTATATAAGCCACTCCTCATCTGCTGCTATTTGAATTAACCTGAAATCAAATTAGAAATTCACTCTCCTTAGTTACCCTGGCCACATTACAAGGGCTCAACGGCCACATGTAGCTAGTGGTTCTCATATTGGACAGCACGGTCTAGGGCAGGTCCATCCCTGCTGAGAGTTCTACAGCACAGTGCTGGGCTAGAATTCCTGATCAAAATTCAACAGGCAGGGGCTGGAGTCTGAGAAGGGCACCATTTGGGCCCTGCCCCACTTCCTGCAGAAACAAGCCATTTTTTTTTTTTTTTTTTTTAAATAGTCTCCATGCCCAGCATGGAGCCCCGTGTGGGGCTTGAACTCACGACCCTGAGCTCAAGACCAGCTGAAATCAAGAGTTGGACGCTCAAACCATGAGCTGCCCAGGTGCCTCCAAACACAAGTTATCTTAAAGGAGGTTTCCAAAAGTGAGGCCCTGGGGCCAGACTAGCTCTATGTACATTCCACTGGGTGAGAGGTCAGGCTGAATCTCCATCTGTTCTAGCTCTTCACCATCCTGTTTATGTGTGGACTGGGACAAGCCAGACATCCCTTCTCCTCCTTTGCTGAATGCTCCTTTATCCATAATCTCCTGGTTTCCACAACACCACTCTCTTATCTTTCCCCTTATTTCTCTGATGATTCCTTTGCTCCTTCTCATTGCCTCTAGAGGGGGGCTCTCTTTCACCCACCTGCTCCACGTCTTAGGATAGCTCAGATGTTTAGGGGTTTTGCACTCCCTTGCGACTGCAAGCTCGGCAGACAGCTACACACCTTGCACACACATTTGTGCCTGCACCCTGCCCCTGCACACGCACACCCCCCTTGCAGCCTTGTCTCTCCCTGGGACTCAGACTTACAGTCCCATGGAGAAAAATGGAAATAGAGCCCATTGACGATCGCTGAAATGTTCTCAAAATGCTGCTCCCCTCTAATGGGGAGGTTCTTCTCAATTCTTACTGAGTCAAGTTCATTAAACTAGTTCCTCAACTTTTAGGAAGAGTCTGTTCCTAGGGCCCTCCTAAGACCCGGAAGGCAGAGAGCTGTTGGGCCTCTCCTACCATCACATTAGGTAAGTCCTGATACTTCTGAACTTCCTCTCTAGTGGAGACCAGGGAAGAGCTTCTCAGATGATCCCAAAGAAGGACCAGTCCCTTTCCCCCAAAATCATTTTGGACTGATGCTCTTGGTAAAATAAAATAAAAAGGAACTGCCAGAAAATGTGATGGAAATCCATCTGATTAGGGGTACCTGGGTGGCTTAGTTGGTTGAGTGTCAGACTCTTGATTTCAGCTCAGGTCTCCATCTCAGGGTCGTGAGATTGAGCCCTGCGTTGGACTCCACACTCAGTGCAGAGACTTGTTCCTTTCCTTCCTTGAATACACTCTTTGCTTCTCTCTCAAATAAATAAAATCTTTAAAAAAAATCAATCTGATCAGGCAGTTTCAGACTGCTATGAAATTTTCTAAGTGTCTGTACTCAATTTTTGTATTTCTTTACTTGAAGACCTGTAAAATACAGTTTGTTTGCCTACAATTATAGTTTATGAAGCATTTTGAGTAGTCCTAGTCTCTGGAGAGAAGGAAGGCCAAGAGACAAATGTTGTCTGCCATTTTTTTAAAATTTATTTTTTTATTGTGTTATATTAGGCACCATACAGTACATCATTAGTTTTTGATGTAGTGTTCAATGAGTCATTATTTGCATAGAACTCCCAGTGCTCATCACAACACATGTCCTCCTTAGTACCCATCACTGGGCTACCCCATGCCCCGCTCCGAAACTTTCAGATTGTTTCCTGGAGTCCATAATCTCTCATGGTTCATCTCCCCCTCTGAATTCCCCCTCTTCAGTCTTCCCTTCCTTTCCCTAATGTCCTGCATGCTATTCCTTATGTGCCACATATGAGTGAAACCATACGAAAATTGTCTTTCTCTGCCTGACTTACTTCACTCAGCATAATCCCCTCCAGTTCTATACATGTCAGTGCGAATGGTGCGTATTCATCCTTTCTGATGGCTGAGTAATATTCCATTGTATGTATGAATCACATCTTCTTTATCCATTCATCTGTTGAAAGACATCTTGGCTTCATCTTGGCTACTGTGGACATAGCTGCTATGAACACTGGGGTACATGTGCCCCTTCTTCTCATTATATCTGTATCTTTGTGGGAAATACCCAGTGTTGTCTGCCATCTTGAACCATATCCTGGTTACTGTTTTCCAGGATTTATTTTTAATTCCAGCTTCTGGTGAGCTGGGAAGATGATTACCATCTTTCCTTCGTTTGAACTCTCGGCTCTCTGTGTGTGCCAAGCTTTCTACTTTCCAAATTATTTTTTGATCATAAACGTTGCTCAAGGTCTCCTCCCTTTAGTTGATTGCTCCTTGGTAATGCTAACATCTCCACTGGAGAGTATGAGAGGTATTTTGTAGGGAGTTAAACTGAATTGTCAGCATTTTTTTTTTTTTTTTTTTTTTTTTTTTTTTATAGCAGCGCTTGCTAGAAGTTAGGGTTAAGCACAAGTTTGAACATAACTTGTGAATTTTATCTCACTTTAGAGATAATATGACTGTATACTTGATCTGAAGGACCATCCTTCAGAGCAAGACTCAGTTGAGGGAGGACAGAAATAGTCACCTAAGCAGGTAACAGATGCAGGGCTGGTGGACACTGGATCCCTACATCACCCTTTTCATTGACTCTCCAAAGGTTCTCTTTTCTTTCCCAATTTTCTCCAAGTCTTTATTGTGTACATCAGCTTAGCCTCTAGAGCTTCTCTTTTTGCCATGCTCTGGATTTTAAATCATAACGATATGAGATCCCCAATTCAGAAGAAATGACAAGGAGGGAAATGTCTGGAGAAGCCAAGCCATATTCACAATTGTTTTATTTTTTTATTTTTATTTATTTATTTATTTTTAAAAGATTTTATTTATTTATTTGACAGAGAGAAATCACAAGTAGATGGAGAGGTAGGCAGAGAGAGAGAGAGAGAGAGGGAAGCAGGCTCCCTCCCGAGCAGAGAGCCCAATGCGGGACTCGATCCCAGGACCCTGAGATCATGACCTGAGCCGAAGGCAGCGGCTTAACCCACTGAGCCACCCAGTCGCCCACAATTGTTTTCTTTTACATATGAATCTCTGGGTCATGAGTGTGAAAGTAATGCTAGACCTGAAGCTTCTTCACTTTTACTATTCAAAAACACCAACTTTGACTAGAAACTAGAACACTCAAGAGGGATTTGTGATCATTTTGAGGAGAAAACAAATCAACAAAACCCCTTCAAACACATCCAGGATCTTTTTCTTCTCTTCCAATACAAAACCAATGGATGATACCCAAATTCTCCCTGTACAACTTGTTTGAAGAGGTTTAAAATGCCAGTTTTAAGAATGCTTCCAGGAAAGAAAGGACTGGGGTTATGGATCTCTCTTCTTAATAATAAATTGTCATATTTTGGGGCGCCTGGGTGGCTCAGTGGGTTAAAGCCTCTGCCTTCGGCTCAGGTCATGATTCCGGGGTCCTGGGATTGAGCCCCGCATGGGGCTCTCTGCTCAGCAGGGAGCCTGCTTCCTCCTCCCTCTCTCTCTGCCTGCCTCTCTGCCTACTTGTGATCTCTATCTGTCAAATAAATAAATAAAATCTTTAAAAAAAATAAATAAATTGTCATATTTTATGTATGGTCATGTCTCATATTTAAAAAAAAATTCTGTAGACACTTGTGCCCTGAAAGTTTCTGAGTTTAGTAGGAGAGACATTAATCAAAATTGGCTGAGAAAGAAACAGGACATGATTGAATTACCTTGTCAACTAAAGGGAAAAGATTAAGAGTCATCAAGATGCTGAGACATTTTAGAGTCTAGAGAAAACAGAACTTGCCTTTTAACCTCTCCAGCTTCCAACACTTTGCAATGAGGAAATGTCTCCCACGACTGTACTCGATTTCCTATACACCCTTAATTATAGGAAATAACTTGAAGGCAGTGGGAATCTCATCTTCCTGACCCAAATTGGCTACATAGAAATACCTCACCTCTTAATACTATAGTAGACATTGTTATCCAAAGAGGCTTTCCACAAAGGTGTTCCTTATTTCTCCCACACTGTTACTAAAGTGAAATTAAAATCTCTTTACTGGTTAAAAAAGAAAAAAACTTCAATTTTCTCATGAATTAAAATGTCAACCTATCTATTGTTAAAATAGATAGTATTTAATTTTGGATTTGGGGCCTAGGCTTCATTTTTTCCCCCAGCCTTATTCTGATATAATTTTAAAAAATTTTGTTTATTCATTTGACAGAGAAACAGTGAGATAGGGAACACAAGCAGGGAGAGTGGGAGAGGGAGAAGCAGGCTCCCCACCTAGCGGGGAGCCCTATGTGGGCCTGGACCCTGGAGCCTGGGATTATGACCTGAGCCAAAAGCAGACATTTAACAACTGAGCCCCCCCAACCTGCCCCGCAGTCCCTTTTCTGACCTAGTTGACATATAACATTGTATAAGCTTAGGGTGGACAATGTGATGCTTTGCTATACATATATATTGAGGAATGATTACTACAATAAGGGATTTCTTTTCTATAAAGATGCACTAATGAACGTACTGATAAAGAGACGACACAATTGCAGAAATTACCATGACATCATGAACGTAAATGTGAAGATTTTGTAATTTCAGAGCTTTCATAACTGGCCCTCTTACCGAGTGACCTGCTAAAAGAGCCATCTCATTTCCTTTAAAATCAGTTAACTCCTTTCCAGGGGTCCTGTCACCAATCACAATGGGCAAGTCTGATCGGGAGTGTTTGGAAAGGCTTATGTAAAGCGGGATAAGACAGAGCAGAAATTATTATGCTCACTATTGATCCAAAAAGTTCCCATCTTTTCATTTATATTAAACTTACTATAAAGTTAGATTTATTATGTACTTTAAGGAAAGCATATATATGCACCCTGATTTCGGCAAGCGAAGGTCCGAGTTAGGGTAATTGATGTGGTTTCTTCTGCCAGAAAGAAAGGCTCAGACTTTGCAGCGCTGTCCAGGTGAGTCTGGCGGTGAACTGAGCACACACTGCCCTCTGGTGGCGAGAACGTGCCCAGCCTCCAGGGCAGCCTTCAGAGGTCCGCCGCAGTGACCGGCGCACTCCTGCATCGTGTACACTATTCCTGGCTCTTTTTTTTTTTTTTTTTTTTTTTTTAAGATTTTATTCATTTATTTGACTCAGAGAGAGAGAGATCACAAGTAGGTGGAGAGGCAGGGGAGAGAGAGAGAGAGAGAGAGAGAGAGAGAGAGAGAGAGAAAGAGAAAGAACAGGCTCCCTGCAAAGCAGAGAGCCCGATGTGGGGCTCGATTCCAGGACGCTGGGATCATGACCGGAGCGGAAGGCAGAGGCTTTAACTCACTGAGCCACCCAGGTGCCCCCTATTCCTGGCTCTTATGTGAGCTTGCAGAATGGCCTTTGGAAGCCCTTCTTTTTACAGTGAAACCGTAAGTTTAAGAATCTGGCAAAAATGAATGAATGAATGAATGAATGAATGAATAATAAAAGGGAAAGCACCAGGGTATCTCAGTTAGTTGGGTGTCTGCCTTCAGCTCAGGTCATGATCTCTGCTCAGTGGGGAGCCTGTTTCTCCTCTGTCTGCTTTTCCCCTCTGCCTGTGCTCTCTGACAAGTAAATAAAATCTTAAAACAACAACAACAACAAAGTATGTGAGTAGATTGTTATATACCTCTGCACACATCTAGGAGACAATGAGCTCACTTAAAAAAAAATTATACCCGGGAAGTGGTAAGAATATTCTTTGTCCATTAGTAGCTCCCTTGGTTCCTGATGACCGTGGAACCAGTGTATCAGCCTTGGTTCACACACTTCTGCAGTCTCACTTAGACCACTGTTCTTTGGGTTCTGTCACATGCCATCAAACTTAACCCTGATACACTATGGGTAAACTTCATGAATGTTTACTGCCCTGAAGAGTATGTATTTATTATTATTCTTGTTTTTTACAGTTGAAGAAACATGCTCAGAGGGGCAAGGAATCAGCTTGGGAAAGAGTGAAGTGTCATCGTACCAAGACTGGAGAGAGAATGGGCCAGATTATAGGGGGTCCCAAATGTCTTCTGAGTGGTGATGGGATAGAATCAGTGTTCAAGAGAGGTTTTCCTCATAGTTCTATGGGGGATGAAGTTGTGACCAACTAAGAAATCATTTTGTTAGTCTAATGACAAGAGTGTAAAGAGAAAGATGGGGAATAGGTGAGAACCTAGCCAGGTAAAAGTGAGACTTTGTGATCTATCAAATGTGATGTGGTAGTCAAGATAAATAATTTTTTAAAAAAGATTTTATTTATTTGACAGACAGAGATCACAAGTAGGCAGAGAGAGAGAGAGAGAGAGAGAGAGAGAAGGAAGCAGGCTCCCTGCTGAGCAGAGAGCTGGATGCGGGGCTCAATCCCAGGACCCTGGGATCATGACTTGAGCCGAAGGCAGAGGCTTTAACCCATTGAGCCACCCAGGCGCCCCAAGTAAATCATTTTTTTTGAATGTTATGATTATGTCTAAAAAGACTTAGTGCTTAGTTTTGCACTTTCAAAAATCTGTCAGTTACAATAAATGTTAACAGTAAACATTTGCAGAATGGAGTGCCATATGTTAGTGAAGCACTAACTGTAACTTGGTTCCTTTGGTATTCTCCCTGCCTGCGGGTGAATCTTCTAGGTTTTTTGTTTTGTTTTGTTTTTGAATCTTAACTTCTTCTTTTTTTTTTTTTTTTTAAAGATTTTATTTATTTATTTGACAGAGAGAAATCACAAGTAGGCAGAGAGAGAGAGAGGAGGAAGCAGGCTCCCTGTCGAGCAGAGAGCCCGATGCGGGACTCGATCCCAGGACCCTGAGATCATGACCTGAGCCTAAGGCAGCGGCTTAACCCACTGAGCCACCCAGGCGCCCATGAATCTTAACTTCTTACTAAAGTTCTCATGTAGCAACTTTGACAGCTGGCCATCTCTTCACATTGTCTCTCTTTTTTTTTTTTCCTTTTTAAGATTTTATTTATTCATGAGAAAGAGAGAACACAAGCAGGAGGAGGGGAGAGGGAAAGGAAGAAGCAGGCTCCCTGAAAAGCAGGGAGCTCAACACAGGGGCCCTGTTCTAGGACCCTGGGAGGATCATGACCTGAGATGAAGGCAGACACTTAACCAACCAACCCAGGTGCTCCTCTCTTAATCATTCTTATCCTTGTTGTCTCTGACTTTTTTCTGCCTCACCTTGATAAGACACATATATATGTGAATGTAATCAAAGTTGTGTAACCTAACCCATGCTTGGCACTTGGGGTCTGAATATTTAGCCAAGAGATCGGTTAGTTACCTTATTAAGGCAGATGGGTGCAGACACAGCATTTTGACCAGGTGATACCGGATTATACTTAGACCCAAGCAGAACAAGATCTAATGTTCTTTGTAATCAGACGGCAACTACTAATAGCCATGCTTGACTTACGGATGGATGGTGGTAAGAAATGTGAGGACAAGGACAGAAAATTGCAATTTTGAGGGTCTTCGGAGAGATGATTTCTAGTAAGAAGACGGTGAATCTTGGTTCTATAATTTATGTGTTGTGTGACTTAGGGCAAGACACTTCAGCAATGTTCTCGTTTATAAAATGGGTATAAAACATTTAGTGTAAAATTGACTGTTACATGGTAGGGGCTCATAAATGTTTATGAAGTCTGATTTTTTTATTCCAACTAATTGGCTATTAAGTTGGACCAAAATGGATTACATACATAATAGCAGCCAAAAACATAAGAATTAGGAAGAATTTCAGCAAGCTAAAAACTGTTTTGAATAAATTGAGACAGCCTATGTTCCTAGATGAGATTAAATATGGTTAGTGTCAGTTCTTACACATTAACTTACAGTGTGAACAAAAGTTTAGTAAAAACAGTTAAGGGAATACTTTTTGGATATGTAAAAGTACTTAAGAAGAACAAAGGGAGGATATATAAAACAGGATTCTAAAGAAGGAGAGTAGGAGATTGGTAAGAAATAGCTCTAAAAATATTAAAACACAATTATTATAATAGTTAGATGAGTAACTTCAATAGTATAGCACAGAAATTAGATAATTAAGAAATGTAATCACTATAAGTCATATTCAATTCACGAGTTTGGAATGCAACAGTTTGGAAAAAACCTAAGTAATGTCTTACCTCATTGCTGGTTACTGTTATAAAAAACAACTATTAAATCAGAAAAAATTTTATTAAATTATTGAATGAAGTCGCTTAAATTTTGAAGAGATAGAAGAGTTCACAAAGATAAACATGAAGAGATTTGATTGAAGAAAAATTAAAAGCTTTTGTAAGTTAAAAAAAAAATCCTCTGACCAAAAATAACAAGGCAAATATTAGGGGAAAAACGGTAGCCAAAAGGATATAGTATCAGTATTAATAATTCAAGGCCTGTACAAATGGAAAAAACAAACAACTTGCTTGACTTTATTATTTTGGCACATTGAGGATCTATATAAATAAGTTTGTCAAGTTTAACAAATAAAAACTCATAAAAACTGATAAAAGTTTGGATTTCTATGTAATTCTTATCTGAAGATAGAGATAATTATCTGCAGTAAAAATGAACCAACAGTAATTAAAGGCAAAGACAAAATAGATTAACTTTGGTCATTTGATGTTATTTTGTTTTATATTATAATTGAAAACAACAACAAAGAAAGTGGAATGGAGCATGTGGGTGGCTTAGTCAGTTAAGCATCCAGCTCGGGTCATGATCTCAGGGTCCTGGGATCAACCCCCACTTTGGGCTCCATGTTCAGCGGGGCATCTGCTTGAATTTTCTTTCTCCCTCTCCCTTTGCTCTTCCCCCAGCTCACTCACTCTTAAGTAAATAAATATTAAAAAAAAAAAAAAAAGACACATGAAACAATCTTATGGCCACTTTTAGGAGGTACACATCTGTATTATATCTGTTCTGGCCTAGAGTATTAGCCTTTAGCAAGTTGATAAAAGGCAAATGAAAAATTTATGGAGGAGTACAAGGTTTCAAGAAATACTAGAGCCTAAAATTCTTCCTTCTCTTTTTGCCCTCCCACATCCCACAAAAAAAATAAGTACTCCAAATAAGCAAGCCCTAAATAAATGGTAGTGGTCAACAGATTAGTTAATTATTAAATAATGGAATGAAATAAAATATGGTCCTTTAGAAAAGATTTTTATTTTCTTGGCACATAGACATAAAAATGACTTTTTTTTACTAGATATAGCAGTTGAAGACATATTGGAAATGAATTACAGTTCACTAGGTTATAATGTCCACAGATATGATGACAGGTCTCATGTTTCCTCAACTATCTTTGAAACTTATTAAATTATTACAGCATACTGGTTATACTGGTAAACTTACTTCTCCTGTTAAAGAGTAAGGTTGATCTGGATTACTGAAAAACCAAGGCACAGAACCATCACCAAAATGTAATATAATTGTACCTCATCCAACATCACTCAGGAATGAAGCATTTTATTTAGGTGTTCTTCAAATGACATTTATCCCTCTGAAGTCTAAAACTGTTATTTTAACTACTTTTGATGGAATAATGTCTAACATGCTTTCTTAAACTTTAAAATAGACCATGCAGATAATCACAATGTTCTTTCCCTAATAGTACTTATTGGAATATCAACCACTTAATTTTCTAGTATAACATGATACCCTTAAAAATTACTAAGGTGGCTAATTGCCTTTCAACCCAATATGGCTATGTCTTAGAAATTATCAACTTTTTTCTATCTATCTATCTGTTTATCTATCCATCCATCCATCCCATTTAACTATCAGCTATTACTTAATTTCATTAAATACATTGGTTTTCAGTTATTTTTCTTACCGCCTTTAATATAAGAGGTTAAGGTAGAGCAACATAATTGCAAAAAACCTTTGACGACTAATGGTTCACTCTCTCAAGGTAGGTCATTCCTTGTAACTGCAAAGGTTAGAAAATTTATACATTGAGCAATGAAGAAGGAAGGGACATTTGGAAACTGATGCGTTTATAGATAGTGACCAGACAACTAAATTTGTAGGATTTAATCTGCTTTAGGTTAGGAAACCAAAAAAGCAAGCTATTAAAACTATTTCTAAAGTAGGGCTAGCTTTGAGGAAGGGTGTGCAGGACACATTAAGTTGCAAGAGCTTTTGAATGTGGGAATCTGACATCTTAAAGTATTCACATATTTTTGCGACCTAGAAGTTTAAGTTACTTGCTTTTCTTATTTTTATTTCTTAGTCATACTGAAGATGGTTGGGTATGTGACCTTTAACCAAGAAAAGTGTTACAGTACCATATTTTATTAACTATAAATATACGACTGAATAATATTAAATAGTAATGAAAGGATTTTTGCAACTATTTTCTTTCAACTTAAAGTACAGTGGTCTTATTTAAGTGTTTTCTTGAGATAAGAACAGTAAAACGATAAAAATTCCATCTGGAGAATAAAGTATTATTCAGAAATATCAACTCATATAAATGTTAAAAACCTATTTCCTTTTATGACTTCAGAATTACGGTCATGAAAAACTTTTTAAATGATTCTACTGAATTCAAGATAACTACTAAATTCATATATTTTTACTATATTAAGATTGTTCTCAATGCTAAGCTTATGTAGCTTTCAGTTAATAGGAAACTAGCATCTACTCTGACCCATCAATACACTCTTACACACAAACCAAAAATAAGTTTTAGAAAAATTAATTTAGCATGTTTTTCTTCAAAGTTCTCATACATATGACCAACAAATGCATTTTGAGAATGTAAACCATCTCATAGTAGGAAACAGGAACTCAAGATTAATTTTATAAAACTTTATAGGAAATAAATTCCTAAATGCTTGTCTTTTTCCATACATCCTATGTATGCATTATTAAAATAAAATTATGGCATTCATTATATTAAAAACATTAATATATTAGTGAAATAAAAACACACAGTGAACATCTGTGCTCCATTTCTGAACATAACATTGTAGATAGGTACTTCCGTGATTCAATATTTGGTTACTATTTATCAAATGCAGTGTGGAAGGTGCTAGGAGTAATACAGTAAAAGGTGAGAGAACATTATTTAACTATAGCATATTCTGCATGTATTATTACTAAAGAAAATATAATACCACAATTTGAAGATACTTTTCCATTTCTTTCATTATTACATTCTCATATTTCATTTTTACTTATGTACAGTAGATTACATGATTTTTCTTTTTCAAACTCCAGATCAAACTCTTTATTCCTAGGCATTTCAAGAATTCTTTCTGAATTCAAAAGAAAAACATCCTTTTGCTTATGATAGTTTTTGTTTCTGATTCAAATCAAAAGATACCTCTGTACATTAAAAAAAAAAAAAAAAGAACAACAACAAAAGAAAGACCAGAGCTTTTGAAGTCTTACCTAACTGGGTATCAATATCCTGTGAGTAATATTTTTTTAAATGATTCAAGCCTGTGCATATAAAACATTTACATTATATTTTGACCTTGCACTCCATAACATAAGTGACTGCATACTTAATACATATCCACGAATCAACTATAAGTCATAAAGTGTTTCAAGAACAGTAGCAATTGACCAGGCTTGTGTTTCACAGCTGAATGGACAGTACTGGCCATTCTCATTGGTCAGTTCAGGAAGTCCTTTCCAAGGGGATCTTAAAAAAAGAAAAGACATTTCATGAGCTATAACACATAAATTGTTTGTATTAATGAAATAGGCAATACACTTGGTGCTTTTTCCTTCTAGTATAGTTAAACAATCATAGGTAGTCATTTGCTACAAAATAAAACAGATATCCTTATGATCTATATATAAAGAATTTAGATTGAAATTATTCTTTAAGGGGTGCCTGCGTGGTTCAGTCATCTAAGCGTCTGCCTTTGGCTCCGGTCAAGATCCTAGGACTGACTCCTATCAGGCTCCCTGCTCAGCAGGAAGTCTGCTTCTCCCTCTCCCTCTGCCTGTCGCTCCCCCTGCTTGTGATCTCTCTCTGGCTATCTCTCTCTCTCTGTGTCAAATAAATAAATAAAATAAAATAAAAAAGTTTTTTTTTTTTTTTAAAGTAATCTCAACCCCTTGGGCTTAGACTCAACCCCAAGACTAAGAGTCACATACTCTATGGACTGAGCCAGCCAAATGTCCCTGGATCTGGGCTTTTAAATAACATTCTTCATAAATACAACAAACAAACAAAAAAGTAAACAAACCAGGGATAGAGAATTGCCCAACTAGACTGGGGCAGGAAAAGTAAAAGATGAGTTTAAAACATTTTATTGGGCCAGAAAGCAAAGTTCTTCCACTTCTGACAAACATCAAATAGCAGAGACAAAATACTGGACAAGGAATATGAAGCAATAATCTTTAAGATACTGGATATTAGGCAACAAAGAACAGTGAACCCTAAGAAATGAGAAAAAAAAATGAAGGAAGCCCTATGACTACCATACCTTACAGCCTGGAGGGAGTTTCCAGGACTTGGCACAGGGAAAGGAACACAGGTAGAGCCTTGCAGACTCCTTGAGAGTCCAGGAAAAACACTAGAATTTTCAGGACAGAGTACAAAAAAGGAGAGAACTCTGGAGATATGCAGAGGGTCCCACTCAAGTACTCACCTACCAATCAGTCAACACATATGAGGAAACTAATGAAAGACAGGGAAGGAAACTAACAAAAGATGGGGAAAGAACCTCCTGAAAGAATTAAAGTAGTACCTGACATTTAAACAGGGTCAGCAACAGTGCTTATTTCCACCAGCCAGGTTTGAAAACTTAATAATTTTAGGGATATGAGATAGAGAACTCAGATGGGCCATGACTCATTAGTGGAGAATAATTAGCCCTCGACTAAATGCTGCTCTAGGCAGGCCCAACAAAGCTTAAAATCAGGGGTGCCTGGGTGGTTCAGTCAGTCATGCATCTGCCCTCGGCTCGGCTCATGATCCCAGATTCCTGGGATAAGGCCCTTCATGAGGCTCCCTACTAAGTGGAGAGCTGCTTCCTCCTCTCCCTTTGCCACTGCCCCTGCTTGTATGCTCTTTCTCTCCCTCTGTTGAAGAAATGAAATTTTAAAAAAGTTTTTTTTTAAAAAAGCTTAAAGTCAAAACCTGAAAGGATCAAACTGTTTCCAAATAATTTAACTGCATTCCAAAACAAAGTTAAGATTATTTATAGAAATACAAAAAAATCTAATACCAAGCAAGGTAAAATTCATAGCTGGAATCCAATAAAACACCAGCAGGTGATAAGTAGGATAATACAACCCATAAGAAGAGAATAATCATAAGTGAAACTAACCGAGATATCAATTACCAGACAAAGACATTAAAATAGTTATTGGAACTGTATTCTATATGTTAAAAATATTAAGCAGAGACATGGAAGATATAAAAAAAGACTGAAATCAAACTTCAAAAGATAAAACTACAATGTATAAAATAAAAAATATACTTAATGGAAATAGTGGCAGATTATATATAAGGATGATAGATTACCAGTCAAAACAATGCAAGACTTCAATGCACTGAAAGAAAAAAACTTGTCAACATTTAATTCTAAGCACAACAAAAATATCTTTCAAAAATAAAGGCAAGGGGTGCCTGGGTGGTTCAGTGGGTTAAAGCCTCTGCCTTCGGCTCGGGTCATGATGCCAGGGTCGGATCAAGCCCCACATCGGGCTCTCTGCTCAGCAGGGAGACTGCTTCCTCCTCTCTCTCTCTCTTTCTGCCTGCCTCTCTGCCTACTTGTGATCTCTAGCTGTTGAATAAATAAATAAATAAATAAATGATATTTAAAAAAAAAAGGCAAAATAAAGACTTTTCTGGCAATATAAGAGCTTAAAGAATTTATCATGAGCAGGCTTGCACTATAAGACATGACAGAGGAGAGCGCCTGGGTGGCTCAGGTGGTTGAGCCGCTGCCTTCGGCTCAGGTCATGATCTCAGGGTCCTGGGATCGAGTCCCACATAGGGCTCTCTGCTCAGCAGGGGGTCTGCTTCCCTTCCTCTCTCTGTGATCTCTTCCCTTCCTCTCTCCTACTGTGATCTCTCTCTGTCAAATAAATAAATAAAATCTTAAAAAAAAAAAAAAAAAGACATGACAGAGGAATTCCTTAGGCAAAAGAAAATTATACCAGATGGAAACAGGGATATTCATAAACAGATGAACACTGGAAATGGCAACTATGTGAATAGTTGTATAAGACCTCTTTCTGTATTATTTAAATATCTTTAAAAAATAACTGATGACATAAACAGAAAGTAGTAACAATGTTGTGGGGGAACTATAACACTATAATAACTATATATGTAACTATATATATAACTATAATATGCAAAGCAAAATAGATTACAATAATAGCACAAAAGCCTGAAAGGGAGAAGTGGAACTATACTATTTTAAGATTCTTATACTATACCTGAAGATAAACCATGATAAGTTAAAGATGTATATATAAACCTAAAGCAGCCATTTTAAAAAGTAGCAAATTAGCCAACAAAGGAGATAAAATGGAATAAATATATACTGAATAATAAGTATCCAGTCCAAAAGAAGCAGAAAAGAGGAAAAAGCTAACAAAAATGAAAATAAACAGAAAAAAATAGATTTATACTTAACTTTTACCTTACATTAGAGAAAGACAAATTAAACCTAAAGTAAGCAGAAGAAGAGAATAATAAAGAGCAGGGTAGAAATCAATAAAACAAAACCCAGAAACAATTGAAAAAGATCAATAAAGCCAAAAATTGGTTCTTTAAGAAGAGCAATAAAATGAATAAACTTTCTAGCTAGGCAGAACAGGAAAAAAAGAGAGAAAATACAACTTACCAGTATCAAGAATGAGAATGTTGGTATTGCTACAGATTCCATAGATAATTAAAAGAATAATAATTCACTTTAGATAAAATCACTTCTTAAATTGTAACAAGTATTTTTGAACTATCTTTTTGAACTATGTATTTAATCATGACAGCAAATAATGAGCTATTACCATAATACAGAGGAAGAAATTTATTTCAGAGTGGTTAAGTAATTTGCTCCAAGTTATATGTAAAGTAAGTAACAAGGACAAATTTGAAATCCAGTCTTGACCCAAAGCTCACACCTGAAGCTAGTATGCTATCAAATGTAGCTATTAGGAAATAGTAAGATATAAAAAAGCAAAGGTAGTTTGAGAAAAAACTGTAGAAAGTAAGGAATTTGCATTTCATTTTGCAGGCAATAGGGAATTACTGAATAAACATAAGACTAAAATTGTGAGAGTTATATTTCAAGCAAATTAATCTTGTTTGAGGTAATATGACAAGATGGAGAGAGGGGGAGACTGGAAGTGTGGAGGCTATTGCCTAGTTCAGAGAAAAGGCTCTGAGTTACAAGTTAGGCAGCAGCAAGAGCAAAGAAGATGGGCTGTTAGAAAGCAGAATATAGCAGAATCAAGTCTTGGCAACTAACTGGATGTTCTGGAGAAGTAATGGGGTAAAATTCAAAAGTAACTGGGATGTTTGAGCTTGCAGATCATGCATAATGGTAATACCATAACAGCAGTGGGAAGAAAATCATGTGTGTGGGAGAAGATGAGTGAGGGCAGAAAGATATCCAAGGTAAGAAGTATATCAGGTAGTTTAAAAGTAGTAGTGAACCTTATGAGAGAATTCAAAGTTTGCTAGAGAATGAAGACATGGGATAGATGAAATATAACAGGAGAAAATGTAGATTTAAAAAAAAAGGAAGATTAAGGACAGATTTTTGGAGAGTGAACATAGGTGCCAGGAAGAAAAGCCATTAACAACAGTAAATCGAGATAATAGTGTAGTAGTTAAGAGCACAGCCTATGAAGCAGGTTGCTTAGAGTTTAGTAACAGCTCTAGCAGATTCCTTGCCATTTTACTTTGTAGAAATTACTTAGCTTTCTTAGCTTCATTTATAAAATGGAAATAACTAATCATAGCTCATAGCTAAGTTAGTATCCTGTCCACATGACAAGTACTAACTAACATATTAATCCTCAAAACAATCATGGTACATCCATTATATGAGGAATCAGGCCCAGAGAAGTCAAGTAACCTGCCCATGGTGACACACCTAGAGAGTGGAGAAGTGAATAATAATAATAATAATAGGATAATCATAATGATAATAGCTATTTTATATAGTTTCTGGATTAAATGAGTGGTATCATATAAATGCATTTAGAACAATGCCGGGAACACAGTAAGTACTCGGTAAGTATTATTTCCTATTATTATAATTGTTATTAGCGTGAGGTAAACAAGGGGGAACTTAATACAGATGGCATAAGGTTTTTTATGAAAAGAAGAAAGCAACAACTTTAAATAGTATAGGCAGGTCAAAGAAGAGAACTTGGAAGGAAGTCATGGGATCTGGGAATGAGAAAGGATCTTGTTGAAGGGGCGCCTTCGTGGCTCAGTCAGTTAAGCATCTAACTCTTGGTTTTGGCTCAGGTCAAGATCCCAGGGTTGTGAGATTGAGCCCTGCTTTGAGCTCTGGGGAGTCTGCTTGTCACTCTCTGACTCCCTGCTCCTCCCCTACCTAATGTAAATAGAATCTTTAAAAAAAAAAAAAAAAAAAAGAAGCAGCGAAGCAAAGGAAGGATCTTGTTGAGTGGTCACAGAAAGCAAAAGGAATGAGGCTACTCCTATAGGAAGTGTGCTGAGAAGGAAACAGAATGCTAGGACACAGCTAGAAGTAGGAACGGTATGAATGGACTTTATTTAGGATGGGATGACAAATTTCTTTCTAGCTTAAGAAGAAAGAATCAAGTGGAATACCAAGAGAGGATAATTAGTAGAGCGAGATCAGGGAACAGGTAGGAGGAATGGGATCATGGGTAAAGTAGAAGAATGATCCCGGCAGTGCAAGATGATTTTACTTCTCACAGACAAAAGAAAGAAAAAGAAATGCAAACAAAAATAAATACTGTGGGGCAATAAAGATAGGTTATAAGAATATTCACCTCACATACAATCAGACTCAATTTCTAGATGAGGAACAAGAATTATGAAAGGGTTGGGTTTTCTGTGACTACATTCAAGTGAATAAAATCAAATTTTGAAAAAAATAGAAAACAACATTCATGGTGATGGATGGCAGCCCTTTGTGTTCATATAATCAAGGAGATAAAATTTATGCTGTTTATGCATAATTATTCTGAGCAATAAGCTGTACATATACAGGCATGCCTTGTTTTATTGTGCCTTGCTTTACTGCACTTTGTAGACACTGTGTTTTTTACAAACTGAAGGTCTGTAGCAACCCAGCATCAAGCAAGTCTATTATAGGCCCATTTTTCCAACAGCATTTGCTCACTTTGTCTATGTGATATTTTGGTATTTCTCACAGTATTTCAAACTTCATTATTATTTTATTTGTTATGGTGATCTGTGGTCAGTGATTATGATTTGCTGAAGGCTCAGATGATAGCACTTTTTAGCAATAAAACACTTTTAAACTAAGGTATGTACATTGGTTTCTTTAGACATAATGCTATGGCATATTAAATAGATCACAGTACAGTGTAAATGTAATTTTGACATGCACTGGGAAACTGAATAGTTTATTTGACTCACTTTACTGTGATTTTTGCTATACTGCAGTGGTCTGGAACTGAACCCACACTATCTCCAAGGCATGCCTATATTTAGGTTTAATCTAGATTTGGGAAATTAGGATAGCTTTTGACTATATACATATATATCATCTTACAAAGACATATAACTCTGACACTATCTCTAATAATTATGACAAAGGAGGTGACAAATGGATTTGAAATAATAGCAAAAACCAAACCTGATATTTTAATTATAGTAAAACATTTCTGAAAATTATTAATTGATATATCTTTATTTTTAATTTATTTTTAAATTAGTCTAAATAAAAAATTAACATACAGTATTATATTAGTTTCAGTTATACAATAGAATGAACCAGCATTCTATACATTACTCAGTGCTTATTAAAGTAAGTGCATTTCTAACCCTTTTCACCTATTTCACTCATCCTTCCCCTGTACCTCCCCCATGACGACCACATATGTCTTTAAATCATTTAACTCAAAGGGCCCGGCCTGAATACTTTTAGTTTTTGTATTTATTCTGTTTTAGTCACACCCCCAAATATCCACTGTATTTAAAAAATCAGACTATTCCACATGTATAAATCATGCAATATCATCTTCAAATTAAAATAAATAGTAACCTAAAATAATTAAAGGAAGGTGACAATTATATCATTGAACTTGTCATACTAAAAGAGTAAAGCTTTTAAATTTCACTGGGATACCTAGAGTATATGGAAATGAATTTTAAGGAATTGTTATTTACCTAATATCTAATAAACTGACTAAACACTAGTTATGGAAATTACATGACCCCTGATGACTTACCTCTCAAGATGAACGTAGTGTCGGGAAAGAATGTTTTTAACCAAAAACACAGTCTTGGCATTAGCCTCAGGACCCATCAATTTGGAAAAATATAATTTTGCACGAAGAAAATACCCAACGGGCCACAGCCACTCCTAAAAAAGGGTGATTTAAAAGTAAAGAAAAAATTAAAACTGTGAATACCTTTAAAGCTATTTGAAAAATAACTTCAACCGAAAACTCTGAAAAGAGAATGAAATTCTTACAGGTCCTTGGTGATAATTGAAACCTTTAGCAAGATTGTAGTTGTCATTGTCTAAGGCATTGTCATAAATTCCACAGTAAACCATATCACTGCAAAATGATTGAAATTTAGGTTAGAAAAAGATCAGTTATTACACAAGAAGCATTAGAAAGATTTTTCAATAGCAAAAGTAAGAGAAATAATAAAATTATTTTGCCTTCCAAATCTATAGAATAAGCTCATCATCTATCTAACCTTAAATTAGTATATACTGAGTTTAGAATACTTTGGGGTTTTTTTTTACAACCCATTTAAAAAATTAATTAATTAGCTAATTAACTAATTTCTAAGTAAGCTCTACACCCAATGTGGGACTTGAACTCATGACCCTGAAATCAAGAGTCACATGCCTTACTGACTGAGCCAGCCCAGCACCTCCAGAATACTTTAACAATGTGTTAGGAAATGATTAACAAATAGATACTGGCTAAGAAAAAAAAAAGATATAAATATGAAATAAAATAAAAAATAAAAAATAAATATAGTATTCAGGTATCTTGCCTTCAAGGAGTTAGTCCGACACTAAATATTAGTTAAAGTCAATTATTTTACTAAGCTTCTCATATACTGATGATGACTAAAATACACACAAAATAACTTTAATTAGTAAACATTAGAGATACATTTTTATTAATTATTATATATGAAAGGTTTTTTTAAAAAAATATTTTATTTATTTATTTTACAGACAGAGATCACAAGTAGGCAGAGAGGCAGGCAGAGAGAGAGCCAGGGAAACAGGCTCCTTGCTGAGCAGATAGCCCGATGTGGGGCTTGATCCCAGGACCCTGAGATCATGACCTGATCCGAAGGCAGAGGCTTTAACTCACTGAGCCACCCAGGTGCCCTAGGTTTTTTTTTTTTTTTTTAAAGATTTTATTTATTTGATACATAGAGAGAGATCCCATGTAGGCAGAGAGGCAGGTAGAGAGAGAGGGAAGCTGGCTCCCCACTGAGCAGAGAGCCTGATGCGGAACTCAATCCCAGGACCCTGAGATCACAACCTGAACCGAAAACAGAGGCTTAACCCACTGAGCCACCCAGATGCCCAGAAAGGTTGTTTTTTAAACTTGTCCATGAAGTTATTTTAAAACTAACTAAAATTGGAATAAGTTTTTTTTAAAAAACCTAATTAAAATAGATACTTATCAAATTACAAATAGCAACCAAATAGACATAGAAAATTTATATACTTACAAACTTAACAAACTATTACAAACTTATAAAGACACATAATACAGATATGTTTTTGTAGACATAGAGAGATAATACAAGAAAGTTATCTGTAGTCAGTTTAATAAATTATCACTTTTTTTCTTTTAGTGAGAGGCAGAACTTGCTACATGAGTAAGCTTGAACTGTAGGTTCCAGTGGTTCCTAACACCCCTGAAATTATGAAGAACACCTCAGAATGTAGATACACACAAAAAGTCTGCATCTCAAGACTGAAATGAGTACATAGTAAATTAGGAAAATTCTTCAAAGGTAAGGATATTATATAGAAAAGGGTCTCTGCCATATATTGATATAGAAAGCAAATTATGTTGGGTATCAAGCTTTAAAGGAAAACAACAAAAGACAAACAGGAAGGTCATTAGAAACTCAAGAAAAAACAAAAGTTGGAAAAGAAAAATATAACATGGCATAAACACATAATCAAAATAAAAACAAAGTCAGTTAATGGTTTAAATAAAAACAGTGGGGTAATTATATAGAAAGGATGGAAATGGTTGGTAGTAAGGTGAGGAGAGAGTTACTCTTTTATCTGTCATCATTAGAAGTAATCAATTAATGTCTAATATTTTTAAAAAACTCAAGGAACATCTGTATACACATAGTATTTAGAAATATGGAGGGAACTACTGGGAGTTAACAACTTGGAAAATAAAGACTGTCTCTAAGGAGACAATATGTCTATGCTTCCAATGTCCATAATAATCATGTATTACTTTTATAATCAGAAAACAATAGGCATTAGGAAATAGCCATAATGTATTAGTTTTATAAGCTTAAAACTCTTACTAATTACTCAATATAGGACAAGCATTATGAATACTGATATTTAATGAAGATACAGGTGGTATTTTTAAAAACTGTTTGAACGCAATTTCAGAGAGTGTGCTGACAACCAAAAAAATTAGGGCTGATGCAATATAATATCTACAACATTCTTAATACTTATACTCCAATTTACTCTGGGTCAAAAGTTTTCATGCCAAGATTAAATATAATTAAATATGATTATTTATTATATACCATATGAACAACATTTTTAAGATTTATATTTTAACTTACTCTGGATCCAAAGTTTTCATGCCAAGGGGACCAAGCAATTTTTTTTCTGCAATCTCCAGAGCTTTCCATGCTTTTTCTGCAGTAAAGAGCTCAGGGGCCTAATGAATGTCAAAAACAAATATTCAAACTTTCGAAGCTCACAAAAGAATTAGTTTTCACCCACAGTGGAACATAAACTATTCATAAACTTGGAAATGAAAACTATTTAAAAATTTAGTGTGGGTTGAATTGGTTTTGAGCACAGATGCCTAACCAGATCTAATGGTAAGGGGCTGACTCAGAAGCACTGTTCTTGGCCTTAGAAGGTAGGAAAGATGCTAGAGGTGATTATTTCCTTGTGTCATTTTAAGAACGTGTATGAGCTCCAAAGGAAGTTTCCACAGCTACAATGAAGGCAGAGCACATGTAAACACATCTAATTCATTTTTCAGAAGATTTATAATAGCTTCCTTTAAGTGTATCTGGTAATTGTTTTTGCTTTTGGGGTTATAGCAAAAAATAGAAATAACTTGCATTCTAACAGCATGAGTAAATTTATTTGTGATATGGAGAAGGAGAGAAAGCATATTTAGTACTCTTTTCGATAAGGTAGAAACAGCTAAGCAGGCACAGAAGGGCACACACCTTCTCTGTTTTACTGTCCTTATAGTTTACTTTTAGACTAAGTAGAGATAAAATAAAGGGAGTCTAGAATTCCTGGCTAGATAGAACATATTACAGCAATACAATGAAGGAAACCGAGTACGAGTTGAAGCTACTCACATTAATTCACCAGTCTAAAGCTTCCCAAGTAGGTGTTGAGGTACTACTGGTCATTGCACAGGTGTGCCGAAATACCCAGGCCTTCAGCTTTCCACGCAGTGGGTGGGCCCGTGGCTAACTAAAGCAGTTGGACCTGGCACCACTAACCTAATCCATTTTGTCCAGTATTTGCTGTACAAATACCATTATTTTCTATGTGTGCTATCATATGAAAAACACTGGGAAGCACTTTATTAGTTGTCATCTGTTATTTTCTGTTTTTTTGATGCTAGATGTTGTAGGTTAAGGGTGGTATGCACAATGTTTTATTAATTTAGAAAGACTGTATTAAACTAGCTAGCAAACAGTATACTTTTTGGCAAGTAAATGAGTTTGAAAACAAATGGGAATAAAAAACTAAATATACTCTAAATAAATAAATAAAATCTTTAAATATACTCTATCATAACATTTCTGAAATTTGAAAATAACAATTCACTTACTACAACCATTGCTATGGTAAAATTAGGCCTGAGTTGATAGTCACACCAAGGGCTTGAAGCTCCATAACTATCTTTGTATATGCCACGTTTGTGAACCAGATTAGGATGCTTTTCATTAGAATCTGAAGGGTCTTCTGACACATGAAACAACTTTTCGAAGTTGGCTTGTATTTTTCTGTTCCACTCCTCATATGAGACTGTCACAACCTTTCCTGAAACATGAGAAAAGACTTGGCAGTTTTCAGCATTCTAAGAAAGCCATATATTTAGTTACAGCCGAAGAGTAATATTTAGGCAATAAATTATCCACTTTTTAAAAGTATCAGGGTCTTTTAAAGGACAGTAGCCTGAAATTTAAAATTATCGTTCATTGTATTACCAGAAAGGATTAGATTCCATCAAATGATCCCAGATTTGTCTTTGTATCACTCTTAACATGTTTGATAAAGTTACATGTATTGTGCACTTGAAATGAGGCTAGTCTGAATTGAGAAGTGCCAGAAGTGTAAAATATATACCGGATTTCAAAGAAAATACTCCTCCCAGAAAAGAATGCAAAGCAGCTCATGAATAATTTCATGCTGATTACATGCTGAAATAACATTCAGCATATATTGAATTAATAAAATGTATTATCATAATCAATATCCCCTATTTCTACTTTTTAAAATGAGACTACTAGAAAATTTAAAATTATATATGTGGCTGAAAAAGATAATATATATGGCTCAAATTATATTTCTTTTGCATAGCACAGTTGTAGAAAAAGAGATGTAAAGATTTCATAAGTGTTCACAAAAATGCAACTTGCTCACAGTCACATTAAGGACAAAGAAAAGCATAGTAAGACAGTGACTATGATGCTTGTCATATCTCAGGTCAAAGTTGCTGCAAAAATATGGTTAGTCACCAGGTTTGTTACATTTATACTAGGAAATTAACGTTTTTTCTTTCTTCTTAATCTTAAGGGTTTCTAATATTAGTTCATAGACTCAAATGATGATTACACAGATTAAGAGTACAGACAGTATATTCAAAGTTTCTTTTTAAATAAAATAAATAGCTTACCATGTCTTTTTACTGTGACTTCATGATAAGGGAAAATTCTTTTTTTGGATAATTCCAGCAACCAACGGACAGCAGATTTACTCAGGCCCACAATTTCCACAGCAGACCCATCTCTAAAATTAAAATAAATTTTATTCTGGGAGTTGGAGTCATTTAAGCACTACTTAAAGGGCATTCAATAAAAAATTTTGATGAATTATATGCTATAAAAATAATTATCTATAAAAAACCCTCACTTTATGGAAATGTATACTACATATATAAGAAATCACTCCTCTTACTATTTAGCCATTGCTTACCCTCTTAACAATTAAAAAAAGTTCTATGAAGTGGAATGGTGATTATGGAGTTTAAGGAGATGGCAGCTGGAAAAGGTAGGGGTGAGGAACCAGAGAATACTGAAATAGAGCACCAGAGAAAAGATAGCAAACTTGGGAGATAAGGCTGGATAAAGCCGGGGAAGATACACATAATCTGAAAGCCCATTTTTAAGAAAAATGAAAGGGAAGTATAAGATCTAATAATGTACCAAAATAAACATGTTTTAAAAACAATTTGCAAAGCATGTAACGACACATAAAATTAAATGATTTTTTTCACAAGTCTGACTGAAGATAAAATTTGGAATAAGAAAATAGTTTCTCAGACTTAATACTTTTTTTTTACTTAATTAATTTTTCATTTTTTAAAAGTAGGCTCCACACTAGGCATGGAACCCAATAAAAGGGCTTAAACTCATGATCCTGAGATCAAGACCTGAGCTAATATCAAGAACCAAATGCTTAACCAGCTGAGCCCTCCGGGCATCCCTAGTATGTAGTATTAAGCATTTGAAACCATAAAAAGAAATGATGGGATAAAAGATTAATAAAAAATATTAGGGGGGAAAAGGGCTCAGAAATTAAAAGTATTCCATAAAGAACAGGATCTGGGCATTTTCTACATTTATAAACGATGGGCATAATGAAATATTTACAATGAAAGCAGTTCAGGTTAAGATAAGATCTTAATGACAGGGATAATGAATCACAAAACTTTCCTTTGAGATGCTTGTAGAGAATCACCCATGAGAATTTCCAGAAAAGAACAAAGAGCTTTACTTGATGACTTGTAACAAGAGAGTTATATTGTAGGAGAGAAAGGAGTGAGTGGAAGAGGAAGTAGGAGGGAGGAAGGGAGAGTTTGACTGATTGACTTTTTATAAAGATCATTTACTTATTTATTTATTTGAGAGAGAGTGTGTGCACTCGTGTGTGAGTCCGTGAGTGGTGGAGGAGACAGAATCTCAAGCAGATTCTGCACTGAGTGCAGGGCCCAGCGTGGCGGTGGGGGGCGGGGCAATGTGGGGCTTGATCTCACAACCCATGAGATCATAACCTGAGCCGAAACCAAGAGTTGGACGTTTAACCTACTGAACTGCCCCACATTTTGACTGATGACTTTTGACTGATGACTAACCATGAAGACTTCATGGTTAATAGAATAAAAGACTCCACAAGTGGTTTTAAAAAAGGTATTATTATACAATTACCATACAAATAAATATTACCTTGGAGTGGCAGGGATTCCTCTGTTTCTAGCTCTGTCACTTTCTCCCATTTTATCCATCCAGGTGCCACAATTTAAGCGATTTCCTCCATAAACAAATCCTGTTTCTTCGTCAACCCCTGCGGTTATATTAAAGCCTGAAAAAGCAAAATAGAACACTTATAAAATCGGATAGGGATATAATAAACTAGGAAAACTACTCCTGAGAGCAATGTGGTAATACCTTAAAAGTTGAAGATGCGCATATTCTAAGTAATTTCATTTCTAGATATGTACTTTAGAGAGATCCTTACCTATGTGCCTATGAAGGTATGTACATGGATATTCAATGCAATGTGTTTGTATTAGCAAGAAAATAGTCACTGAGCAGAGGAGTGAATAAACACAGTGGTTTATTCATATGTGGAAAACTCACTATACCATTTAAAATTAATGAACTGGATTTACAATGCATCATAACTGATAAGACCTCAAAACAAAAAGATCAAGCAAACAAGTTGCAAAAGGATATGTATAATAAGATACTTTTTCTTAGAAGTTTAGATATAGATAATACTTATATAACCATGTATGTTGATATGATTATGTCTAATATGATAATACTTGATAAAATTTAAAAACATAAAAGTTATATGTATATATTATAGTGTATTTATAATATACTGGCTACATACTATATAATATGCTACGTGAATAATGTAGTATATAGAATAAATACATGATACAAATCATATGTAATTTACACATACTCAAACACAAACTCATAAAATACAAATACATACATGGCAAAAAAAAAAACCCTGATTATAGCATAGTCATTAATTCTAGAGAGGGAGGAAAGAGAGAGAGAGATAAAGATGAAGCTTCAGATACATTTGTAATGGTTTATTTCTTTACAAAACAAAAAAGAAAGATTTGAAGAAAATATGACCAAATGTTAAATATCTGTCTAATTTTATTTCTAGGCTAAAGGTGTAATTTATATTATTATTTTCTCTTACTGAAATGTTTCAGTAAAACCTAAAATCTTATTTAAAAACTACAATTATTCACAGATATCACAAAAAATGTTCTTTTAAATATAAAATCAATTTCTATTTTGTTCCCTAAGTGAAGGATAAAAAAAGTATCAGTGATTCTTACTGGTTCAATCATATATACAATTTGTATGTTACCACTACAAACACTAAATTAAATAAAGGGGGTTAACTACTGTTTAAAATATAATTTAGAACATGTAAGAAGGAATTTAAGTTCTTTTTTTTTTTTTTTTAAGATTTTATTTATTTATTTGGGAGACAGAATTGGAGAGAGCACAAGCAGGGAAGAGGGAGAAGCAGACTACTTGCTGAGCAGGGAGCCTGAAGCTGAGCTCAATCCCAGGACCCCAGGATCATGACCTAAGCTAAAGGCAGATGATTAACCAACTGAGCCACCCAAGCGCCCTAGAATTTAAGTTCTTCAGTCTAACATCAAAATTTGCCAATGAGTTAGTGAGTTACCTGAAATATCTGAAATAGATCACTTAAAATGATTATCATTTTACATTAAAAACAAAGATCACTTAAAATGATTATCATTTTACATTAAAAACAAAGATCACTTAAAATGATTATCATTTTACATTAAAAACAAAGATCACTTAAAATGATTATCATTTTACATTAAAAACAATCATGTTACAAAACAAGTCCACAATCCTATTATCCCAACAAAACTATTACATTTATGTATTCCTTTCTAGTCTTTTCACTTAATAATATTTTCATAAATATTCATATCAACGATTTTTCATGTATTACATTCAACACCCATAAGTCCTTAATATTTTATAGTCCTTAATATTTACATTATATTAATATTATACAAATCATTTTTATTTATTTATTTATTTATTTTTTAATTTATTTGACAGCAAGCAGGCAGAGAGGCAGGCAGAGAGAGACAGAGAGAAGTGGAAGCAGGCTCCCTGCTGAGCACAGAGCCGATGTGGAGCTCGATCCCAGGACCCCAGGATCATGACCTGAGCCGAAGGCAGAGGCTTTAACCTACTGAGCCACCCAGGTGCCCCAATATTATACAAATTATAAAAATTATGATTTGTAGGAATTACAGAATTTTTCATTCAAGTCAATGTAAACATTTCCTGTTAAACATAAAGACTGTTTCATCCATTTATGTGATTGTAAGCAATGTTATGATCAATATCATGTAATATCACTTTTTTATGTGTTTTAGATTATTTCATGGACTAAAGTCCCAGGAGTGGAATAAATTCATGAACAAAAACATGAATATTTTATATCTCATAAAACATATTTGGGTATCTATCTATCTATCTATCTCCAGGTTGCTTTCCAAGAAGAATGAGTCAATTAACAATGTCATCTGTAGTATCTGAATACCTCTCAAAACTAAAAACAGTTATTTGTTACTGTTTGTTATGGACTGAATTGTATAAACACCCAAATTCATACGCTGAAGTCCTAAACCCAGTATATCAGAATGTGACTTTATTTGGAGATAGTAATCTAAAAAGTTAATCACATTAAAATAAGGTCATTAGCCTGGGCTCTAATCCAGTTTGACTGGTATCCTTGTAAGATAAGGAAATTTGGGCACAGACAATGCACAGAAGGAAGCTGATGTGACAATACAGGGAGAACACCATGTAAACATGAACATGGCCATCTACCAGCCTCGGAGAGGGGTCTGGAAGAGATCTTTCTCTCATAGCCCTAGGGCCGAGTCAACCCTGCCAAGACTTTAATTTTGGACCCCTCACCTCCAGAACTGACAGACCATATTTCTGTCATTTAAACCACCCAGTGTGTGGTACTTTGTTACAGCAGTCCCAGCAAATGAGTACATTGTTTTTTGCTAATAGCAGACTTACACTACTATGTGCCATGCACTGTACTAAGTGCTTTAACATACTTATATCATTGAATCCTCATGTCAACCTTAGGAGGTAGGTGCTATTATTATCTTTCTTTTACAAATACAGATGAGAGAGGCAAAGAGAAGTTAAAACTTATGCAACAGAGCATAGCTAGAAAATGAGTAGAGGGGAATTTTAAGATAGCAAGTCTGCATATGTTAGTTAAAAAAAAAAAAGATAGCAAGTCTGCTTCTAGCATTGGTGCTTTCATTTATGCTATGCTCTCTCTTATGATAATTTACTGGGGAAAAGTGGTGACCCACTTTAATATTAATTTGTTTGAGTACTGGTAAGACTGAATGCTTCTCTTGTGTTTACCCCAGGACCCTGGGATCATGGCCTGAGCCGGAAGCAGATGCTTAACGACTGAGCCACCCAGGCACCCCAGGTCTAAATTTTTTAGTAGCTGAAATAAAGAAAACAGTAAAGGGACTAAATAGTAGATGGATATGGCTGAAGAATGAATTAGTGAGATGGAAGATCAGACTAAAAAATTTCCAGAGGCAGCAGGAATGGATAAGAAAAAAATAGATAAAAGGGAAAAAATATATATTTTTTCTTAAAAATATAAGAAAGGAGCTAAAAGCTGTGTGGGTAGACACAAACAAGAAGATATCCAAATAATAGTACTCCCTGAAAGCATAAAGAAAAGAAAAAGCTGAAGAAATAAAATGACAAATATTCCAGAAATAAGAGAAGATATCGGATTGAAAGGGCTCATAGAATGCCAAATGAAACAGATAAGAAAAGTTAGAATAAAATCCTGAATGAAAACAAAGAGATGGTTCTGAAAGCTTCAAGAAAGAAAGAATAGATCACTACTAATGGAACAAGATAAAGGTCAACAGAAAATAATTGGATGCAAGAAGACAATGGAATAATACTTTTTAAAATATTGAAGGAAAAGAACTTAAACTCAAGTGCATTATGTCATTTAAATGTGAGAACATAATAAAAAAATTTCCAGTCATACAAGGCCTCAGAAGTTCTGACACATAAATTCCAACTTTAAAAACACTTGGGATGCCTGGGTGGTTCAGTTGTTAGGCATCTGCCTTCGGCTCAGATCACAATCCCAGTGTCCTGGGATGGAGCCCTCCATCGGGCTCCCATCTACTCCCCCTGCTTGTGTTCCCTTTCTCACTGTCTCTCCCTCTCTGTGAAATAAATAGATAAAATCTTTTTAAAAAAAGTAAAAATAAAAACACTCTTGAAGATAGTGCTCGTAACACAACAATGGAAACAACTATAACCTTAGAGATCACACATGCTTTTTTACTGGGCACTGTTCTGAGAGGTTTCATAAGTAACAAATAAATGAGATTAATTCATTGAATTAACTCAAATAAATAAATCTTGGAGGATGTTGTAAGAGAGATGGATAGAAAAGATGATCAAAGTACATATAAAAGTTTATTGCTCCCTAAAAAAAGAAATAACCAAAGAAAAGAGAATGAAAAAGTCGAGTCAAAATAATTCATTAAAATACAGATGGGGCACATGCTAAATTACTTGTTTTGTTAGGAATCAGTTGGTACAGTTATATAGATATAGGTCTTAGGAACAAAAATCATAAGGACAAGATGAGTGGATTAAAACGGAATGTGTTGGTTCTTCTTTATTTGTAAAAGGCAAGCCTACAAAGTTAATAAATGTGAGACATTATCTTTGTGACACGAGGGTGGGATAGGATTTCTGAAATAAACTACAGTGAAGGACATCATAGATAAGGTCAATTTGGCTTTTAGTGGGAATATAGACTAATGTAATCATTATGGAAAGAAATTTGGTAGTATTTAATCAAAGAGCATACGAGTATAGTGTATGAGCTCTGATACAGTAATACCAAGTGAAAGAAGCCAAACACAAAGTACAAATACTGTATGATTCCATGTATATGAGGTACACAGAACAGTTAAATATTTAGATGCAGAAAATAGAATAGTGGTTACTAGGGGTTAGGGGATGAGAGAATGGGGTTATTGTTTACTAGGTACAGAATTTCAGTGTGGGATGATGAAAAATTTTGGAAATGGATAGCAATGATGGTTACACAACAATGTACTTAAAGCTCCTGTGTACTTAAAATGGTTAAAATAGGGGTGCCTGGGTGGCTCAGCGGGTTAAGCCGCTGCCTTCGGCTCAAGTCATGACCCCAGAGTCCTGGGATCGAGCCCGGCATCGGGCTCTCTTCTCAGCGGGAAGCCTGCTTTTCTCTCTCTCTCTGCCTCCCTCTCTGCCTACTTGTGATCTTTCTGTCAAATAAATAAATAAAATCTTTGAAAAAAATGGTTAAAATGATATATTTTATGGTAAAATGATAAATGTGCATTTTGCCTCACACACAAAAAACATCAATAGTAAAAAAAGAAAAAACCCAATAATCCAATTAGAAAATGGGCAAAAGACACAGACTTCACCAAAAAGAGATACAGATGACAAATATGCACATGAATAGATAGATGTTCAATACCATTAGTCATTAGGGAAATGCAACTTAAAACCACAACATACAGTGGTATACACAACCACCAGAACAGCTTAAAAAATGATTAATATCAAATGCTGCTGTGGATATGGAGAAGGTGGGTCTCTTCAGTTTGTTCGGGGGAATGTAAAAAGATACAGCTACTTTGGAAAAAAGTTCAGCAGTTTCTTATAAAACAAAATACATATGACCCAATCATATTCTTGGGCATTTGTCCCAGAGAAATAAAAAATTTATGTTCACTCAAACACCTGTATATAAATGTTTATATTAGCCTTATTTATATTAACCAAAAAATGGAAAAAACCAAAATGTCCAACAGATGAAATGTTACATTCATGAAAGAGAATACTGTGGAGCAATACAATGGAATAAACTATTGATACATGCAACAGCTTGGAGGCATCTCAAAGGGAATTATGTTTAGTGAAAGAATCAATATCAAAACGTTGCATACTATATAATTCCATTTTTATATATATTCCTTTTTAAAAAAAGATTATTTATTTATTTATTTGACAGGGACAGAAATCACAAGTAGGGAGAGAGACAGGCAGAGAAAGACGGGGACAGGCTCCCTGCTGAGCAGAGAGCCTGAGCAGGCCTCGATCCTAGGACCCTGAGACCATTACCTGAGCTGAAGGCAGAGGCTTAACCCACTGAGCTACCCAGGTGCCCCTCATCTATATATATATTCTTAAAATGATAAAACTATAGAGATGCAGAACAGACTAGCAGTTGCCAGAGACCAGAGGTTGTTGGTGTGACTCTAAAGGGGTAGCATGAGGAAGACCTCTGTGCTTATGGAGCAGTTTGGTATCTTGACTGTGCTAGTAGTTACATGAAGCTATACACAGGGCAAAATTACACAGAACCATATACACATATGCTCACACACCAATGACTAATATAAAAATAGTTAAAACTGAATATGTTCTAAAGTCTAGTTAACTAATGTCAGTTTCCTGATTTTGATATTGTACTACAGTAAGATACACAGTAAGGTAAGATATCCTCATTGGGAAAACTGGATGAAGGCTTCAGAATATTCTTATCTATAATTTTTGCAACTTTTTTTCCCTTTTCTTTCTTTCTTTCTTTCTTTTTTTTTTTTTTTAAAGATTTTATTTATTTATTTGACAGAGAGAGTGAGTACAGGCAGATAGAGTAGCAGGCAGAGGCAGAGGGAGAAGCAGGCTCCTTGCCGAGCAAGGAGCCCGATGTGGGACTCAATCCCAGGAGGCTGGGATCATGACCTGAGCCGAAGGCAGCTGCTCAACCAACTGAGCCACCCAGGTGTCTAACTAGGTTCCACACCCAACCTGGAGCCCAAACCCATGACCTTGAGATGAAGACCTGAGCTGAGATCAAGAGTCAGGCACTTAACTGACTGAGCCACCCAGGCGCCCTATTTTTTGCAACTTTCTATCAGTCTCCAATTCTTTCAACATTAAGAAGTTAAAAAAATCTATATGTATATAAAACAGTATATGTTTTGCAGAACATAAGTAAATACACAAAAATGTATATGTACTGTATGCTCCGCATATGTCTGTGCATTACTTCCTGTTTCTAAAGGGTAATAAAATAAATTATCATTAGTCTTGCACTGGCTGGTGATGATGGTGTGCCACAAAAATAAGAATATGATGAACTTCTAAGAGGATAAAAAAGTGTATCTATTCTAACTCTGTAGATGAAACTTTTTACAAAAAGAATTTTCTAATAGCCCAAATTAGAGACTGATTGTAGATGAAATCTTAGTAGCTGTGTGACTCTACTGTGTGACTCTTAGCCACTTAGTAGCTGTGTGACTCTAGGCAAGCTACTCTGCTTCAGTCATCTCATCAGTACAAACGGGAACACTACAACTCACCCCCAATGTTCTTGGGAGTATAAATGAGAGTAACATAGGTAAAGAAGTTAGCATAATGCCTAGCACATAGTAAGTACTTATTATTATAATTATAAATGCAACCACCAAAATTACCTTTCAAATTAGCTGACAAAATATATTAAATTTTATTTTTCCTCTAGAAGCTAAACTAAACCCGTGAGATCAGGACTGTGTTAATTTTTCTCACTGTTATATTCTGAAGTTTTTTTTTTTTTTTTAAAGATTTTATTTATTTACTTGAGAGAGAGACAGTGAGATAGAGCATTAACGAGGAGAAGGTCAGAGAGAGAAGCAGACTCCCCATGGAGCTGGGAGCCTGATGCGGGACTCGATCCCAGGACTCCAGGATCATGACCTGAGCCGAAGGCAGTCGTCCAACCAACTGAGCCACCCAGGTGTCCCTATTCTGAAGTTTTATACACAAATAAAATATTAGTCAAATATATGAACAATTAGAGGATTTAATTCCACATCATCAGTAAATCTTTACTATGTAAAGTTATGTACCTTCATCCTTCATGTTTCGATCTATCTGCGGACCAGCATTCCTTTCTCGGAATTGTATGCCCTGCATATGTCTCTGCATTACTTCCTGTATTACTTCAAACAATGGTTGATCCTGTTTGAGACATAATGGATATTAATTCTGTTAGAAATTACATTTTTCTTACCTTCTCTCAAATCCCACAACTGATTTTCTGAAACATATATTTTCTGGGGAAGAAATGGGGATCACGGGTGAGACTGGGGAAAGAAGGAGCTCTTATACACCAAATCGTAGAATCAGCCTTTGGCATATGAATATTTAACATATTGTAGTTTTGACTATTCATGTCTGTGACATGAAATAGTTTGTAATTTTGCTGACACACAAAAATGATTCTTGTGAATTTGTGTAATTTCTATTAGAGCGAATTGTGTAGCTAATAAATGTATCTATCTTATACAGAGATCTAAACTTTCAATCAGCATTGCTGTTCTTACTCATTCACATATATAGTTAGGGGGGTAAATTACACACTAAAATGATACTTTAGGTAAAAACTTTTTTTGAAAGATGTTCTTTGAATATCTCATGATAGAAACATCATGGGGACACAGACCTCTGCTAACTCTAAGGTGGTTTAGAAGGCCTCCACAGTCACATACCAAACAAATTATAATATAAAGGTAGATCAGAAGTGGCAAAAGTACAGCATCATTGTACATTATTGACTGGGAAGAAAACCACTCAAAATGTTTATTTATTCTGCACTGTTTATAACATAGCCTCTGGACTCCCTGGATTGGTGATCAGGCTCTCCACAATTTGGTTCACCCTTTCCCACCTACTCTTACTACCCAGCAGGTACCCTCCATAAAAAGCCAAATCAGACCAAGCAGTATGTCCTAAACTGTGCTTTGGTCCACCCTGCACTTTATTTTTCCTTTCATCTCTGAAGTCTTCCCACACCTTCCTTCATTTCTGCTAAAATCCCACTTACCTTTTAAGGTTCAGTTTAGGTGAAATTTTAGCTACTTAATGAAGTCCTCCCTGAGAACCATCTACTAGATTATCTCTCTCCCTTTTATGCACAGCATTTCTCATGCACTTCCTTTCACAATGGCCATATTAGGTACATATCATATCTTCTATCATGTTGCAAGTTCTTTAAGCAAGAAGCAAGTCTTATCTGCTCAGAGAACTAGCAGGTGCCAAACATATACCATTGCTTGAAGAATTTTTCAGATTTGGATTCTTTATTACATACATTTTTATATTAGAGGCTTAGTTATTTTTCAGGAAAAAAAAATTGTTTGAAGAGGATTTTTACCAGTGTGCCGGCAGACAAAGGAACAGAATCATCTGTAGGATACATTCTGGAAACTGGGCACTTGAGAATGTCTAGGCCATTTGGAACCATTTTACAGTAATCCTGAATACACTGTAGCCACCACCACACAGCATCCCGGCAATTGTATCTGGCATAAGTTCCTTCACCCAGGAGATTAGGAATGAGACCGTGTCTCAGGGTACCAGCAAATGCTAAAATAATATTCCTAAAACAACAGAATTAAGTGGATCATTTGACATGAAAACAATCACTTAAAAGATTTAAGTCCCTTTTTGTGACTATTATTTCAGAGGCATTTTCTCTCTTGTCCCTATTTCTTTGAATTTTCATGTACAAAGTGGTCATAATATGAGAGATTAAGCACTGAATTAAAAGCCTGAAACCTTGATCCTAGCCCTGGCTTTTTCCTCTGACAATCTGTGTGGCTTACCCTCTCTGGGATAGTTTTTTCATTTGCGGACTTAGGTATTGGACTGGGTGGCTTTTAGGGTCCGTTACAGCTCTAGAGTCTACTTCTGAAATCTGCAGTATTTCAAAATTGAAGTAAATGCGACATGAACTGTATTATTTTAAATCAGAAGCAAATACATAAGAAAATAAATGGGTAAAAGCTGACCTTGGAAACCATGATTTATTTCCAAAAACTGGTAGAGAATATTTAATCTTTTAAAGTACTATTGTACCATCGTATACCAAATGACAACTTCATAAGATGGAACAGCATTTCTAAAAGGGGCATGAAAGTAAGACTAGGGTTTAAAACCTAGCATTGCCATCTGTATGATCTAGGAAAAGTCATTTAAAATGTCCAGGCTTCAGTGCTTTTGGTTAAACAATTTAGAAATTTAATTAATTTTGTGTCCCAGTTTAATGCCCACCTCTTCAGTAACAGTGCAGTTATTTGTATTCTGCAGTACAAGTGTTAATAGGGATAGTGACACTTCAATTAAGAAAAGGTCAGAATGCAACAATCGTAACCATCCAGAACAATGTCATACACTTGAAATTTGAATAAAAAGACCTCTGTCCATGAATATCTCTGCAGAAGGAGGAAGTAGAACTCTCTGTGGTACCGACAGCCTTGTGCCGGCCAAAAATGGCTTTCCTACATGCTTCAACCTACTTTTTAGGTAGCCATGGCCAGATCACTAGATTCTAAGGCAAGAAGGTGAATGGAACTGATGTATGTTAAGTGCATGAAACAGGTGTATTTTCCCCACTCTCTTTCCCTCTCTGCGAGCTGGCTGGAGAGTAGTAATCGGAAGCCCTAGGAGATGTTTGATTCTCAAGAAGAAGGAGCCTATATCCTTGAATCATTATGTGGGAAGCCGGCTCCTGAACACCCACATAGAACCAGAAGCAAGAAATAAATTTCATTTGTGAAAAACCATTGAAATGTAAGAATTTATAATTTATAGCACCTAGCACTACCTTAACAAATACATTATCTCTCAGAATCATCCAAGTCAGTGTTGGCAAACTTTTTCTGCAAAGGATCAGACAGTAAATATTTTAGGCTTTGTTGGCCACATATACTGTCCCAGTCATGCATCCTTCTTCTTTTTTAAATGACTCTTTAAAACATTAAAAACTGTTCTTTCCTCCCAGGTCATACAAAACAGGTGATAGGCCATATTTCTCTGACCCCTGATCTAGATAGTTATATGTAAAATTAAAAAGCAGAAATTGTTGATGGTATACAGAAATGATAATTGGGAGCCAAGATAACAAGGAAAATAATAACAATGATTTATATATTATGATTTACATTTATATATGATGATTTATATATAATTTATATGTAATGATTTGCATTTATGTAATGCTTAGTATGTGACAGATGTTGTTCTAGACACTATATCTGTATTAGTTCATTGAATCCTCACTAGGGATGCCTGGCTGACTCAGTTGGTGGGGCATGTGACTCTTGATCTCAGAGATGTAGATTTGAGCCCCAAATCTACATCTCTGAAGGAATGTACTCTGAAGAGATTACTTAAAATCTTTTCTTAGAAAAATATTTTATTTATTTGAGAGAGATAGCAAACGCACACTTGTGAGTGAGCATGAACAGGGGAGGGGCAGAGGGATGAGAAAACTCCCCACTGAGCATGAAGCCCTACACAGGGCTTGATCCCAGGATACTGAGATCATATCTAAGCTGAAGTCAGATGCTAAAATGGACTGAGCCACCCAGGCATCACCCAAAAATAAAATCTTAAAAAGAAACCCTTAGAAAAACCCTGTAATTTAAGTACTATCACCATTTTACAGAGTACAAAGAGAATAAATAATGTATTAGTTGGTAATTTGGAACCAGGATTAGAATGTGGCATCTGGCCCAAACCCAAGTTCTTAACCACTATACTGGCTGAATCCTAATGTTCCATGTTCTACTTCTTAATCACAGTTATTTAGAAACATTTAAGGAAGAAGCAAACAGCCTCCCAAATTTCTATAACCCCACAATGGTCTCTTAAGTGAATAAGAAAAGGTCTTCTTATATTAGGTAATAGGGAAGAATGTAATATATTTCAGATGTCCACTTAGAAATCTTCAATCTAAAAAAGAAATTTTCAATTTTAAAAAGACCCAAACCGGAACTTTTGTCATTTGAAGAGGGAAACTTCAGGTTTTTCGAATGACATCAAAACAGGTATCATTTAAATGCTTTTTCTGCTGAAAGTTTTAACTTGCAGAACAGTGCTGTCAAACTTTTGCCTTGGGCTGCTGAAGATCACCTGGAGCCCTCGTAGAAACACAAATTTCCATCTGCTATTCTACCCTCCCCATCTCCACATTCAGAGCTCCAGCATAAGGACCAAGAATTTGCATTTCTAGCAAGTTCTCAGGTGATGGTGACTGCTGATCTGTGGTACTGATTTGTGCTGATTTGAGTGGCACTGCTGTACAGCTTCTCTTTTCTACCTTTGACAATTTCATTCATATTATTGTGACATAAGAAAACATTATTTTAAGACTAAAAGACACAACTGGAGGTTACAAGGCCTGACAACACATAGAGGAAAACCTGATACTATAATTCTTTCTACACGACTCAGCCTTCTTTATAGAAGGGAAAAAATGATAAAATTCAAATTTTACCCAAAAGTTCATCTGAGTTCTTATACTCAATTCGGGCATAGAAATTTTACTCTTTAGTGAGTGATGTTAGTAACATGATTACACACTTTTTATTTTTACTGAGATCAATTAGCAAATGCTGACGATAATTTGACCTATAAATGAAGGACTAGAACTTAATAACATCAAAGATATCCACTCCTTTGAAATTCTACGATCTTATTAAATAAACATACTAAAAAAAAAACTACTTAAGGAAAACATACCTCCTAAATGTTATGAATAGATGGCAAGAAGGAAAGTTTGAAGAGCATGTGAAAAACATTTACACATAAACTTGCATTGCAACTTTTTAGAGATCTCCTACCTGGCCTCTACATAGCGTCCAGTAATCAGCAGTAGACCTCTCAGTGCAATAAAAGTATCCCTTCCCCAGCAGCGGAAAATACCAGAAGAAAAATGAGGTAAGCCTAATAGAAAATACAACAAAGTAATACGTTAATCTTAATAATACACACAGGCCTATGAACTCCATTACTGTAGGCCAGTCCCCCTAAGGCAGGGGAACAAGAATGAGGAGTCGGCAAGCCCTCTAAAATTATCTGTAAAATGTATGACTATACCTATGTCAACATTTCTGTGATGAGTTTCCATGTTCTTCTTCTTCTTTTTTTTTTTTTTTTTAAGATTTTATGTCTTTATTTTTGAGAGGGAGAGAGAGCAAGAGCAGAGGGGATGGGCAGAGGGAGAGGGAAAAGCCGACTCCCTACTGACAGGAAGCCAGGCAGGGCTTGATCCCAGGACCCCCCAGGATCATGACCTGAGCAGAAGCCGGATGCTAAGCCCACTGAGCCACCCAGGCGCCCAGAGGTTCCTTATTCTTATTTTTTCCTTTTTATTCTTATTACATTCTTAAAGGAATCTGTGACCTCAAAGGAATTAAGAGTCAGGGGCAGAGAGGGGTGCTTATCTAAATGGATTAGAATGTGAGTCTTTAAACACAGATAAACTTTCTTTTGATAAATTAAGGGTTGAAATCAGAGATCTAATATTTAACATATAAACAAACACTTAATACAATATTAATGGTATATATATTTTCAGTGACACAAGTGGGAATGGTTACTAAAGCATAAAGTATACTCTCCAGATATAAGAGTGGAAGAGCTCAAGAGAGAGAGAGCTGTGCCATGTAACACTAATGATATATTTGAAAAGATTCTACCTGCAATTAGAGGCAACAAATTAAATATGAAATGATGATCTTAATGATACATAACTGAACATGTTTATTAATTTATCAGTCTAGATTCAAACTTTAATACCAAATTTCTCATTAATTCAAAACTACTTAAAAGTGTTACAGGGGTGCCTGGGTGGTTCAGTCAGTGAAGCATCTGCCTTTGGCTCAAGTTATAATCTTGGGGTCCTGGGATTGGGCCCCCCATCAGGCTCCTTACTCAGCAGGGCATTTGTTTCTCTCTTTCCCTCTGCCCCTCCCCCTACTTGTGCTCATGCTCTCTCCCTCTCAAATAAATAAAAAAAAAAGTGTTACAGTTTGTTGGCCAGGTTTTACAAAAGAAAATAGAGATTTCAGGTACCAAATAACTTGAACATTCTATGTAAATGTAGCCATTATGCACAAAATAAAATAGGGTGATTGATGGATAGAATCTAAAAATTTTTAATTAACATATACTGTATTATTTGCTTCAGGGCTACAAGTCTGTGAATCATCAGTCTTACACAATTCATAGCACTCACTATAGCATATAACCTCCCCAATGTCCATAACCCAGCCACTCTACCCTTTTAGCTCCAACCCTCAGCAACCCTCAGTTTGTTTCCTGAGATTAAGAGTCTCTTATGGTTGTCTCCCTCCCCAGTCCCATCTTGTTTCATAAAATCTAAAATTTTACTTCTATACTGAGTTTAGTTTCTTATAAAACATGTCAAGAATGCACCGTTACCTTTATTTGTACTAAAAACAATAATCAGTAGGAAAGTAAAGGAAATCAGCACTCTACTCAAAAAAGAAATATGCTAAAGCAAAAATATAACACATATTTCAGGAAGGGAAAACTAAAGTCTTAAGTGAAATGTATGCAGTATCCATTCATAACTATCTTCTAAGCATTTAACACTATTTGACATTATCTTGTTTTCTTGTTTTCTGGTTTGTTGCATGAGTAACTGTCTTTCCCTAGAAGAAAATAGGATTCACAGTTACAGAAATCTTATCTGGCTTATTTACTAATCTATCACTGACAATTGTTAACTGATATATAATATATATATATATAAATTTACTGAATGAATGAAATAAAAGGCTAATTATAAAAGATAAATTGAGAGGAAAAAGATTTGACTACAACAAAAGAACATTTTGGCCATTTAAGTTTCTACTAATTGGGTCTTTACCTTTTTTGGAGCAGACATTTTTTCTAAGAAGGCTCAGAATTAAAGGTAACATCAGACACTTCTTTCCTAAACTGTCTCCAAAATAATGGTATAAAATTTCCCTAAACACTTTGTGCATTATTTATACATAGTTGATTATATATATATATATATATATATATATATATAGGTTTATATATAGTTGATGGTTATAACTTTGATGACGATGAGGACAGTAGTTGACATATACACGACTCTATGCCATGTAGACTTCCTGGTACTTTAACTCATTTAACACCTTGTATGAAATATGAGTATAGATAGATTCAAGGGTGATTTTTGAGTTGATATATCCCAAAGTACAGTCAGTTCGTCTTAAGATTTCAAAACTATAAAATCTCTAGCACTGATATGTGGAAATGTTTGCATTAACTTTTGACCTCTAAGAGCATATGACTTATAGATCACATATTTTGTGAGTGATTTCTACCTTGTCATTTATTATACAAGTTTATAATTATAATTTTTTATGCTACTATTACCAAAGGCTTGATATTCATTTTAAAATGAACCCCCAAAAACCTGTCTTCAAATATGTGCAGTTCTATACTTTGTTGGTATGGAGTGTACAGAACACTTCATTGGGATACTGGAAGAAAATAAAAAAACTCCTATTTATATTTATCCATTTATCTTTATAGTTTCTATACCTGATTTATCTTTATAGTTTCTGTACCTGATTATAAGTATATTGAGTATCATATCTTCTATCAATATATCATTTATGATATCAGTATATCAGTGTACTTATTTTGGGAGTGCTTAACGATAGCAGTGAATAATCAAGAATGTTGAGATCACTATTTTGTGTAATAGGCTTCTAAGCAGCAGGCTTTAAAACCAAATTCTGCACATCAATTTTCTTTCCACAATGGTACAGTTCAGTTTCATGAGAATCTTCATGGATTCATAGGGGAAATATAAGTACCAGGAGAAGATGAAATAGTTGAATGAAAATCTAAAACATAATTATGTAATAAAATATAATCATTCTAAATGAAAAGTTAATTTCTTTTTTAATTGTCAGATCTAAGTCTTTTTTCTTGATGTGGGTAGATGCAAATTTAAGAGGAAATCACATAAATACTATTACTTTCATCTTGCAATTTGGTAATTTTCAGTTTAGTTTGGAAAGTTCTAAATTCAGTGGCCTTAAATGTCAAGGAATCTATAAAATCTAAGGAATGTTAAGAAATCTATTCTTAGATTTGTTACCTGATTCAAGTTTTAACATTACTTGCAGGAAAGGATGCCAAAAAATATAGTTGAAAGCATTTGACTGCAATTAGACACATAATAAAAAATTATTTGACACTTGTTTTGTGTTTTGTAACACAAACCAAAACAAAGAGGATCTTTCTCTTATCTCTTGGTAATTTACAAGATTGAGTTCATTTTTTAAATTGGGAAAAAAGTATAATATAAAAGGGTAGTAAAATAAATATGATAAAAAAAATACAAAATGTCAAGAGTCAGGAAAAAAAAAAGTGCATAAGGATTGACCAGCCACAATGAAAAACATACATAAATAAATGCCTGTTGTACAGTATTAATTAAATAGTAAGCACAAATATTAGTTCTACAAGTAGATATGAAATTTTATTAAGCAGTCACATAAAATCTTGGATAACATCATGTCTTTTTCTAAAAATAGTGATTTCCCCATAACTTTTCCTCCTTGAATAATATTGACTGACACATTTTAACCTGTATGTAATTTCTTACCTGCAGCTAGAGACACACAACACTGCTCCTTTTCTTTTGTGATCTCATTTAGCCTGTATGGTACATCCATAAGTGAAGGTGAAAGAAGTGGCAGAGAAGGGCACTTTCCTACTCCACACATCTGCACTGATCCCAGTGAAAGGTGTTTCACAAAGGTAGAGCCATTCTGAACAAAGCTGTAACAAAATAGCTGAATTTAAAATACAATTTGTAGAAATACAAAATTTTTTATTACTTATTTACTTAAAAAGTTTTATTGTGGTAAGAACACTTAACTTGAAATCTACTCTCTTAATAGATTTTTAATTGTACAATTCAATGATGATACTGTTATTTACAAGCACAATGTTACACAGCAGACCCATTGTTTCAAAAATTTTTAGTAGTATCATTTTAATTTGATTCTTTCCTTCAACTAGTCTCTCTACCAGATGTGTAACAATGGTAATACTGGCTGAAAATATTTCAGTTTAATTAGATTTCAGAACTGCTTTCATTTCACCCAATATTATGGCTGGTTTTAAGTTTAAGGCCTACTGTGCAACAAATGGAAGGGCTGAACCTTTTTTTCAAATATTTTATTTATTTATTTGCAAGCTGGGTGAGGGGCAGAGGAAGAAGCAGACTTCCTGCCAAACAGGGAGCCCAAATTGGGACTAGATCCTGGGACTTGGGGATCATGACCTGAGCCAAAAGCAGACGTTTAACTGACTGAGCCACCCAGGCACCCTGAAGTTTTGTTCTTTCTAAAATTATTCCCAAATCAGTTTGGTGGCTCTTCAGTGGTTCATTCAGATCTTTAATTTCATTTTAGGGAAATTTATCACTAAAGGCAAATTTCGCTCATAGTAATAGAATAATTTTTCTCTTAATGAAAAATTAGGAAAAAAAACTGTACGCATATTCTAAAAATCATATTTGTTAACAAGTCAAAGAATAAATAGAAGCAAATAATATGAAACAATTAAATTTTCCCATGAACATGAGTTCTTAGCTTTACTGAACAGATTTTAATACTTATGTTTGTTTTTGTATGCTCCAAATAAAAGGATGCAAATACTATCCACTTACAAACTTTCTCAACTCTATGAATCTATGACAGTTCTTTATGCTTTGGTCTTTAAAGAGTATGTAAACTGACTATATATGGTTTCAACACAAACATGCCTATTTACTCAAGCTTTGTTGGATATACCTTGACATCTGCTTCCATGCTATATCCAGAAGAGTGGTGTATGCACCAATTAATATAGCATCGAAGTAACATGGGATGAGATAACGTGGGATCTGCTTCAGGTAGAAGAACATAGCCTGCAACCATTTACCAACCTATTATAAAAATAATTTTAAAAGTTATTTTGGTGTGAATAGCCAAACTATGGAAAGAACCTAGATGTCCATGAACAGAAGAATGGATAAAGAAGATGTGGTATATATACACAATGGAATACTATGTAGCCATCAAAACCCCCTGAAATCTTGCCATTTGCAATGACATGGATGGAACTAGAGGGTATTATGCTAAGCGAAATAAGTCAATCAGAGAAAGACAATTATTATATGATTTCTCTGATATGAGGAATTTGTGAGGCAGGGTGGGGGGGTCGTCGGGGGCAGGGAGGGAAAAAAAAGAAACAAGATGGGATTGGAAGGGAGATAAACCATAAAAGACTCTTTATCTCAGGAAACAAACTGAGGGTTGCTGAGGGGTTGGTGGGGAGGGATAGGGTAGCTGGGTTATGGACATTGGGGAGGGTATGTGCTATGGTGAGTGCTGTGAATTGTGTTAAGACTGATGATTCACAGACCTGTAGCCCTGAAGCAAATAATACACTACATGTTAATTTAAAAAAAAAGTTAATTTGGTGTGTTTACAGGCTAGGTGCATTTTAAGAGGTAAATCCAAACATGCAGCTCTACTATCTAGTAATCAACCAGCTTTCCATTTGTTAAAATGGGAAGATGATGAAGAAGGGAGGAAAGGAGGAGTTTTCAGGTTAGAAAACTATGTTAATTTTATATACACCATAGTAATATAGTTTTTATTGTTTTCTTGTTTTATGAACTAGAATAGACTTTTACTTACTTCAGCAATAGTTCCTGATCGTGAAATAAGTCGGTTACTGACATAATCAATCATCCAATCTCCAGATCTCAAATTATCACAAAAGGGATGTCCCAAGTCATTCTTCGGTCTTATTTCTGCCAAGACGGACATTAATCCTGAAAATTCATAGAAATATCATGCTGTTATTGGCAGAGGCAATTTGTTCCCATAGTCTGGGCTACTGCTGTCTCTTAGTTATATGGGATGAACACATATAGAGGTAGACATAGGGGCTGTTAAGACCACAATTGCACTTCCCACGGTTGGAGATATGTGTGGCCACATATCTTTGCCCTGAGATACAAAGACATACTGAAGGAGACTACTGTCGCAGGAGCTATGTAGAGCTTTCCAAGATTCCTAACTTCTGAGACTTGTCTTGTTCTTCTGAATTTAAATATTGTAATATTCAAAGGCAACTAACTGGCATAGTTTCCACCCAGCCCTTAGGCATTGGGGGGAAAATTGATTAAGTCTGTATCTTCTCATGTTAAAAAGTGGTGGAATCATTAATATTCAGGCAATCACAGGAGTGGTTTCAGAGAGAGCAAGAGCATCTCTGGTGATAATAGGCCTGCTTCAGAAAGGATCTTTGAATTATAACAAGAGGGAGTTGGAACTAAACAAGCTACCAAGGTGAAGTATATGAGCATATTCTTAAGTAATATTCAAGCAGAAACATTAGAATTTCTATGCATACACAGCAGTTTCTGTTATTTCAATGATGGAACAATAGTACTTCTTTCATTACCCAATAATGTAATAATTTCCACATTAAAAATATTACATTAATAGCCTCACCAAGTTCATTTTGACTAATTTTATTTATATATTTAGGATTTAATTTTACTTTGTATATAGCATGTCTTGAGAAATGATAAATATATAAATTTAAGATGTAGTTTTTTCTCTCAAGAGGCTTACAACCTTCTTTGGGAAACAAAGCATAAAACATAAAAAAACTAGAAAACAAGACAATATAAAAAATAATGCTCCACTTTTGCTCTAACTTTTTAAAAAAATAGTTTATTTATTTATTTGACAGACGGAGATCACAAGTAGGAGATCACAAGTAGACAGATGTAGATCAGAAGCAGGCAGAGAGAGGTGGAAGCAGGCTCCCTGTTGAGCAGGACCCGGGGATCATGACCTGAGCCAAAGGCAGAGGCTTTAACCGACTGAGCTATCCAGGCACCCCTGCTCTAGCATTTTTGAAGGCAAATATAGCTCAGTAAATATAAGTTTCACTTGTTGAATAACGGTGACATGATGAAGCAGCATTTTAGAAAAAGAGATCTGATCAATGGAATGGAATGTTCTGTGGAAGAGGTAACAAGAAATTTGAAAACTGGTTACTTGGTTTTGCAGACAGGACTTAGTCTTTGAATAGGGTATTAACTGCGAAAATAAAAGAATATGGTATACTCTAGAGAACACAGAAAAAATTCAGTCACAATCACTGATTGAATACAGAAGATAAAAGGGACAGATACAAAAACAGATTCCTGGATTCCAACATGACTTTTTATTATAAAAAGTAGAGAAGAGGAGAAGGGGGATTTTGTTTAGGGGAGAGAAAGTTAATGAAGTTAAGTCTGACTTAATTGGATGTTGCTATTAAGAGTCTGCTAGAAATATCCAGTGGAACACTGGAAATACTAAACTGTCAGAGAAAAAAAGGGATTGATACAAAGTAAAAAGTAAATCAGGAGAGAGTTAGTAAAGAACTAGACTTAACTTTAAGAAAGAAAAGAAGTTCAGAACAGTGCGGTTTTTTCAGTCAGGGAGCAGAAGGAATTCAACAGCTCAGGGTGAAAATGGAGTAAGTAGCTGTCTAGGACTGGTAACATATACATTTCTCTATTTTGCACACCACAAAACATTTTTTGTTGAAAATGAGACTGTTTTAGAAAAAAAAATGTCAAAAGCACCAAAGTCTAGAAGAAAGTTACTGGGAGCTTTGTTATGTGCTTGGGTTTGTAGAAAGTACAAAAGCTAAAAAACAAGAATGCAAAAAAGGCAAACATTGTTCTTTCTCAAGGTGTAATTTAGTTAGTGGGGTCTTAAGGCTAACAATTATCAAGCACTAACTATGAACTGAGCATTGTCTAAGTGCTTTGCATGTATTAAGTCACTTAGTCCTTGTGGTAGGCACTATTACTGTTTCCATTTTACAGATGAGAAAATTGGGCCATGCAGAGTTTACTCCAAGGTTATAAAGCTAGTGAGTGTAACGCAGGGAATCTAGAGCCCATTCTTAACCACAACAATAAATATTCACAAAACACTGTACTAGTTAGTAAAATATCTTCCAAGTAAGATGGTGTAGCAAGTAAGAGGCATAGTAAATTAATGCAATGGGTATCCAGGGGGACTAAGATCTTACCGTGAAAAATAATAGTTAAAGGAATGTTTTGTGGAAGATGTAAGAGTCAAACTCATCCTTAAAGATCGATTAGATGGACAGAGAAAATGAGTTGCAAAGGAGGCATGATATGTGGAATATTACATGAACTAGGAATACATGTGTGATCAGCCACATTTCCTAGATAAAATCCAAGAAAATATTTCCAACCAGCTGGGTTAAACTGAAAATTAAATATTTAGATCCTATGTCCTGTCTCACAACTACTCTAACTACATAATGTTTTACTATAAGTTCTCTTTTTGGATAAAACAAATATGCAATGAAACAAAGTTTTTGATTAGATGAAAAAGGAAGATGAATGTATTATATTTACAACCTATACCATTTGGGGCCCAAATAAATAAATGTTCTCATTTAGTCTTCAAAAAAGCCTATGTGAGGTTCATTTTGTATTTCATTACCGAATACAAATCAACAAATTCACTATTTGTATAAACAAATAAAAATACATCTTTTAAGCCTAAAAAAAAAGCCTATCAATTATACAATACTATTCACATCTTATAAAGGCAGAAATGGGCACAGAGAGGTTAAGTTACTGGCTGGAGGTCAATGAATGAGTGGGTGGCAGGGCCACAATCTGAACCCAAACAGTTGGGTTCTAAGCCCACCCTTTAATTCTATAAAGAAGATATCATATGACCATAAAAAACTCCCCAAAACACAAAAGCTTAACTATCCTTGTATTTGCTTACCTTGAAGACCTGCATATTTAAGAGATGACCAGTTTGGTATGTCATAACAGCCTCCACCATCCTCTTGTTCTTCGGCCTCACATCGGTAAAGTACCTGATTCAGCTCAGCCAAAGTTAATTTTGAGGCAATGCTAAGAAGTGGAAAATAAAGAGAACTGGTAAATACAGGAAAATGCTATCAATAAAGAAGAAAATCTGAATCATAACCATAAAATACCTTAACAATATATGTTTTAGTACCTCAGCACTATAATATACATTAAAAACAATATATGTTATAAATAATAATTAAAGAATAAAACATGCTAAAGATTCAGTTAGAAGTAACATTTCTTCCAAGCCAAGAAATACAAATCAATTGCCAAATTTTATTACTTGGAAGTATCCTGGAAAAATATTTTGGTTGCTACAACCTTTTTCTCACAAATTTGCTTTTTTATTTTTCTTTTTTTAAAGATTTTATTTATTTAGTTGACAGAGAGAGAGAGACCACAAGTAGGCAGAGAGGCAGGCAGAGAGAGAGGGGGAAGCAGGCTCCCCACTGAGCAGAGAGCTCAATGTTGAGCTTGATCCCAGGACCCTGAGATCATGACCTGAGCTGAAGGCAGAGGCTTAACACACTGAGCCACCCAATTGCCCCACAAATTTGCTTTTTTAATCTTTCTTGATGGGCTTGGTTTTTTTCTCTTCTTTATATTCTTTTAAGTAGGACATCAATAACATTTTTATGCCAATTATCCTAAAATTGAAATACTTGTCAAGGACCAGCAAAGGGATAATCAAAATTCATAGTTAACTACCTTAGAAATCATGTAGTATTTCTCTCCTCTCTTAAGATGGCACTGCCCTTTAGCTCGGTTATTCAAGAAACCAAGATTTTCTTAGCTAAGGATGATTCTTGATAATGGTCAGAAAGAGGTGTCTGTCATGGCTTTGATTTCTCCTTGGTCCGGGTAGCAGTGAAACTGTGTAACTGACCACACTTGAATACAACAAAACCTTACCTTTTTAAAAAAATAATTCTAGCTGTTCCAGTCATTTCATTCTACAGAACTGAATACATATCCTCTTGAATTTTATGTGAAAATATAACCTCTTAAATGTACTTCCTTCTTTCTCTTTTAGTTCTGTCTCAACTGAGAAAATTATGGTTGGCTGGGCTTTGTTCCCTGTTTCTGCCAGACTCTGTCCTCATTGTTGGGACAGACTCTTCCTTCATCCACTATTTGTGAGTCAAGTTTGAGCAAATCAATCAGCAGTCTCAGTACCAACTCCATTCTAGGCAAATGCTTTCTGACACATAGCCAGTGAACTTGCATATGAATTACCTGGGGAGCTTATTAAGATACAGATTTCTTGGCCTTACCCTGATAATCTGAGTAGGTCTGAGGATGAATATGCATTTTATAAGCATGCCACAGAAACATAAAACAGCTTCATCACAGATATTTTTATTTTCATTTCATTGCATTTTATTTTTTTGAATATTTTATTTATTGATTTGACGGAGAGAGACACAGCAAGAGAGGGAACACAAGCAGGGGGAGTGGGAGTAGAAGTAGACTCCCTCCTGAGCAGGACTTGATGCAGGGCTCGATCCCAGGACCCTGGAATCAGGGCTTGAGCCAAAGGCAGACGCTTAATGAGTGAGCCACCCAGGCGCCCCACCACAGATATTTTTAGAATGCAAATACTTTTCTAATAGTTTGAGTTGAACTGAAATCCTTAAAGATAAAAGCTCTTATAAAAACAAAAAGTTGAACACAATAAAAAAATGGGTTAGTACATAAAATGCTATTTCACTGGATAAATACACAGCCAATGAACAACAAAAAATTTAACTTGGGGCACCTGGCTGGCTCAGTGGGACAAACATGTGACTCTTGACTTCAGAGTCATGAGTTTAGGCCCCACGTTGGGTGTGGAGCTTACTTCCAAAAAATAAATATTTTAAAAAATGATGTGGAAGGAATATAGCATATGCAACTTAGCCTCAGTTCAGAATTGTGTGCACATGTGTGTGTATAGAGATGCATGTGTGCATGTGTGTGTTTGCTCATATCTATAGCTACATATAGAGAGTGCATGAGTGTGAGAGTGCACATGCAAGCACACATACAAATGATAAAGCAACAGGACATGTGAACAACAGAAGATGCTAATATGACTACTGGTTCTTGGACCACTATCTGAGTAGCCTGGACATAGAGGACCCTTAAAACTGCTTAAATCAGGCTTGCAGTAACTTACCAGTTATTAAAGTGGCAAATCTTCATAAACTAAGCTGTACTTACAAAGCAAAAGGAGTTTTTAATATAGGATCTGAGTTGTCAACAGCAAGGCTTCCAGATTTAAAGTGAGGACTGAACTGTGTCAGATGATTTCGAAGAATTCCAACAGCAACTTGTGCATGTGGATCAAGACTAACTCTGAAAACGTTAATTTAAAAAATGGTTACTTTTTAGGAATCATTTATTCAAAATTAACAGAATATGTCATCTATTTTACAAGCAAAGTCAACAGTTTGAACTCCAACATACCTGAATATAATAACACTTCCTGGAGACAAATTTTCAAATTCTATTTCTTGAATATATTCATTGGGTCCTTTTGTGGCAACTCCAGCTTGTTTAACAATTTTACTTTCACTAAGCTTGAAAAAAATCGTATAAAACCATTCAATCAATAATTCTAATGTCTTTAAGACATTAAACATGGTAGTAAGATGAGAGTCCCAAATACCTGAATATGTTCTCTAATTTCTACTGTGATGTTTGGCATTCCATTGATCGCATGCTCATCCTTCTGATAAGGTTTTGTATTTCTCTCAACAGTTCTGGCTTCAAGAACTACTTCTTCAATTTTGCCTACGAATAAATAAAAATATTAATGAAATTTCACATTAAACCATCTGGAATTAGGAAGTGCTAATTCAATTTAATTCATTAAACTTAGAGTTGAGTATGAAATAGCAGTCTGAGAGTAGATCATTCTACCCAAGATGCATTTTTTACTCAATGCTTTGTTCTTAAAATTATAAATTAACAAAGACCTCTCTGAAAAAAGATCTTATCAAGTAATAATGGCTTAACTCTCAGGAACAATCTATAACCTTCCTAATTTTGAGCAGAGAGTAAATAAATCCCTTGAAAAATTTATTTAAAAAAATGAAAAATTTCAGAAATACAAAAAGTAGGGAAACATTTTAAAAAGTCAGATCCTATTTACTAGCTGAAGAAAACATTACAAATGTGTACCCTTTCTTTCCCTTCAGAGGTAACAGTCACCTGCAATTTGGCATTCCTAAATCCTGTGCATTTTACTACATATATCTGTTTCCCAAAACAACATACATTATTTTCCATATTTCCAACCTTTATTAGAGTAGATCCAAATTTTATATATATATATATGTATATATATATATATATTTCTGCAACTTGCTTTCTATTAAACAACACTATCTTTTAGATTTGTTCACATTGCTACATAAGCTGCAGCTCATGCTGCTGCTCATTTGTTTCAAATGCCAAATAGTATTCCATTGTGTGAATACACCAAATATATTCCTGTTTGCCCGTCTTCTAATGGAACATATGAGAGTTTTTCAGAGATATACCTAGGAGTAGAACTGCTTAGGATATGTAAAACTTGAATTTTACTATTTAAGTAATTTGAGCCATTAATCTGACAATAAGAAACAGTACCTTTTGATCTAGAAATTCTACTTCTCAAAATAATTACTAAGAAATTATTCAAAAGAAAAAATTATTCCTAGTGTATATTCATTGTTAAACATACTAAAGAATATTAAAGATGGGATACTAATATAATAAAATGTGAAATATTTAACATAATGAAAATCACAATTCTATTACAAAATGGAAATGTTTTAATGAAGACCAATGACCAAAGCAAAACCCGAGATAATATTGTTCACACTGATGGCAACCATGTGAAACTGTATACGTACATTAGCAATAATCAGACAAGATTACTGACTATACACTTGCAAGCAGTTAAAAATAACTAATGAACATTTAACCTTGAAACTATTCAAGTTGAGGGGCGCCTGGGTGGCTCAGTGGGTTAAAGCCTCTGCCTTCGGCTCAGGTCATGATCTCAGGGTCCTGGGATCAAGCCCCCCATTGCATCGGGCTCTCTGCTCAGCAGGGAGCCTGTTTTCTTCTCTCTCTCTGCCTGCCTCTCTGCCTACTTGTAGTCTCTGTCTGTCAAATAAATAAAATCTTAAAAAAAACCCCAACTATTCAAGTTGATAATCTTCAAAAACTGGAGTTTATATATTTAATAACTAGCAACCAATATAGAATATGATGATTTTTATGGGAATCTTCATCCCCTCAATTAATTGCCAGACTTGGACAGTTGCTATATGCACAGGAGAATGTTTTGCTATAAAATATAACAGTAAGGAAGAAATAAAATACACACATCTAGGAAAAAAATCTAGCAATAATAAGGATATGATTTAGGGGTACGTTTTTATTTATTTATTTAAAGATTTTATTTATTTATTTGAGACAGAGACAGAGATAACGAGAGAGAGCAGAGAGGGAGCACAAGCAAGGAGGAGAGGGAGAAGCAGACTCCCCACTGAGCTGGGAGCCTGATGTGGGTCTTCCCAGGACCCTGGGAAATTAATTTGGGGTAACTTACATTTTTACTACATGGACAATACCGTTATGGAAATACTCTCAAATATTAACATTTTCTGAGTTGTGAAATAGCTTTATTTTCCTCTTAATTTACTTCCTATTTCCCATTTTGTTTAAAACAAACATATTTCCTTTATACCCAGGAAATACGTATGTACATTCATGTGTTTATATATATGTATATATATGTATATTTGTAGTGTGTCTAACTGTGTACTTGTGTATGAGCACGTACACACACACACATACATAAACCAAAGTGGAAAATAGTTTAATATTTAAGGCTTTTCATAATCCATCCTCAATTACCTTCCTAGCCCTCTTGTCACTCCACTATTTTAAGCAAATAGATATTTTCATTAGTCCCCAGATAGTCTTACTAACACCTATTAATATGAATTTTCTTTTTTACATCTTTCAAAAACTATAAAGTTCCACCTCCCTTTAGAAGCCTTTTCTAAACACTCAGTGATTTCTCTCTTTTGTGAACATATAGCAATTATAGTCTCTCCACATCTCTTTTTTGACAATTATAAAACACATCCCAGGGTGCCTGGCTGGCTCGGTTGCTTGAGTGTCTGCCTTCATCTCAGGTTGTGATCCCAGTCTTAATTTCTTTCTTTAAAGTATACTCTATACCCAACATGGGGCTTGAACTCATGTCCCCAAGATCAAGAGTCACATGCTCTACCAACTGAGCCAGCTGGGTGCCCCAAGTTATGCAAAATTTTGAACTCTTTTTCTCAACTACAACCACACCAGTACTGTGTTATAATCACAGTAACATTTTTTGGTTGCATTACCAGGGATGCACATTTGAGGCACTTCTTTGCTGTAAAATGAAGTCTTAGGATTCCTGAAAGCAGTTCTAGACACAGATACAACAGACTGATGAATGCTGGGTGAATGTCTTGTTACTGCCACTATGTCTTCATCAACCTGATCCACATATACCTGAGAAACAGAAAGAGAAAACATGTTAGCATTCAAACTGGAAAAACTTACTCTGAAACTGAACCTTAAGAAACTTACAAAAAGTTAGTTTCTTGCCTGAATGAAACCCTTGGCCCCAAGTTCTTGATGAAGTTTATTGATAGCACATCTGGCTGCAATAATTCCACTTTGGAAATTAACTTCACCTTTATCTGATGGAGATGCTCCAGGATTCCACTTCGTATAAAATCGTTCTTCAGAAACCACTGAAATCTGAACAAAGTTAAAACTCAGCCATGTGTACATTTTAATTATAATGAGATCTTTTAGTAAAAATGCTCAAAGTTGTTGGCCATGTGGATTTAAAAAAAAACACCACCAAGACATACCTGGTGAGGCACTAATTCATCATAGCCTTTAGTACTTCCACTAGCACAACACGCCATGGAAACAATCGTGGTACTTGGCAGAGCATCATATTCTGACCTATGCTAGAAAACAAGAAAAAAAAAACCACCAGGGTTTATTTTCCTTCAAATGCAAAGTGCCATCCTATTGCATAATGAAGTAAAGGACAGTTACATAGTTACATACTGTAAGACATTAATTGGCTTTATTTTATTATTTTTTGATATTAATTTGCTTTAGAATTTAACAAAACATTCAAAAGCTATGTACCATAATCACGTATAAATCTAAGACATGATTCTGAAGCATGTGGATATTGCCACTAAATATCGGATCAAAAAATTTATTTTTTCCTTTTTCAAGTTTTATTTAAATTCCAGTCAGTTAACATAGAGCGTAATATTAGTTTCCGGTATAGAATTGAGTGATTCGTCACTTACATACCACATCTAGTGCTCACAAGTGCCCTCCTTAATCCGCCTCACTCATTTAGCCCATCTCCTGCCCTCCTCCCCTCCAGCAACCCTCAGTTTGTTCTCTTCAGTTGAGTCTGTTTTAATTTTTTTCCTCCACTATGTTCATCTGTTATGTTTCTTAAATCCCACACACGAGTTCAGCAAAATAAGTAAATACAAGAAACAGAATAGATGCTTACCACAATGGGACACTCGTTATCGTGGGTAATATCCATAAACAGGGCATGTGCAATAGCTGGCATTAACGGCCTCAGACAGGGCTGAACAAAGGATCCAACAGGTTCTCCTCCATATCTATAAACCAGTCTGCCCTCTTCGTGGCTATTATATGCACTCATTGCCTCTGCAAAGCATTACAGAATATTTTAACTACCTTGATTATTACTGGTCAAGAAGAGGTTAGGTTTCTTATCATGGCTGAGTTTCCAAAAAAAGACCATAAAATATTATCAAAAATAAAACTGCTTTAAACATTTAAACAAATGTCTATTAGTTTAAGTGACCAAAATGTCTTCTCTATAACTGGCCACAGAAATGGCTCATGTAGGTAAAAGGGAACATATGTTGTTTATTAGGATGTTAGCTACATAGGATCTATGGGAAAAAAATCTAAGATTCAATCTTCTATCCAAGTAGGAGATGAAAACTAGATTTGTATATTTTCAAAAACAAAAAAATGCTGTTGTTCATGAGTCATCAATTCATTCTACTCATCTTTCAATTTAAGAGGAGATGTTTTACCCCAGGAAAAGTTTCCACTTTTTTATCAGGAAAAGTGGAAACTTTTCCTGATAAAAACAGACTGAGATAGAGAAAAGTTGGTGTAGAGTATTTAAGAGAACATTAACTATGTTGAAAATTATTAAACATTGTATATAATGCTATTAAATGCCTTTTAATCTACTTATACAAAAACTAAAGTTTTAGATGGGAAATACACATCAACAAGCCTACCTCTTATCAGGGAACTAATGCCCAGTCTAGTAACAAAGATATTGTCCAGCTCTTCGCTTCCTGTGAACAGTTCGGCTACTACATACAAATTGGGTTGCAATTTTCTAGCAGCATCCAACATGTACTGCAAAAAGCACAGTCACAAATGTAACATAAAGAGAAAAGCAAGTGGGGGGTAGGAAAGGAGACAAGACTAGGCATGGATTCGACATGAAAATGTCATGGAACAAGACAAAATGGAAATCCGAGAAGAATTTCCAAATAAATTTAATTGTGCATATGTAAGAAAACATAAAAGGAACACAGGAAACAAGAAAATTCATAAAGAGATTAAAACAGTTAAAAAGGAAGATTAGATTTTGCAAAGATACAGAGACACAAAGGAGGAAAAAGGAAGAAGAAAAATGTTAGTGTCACATTAAAATTATAAACCATAACACTGTGATTCTGCTAGGCTTTCACCCTGTTTTATGTGTGTTTGTTTGTAATACCTCTAACCAGACTATTAATTTGCAGGCTTTCGACTAGGCCATTATTGGTAAATTTCCTGCTGGTGAATCATTTAGCTATTGCAAAGATTAAGTCTAACTACACTAAAAGCCAGATTTTCCTACAAATGATAATCAGCTCTTAATCACAAATCAAACTGGTTCCAATTTTCTTAATATAATGTTTGCACAAAGGTTAATAAAATAATTGAAATTCTGTCAGCTAACAAGTAGGGTCCTAGAAGATTTTGTAACTTAAAAATTAACAAATTGACTTTTAATTTTCTGTTTTGCCACAATGTTGCAATAGTTATATATATATATATATATATATACATATATATATGTATATATATAATGCAACAGCTATATAAATATAGCTGTTGCTAAGAGCACAATAAGGAAAAGCCTCTGCTTCTACCGCCTTAACTAATGTTCACTAAATTCTTCCATATTAAATCAATTTTTCATCATTGGACTCAAATCATATTCATTATAATACTGCATTAAAATAACAGAAATAGATATTTTCCAGATAAGCATACATTCCCAAAGAACACTAAGTTGTCACTAGGAAGCTATCAAAGATCTTATAAACAGGATGAAAATTGTGTTTATAAAGTTGTATTAGATAGAAGATACTGCTATAAATTTCGGCACTGCCTCAGTTTCTATAAAAAGCCCAAAGAGGGATAAACAACCTTTATGTATACAATTACATTTTTATAATCAATAAAAATGGAATCAATGAGGCTAAAGCAAGCTTCAATACACTGTAATGTTAGTGCTTAAATAATAATATGTAACAAGTGACTTCATTGTCTATTAATATATTAAGAGCAATCAGAAAATAATAAGAATAAGATAGATACTTGCATATTATTAAAAGGTTAATATTAATCCTTTAAAAGTTAATAATAAAATATTAAAAATATTTTAATAATATGCATGGCGATATGGGTATGTATATATCATCAGAGACAATATAATCTATTTCCCTAAATTGAAATAAAAATATAAATGCATTAAACATTTTATAGCCCAGATATCCATAACTACTGCATCAAAAGATTTTGTTAGAATTGTGAAGTTATGCTTAAGTATTAAATACTACCACCAAATCAATGCTGGTCCAACTAGAAAAGAAAACACATACTTGCGTATTTTATTTAAGGAAAGCAAGGAAAGAGTACTACATTTCTTTGCTTAATGCAGATGAATTGTTTTTCTGTACCTCAGCTACATGAAGAGGTGTTGAGTGGCAGTTATCAAGACGCACTCCTTGGAAATAAGTTGCAGTTATCTCAGTGTATTTTTTCATGTGTGCCCAGAGAAAAGGACAGTCCTCTGGTTTATTTCCATAGCGTAATTTAACACTGTCTCCCCAGCAAATAAGTTCTCTCCTTAGATAAACGTTTGAGCCTGTTAAGAAAGGAGCTTGCTTTCAACAGTCCGAGAAATAACATGAAAACATTTACTTCAAGGAAACATTGTTTTTTAAAAAATCGTATTGACTATTTCTATCACAAACCATACACTGGTTAAAATTATGTCTAAAATGGTAGGGTTATTTAAATCTATAAAGTTAAAAAATTAGTATTAATTTATATCTCATACCGATTTTGTTAAAATTTGACCTAGAGTCTCTTCTAAAAATGTGTACTTAGTGTAAAAAAAATCAAGTTGCTTCTTTTAAAGAAAATCAGTAATAGTAATATCACAAGCCCTTTGAAGACAGCATTCTACCAAAAACATTTCTTCTTCAAAGCTTTAGTTATTTATTTGAGAGAGAGATAGACAACATGAGCAAGAGAGGCAGAGGGAGAGGGAGAGAATCTCAAGCAGACTCCCAGCTGAGAGCAGAGCCTGATGCGGAGCTCAATCCCATAACCCCGAGATCAGGGCCCACGCTGAAATCAATGGTTGGACACCTAGCCAACTGAGCTACCAAGGTGCACCTCTACCAAAACCATTTAAAGCTGTGTTTCTACCTCATTACGCATTTTGGCAATAGGTTACATTAAATCCATGGCATGCAGTAGAATGCCTTTTTGCATTTAGAATGGAGAAGGATTTCTATTTCTTCATGGTTCAGTTGTGGTAGTTTATATGTTTCTAGGAATGAATCCATTTCTTCCAGATTGTCAAATTTATTGCCGTAGAGTTGCTCATAGTATGTTCTTATAATAGTTTGTATTTCCTTGGTGTTAGTTGTGATCTCTCCTCTTTCATTCATGATTTTATTTATTTGGGTCCTTTCTCTTTTCTTTTTGATAAGTCGGGCCAGGGGTTTATCAATTTTATTAATTCTTTCAAAGAACCAGCTCCTAGTTTCGTTGATTTGTTCTATTGTTTTTTTGGTTTCTATTTCATTGATTTCTGCTCTGATCTTTATGATTTCTCTTCTCCTGCTGGGCTTAGGGTTTCTTTCTTGTTCTTTCTCCAGCTCCTTTAGGTGTAGGGTTAGGTTGTGTACCTGAGACCTTTCTTGTTTCTTGAGAAAGGCTTGTACCGCTATATATTTTCCTCTCAGGACTGCCTTTGTTGTGTCCCACAGATTTTGAACCGTTGTATTTTCATTATCATTTGTTTCCATGATTTTTTTCAATTCTTCTTTAATTTCCCGGTTGACCCATTCATTCTTTAGAAGGATACTGTTTAGTCTCCATGTATTTGGGTTCTTTCCAAACTTCCTTTTGTGGTTGAGTTCTAGCTTTAGAGCATTGTGGTCTGAAAATATGCAGGGAATGATCCCAATCTTTTGATACCGGTTGAGTCCTGATTTAGGACCGAGGATGTGATCTATTCTGGAGAATGTTCCATGTGCACTAGAGAAGAATGTGTATTCTGTTGCTTTAGGATGAAATATTCTGAATATATCTGTGATGTCCATCTGGTCCAATGTGTCATTTAAGGCCTTTATTTCCTTGCTGATCTTTTGCTTGGATGACCTGTCCATTTCAGTGAGGGGAGTGTTAAAGTCCCCTACTATTATTGTATTGTTGTTGATGTGTTTCTTTGATTTTGTTATTAATTGGTTTATATAGTTGGCTGCTCCCACGTTGAGGGCATAGATATTTAAAATTGTTAAATCTTCTTGTTGGACAGACCCTTTGAGTATGATATAGTGTCCTTCCTCATCTCTTATTACAGTCTGTGGCTTAAAATCTAATTGATCTGATATAAGGATTGCCACTCCTGCTTTCTTCTGATGTCCATTAGCATGGTAAATTCTTTTCCACCCCCTCACTTTAAATCTGGAGGTGTCTTCGGGCTTAAAATGTGTTTCTTGGAGGCAACATATAGATGGGTTTTGTTTTTTGGAGAAGGAGATAGCATTTAGAAAGGAGAAGGCAGAGATACTTAAACCCAAAGTACATTCTTTAAGAAAAATGAGATTTTGAATTAGAAAAAGACTTCTCATTCAAAAAGACTTCTAAATGTTGAAAAACATATTGATAGGTGCCCAGCAAAATTCTGTCTGACAAAGAAATAGTTGTAGAAAAATAAAATGCTGGGAGTGAAAGGGAAACCGAAAATTAGTTTTTAGTGTAATTGCTATTCAAATACCTTAATACCCCCTGGCTAATGAATGAAAATATTTCTTATGGCAATATAATTGTAATAGCATGGTCTTGTATGTATTTTTAAAAATGCAATAGGTTAAATTTTTAACCATATAAAATCTTATTTAGAACCATTATATAAAATAGATAAAAGCCATTCTGGTTGAGCATATAAAGACTAGGAGGGGAAAATGGGGGAAAGGAAAAAATGAATCCCACTCTTCCTGTTCATACCTTCTCTTCGCTCTCAAACTGTATGCACTCGACATCTCTGTGATGAAACAGTTTTAGAACTATTACCTTGGTAGGGAAAAAAGTCAATGAAACAGTTTGTATTTTGAGTTTGCTGTAAACTTTTCTCTCCCTATCCACAGAGAGGTTAACAAAAATGATATACCTGGTTCAGCAAAGTTTCGAAGGGGATCATCTCCCATTACCCATCCATTATGCGCCATCAGAAAACAAGCTTTATTTGGGTTATGAATCATAGATTCTTCTGCGGAGAGAGTCATTTCTTCATATGGGAACGTAAAATACCTATGGAGATACAATTAAATATTAAATCCATACAGAGAGATTATTTGGAGAGAATTCAAATTAGTAATATTAAAATAAAAACTCCTCCTTAACAAATAGAATAAATTAGTCTTACACTATAGGAAATAAACTTTTTTACAGGTCAAAAATCTTCAGAAGACTTTCTGAGTAGATCTACTAAGATTTGAGAAATGGGAAGTCAGCACTATAGCATTATCTGGTTAACAGTTTAAATAATAAATTAAAAATTTAATAAAATTACTAAGAAAATCATTGAAATATTGGTGTTACTTTTGCAAAAGCTTTTACTACCCTTTAGTTGCCTAATCTGTGCTGCACATTACCTACAAGATAAGGACCTAAATGCTGGCTCAATCTGATTAACTTTGAATTTACTAGTAAGTATATAGTCCTCCAGAAACATTAATGTAATGTTTATAAACTGATTCATACTGATGATAGTTTCTTTAAGGACTGGCCTACCAAAGTTAATATTAACCCTAGTTACCAAATCAAAACTTCCATTTCAGTTAAAAAATGTACTGAAGTCACACATGGAAGGAAAACATTCAGATTAATTTAAAAAGTTAAATCCAATATTCAATTTTTAACCTTTAATGAAAATGAAATACCTGGTAACTAGAGGATGTTTTCTAGTGACAGGTCCTAATTTAGGGCCATGGCCAGCCAGTCGTTCATAAAACACATTTCCCAAAAGGCAATTAACTACCTGAAACACATTAAATTATGTATCTCAGTAAAAACAACCACAAACACTATTAAGACTCAAAGAAAAACAGCAGTTCAAAGTAGGTGAAACCTGTTCCTGATGATAGTTCATGAGTTGATGCTTCTCTGAATTTAACTCCTCAATTCTCTTACGGAACCAATTACAGCATTCATCAATTGCAGCTGGGCCCTTGCTAGAGCAGAGAGAGCAATACATGCTGAATATTTAATGGTTTTAAAATTCTACATTTAAAACTTTTCTAACAAGGGTCACAGAAACTTTATTTACTTATTTGAAACATTAAACATATTCATCAGGATCTTAACTAATGGCTGAAGAAGTTTTCCAACTGTAAAAAATATTATATAAACATATAGGAACGTGGCCTACCACACAGAAAAAAGAGGAAAACATCATGCATTTGAACTAGCAGAATTATGGTGAATTACTTTTTTTGATTTTCTATTCAGGATTTTAATACTAGCTGTAAAGATCTGTAGGTAATATTATCCTTTATCTCATAGGAAAAAATTCATAACATACTCATGTGGTATGAAAGTTGCTAGTGCAATGTTCATATCTACAGTACAGCCAAGCCTTCTGTATTCAGGATCCTGAATAATCTTAAGGTGTTCCTTTGGATCAGGCTTGGTTGTTATTTTCCTATTTCCTAAAAGAAAGAAGAGATGATATCTTAAATGCAAATATCCACAGGGAGATTTTAACTGTAACCGATATCCAAATTTTAGTATACAGTATTTTTTTACAGAAAATAAAACAAATATTTATTTCACAAACGTCCTTCCTACCTCCCCCCATCTTCTTACACACCACCTAATACACACACACACACACACACACACACACACGGAGGGGAAGAGAGAGATTGGAAGGGAGAAGAACATTATAGAAGAAAAACACAGGGATTCCTATCACTTCAAACTCTGCCCCACTTCTCTGCCTTAGTCAGCTTTCTCTTACTATAATTTTTAGGGCATTAAGGATGTTGGTAGTACAAATTTTCCTTCTAGGTGTTACCAAATACACTAATATCAGGAGTTCCTTCTCTTCAAAGATTACTTTCTATTCAGAAGTCAGTCTTATTAATGACTTTCTTTGCATACTCTGAAAGAAACACACTGGCTAGTTTTTATACTTTTTTCCTTTTACCCAATAAGCATATTCCTTATGTAATAATAAAAATGCAAATGTAAATAAATGTTTTGTGGGAAGAATTTTTATCCCTTTGCTGGAACTTGTTCCTGATAAATTAGATGTTATGCAGGATTGCCTCCACTGGGTTTGATTTTATTAATTTATTATTATTATTCTTTTTAATGTTTCTTTTTAAATTTCAAATCAATTAATTAACATATAGTGTATTATTAGTTTCAGAGGTACAGTTTGGTGATTCACCAGTTGTATGTAACACCCAGTGCTCATGACATTCAGTGCACTCCTTAACTGGGCTTGCTTTTATATTAACTAGCTAACATTTGACTTACTCTAAAGAGACCTTGAAGTGGCTTATAAAAGCACAAACAAAATAAATAAAATATAAATAGATTCTCAAGATTTAGTTTCTGAGGTTCATTTGGAAGAGTATATATATTACACCTACCAGTGGAGCACCTAGGTTGCTCAGCAGATTAAGCGTCTGCCTTTAGCTCAGGTCATGATCCCAGGGTCCTGGGACTCAGCCCTGCTTTGCGCTCCCTGCTAGGCAGGGAGTCTGTCTCTCCCTTTGCCCCTCCTCCTGCTCATTCTCTCTCTCAAATAAATGAATGAAATCATTAAAAAAAATAAATAAAAAGGAAAAAAAAAACTGCCAGGAAGTGTTTGAAAAAATGAGAAGCTTATACAATCAGTGTAAGGGATAAAAAAAAGTCTTTAGTATTGATAGAATGGAATAGTACACATAACAAATCCACATACATTTAGTATATGACTACACTATGAAGTCTTTATGGTGTATCACAAATCAGTATAAAAGGATGGATTATCAACTCAATGCCATTTTTTGAGTAAAAATATTTATATAATACACAAAAATAAATTCTAGGTGTGTATCCATTTCTTTATTTATTTTTAAAGGTTTATTTATTTGAGAGAGAAAGTGTGTGTTTGTGGTAGAGAGGTGCAGATGGAGAGGGAGAGAGAGAATCCTCAAGCTGACTCCTTGCTGAGTATTGAGCCCAGTGCTGGGCTGGATCCCATGACCCTGAGATCACAACATGAGCCAAAATCAAGAGTCAGATGCTTAACTGACTGAGCTACCCAGGCACCCCTTGCACACTTAAATATAAAAAAATAAATAAATAAGATTATTAGAAGAAGACAGAATTTTTTTAAGAAAACAGAATGTTGACGGAAGATTTTTTGTAAGCGTGATGTGAAATTAGAAGCTATAAAAGACTAACATTTTTGAGTATGCTGAAAAAAAAAAAAACCCATAATCAAGAATTAAAAGATCAACAGCATACTAGGAGGACATATTTGAGGCCAGCATAACAATTACCAATATAATAAGTCAATGTGAAAAAGTCAAACAGCCCAATAAAAAATAGGGAAATAGGAAAGAACATTAATAGACAATTAATTAAAGACCTGTAAGTGGCAAAGCAACATGTGAAAAGGTAATTCACTAATGAGCAAAGAACTACAAATTAAAATAATGTTTTGCCTGATTGACAAACGTTATAAAGATTAATGGTATCTAATGCTAATGAGGGTATAGTTAATGATAATGTAAACTGGTACAAATCATTTTGAAAAGCAACTGGACAATACTTCTTGTTAATTTATCATTAAATTTGTATACTCTTTGACCAGGAAATTCTACATCTAACAATTTATCTTAATTTATCCTGCAGATTTATTCACCTAAGTAAAGATAACACATATATGGATATATAGAAGGATATATCCTTATAAGGATAACACATATAAGGATATATATATATATAACATATATTTTATATATATGTTATATATATATATCTCCACATATAAGGATATATATATAATACAGTTTATAAGGATATAAGTTCTACAAAAGTAAGGGCTTGCTATGTTCACCACTGAATCCCCATGCCTGGAAGATTGCCTAATATGTACTAGGTAGTTCAAAAGGTATGCATTAGGGTGCCTGGGTGGCTCAGTTGGGTTAAGCAACTGCCTTCAGCTCAGGTCATGATCCTGGAGTCCCGGGATCGAGTCCCACATTGGGCTCCTTGCTCTGTGGGGAGTCTGCTTCTCCTGCTGACCTCTCTTCTCTCATGCTCTCTCTCTCTCTCTCTCACACACACATAAATAAATAAATAAATAAAATCTTAAAAAAAAAAGGTATGCATTAAATGAATGAAAGAGTGAATGATGAAGAAAACTGGAAATAATCTATCAAGAGGGCTAAAGAGAGATGCCTGACTGGCTTGGTTAGTAGAGCATATGTTGGGGTTGTGAGTCTGGGTCCCATACTGAGTGCATAAATTATTTAAAAATAAAATCTTAAAAAAAAAGGTTAAGGGCACTTGGGTGGCTCAGTCAGTTGAGTGTCCGACTATTGCTTTTGGCTTGGGTCATGATCTCTGTCTGGGTCATGGAATCAAGTGCCACATCGGGCTCTATATTAAACAGGAAGTCTGCTTGAGATTCTCTCTCTCCGCCTTTCCCTTTCCCTCTGACTCTCCCCCTGCCCCAATGCTCCCCATCTCTCTCTCAAAATAAATCTTAAAGAAAATAAAAACAGTGTATTCCTCTCTAGAGGTTATTGGCAGCTGCAGTATATCTGCTCACTTACCTTGCACTCATGCACTTAACAAACATATATTGAGCTCTACTATATTCTGAGTATTGTGTTAAGGAACCAATAGTAAGAAACAGTCCCCAAGAGAAATAATTATGTATTATTATGACATGCCCTTTAGATATCTCTGCTAACTCTCAGGACTACATTTTATAATAACACAAATATATAATAATAACAGATTTAATAATGTCTTAGCCAGAGAAAAGAAGGGTTATCCCTTTAAGAGTAATAATAAATTTCGTAAAATTGCTAGAAACATTCTAATGTATATCCTTTACCTTGTGTAAGAAGTCCTCTAAATTGCTCAACTGCTTTGTAAACATCTACTTGGAAAAATTCCCAGAGCTGAATTTTTGGAAAAATATCTTCCCAAATTACTTTTCGAATGCACTGAAAAATTTCAATAGTTAAAAAAAGATATATTTAAAATATTTTCACTAAATATTATTTTTCAAATTAAATATAGATTCTAAATAATTTTCAACCATACATTTACTTTGTATTTTAGAAATTTTGTTATTCTGTTTTAGTGTGGTACTCCTCTATACATACTGACATTCATTTGATGATCATTTTCAATCAAAGCCGGTACTCCTTTTTCTTTGTATTTCCCTTCTGCAACGTCACAGGATAAATGCCACAGTGCTCTGTCTAAGACCCAGGCAGGCTTTAAGTGTGGAGAATTTACAAGATTATATGCACATTCTGGATGTTCTTGGATCCATCTACTATTAGTGGCTTAAATAAAAAGGAAAAATAAAGGAATATCTTGTAATTAAAGTGAAGTTAGTATCTATGTTAAGTTTAAAGATGAAATAAAATATCAATATCCACCACTCATTGCCTTTATATATTAGACAATATTTAAATGTCATAGTATATTATATAAACTATATATTATATTTCTTCATCAAATATTTAATATTTGTTTAAATTCTTATAATTTATGATATTGTAATGTGAAAAACACTTTTTTGGTTGTGGTATCCTGTCATCCACTTCACCATACCTTTTTCCTTTCTGTTGTAGGAATTTTTAATTGTTGTAAGATGCAATTCTGACTTATTAACACTCCTGTAAAAATAAGTTTATTATTGTGGGAGTTAAGAATGGCCTTGTCCTTGGCCCATTTTGATGATCCTTGAGTCAACTACATTTTGGAACATTCCTTCTAAGCCTGAAAAACATCTTTCCCTGAAAGCCAGACAAGGTTTCTGCCCCAATCTTCAGAACTCCAAATGTCATTTATGCATTTTTTCCATGTAATAATTTCTTCCTGTATTTTGGGGGAGATGGGAAGGAAGGTGAGGTTCTTTCCTCTGGATCTTTAAATACCATTATATCTCCCTAAGGCTAAGAATACTAACAAATATACATCCCATTGAAACACAGTTATTTCTCTGCCTTCTATAGTCTGTTAGTTTCAAGACCAAATGTCTAGAAAATCCGACCTGTATCTGCCGCTTCCACCTTCTCCCCACAGTCTTCTTCCTTTTCCACTGCAATCTGCTGCTGCATCCAGCACTCCACTGAGGTTACTCTAATCATGAGATTTAGTGCGGCTTTCTCAACTTTATCCATTTAACCTCTATCACATTTGCCATTATTGATTACTCCCTCACTGATTTATAAAATACTTCTTCCTTGATGTACAAAAGGTATCATTATCTTGGTGGGTTTTTTTATTTTTCCTTCTCTCTTTTGGTCTTTCCTTTCTCATTTCCGCTAAAACTTTGAGGGAGTTTTGGTACATCTTAGTCCTTCTCTTTCTTTGAACAGAGTCCTTCTCTTTCTTTTTCATCTCACCACCTCTTCTAGTACCCACATCTCAAACCAGTTCCAGCTCTAACAAGGCCCAGGCACATCTACCCAAGCTTTTGATGGGTAGCATTGCCTGAGGACACCATATTAACTCAAAATCCATTCACATGTTTACATATATCTACACTCAGAATGTGATCTATTCCAGGCACTGTTCTGGGAGATGGATATTCTGCAGCAAAAGTGAACAAGGCTCCTGTCCTCATGGAGCTCCTGTCTTCATGGAGCTTTTTCATTCTAGAGAGGTGAGTTGGTTGGCTTTGTTTTGTTGTGCTTAGACAATTCTGATGGAAGAAAACTCTCTCACAGGCAACTTCTTTGCATAGCTAAATTTGAATGGTTAATGAGATAGATTGTTTTAGTAAGACTGATAAAAGTGAGGCCAAGAAATTGCTCTGTTTCTTTTAAAAGGGTGTAGCTTACATCTTATCCATTTATATCAGTAAGTTCAGAATCAGAATCAGAGGAGTTCTGCAAGGTATTCCACCTATTTACAATAGTAAAGAATATTTGTTTTAATTTTTAAATAAACAGAAGTTATACATATTCTGTTTCATCTTTAAAATAGAATAATGGGGGCGTCTCAGTGGCTCAGTCGTTAAGCGCCTGCCTTCGGCTCAGGTCATGATCCCAGGGTCCTGGGATCGAGCCCCACATGGGGCTCCCTACTCAGCGGGAAGCCTGCTTTTCCTCTCCCACTCCCCCGCTTGTGTTCCTGCTCTTGCTGTCTCTAACTCTCTGTCAAATAAATAAATAAAATCTTTAAAAAAATAAAATAAAATAGAATAATGCCCCCGAATTCATACTGAGGAGCATGAGTGGTTAATGTACATGAAACAAAAAGTAATAACAACTATCGAATCCCCTACCATATGCCAGGTAAGTATACTACTTTATCAATCCTCATGTCCTACCACATGATGTAGGACTTACTGTTATGTTCCTTTAACAGACGAGGAACTGAGGCACAGAGAGATAAGCAACCCAGCCAAAGTCATATAGCTAGGAATGAATTTAGGAAAAAGTTTCTTCAGAAAGTTTCTTCAGATTCATCTGCAATCTTAACCAGATGAATGTGTTCATGCCTCAGTCAGCTGAGCACCATTACAATTCTTATAGAGTTTAAAAATCATTATTATTTTTAGTTTCAGTCATTTAGTAAGTAATATAGTACATAATTTATTTTTTAATTATTTATTTATATCCATAATAAACACTTAAAGACAGGATATATAAGAAATAGAGATGTTGTAATAACAGTTAAATTAATAATTCTCAAAAATCAATTTAAGCTGGGTTTCCCTAGATTCATCATCAGTTATTAGAATTCAAGATGTGAGAGAAAAATGTAATGATAATTGTATCATCTGGATTTTCATTTATTAAGAACCCTAAAGCTATCCTAATTTATCCATGATAAAATCTGGAAACTTTGTTACTTAATTTTTTTGAGAGAATATCAAGTATAAAATGAAGGAATCCTAAACCTTAGCTAATAAAGTATTATTTCTAATTCTGCAATAAAGAGAAGCCAACCTAAACTATATCTTAATATACACCAAAATTAAAAATGAAACATGGATTTCTAAAGTGGTACTGTGAGGAACTTAGCAGACATTCTCCCCAGCACAACCACAATTTAAATAGCAAAAATTTTAAGTATAATCATTTAAAGTCTCTGGAAATTGTCTTAAGGGCATTCAGCATATGGAGAAACACTTATTCAAGAAAACCTACTAACTTTCAGCAAGAAAGCAAGAGTCTGTGGCATTTGAACTACAATCTACTCCCTTAACCTTCCCAAACAGCTATGTGTTAATGGAAGCTCTGTGCCAGGTGCTCTATTCTAGGCAGGCATGGCCAACATGGAGGCTTCCTCTTCCTACCATTCCCAGTCTGGGGTTAAAGTTTCATGCTGGGAGAGGCAGGCTGCCGATGTTCTCACACTTCCTCTAGCCCCATTTTGTAGAAGCTCTATTCCAAGTAGGCAGGAAAAGAAAATCTAGTCTCTTTTCCTTCACTTCAGCCACCCCTTCCTCTGCCCCCTGGTAGGGTGGACATCCCACCTAGTTGTGGGAGGCCAAGAATACTGAGACTCCAATTGCCTCTGAAAGTTGGAGCTTACTTGTAGGGTGAAGGTCCCACGTGGGAGGACAACTGAAAAGATCAGGGATTGCTACCTCCTGCCTTGTGTGACCCCAGAATGAGATGGTACCTGGGGAAAAGTGATCTCATCCCCAGCTCTGGAGCAGCAGCACAGGTGTTCCGGTCAGGGAGAAAGGCCATGAAGATGAAGGGCTCTGCCTGAAAGGGCTGAATTTGTTTGGAAGAGTGAGTGAAGAATTCCATGCATAAGGGCATTACTGAAAATTATGAAGACCTTGGTGGGGAGCAGTTGAAAGAATGTTGGTAGCTCCATGATATAAGAAAAACATCAGAGCAAACAAACAAGTTTAACAGCATCCGGGAAAGCAGGGAAAGAGAAAGCAGAGGTCAGCCCTCCTGGGCTGCATCCACTCAGAAGCAATTCTATAGGACGTGGGAAAGACTTGAAAAACATTCCTTAGATCCTACACAGACCCATCAACAGAGGACAACTCACTAGCAAAAGGGCTTAAAGACAACCTCTACCCAAACATTAAATGAACACTAACCTACAGTGACCCAGGGTAAATCCTAGGAAGCCAGGTTTAAAAATAAAATCACATTTACCTCTGGCAGTCTGGAAGACCATATGTATGCCCAAGGCTGTGTGATCTCCAGAGCAACCAGAGAGGGAACCTCCAGGGTTCTGGTCCTTGGTAAATCTTTATCCATCCTTTTACTGTGAACCTCTTGGTGTCTTTGAATGTAGAGTGTGTTGCCTGTAGACAGCATATAGTTGGCTCTTGTTTTTCCAATTAACTCTGACAGCCTCTGCCCTTCAAGGTACAGGCACATCTTGGAGATATTGTGGATTTGGATCCAGACCATTGCAATAAAATGAAAATTGCAATAAAGCAAGTCAAACAATTTTTTGGTTTCCTGGTGTATATAAAAGTTATGTTTATATTATATTGTAGTCTATGAAGTATGAAATAGCATTATATCTAAAAAAACAATGTATATACCTTAAATAAAAAATACTTAATGTTTAAAAATGTTGTTTTCGGAGCTTCCAGCAAGTCATAATCACAAATCCCTGACCACCATAACAAATATAATGATGAAGAAATCTGAATGATGAAAAGTTTGGCAAAAGTTACCAAAATGTGACACAGAGACATGAGGTCATGAGGTCAGCAAATGCTGTTGGAAAAAATGGCATCAATAGACTTGTTTGATGCAGGTTGCCACAAATCTTTAATTTGTTAAAAAAAAAAAAAATCAAGCAGTAACTGAGAAGTGCAAAAAAAATGAAGCACAATTAAAGAAGGTATGCATTACATTACAAATTCCCTGGATCTTTGGCTTACAAATTTTTTACTATGCTGAGTAAGGCTATCTTTGTTAAGTTACTTAAAATACACTGAGCTTTAGGACACATAGATTAATTTTTTTTTAAACCAAATTTTAAAGGTTGGGAAGTTTTCAGCCATTACTTCTTTAAGTGTTTTTTCTGTTCTTTCCTTTCCTCTTCTTCAGATATTTCCATATGCACGTTAGTATGTTTCAAGATGTCCCACCTTTCATTGGAACTCTATTCATTTTTATCTTCTTTCTTCTGCTCTTCAAAATGTATAATCTCTGTTTACTAATCCTTTATTCTGTCAACTCAAATATACTGCTGAATATCTCTAGTGAATTTTTAATTTTGGTTATTTACTTTTCAACTCCAGAATTCTCACTTGGTTATTTTTTAAAATTTCCATTTACTGATACTCTCTATTTGATGAGATAGAATGATCATTTCTTCCCCTTTACTGCTATAACCTGTTTTCTTTTAATTCTCTAAATATATTTATAACAGTTGCTTTGAAGTCTATATTGGCTAAGTATGACATCTAGGACTTTTTAAAGGCAATTTCTGTCACCTGCTTTTTTTCTTGTGTATATGGGTCACACTTGCTCTTTCTTTGCATTTCTCAATTTTTTGTTGCAAACTGGGCAATTTAGATAGCGTACTGTAGCAACTCTGGATATTGAGTCCATTCCTTCCAGGAATTGGAAGGAATTGGCTGCCTCTTTGTAACTTGGTTAGACTGCTCCAGTGATGTCTATTTCCCCTACAGTGTGCAGCCACTGATGTTGCCACTCAGAGGACACAGCTGGGGTCACGGGCAGTGAGCATGGGATGAGAGTGGTTTTTAGCACGGTTCTCTTAACTGTCTCTTTCCCTGAACTTTGTTAAGCTGCTTGCCTCTGCTGGAATCACACTTAGGTGTTACTCTCTTGTGTTATTATTTTTGATAATAGGCTGGCACATAAATTGCTCCACAGTCTGATCCAATTAAATTTGGACCCTTTGGCAGGGATAATCCCTGAGACCAGTCTCTGAGACTTGTCTGACCCCAGGGAAACTGTTCTTAGTTGTCTCTTTCCCTGGTTCTTTTGGTTAAACTACTGGCTGGCCTATGATTTAGTATGCTGCTCTCACTAGGGATACCAGCCTCTCCTTGTTTACCACCAAAGTCTCCACTATTTCCAAAAGTGTCCCATGACAGATACCAAATAACATCAATTTCATTCTTAGTCTGTTCTTACTGCACATCTCCTCCTCTGGGTAGAATGCTTATGTCACTGCTCTATAACTGTTGGCAGGAACTGTAGCCTCTGTTTTTTTTGGCTTACCTCTCTAGGTATGGAACCTCCATCCCATGAGCAAGCTGAGGCAAGGGCACCTGGGGCCCAGTATTCTTGCCCTGCCATGCCCGGGGTAAAGTTTTTCCCCTCTGAGTGGAGTGGGGTTGGATGAAGGAAGGGAGCCCAAGACCTCTCAGCTGTTCTTGCCCAGAATAGAGTTTATACAACAGAGTGCTAGAGTTGGGAGGGGCATGAGAAATGCTGGAAGCATGCCTATTTCAACTGTAGCCCTATGCTGGGAGTTGAGGAGAAAAGGAGCTTTGTGTTTCCAGCTATACCTGTCAGGAGTAGACCTATCATCATTCTGAGCTGGGGCAGGGAGAAGCAGGTCCTGGTTCAAATGTCACAGACTATCACTGCTCCTACTGAGAGTTAGTAGATTTTCTTATATACTTCTCCATATGCTGAATCCCATTAAAACAATTTCCAAAGACTTTAAACAGTTTTTTAAAAAATAACTTTTATCAGTTGTTTTGCTGGGTAGAGGGTCTGTGAAGCCCAATCTGGAAGTCGACTCCCCTGGACAGTAACTTTACAATAAAAACCTGTTTTCACAGAAAGGACATTATGATTTATAACACTTTCCAATTTAATGCTGAAGCAAAGTTCACTTTTTTATATTGCACAGACTCTCTCAAATGCCTTAGAAATACAGTCTCTGATACAGACTGCTACTGTACCCCAATTTTTTTCTCCCCTGTTTCTTTAGTAACAGAATTCCCAAGGTTCAGCTGTACATACAGCTGATAGGCTACACTGCAAGACTCCTTTGCAGCTAGGTGTGACAAGAGAAAAAATCCTATCTGACAAAATGTAAGTATGTGTGTTTGTGTTTGTGTGTGTGCACGTGCATATATATATATATATAAAATATATAATACATACATATTAATATAATATATATATCAGATCATGCCCTTAAAAGGTATGATTTCTCTTCCTCATTTCCATTGGTTGAGGGTGATATTGGGAACTAAATGGCCATATTTGATTAAGAGTTGGAAGCAAAGTGTTGGAGATAGAGCAATGTAAGAGAAAGAACCTCGTTCCCTATTACCATTGAGTTACTATATCAGTCTTGGGATGCCTAGCTCATCTTTTATAAGAAATAAATACAGATTCAGTCTTGTCTCTTTGTTTTTATCTCTTTGTTAAAGCTGCCTACACCATATCCTAACTATATATAATGCCATTATGTAGCTTGATAAGAATAATATTATGGATGATAAAGTAATTATCAATAATGTCAACTTTTCAAGTGAAGAACACCGAGTTCTTATATATTAGGAAGTTTTCACTGGGCATTGAGAGAAGATAATATTTCCAAGGCACATTGGGTTAAACTGAAAGCTGATCATGGCGAGAGGCTTCTCCAGGCCCAGCTGTTTTGACAGGTGATTGGACCAATCATCTCCCTGAGGATCACCAGTTGGGAAGCTCTGATACATTTTATAGAACTGTATATTGGTAAAGAATCTTGGGGTCCAAATGAGTTAACTTTAATAAGTCCTTTTAGCATGTAAGGGGTATAATTTTTAGATTTAACTTCTAAGAGTTTACAAATAAGAGTCATTAGTTTTTTCAAATAAATACTATAGTACCAGAGCTGTTGCTACATGGGATTCACATGTTAGTCTGCAAAGTATTAATACTGCAAGTTGAAATATGTGATCCTATGTCTCTTCTATGATCATTCTCTTATTTTTTAATTATCACATTGAAAATACATGCTGACTTTATCTTCAATAACACTGTTTTCTTTGAAAGAAAAAAAAGTGGTACTATATAAAGTGATTTATAAATTGAAGGACACTTGTGCATCATTTGTGTTTTCAAAATTTATGTTATATAAAACCATAAGAAATAAAATAACCAGACTATAATATTTCCATCAAAATTAATGGAAGTAGTTAATGAAGCTCATACCAGTATGGTTGTAGACAACATCAGTAATACAAAGAATATGCCATTCCTTTTTCAATTTTTCCACTAGTTGTCCAACATCATTCCAGGTATACTTTTTATTAGATCTTGAAAAGTCAGGATTTAATTCTAACTGGTTGGCAAGGGAGTAGCATGATCTAGATAGTCCAAGAGTCTGTAATGGGGTAAAATGAATCATGTTGTAACCTGCAACACAAGAAAATAAACAAAGACCACTGTTAGAAAAAAAAAAAAAAAGACAAACTAAAACTAAGCAATATATAAGTTTAAACTTCCTTAAGTAATTCTACCTAGCAAGGCAATCATGAAACTAGAAAAGGAGTCAAAGACTAGGGTTCAAATCCTACCTGTACCCCAAGTGACATCAAGCAAGTCTACTTAAATCTTTCAGAATACCAGTGTGCTCATATATAAGACAGAGATAGTGAGAAAATGCATTTGAAAAAAATCATGGTACACAGTGCCTAGTTATTATTAGGAGTTTGATGTATATTTGTTGGATGTATATATAATACATGTAGAAAATATATTTTATATAAGTATATCAGCATGTCTTGCTCCTACTTTTAATCCTCCACTCTACTTGTGTTCTGTTTCAATTATGTCAGTGAATGTATCGCTTTCCTCATATTATATTCAACTTGAAAAAAGTAGAAAATTAATATTATTACCCTTTGCATATACCCTTTGTATATGGGGTAGCACATACTTTCTATATGGAAGATAGCTACTCAATGTTGAATTAAAGTTATATACAATAATAATACATTTTCCAAAACATTTTAATAATTTACTGCTAATTCTTATATGTCAAAGTAAAGTCTTATAGACAATAATGATCTCATTTTATTATTAGAGTTCCTTAGTTTACTGAGTTGAACCATATAATGTACTATTCTTGTAGGTTAAAAGTGGTTGTCTTAACAACTTTATATGATTCTATTTACATTACTAAATATACAAGAAACAAAATTAAAAGATCAAAGCTTTTGAAATCTGTATCACAGAGGATAATTATATTTATTTTAAAAAAGAAAAGAAAGATAGCTGACATTACCTGATTCTTTTGCAACCCTAAGTCTGCTTTCCCATTCATCAAAAGGTCCCAGACATTTGGCTAAAAACGTCTGGAGTGTAACACAGTCCAAGGGTAACACATGATTATCAGCACCAACATGTAAAACAGGATCCACAACTATGTAACCCCCACCACTTTTCTCATTTCTAAGGAGAAAACAAAACAAAAACTTCTCAATTAATGATAGAAAAAAAGTCCTCATCTGATAGTCTGATTTTTCTAATGAGAAATGGAATTGTCCCACTTAAAAATATATTTCTACAAACATAAAATCATTTACAAAGTTGCAATGAAACTCAATGGAAAAGTCTCATTTTATCTTCTTCTAATCTCTACATAATAATATAATATATATAACATCTAATAATGCTGCTTTAAGGAAAAATAAGTGTACTAAATTCGTCAGTAATATCAACAGCACTCAAGCAAAGAGCATCTTATAATGAAGTTATATGAAAAGACTAGAATTTTCAAGCGTTTACCTAAAAAAAATACTCTGAATCTGCAATAAGTCTTATAATTACTTCCTCGGAATTAAAAAATCATATTCTATTTGCATCTCAAAACATCCCGTAAAAATTGCACTGCCATGGTTTATATAGTAAGTAACTTTTTACAAGCTGGATAATTTAACTAGATAAAATAAATTAACTTTTATCCCACATTTCCCACATTAACTTTTTTTTTTTTTTTTTTTAAAGATTTTATTTATTTATTTGACAGAGAGAAATTACAAGTACACTGAGAGTCAGGCAGAGAGAGAGAGAGAAGGAAGCAGGCTCCCTGCCGAGCAGAGAGCCCGATGCGGGACTCGATCCCAGGACCCTGAGATCATGACCTGAGCCGAAGGCAGCGGCTTAACCCACTGAGCCACCCAGGCGCCCTCCCACATTAACTTTTATACCCACATACAGAGCACCTGACTTACCCTTGAAGGAAGTAATACTGAAATGATCCAGCTTGCTGAAGATTAAGTTTACAGTATTTATCAGAATCATCTTCTCTCTCTGTTGGATTTTCCCATTCCAGGGAACGAAATTTTTCTCGATTAAATGCTTCTCCAGGAAATGGGTAATTTGTATACACAGTAACTGCTTTTCCCTGTAAAGTGGGGCCTAATCGGAACTGTAGTTCGAACCCTAAACAAAAAGCACATTTCAATAAACTCGTTGTAGGAACTTAAATCACCACATTAAAAAAATAGATGTTTTATTTAAAGTATTACATAAACTGATTTCTCAACTATGTTTAAATAACTCCTAGGGACGCCTGTGTGGCTCCTTCACTTAAGTATCTGCCTTTGGCTCAGGTCGTGATCCTGGGGTTCTGGGATAGAGTTTCGAATTGGGCTCCTTGCTCACTGGGGAGTCTGCTTCTCCCTTTGCCTGCTGTGTGCGTCTGCTCTCTTGCTCTCTCTCTGACAAATAAGGAAATAAATAAAATCTTTTATTAAAAGATTTTATATATTTATTTGAGAGAAAGAGCAATCATGAGCAGGGAAGAGGCAAAGGGAGGGGAAAGGGAGAAGCAGGCTCCCCACTGAGCAGGGAACCTGACAAGGGGCTTGATCTCAGGACCCTGGGATCATGACCTGAGCTGAAGACAGATGTATAACCAACTGAAATAAATAAAATCTTTAAAAAAATAAAACAACTCCTAATAAATAATGCTGATTTGAAACTATTTTGCATTCTAATTTGGCTGAATTATATATTTAATAAACACTTTACATCATGGAACTGTTTGCTCTATACTGTCCTTCTCTTCTCCTGGAAACTGATTACTATTTGCAAGGCTACTCTGGAATATGCAAATTCTTTTACCTCTTCTTCTTTTTTTTTTTTCTTTTTAAGATTTTTATTTATTTATTTGACACAGAGAGAGAGAGACTGCACAAGCAGGAAGATCAGCAGGCAGAGGGAGAAGCAGGCTCCCCCTGAGCGGGCAGCCCAATGTGGGGATCAATCCCAGGACCCTAGAATCATGACCTGAGCTGAAAGCAGACGTTTAATTGGCTGAGCCACCCAGGTACCCCTCTTTTTTCTTTAATAACATGTCTTCAAGTTTATTGAGAGTACTTTTAGAAAACAAAGATAGCACTAAAATTAAAAAAAAATGAAATTTTACTGAACTTGAATTCTTTCTTTTTTAATTTTAATTCCAATATAATTAACATATAGTGTTATTTTATTTCCAGGTATAAAATATAGTGTTCAATGATTCTTTATATTACTCAATGTGTGTACTCTTCTTTTTTTTTTAAACCTATTTAACCCATCCCTCCACCTGCCTCCTCTCTGGTAACCATCAGTTTGTTCTTTGTACTTAAGAGTCTATTTTTTGGTTTGTCTCTTTTGTCTTCGTTTGTTTCTTAAATGCCACATGTGAGTGAAATCATATGGTATTTGTCTTTTTCTGACTGACTTATTTCATTTGGGATTCATTCTCTAGATCCATCCATGTTGTTGCAAATGGCAAGATTTTGTTCTTTTTTATGACTAATACCACATCTTCTTTATCAACTCATCTATGGATGGACACTTGGATTTCTTCCATTTGGCTATTGTAAGTAATGTTGCAATGAACTTATGGGTGCATTTATCTTTTCAAGCTAGTGTTTTGATGTTCTTTGGGTACATACTCAGTACAGGAATTACTGGATCATATGGTAGTTCTATTTCTAACTTGTGAGGAATCTCCATACTGTTTTCCTCAATGGCTATACTAGTTTACATTCCTACCAACAGTACACATAGGTTTCTTTTTCTCCAGGTTGTGCAAAGTTCTTACATTACCTCATTTCCCATAACCCCTCAACCTTTCCAACCCCTTGCCCCCACCTATGAATTGACTGCCCAAGGTGGGCATCTAAGTACTTAGAGACCTTTTCTAGTCTTTATCCAAACAGCAACAGAGAAAGTGAGTTTCTCTCTGGTGTCAGAGTGTATGATAGTATGCAAAACTTGGGAAGTACCACCGAACAACCATCTCACCACAGAGAGAAAGCCAGTCTTTCTAAGAGAAGACAACCTTTAGATAGGCAGTTTTCAGATTTCTAACAGGAGTTCCAGAGGCATTTGAGCCCCTAATACTGTTCTGGATGTCTGCTTAAATCCACAAGTGTGGTAATAAAGGGTTAACAAGTGGCTGTATGAAATTGGGGATGAGGGTTGGGAATGCTGAGCCCTGACTGAGCAGTGTTTGCTGACTGGGGGGAAACAATCTTGCTGTGGTCAACCTTAAGCTACCAATGTGATATCAGTGAGCATGGAACTGGGAAGACATACGCACAATCAGCTCTTGTGAGTCAACACAAGTGATTCCAGCAAACTACTGCCTCTATTCCTACTTCTCATGGTTTAGTATTTAAAATTTAAGCCTTTCTTCAAATTCTGAGGGCCAAAACATTGCTGCTTTTACTTGTTAGGCTATTTCTATTAAAATATATCTGAGACTTCTATAATGTGTTACAAGTATTTTGCCATGGGATGAAAAAAATCAACACATATAATTTTACTGTGAAATAAAAAATTGTGGTTGGTTCAGGGCAGTTTTAAATCTTGAATATAATTATTAGAATGTGAAAATTCTGACTATAGTAAAGTCTGTTAGAAATATAAGGAATGTAAGACTATATTTATCATGATGAGCACTGAGTAATGTACAGAATTGTTGAATCACTATATGTACACCTGAAACTAATATAACATTGTTTTATTAGTTAACACTGTTAACTATACTGGAATTGAAACAAAAGCCTAATAAAAAAAGAAATATAAGGCTTGTAAATTTTAATCATGAATGTAACATTTCAATTAGTAAAGGGTAATAACCAATGAAAGCAGGAAAATTTAGTTTTGCTGATTATAATCTTTAAGCTTAAGGGAAAATTTTTTTTAAAGATTTTATTTATTTATTTGACAGACAGAGATCACAAGTAGGCAGAGAGGCAGGCAGAGAGAGAGAGAGGAGGAAGCAGGCTCCCCATGAGCAGAGAGTCCAATGTGGGGCTCGATCCTAGGACCCGGGGATCATGACCTGAGCTGAAGGAAGATTCTTAACCCACTGAGCCACTCAGGTGCCCCAAGCTTAATTTAAAAATTTTATTTATTTATTTTTTAATTATTGAAGCATATTTGACATGTTATATTACTTTTAAGTGTATAATATAGTGATTCAACAATTCTACACACTACAAAATGCTCCCCGCAATAAGGGAAGTCATCATACCAAGTTATTACAATATTATTGACTATATTCCCTATGCTATACTTTTCATGTCTGGGACTTACTTATTTTATAACTGGAAATGTCTACTTCTGAAGAAATTTTTTGAGAAGAAAGCAGCATACTAATATCTATACTTTTAATGTTTAATTTATTAAACATCTAACAAAGTATAGAAAATTATGTAAGGACTGCCTACCATATATTGGAAACAAAATAGACAATGATCTCTGCCCTGGTGGAGCTTGAGTTCTAAAGGGGGAAGGCAGCCATTAAACAATGAACATGACAAATAAGTAAGAAAAAACAGTATGCCAGGGAGGGATAAATGCTAAGAGAAAAAAGAAAAAATCAGAGCAGTGTAAGGAAAATGGGGGAAGAGAAGAGATGGCGGGGAGGTGGTAGCAATTTTAAATAGATTGGTTGTTAAGAAGTTGAAAAGCTTGAGAGAAGCAAGGGAATTAGCCTCATGGCGATTCATGGCCATCTATGGAAAGTATCGACCAAGAAAAGGAAACAGAGAGGACTTAGGATGGAAGCATGCCTGGTGGTTCCAGAAATAACAAGAAGCTCAGTATGTCTGGGTTGGAATAAGCTAGGAGAGAAGTAGTAGGATATAAGGAAAGAAAGGTAACAGGGAAGTCAGATCATGAGTTTGTAGGCCATTGGAAGTATATTGGCTTCTTCTCTGACCAAAATGAGGAGCCAATGAACAGTTTTGAGCAGAGACATCACATGACCTGACTTGTGTATTAAATCACTCTGTATATCCCTCTGAGTATGTCTGTTTCTGGCCTTAATGGAGTTAAGTGGTATTAGATTTGCCCTCTGCTGAGAAACTAGAAGAAATATAGAAGACAACTGTTTTCAGAAATAAGTATTGAAGCACTGTGATACCCGAGAGAAGGGTGATTCCTATGAACCCTCTACATTTCAGACTGAGTAAACTTTCTGGGCTGTGACACAGGGAGCAGGAACAGTAGTCTGAGTTGAGGACACAGAGATTATAGAGTTTGGGGAGGATGAAGAAACTTCAATTTTCAGAGCAGAGTATGGCACAGAAGAAAGCTATGCAAAGAAAGAGTTCCAGAAAATTACCTAGGGTCATCTTGAATCTGCCTGAATGCCAGGCTGACATGGGAAGTGTTTGACTACAGGAGGCTGGGCAAAATATAACTACTAGAAACTATCAATTGACCAGTTCCCAGAGCTTACTCAGGCCTGGGAGACATTGCAACTTTCAAGCAGCCAGAGTTAAGAGACGTTGTTGAACACCTGTTGTATTCAAGAGTCGCTTTTATGTAAAAGGGCTAACATAGCCCTAGAGTAAGAACTATTATACACTTACCCTGTCAAAGCTTAAAATAGCCTCAAAAGGATAAGCTGACCCACAGATAATGTATATGGCTGCTAAGATAAAAGGCATCACTCCTTTAATGGAAGACAAAAAAATCCAGAGATACAATAATAGAACATTCACAATGTCTACCATCCAATAAAAACTGCTAAACAGAAAGAGGAGGGGAGAGTGTCAATGACACATATATCTGGGGGTAGGGCATTCCACACAGAGGAAACAGAATATGTAAAGGACCTGAGATTCCTGCTTCTGGCAAAGACGGAATGGAATGAATAAGAGGGATTGGATTTACACTCTTCCTTGAAACTTAAAGGAAAGAAACCAGGAAAAAAAACCAGACAAAATATATGAAATGATAGTTTTCAAGTCTGGACATCAGGCAACAAAGGGCAGCGATCCCTAAGAGACAGAAAATAGGCAAAGTGAACCTTACCAATGGCCCATCTTACTATCTTGGAAGTTCCAGGTTGAGGCACAAGGAGAATGAGGTAGAGCTCAACTAACTTTCTGAGCTGAGAAGATGGAGCTAAGAATCTGTAGAGACCAAAGCAGCTAGTTTGCAGAAGAGAACAGTTAGTGAGGAAGAGAAAGCTGCACAGAGACAGAACTCCAGAGATTTGATGAAGGCCTCCCTTCAGTATTCAGCAGAGTACTGATCAGAGCAAGTCTGAGACCAGGAAGAGCACCTGTTTTCACCAGCCAGATTGGAAAAATTAATAATTCATGAGGCACTGGGGAGACAGTTCAGAGGCTCTTGTTTTAGTGGTGGAGAATAATGAGCCCTAGACCAGGCACAGACTAGACTAGCTTCATAAATCATAAGAGTAAAGTTCAAAAGTATTAAAATATTTCCAAGTAACTTAACTTCATTACAAAACAAAGACAAAAAAACATTTATAAGAATCCGAAACAACCCAGCATCCAACAAGGTAAAATTCATAATGTCTGGCATCCAATCAACCCAGGAATGACATAGATGTTGAACTAGAAGATAAGGAAGGACATCAGTTATCATAACTGTATTCCATATGTTTAAAAAGTTATTTCAAGACATGGAAAATATTGAAACACAGAACAAAAGATCCAAATAAAACTTTAAAAATGAAAACTATAAGGTCTGAGATGAAAATTCTGCAACATGGAATTAATGGATGGTGAGACATGGCAGAAAAAAAAATTAGCAACTTTCAAGACACGGGAATAGAAATATGCAAAACAAAACAGAGAAAAAAGAATCCAAAGATTGAAAAAGCATCAGTGATCTGTGGAACAAGTCAAGTGGCCTAATATACAGGTAATTAGAGTCCTAAAAGAAGAGTAAAGAGAGGGGGGATATCAAATGTTTAAAGAAATAATGGGTAGAAAAATCCCCAAATTTGACAAAAACAACAAATTAACAGATCAAAGAAGTTCAAAAAACCCTGTCAAGAAACATGAAGGAAATCACACCAAGAAACATCAGAATCAAATTGCTCAAAACCAGTGATAAGGAGAATATCTTACAAGTAGCCAGAGGGAGGGAAAATGTTACAGTAAGTTCAGAGGAAGAATGATAAAGATGACAGAGTCTCCTGGGACACACTAAAAGCAAGAAGACAGTGGCGCAGTATCTTTAAAGGTACAGTAGATTCTTGGACAATATGGGTTTGAACTGTCCAGGTCTGCTTACACATTTTTTTTTAACAGTGCAGTACTATAAATATATATTCTTTTCCTCATGATTTTTTAAAAAAAATATTTTATTTATTTGAGAGAAAGAATGAGTGATGGTGAGGCACAGAGGGAGGGGGAGAAGCAGACTCCCCACTGAGCAGAGAGCTCTAATCGGGGCTAGATCCTAGGATCTGGAGATCATGACCCCAGCTGAAGGCAGAGGCTTAACAGACTAAGCCACCCGGATGCCCCTCCTTATGACTGTCTTAATAACATTATCTTTTCTATAGCTTGCTCACTATTAGATTGCAGCATATAATGTATGTAACATACAAAATATGTGTTATCTGTAAGGCTTCTGGTCAATAGTATGCTATTAGTAGCTAAGTTTTAGGGGAGTCTAAAGTTACACTTGGATTTCTGGCTATGTGGGGAGGTGGGTCAGTGCCCCTAAACTCTGCACTGTTTAAGGGTCAATTGTACTGAAAGATTAAAACTGTCAGCCTGGAATTCTATACCTGGTGAAAATATCTTTCAACAATAAAGGTGATTTTTCAATGTCAGAAAAGATGTTACAGGGGCGCGCCTGGGTGGCTCAGTGGGTTAAAGCCTCTACCTTCGGCTCAGGTCATGATCTCAGGGTCCTGGGATGGAGCCCCGCATCGGGCTCTCTGCTCAGTGGGGAGCCAGCTTCCCTTCCTCTCGCTCTCTCTCTCTCTGCCTGCCTCTCTGCCTACTTGTGATCTCTGTCTGTCAAATAAATAAAATCTTTAAAAAAATAAAAAAAAAAGAAAAGAAAAGATGTTACAAATAAGCAAGGCTGAAGCTACAATGAACCCTATGTGGTGGATATGAATCAGAGACAGCAGTGTCCGTGTCAGCATCAGTTTGATTCAAAGCAAATCCTGAAATGCAGATCATGTAGATATTTCAGTCATGTTTAAAATTGCTCTTTGGTAGAAGTAAACCCCTCCCAGTGATGTTTGACAGATGGTAAATTCTACATCACAACATTAAATACCAGGTAAGCTATTCTTTGTGAACACAAGATTTCAATAAAAGACATTATGAGAATGCTGGACTCTTTCAATTTACTATAATCCAATTAAATATCTCTATTTTGCCTAAAGAAATACAAATACTGTGTTTTGCATAATGCAGACAATGTGAGGAATGGAAGTTCTAGGCATTCCTTGAAAAAAGTTATAATTTAGTGATAAGTATTGCTAACCATTCTCTTGGATTGCACTAAATTATGAATATAATTTTTTTTTTATAGCAAATGGCTTTAGCAAGTAAGAAACAAATTATCCAAATGGCATTATTAAGTAACTGCAAAAATCTAGGGACTCACTTTTACTTCTTACATTGTACAGGGAAACTTAAATTTCTTTTCCAAGTAGCTATATACACAAATTTTTCTATATGTAATTTGGCATAAATATACTAAGTGTTAATAAGGCTTATGTTTGACTCAATAATTTCATATACATGTATATTTTGTGAGGAATTAATCAATGGTGTAAACACAGGATATATTCATAACAGCTTTATCTACTACAGTTAAGTAAACTGACAACAAATTAAATATCTAATGATTCGGAATGATTAAATAAATTATGGCACGAATTATGGTCTTATCCAAGCTAGAATATTATAAGCCATTATAACATTATAAGTCATGTCATCTAAAGATATTTAATAACATGGCTATTTTTATTCTGTTTTGTTCATTTTACGCATCTACATAGATCTTTTGAAATCCTTTCTGGATAAAAGCATGGCTGAAATGTGTCAACCAGGAGGTGGAACTCATACACCATTATACTTTAAGCAGGTTTCAACTTGCTTGTATAGTATAAACCCAATTTTGTCTTGAAACAATGACCATAGAGAAAAGGCTTTTTATACGCTGTATAATTTTATAATTGGGGAAACATCATTTTAAAGTTAGAGGCACAATTATGAAGAGATAGTGTGAGAAATAATTGCTGAAGGAATTAAAACACAAAATTTTAATGCTCAGTGACTGTGAGAATCATAAATATCTACATCTTTACAATAATGATTACATTTATTACAGAATAAGTGGTATCATTTTGAACAGGTACAAACATCAGAGATTAGTTGTCTGAGAATATTTAAACAACCTGTCCCCTGTTCAGTTTATACAAATATTGTTTTTATCATTACACAAGGATTCAGAGAACTTGTAGTACAAAGGTTAAAACTCATCCAAAATCTCAAAACAGTATTTGGATCAGCGGTATACCCTCAGAAAAAAACTGATAGCATTCTCTAAATATGAATATTTATTTATAGAATACACATGTAGGATGATTGAATAGATTATATAAATTACAAAATAAAATTGGGATGAGATATAAATAAAATAAGCAATATTTTAAATAACTAATTCTATTTATTAATGGACAGAAAAAATTTTTTTAGCTCTCAAATATTGATAATCTCTGTCAGTGACAGCAATGTGATTAAATAAATTTCATTAACTTTGTCTTGGTTTAATATTTTATGATAAAGTAATTTAAAGATTTTAACATCTGTTTATTGATATTTGGCTTAGTGTCCTCAGACTTGAAAAAACACCACAAAAAAATACTCAAATTCAAATGGAAGAAGCTCTTGGTGGCTATGTTTACTAATCCATGACATTAACTTTTTAATCTCATTCACCAATTATGTAAAGATTTTTGTTGAAATGTCTGCAAACTATATGCAGCCTATTTCTTTAAATAAAGTTTTATTGGAACACAGCCACACCCATTCACTTATGTGTTGTTTATGGTTGCTTTCATGATACAATGGCAGAGTTGAGTAGTTGCAACAGAAAGTATATGGCCTGCAAAGCTGACATATTTGCTATCTGAAGCTTTACAGGAAAAAATGTGCTCGACTCTGTTCTATAGTGTTAATTTTCATCAAAAAGCAGTTAACTTTCTCACTCATGTTTACGTCACAAATTATGTTTATTTTTTCAGAAGTTCTTTTTTAGAAAATATTTTCTAAGTATTGCACTATTGAAAGCTACATGTCATCCCTGAAAAAGACAAATCTCAAACAATAAATATCAAACACTTTCTAGCTCATCTTCAAGTTTGACAACCTCTTGAGGTAAAAGAGGCATTTATGGTTATCCTGCCTTTTTTTTACAAAGTATTATACAGACTCTACTATTTAAGATAATATTATTTGTATCTGTACTTAAAGCAGGTTAAAGTACAGATACAGGTTAAACCAGGTTAAGTACAGATACAAATAATATTATCTATAATATTAATCTATATAATAATATAATACTAAGAATGTAACCCGTGGCAACATACTGCAAGCAAACCAAAAGTGGTGTGACAGTAAAACCCTTCCAGACCTACAGTCTCTACTCTTTTCTCAGAAAATGTCCTTTTTGTTTATAACTTATCTGACACACAAACAAAAAGCACCGATGTCAATTTATGGATTACCAAAATGTAACTGCTTTTTTAAAAGTCTTTTTTAAAAAGTTATTTATTTTTTAGTGATCTCTATACCCAACATGGGGCTCGAAATCATGACCCTGAGATCGAGTTGCATTCTCTGCCTGAACCAGGCAGGTGCCACCAGATTTAATAACTTTTTTAAAAACAGAAACAGATGAAACAAAAAAGGGAAAAGAAAGGAAAAATTGCGGCACCTGGGTGGCTCAGTGGGTTAAAGCCTCTGCCTTCGGATCAGGTCATGATCCCAGGATCCTGGGATCGAGCCCCACATCAGGCTCTCTGCTCAGCAGGGAGCCTGCTTCCCTTCCTCTCTGCCTACTTGTGATCTCTGTCTGCTAAATAAATAAATAAATAATCTAAAAAAAAAAAAAAAAAAAAAAGGAAAAATCATTTACTTTTCCCATATATTCCAGCAGATAGATCAGTGCTTTACCCTCAAGGGCACATAGCCATTCTGTAGACCTCTAGTACATCTCCCTGAAACTAAAATTTTTATATACAGTACAAGAAACATTAGAATACCTAGAGTACGTCAGATTCCATAATTACTCAGTTTACGTATACAGTACATGAAACATTAGAATACCTAGAGTACGTCAGATTCCATAATTAGTCAGTTTACTAAAATTAGCTTAGGTCATAGCAGTACATGGTGTGGCTATCTTATGCCTCATAGAACACTAGGAATACTTTACTCAGATTAGCCATTCCCTCCTGTAGGCAACTAGTAAAGTGAGTGATTAAACTATTAATATAAACTAAATTTTTCCATCTTGTTCCCTCCACTAAATTTATATAAACTCAAACTCCTAATCAAGAAACCTTTATAAATATTTTCTTTAAAAAAATTGTAAGTTGAAATTTGACCAGCCAATATAAAAATGGAAGAACTCCAGGTTTGGGGAAAACTGATTTTGTTCATTATTCTGCCACTGAATGAAATAGGAAATATAGGGGAAGGCTATGATTTGGCTAGAAAAAAATCATTATTTCGTCTTGTACTTGTTGAATTAGAAGAATCTATAGAGATATTAGCCTTGAAAATGAGGAGGAATCCTTTCTTAGGGAAAAGTGAAAAGAAAAGAAAAATGAAAGACTCAGTGACCAATTAAATATGAAAGAGCCCCAAACTGGCAATTTCTTCACACCTAATTGGTCACCAAGTCCTATGAATTTAAAAATGTCTCATACTCTATTCCCGTTTTTCTTATCTTTAACCAGACATCTTTTCAAAATAGCCTTCTTGATGATTTCTTGTCTCCAACATCCCTTCATCTTTCACATTATAATTATCTTTTATAACAACATGATCACCTTATTACTGTACCCAAAAAACTGATATGTTCCCATTTACATCATTTGGTTGAATTTACTGGTTTTAACTATAGCTATAGACTGAACCACATCATTCTTATTTTATAAACCCTTCATAGTTCCCTCTTCAAATAAATTGGCTGAATTTATACTTTTTGCTAGCTTTGACTTGTGTTTTGGTAATCAGTTAGCAAGGATTTACTAACTATTGTACATTGTACTAGGTTTATAATACTTTCCCTATCCTCACAGATCTGAAACTCTAGCTGGACACTATAAGACCGATAAGCTTTTAGAAACTGCTACGTTGTTCAGGAGTTAACTGTTTTGTGACTACCGTGTGATTGGAAATCAAAGAAAGGAGAGATAACAAAAAGTTAAGGAAAGACCTCATGGAGGAGGCAGAATTTTAGCTGAAAGTTGAGAGGCAGGGGACACACAAAATTATAGGAAAGGGATTTAATAGATATAGAGGAATCTGACCAGGTGAGGGTGTCAGGAAAGCTATGAGAAAAGCCAGGGGTAAGGAATTAACAAGGGAACTATAAAGATGTAGAACACTAGTAATGGGGAGCAGTGAGATAATCACCTTGGCTAGGGAAGATGGATTCCATTACAGAATGTCTTGGAAGCCAGCCAGAGGTATTTAAATTTGACTTTATATACAAACATCAATACATGAAAAGGGAAGAGATGGCATAAGAAGATTATTCTTTTTTTCATTTTTAAGATTTTATTTATTGGTCAGAGAGAGAGCATGTGTATAAGAATTGGGAGTGGCAGGCAGAGGGAGAAGCAGGTTCCCCACTGAGCAAGGACCCTGATGCAGGGCTCGATCTGGGGGCCGTGGGATCATGGCCTGAGACGAAAGCAGCCACTTAACCAACTGAACCATGCAGGGCCCCAAGAAGATTATTCTAGAATCCATATTTAGGCATATGAAAGATAGAGCCAGGCAGAGAGAGACATTTGGAAAGAAATTAATAGTACTTAAAACGACTGCAGTTAAAGAGAAGAAATTGTCAAAGAAGAGTACAAAGTTTCAAAGGCCTTGAAACTATGAAAATGGAGATATCACTAAAATGAACAGGATGGGAAATAAACAAGGTTTGAGAATGGGGAGGAGAAGATTTTGGATGTTAGACTTAAGCATCTCCAAGTCGAGCTATCCTGAGTCTATTCTATAGTGTAATATCTGGATGAAGCCAAAAAACCAGGGCAAAATAGATAGGTATAGTGATCTATCAATGCCTTTTACCAATTTAGGACTTTAAAACCATATATTAGGGGTGCCTGGATGGCTCAGTTGGTTGGGCGGCTGCCTTCAGCTCGGTCATGATCCTGGAGTCCTGGGATCTAGTACTGCATCGGGCTCCCAGTTCCACGGGGAGTCTGCTTCCCCCTCTGACCTTCTCCCCTCTTGTGCTCTCTCTCTCACTCTCTCTCTCTCTCAATTAGAAGAAGGCAATCTTGAAAAAAAAAAAATAAAACCATATATTATTAATTTTGAGGTTCAAAATCCAGGAAGGTAGAGGAGCAGAAATTAACATCTTCACTTCACAAATAAATGTTAATAACTCATGGATTTTCCCAAAGTCAAAAAAGCTGTTAGCAGCAGAGCCAAGAAAATTCTAGTTTTGTACTCTTGCCATTATACTCCTGGCTTTCAAGAAGCAAGCAAAATTCAAGGCTCTTCTTCTAAAAAGAGCCGTCAGCATAAAAGCAACAAATGAGGCTATGAGAATGTGTAATTCTTTAAGGGCATTAGAAGAGAAAAAGAAAGGATTTCTTGCAGATAGACAGAATTAATTAAAATGTGGAAGGAAGTGTGCTCAACAAGAGACACCAGAAAATTGACAAGAGTACTCAAGATGGTGGGGAAAAAAAATCAAAACCAGGAAAGTGCAGAGTCAGGAAAGCCAAAAATGGAGTAAGTACTCAGTGATCTTAAATGCCAAAGTTGGAAGAAGGTTATTTGGCATGGAAATAACGCATTTGATGGTTGAATTTTTTTTCTTCAAATATTTAACTCAATATAATGGGGGAAAAATCCTTCAATATTTACTATCAATGTCTGTTATACTATTAAAAGGGGCTTCATTTTATATTTCATACATTAAATTTCTACTTCACAAGTTATATTAACATAAATGAGTGTGGAATGTTTTTCAATCTTGAAAAAGTATAAAGTCTTAAAAAAAAAAAAAGGAGCTCAAATATATTTCAACGTAACCTGATCAATTTTTTCACTTTTTTTTTGGCAAAAAATATATTCAGCTTTTTCTTCGCCGTTATTTGAGAGGCTTTTGGGAAACCTAAGTAATAGTTTGCCTTTTGCTGTGATCCATTTTACTAAGTCAAAGTTCCAGTAAAGGAAAAGAATGAGGGCTATAAAAAGCAAAACTATACATATACTCCAAATAAAATTACAGATGAAGTAATTTACCAAGTTTTTATAATAATTGTTAGTAGAAATAATATGGTCAATGTCTTGATCCTACATGCAACTTCAGTCGAAAGTGGAAATTACCATGGAAAGAAAGTGAGCTACTTTATCCTTGTTCTAACATGACAAACAAAACATTTTCAATTTTATAACTAAAATTAACTCTCATTAGTGATATTTTTAGAATACAGCACCATCTTTGCACTGATCAAATTTAGAAAGGTCCTTGGCAATTATATCTATCTTAAAGTTAAAAAAATTTAATATGACATTTAATTAAAAATTTAAAAGACACATTAAAAAAATTTAAAAGGCCCAGAGCTAACTAAATCACTTGCTACTGACCTTGTTCAAGTCTGAAGAGGGTCTTTTCCAGCTTTTCCATTTCGTTCAGAAGTAGAATTCTACCCTGTTTACTGTGTCCCATTTTGGCTTCTAGAAGACTTCAAATCTTTCAGAATTAAAAGAACTCCGAAATCGAATGAGTTACCCCTATGAAACAAAAAGGAATTAAGATAAAGAAAAGAACTACCATCTTAAATTCTTTAAGGCTGACAGCCGCACTTACATGTTCTCAATGTGTTTTAACCGTAGCAGAGCAAAGAGAAAGAATGAATTTTATAAATAAGACCTCAGAAGGCTAATCAATAGTTGTTTCCACCCTTCGAGCACAATAGGACCGAAGCAAAACTACTGCATTATAGATTCTTACAATTAAAACAAAACACAAAACTAAATCATTCTCAGAGAAAAGCAACACGTTTTGGAAAGCCTGGATTTGGGCCGGGGGGGTAAATTCCCGGTCCCAAGCCAAAAGGCTCCGAAAACCACAAATGGCACTTCTGCTTGCAAGAGATTAGTCTGCTCAAAGATAACAGGTGGGAGAGTTCCCCATTCCCAAATTCGGGTTGGAAGCCACCAATGGGGAGATGAGAACAGAGGGAAGCAGGTGTTGCCCCTGGAATAGCTGCTGCAGACATAGGATGTACAGACAGAGCTATAGATAGAAAGAACGCATTTCCCAGAGAGGCCAGCGGCATTCCTAGCACTTACACTGAGCAAGTTATACGTGCAGCTTCTGGGACGCTGCAGGACCCGCCGCTCTGGTGTTGGAGTCGGGGGAGGAGACGTGAAGGAAAGCAAAAAGGGAAAGGCAGGCTGCCCAGGCGCAGAAAGCAGCCCCAGACTAGGAGGGCCGGGCGCCGTGAAGGGCAAAGGGCGGGGCGGCGGCCGCGGGGCCTGGGCCGAGGCCGCTGTGTGAATGGCAGAGAGCTTCTCCGTGACTCCGCCTCGCGCTGGTCGCTCCGGAGACCCTCGACCCCACCCGGCCTCGAGTGCAAACGCCAGGGTGGGAGCTGTCAGATCCCCTCGCCCACTTCCGGGAGGCTCTGCACCCGCTCGTCGCTACTGCTAGTCTCGCGAGACTGTGGTCAGCGGGGCCGGGGTCCGGCTGCGGCCCAGGCAGGGAGCCTTTTTTTTTTTTTTCTTGCGGCTAGGGAGGTGCGAGGTCGGGTTCCTGTACTTCCTTTACCCGCCCGGGAGCTCCTGTATGAACCTCAGAATGGTGCGGTAGAAAGCTGCCGCTAGCTTGAGCTGCACAACACGGTCGTTTTGTGGAACGGCTCAATGGTTGGGAGGCAAGCGACCTGACTTCTGGTGCTGCTTCTACCACGATGTGTTTTGTGTTTTTGTTTCATTTTTAAAATTTTTTAAATGTCTATTTATTTATTTATTTATTTAAATGTGGCTCAAGTTTGCTTGGCCCCAGTTCTCGCAATCTTGATTTCCCCATGTCTAAAATAAGGGGCCTGGCGATGGTCTCTGACATTGCATCCTTCAAGTGTCTACCAACTCTCTTGCTAACACAGGACTCATCTTGAATGCAGACACGCAACTACTAGGTTGGTGAAGTTGGCCAGTTTACAAACACTTGAGGGTGTAAATACCACTTATACAACGTCTGGTTGTATCTGATGTACATTGCATAGACCTGAAGGTTGTATAGGATTAAGGATAAGGAGGGCACCTGTAGAGATGAACGCTGGGTGTTACACACAACTGATGAATCCTTGAACACTACATCAAAAACTACTGATGTACATATGCTGGCTAATTGAACGTGATAATTAAAAAAAAAAGAAGACAGGAGAGCAATTGTTATACAGTATGGGCTCAATAAATATAACTACAATTGCTTTAAAAAAATCTATATTGGCTATTGCTGCACATATTTTAGGCCAGAAATTTAAGATGTGGTACAGATGCCTATGGAGATTTAATGCAAAAACCTGTCTTCTAGAGTGTTTTGAGGACACCTAAGGATCATGAGAAAACGGACAAAGGTTTCGAGTGTGGAGAAAAATCTTGCTTCCCTTATTGTGGAAATACTGTAGGTCTAAAAAAAATAATGGGTTAAAAACTAAAGATCCTGAAGTGCTTGTTTCATTAGATTTCTGAGAATGGTAGTTGCAAGTGGTCCAAAACGGAGTTTGGGAACCTGTAGTTCACTTATTCATTTGACTAGTATTTATTGAGCACCTATGATTTGCCAGGCATGGAAGTGAAACAAATTCACTGCCCTCATGGAACTCCTACATTTTATTTGTGGGAGATTGATAAATAAGTCAATTATATACGATAATGAAAGGTTGTAAGAAAAAGAGAAGTGAGAAGTGTGGAAGAGTCAGGAGAGGGAGGTTTGCAGTTGTAAATACAACAGTCAGTAAAGGACTTGCTGGTAAATTAAATTTGATCCCCACAGAGTAAGAGGAAGGAGGATATGCAGGGTAGAGAGTTACACACAGAGGTACCAAAGTGGAAAGGCCATGAGGTAGGAGCATATTTGCTGGGTTCAAGGAGTCCACCATAACTGATTGGAGAGAGTTGTAAAAAATTAGGACAGGTAATGGGGGTGGGGGAGATGGGCAGCCAGATCTTATAAGACTTTGTAGGTGATGGCAAGGGTTTGGGTTTTTAATCTGGGCAAAAGAGACATTGGAGGATTTTGAACAGAGGAGTAACATAATCCGATATAACTTTTTTTTTTTAAAGATTTTATTTATTTATTTGACAGAGAGAGAGATCACAAGTAGGCAGAGAGGCAGGCAGAGAGAGAGGAGGAAGCAGGCTCCCTGCTGAGCAGAGAGCCCGATGCGGGACTCGATCCCAGGACCCTGAGATCATGACCTGAGCCAAAGGCAGCGGCTTAACTCACTGAGCCACCCAGACGCCTCCTGATAGAACTTTTAAAAGGATTACTCTGCAACTTTATAGAGAATAGCTAAATAAACTGAAGGGTGTGATGAGGAAGGAAGCAAGGCCAGTTATTTCAGTTAACCAAGAGAGCAGTGTGTTTGTGTAAAAAGAAAGTACAGCAGTGAAGGTGATGAAGTCATTAAATTACAGATCTATTTTGAAAGTGCAATTTTTACTGATGGAGAGAAAAGAGTCATGGGTGATTTTATGGTTTTTAGCCTGAGTAAGCAGAAGATTATTGTCCAATAGAAATATAATGAAAAAAGAAAAGAAAGAAAAGAAAGAAAATGTACCATATAGGTTAAAAAAAAAATCTTTCAAGTAGCCCCCCAAAAGTAAAAAGAAACAAGTGAAAATAATTTTAATAATATATGTTAATACAGTGATTAACATAATTTAAAAAAGAAAAGAAAAATATTTTAATATATTTATATTCAATTTAATAATAAATTTATATATATACATATATTTAAATTTAATAATATATTTTTTCCTACCAAGTCTTCAAAATTTGGTGTGTATTTTGCAGTTCTAGCATTTCTCAATTACAATAGTTACATCTCAAACACTCCATATATTTGTAGCTGGTGGCTACCATATGGACAGTGCAGAAGAAGCTGCACTGAGAGAGGAGTAAAAGGGAAGGAGCAGAACTGGAGGATGAAATTCAGGAGTTTGGTTGAAGACTGTGAGTAACCAAGTGAAGGTAACTATTCATTTGTTTGACCTAACCGTCAAACATCCAAGTGAAGATATTGAATGATCACTCGTAGCCTTGGTCTCTGCAGTAGTGTTTTTCAAATTGTAAATAATAACCCACTGAAGGTTGTAAAAGTAATTTATCTGTTGCAACCAATGATTTTTTAAAAATAAAATTGGAAAGATCTGAATGCAATGCACCTGGTAAGTCTATTATTTCAAAAAACTTCTGTTTCTATTATGTTTTGTTGTACTGGGTCATGTATTCCTCCTGGGAGTCATGGTCAAAAACATGTTTGAGAGCCACTGCTCTAGGATGTATGCTGTATAAAAGCATAATAATTCATGATTATGAAATGTTCCTGGGTTTTCAGCCCAGCTCTGCCACTAACTAGCTGTGAAGCTTTGGAAGATACTCAACCTTTTTGTGCTTTGGTTTTTACAACTATAATATAGGGATAAAAATAAAAGCTACTATTAATTAAATGAGGACTTAGAACTGTGCCTGAGACATACTAAGTACTATGGAAGTACAGATAGTAGATTGGGATCCTAACTGATGGGAAACACAGTTCATGTTCATGTTTGTGTCAGGCTTTCCCACCCATACCTCCTTCTCCTTTCATTCTGTCCCATGACCCTTTCATTGCACTGTCCTCCAGTTCATCACTCTTCGCCAGGGCTCCAAAATTAGCCTTTCTTGCTGTCCCCCAGCAAAACTGTCACCTTAGTGCCCATTATTTCAGCGAGAAATAAGGAGTAAAACAGACTGACAAAATGAATTCCTTTAGCAGGGAATTATTCTGACACAAATGTTTGGATTTTAAAAGATCTGTCAATCCAAATGATCTTGATTTTGGAGTTTTCATATTGTGAAAGCAAGTGAGGAATGTTAAGTAATGAAAACCTTATGATTCAAAGTGCTGTGTCTCCAAGATTACATTTACAAGCCACATTTTTAAAAAGCCCTTTTTTAAAAAGAAGAGTCACGCTAATGTGCTATTTGTGACCTTGGAATGCCAGTGAATTTACATTCTAGGGCTTCAGTGGTGCCATGTGTTGCTTTCATTCTGGCAAACATTTGTTGTGAGCCTATCCTGTGCATAGCAGCGATCTATATATACACAATAATCTCATGCTGGAGTTGTCAGGAGAAGAATCTCCTTGAGGAATAGCTGGTGAATAATCTCAGCTATTTGGCAGTGACTCTAGTGTTTTCTAAAACACTGATATTAACATATTTGGGGAGTGGGAGAAGGGCTGTGGTCAGGAGGGTCCGAAAACATTACAGTGTTTCTTAAGGTCTGTGTATGTGTCTGTCTGTTTTTAGAAAAGAAAGGAGTTATTTGGGTATTATGTATGGTATGGTCCCAATCCTGTAATAATTTGTGTCTGAAGTGGACAAGTCTGCCTCATTTGGTTTTTATATCCATAGCATTTTCTGGTGTATTTTATTTTATAGCAATAATATAGTGACATTATTAATAATTTTATTTTGCAGAATTTGGAATTGTGTTTCCAAAATCTCTTCTAAATTGAATAATTTATTCTTCACCTTTTTGAAATATCCAGATTTAGCCAGTGAAGAGAAGAGAGGAAGATAAGAAAGGAATATAGTTGATGTCAGACAAATAGAAGGACTTAATATAATGATATAGAGATATGGAAGCCTGATAGAGATTTTTTGAAAAGGGGATAGTACAATATAAAGAAAAAGGACTCTGGGGATGCCTGGGTGGCTCAGTTGGTTAAGCGGCTGCCTTTGGCTAGGGTCGTGATCCCAGGGTCCTGGAATTGAGTCCCACATCGGGCTCCTTGCTCAGCGGGGAGCCTGCTTCTCCCTGTGCCTCTGCCTGCCTGCCTCTCTGTCTGCCTGTGCTCACTCTCTCTGACAAATAAATAAATAAATAAATAATCTTTAAAAAAAAAAAAAAAGGACTCTGGAAACAAACCAGGGCTTAGTTTTAATCTCTCTGAATTACAGTTGATTCATCTGTAAAATGGAGAGAATAACATTTCACTTGAAGGGTCATTATGAGAATTAGATGAAATAATGAAAGCATTTATCAAAAATCAGGCTTTTAATAAAAAAAAAATAGGTAATCTAAAAAGAGAAGGGCTGATGGCTAGATGTCTTTGCTGGGTTAGGGATGGCAGTTAGACAAAGCAGATGAAGAAGAGGCTCCCAGAGCGTGGGAATCAAAGGACGTAATAAAAAGGTGTCCTATTCAGTGAAGAGGGAGGATAAAAATGAATTCATAGACTGAAGTCAGAGCCCAAGGTTTTAGACTAAATTATAGAAAACAGAGGAAGGATATTAAGAATGAAGTAAGGTTTAGTTGCTGTATAATTAGTATTTGTTAGAAAATTTATTGAGATGTTCATATACAGAGGTAGAGTTGTATTTTACTTATTTTTATTTTATTTTATTTTTTTTTTAAGATTTTATTTATTTATTTGTCGGAGAGAAAGAGAGCACAAGCCAGGGAAGCGGCAGGCAGAGGGAGAAACTGGCTCTCCACTGAGCAAGGAGCCTGATGCGGGCCTCAATCTAAGGACCCTAGGATCGTGACCTGAGCCAAAGGCAGACACTTAACTGACTGGACCACAACTGATCCCTGATAGTTGTATTTTATTTAAAAACAAAAACAAAAACAAAAACAAAAAATAGAGATTAAAACTTGGGATCTTAGAGCTTGCATAGGAAAAGGCATTTAAAAAGTCCTAAGCATTAGGGCACCTGGGTGGCTGAGTTGGTTAAGTGCCTGCCTTTGGCTTGGGTCATGATCCCAGGGTCTTGGGATGGAGCCTTGCATGGGGTTCTCTTCTCAGCACGGGTTCTGCTTCCCCCTTTCCCTCTGCCCCTTCCCTTGCTCTCTTTCTGTCTTTTTCTCCCTCTCTCTTTTTTTTAAAGGTTTTTATTTATTAGAGAGAGAGAGAGAGAGAGAGAGAGAAAGAGCACAAGTAGGCAGAGCGGCAGGCAGAGGGAGAGGGAGAAGTGGGCTCTCCCCTGAGCAGGGAGCCCAATGAGGGGCTCATCCCAGGACCGCGAAGGCAGCCGCTTAACCGACTGCACCACCCAGGCGCCCCTCTCGCTGTCTCTTAAATAAATAAATAAATAAGTCTTTTAAAAAAAGTCCTAAGCATTGATGTAACAAATTAACCAATAACAGTATATGGAATGCTTGGAAACCATGATAGGAGGAAACTGGAGATGGTTTTTTAATGGTGACTTTTATTTTTCTAATGATAGATCTTTTAAAATGTTCTTTGGCCCCCAATTTAAAGCTAAATCATTTTACTTTTATTCTTGCGAATAAATTTAATTTCCTGTCGAAATCCTGACTCCAGGGGCACCTGGGTGGCTCAGTGGGTTAAAGCCTCTGCCTTTGACTCAGGTCTTGATCTCAGGGTCCTGGGATGGAGCCCTGCGTCAGGGCTCTCTGCTCAGCAGGGGGCCTGCTTCCCTTCCTCTCTCTCTGCTTGCCTCTCTGCCTACCTGTGATCTCTGTCTGTCAAATAAATAAATAAAATCTTAAAAAAAAAAAAAAAGAAAGAAAGAAATCCTGACTCCACAGTTTCCCTGTAGTAAGGTTTAGAGTTGGGAGTCTAGTTGGGGAGAAAGGATGAGAGGAAGGCTTGAGCTGATTTTCCATATTTGTAAGGACTACTTCAGCTGCATATGACAGAAAAAAAAAATACAAAGCAACAGTGGCTTAAAAAGGAGATAAATTTATTTCTCCCATAAAAGTTTAGAGATGAGCAATTCAAAGCTGGTGTGGCAGCTCTGTAAAGTCATCAGGAACCCAGGCTCTCTCCAGCTCACAGCTTCTTCCCTTTTATTACATGTGTGGACCTTATCATAGTACAAGAAGGCTGCCAGAGCTCCAGCTATCATATCCAAGTTCAGACAATGTGATGGAGGAAGAGGAAAAAAAGGATACACTCCCTTCCTTTAAGTATTTCTGAAGATACCAGACAACATTTCTGCTTCTATTTCATTCACCAAAACTTGGTCACGTGCATCTAGGCAGCAGTGAAATTAGTCCAAACCCAGATTTTGTTATTAGGGAAAGAGAATGAGTAAATAGTGTCTGCCACAGTTTGCATGGTATTTTATTTTTTATTTTAATTGTTTTTAAAGCAAAAGATTTTGGAGTAGGAGGATGGAAGTCTCAGGAGGAATGTCTCCAAGAAAAAAAAAAAAAAAGAAAAAAAGGAGGGAGGGGGCACCTGGCTGGCTCAGTTGGTAGAGTGTATAACCCTTGATCTCAGGGTTGTGAATTTGAGTTCCATGTGTTGCGAAGAGATTACTTAAGAAAAAGAAAAAAAAAAAGAAAAAAAATGGAACCGATTGTTTAGTGTGCTTGATCACACTGAAAGATGTTTCACAAAAACCTTAGTTTTCTTTCAGAAAGCTTAGGGATGATGAAGCAAACAAACTTGCCAAAAAATTGAAAAAGTCCAGTTGGAGACTGCACTTATAGATCTGTCAACCAAATGAACTTGCTACAACTAAACTCCAGAACCAGCCAACTTACCCTCCCCATCACGGACAGACTGGGGAAATCATGCTCACTGCATATTTACTCCTGAGGAAGAAGGACAGAGGTGAGCCAAGCTCACCAGTTATTTTCCCCAAATTTACCCACCAGGTAAATCACTCCCCCTCCCCAGGAACGGAGTAAGTTAACTAGAGCAAAGAGAAGCCAAAGGTTTTTAGGGAAGCTCTGTCTTCCAAAAAAAAAAGATAGAATTAGGGAAAAGCATTCATCTTCAGGCATTTTGCAAGTCTCTTAACCTTTTTTGTGCTTTAATTCCTAAGCTGTAATTTATTTTCCAAGGATATGCAAAAATTAAATGTCTGAAAAGTTTCAAAAATTAATATATACCCTATAAATACTTGATAACAGTTAATATTTAAAGAACATCTAAGAGGTGCCAGGCACTGTTCTAAGCCCGTTATGCATACTAAACTCAATTCCCAAAACAACATTATTAATTACCCCTAGTTTAAAGATATGGAAACTGAGCGCCCAAGCTTAAGTAACTTGTTTAAGGTCACGTAGTGGTCAAGTGGAAGAATGTGATTTCCACTGCATTCTCAGTGATTCTGTTCAGTAAACTAAATCTGAGGGCACTGATGTTATCCCATGGCCTGGAAATCAATAAAAGCTTTATAAATTGAATTTGGATGTTGTTGACTTTATACATGTCTGTGTCAACAGTGAGTGCGTTTTCTTTTAGGAATATTCTGGCTAATTTAATACTCCGTGATCTCAGGACAGCTCCTTCAGGAAATCTTTCTGACCTTGCCCTTTCTACCATGGGTCTGGGTTAGGTGTGCCTCCTTCATGTCCTCTGTTGTATGATATATCATATGAAATGATGACTGTCTTTTTCTCTTCTCCCTTTCTCACTAGAATTTTTGAGGCAGGGATTGTGTTTTCTGCTCTGGATGATAGAGTTGTAAAATTATTTACACTTCTTAGATTATACTATGAAAATGATCTTCTTTCAAAATAAATAAGCACTCTATTTTAGAATAGTTTTAGAGTTAAGAAAATAGTTGCAAAGAGAGTATAGAGCAATTCCCATTTTTTCAAGTCCAGGTTTCCCTATTGTTAACATCTTAAATAGTATGATCCATTTGTTACGATTAGTGAACTGATATTGACATATTATTACAGTCCCTAGTTTATTCAGATTTCCTCAGTTTTTACGTACTGTCCTTTTTCTGTTCTGGGTTCCCATCAAGATACCATGTTACCTTTAGTTGTCATGTTTCCTTAAACAGATTTTGGCTGTGACAGTTTCTTATACTTTCCTTTTTTAATTTTTATTTTGTATATTTATTTATATATTTTTTAGATGATTTATTTATTTGAGAGAGAGAGAGAGCATGAGCGGAGGGGAATAGGGGTGGAGAGAGAGGGAGAAACAGACTCCCCACAGAGCATGGAGCCTGATGCAGGGCTTGTTCCCAGGACCCTGAAATCATGACCTGAGCTGAAGGCAAATGCTTAACTGACTGAGCAACCCAGGCACCCCAGACTTTCCTTTAAAAAAAAAATTGTTATTGATATATGCCATTATGTAAGTTCAAGATGTAGGATGTGTTGATTTGATACATTTATATATTGCAAATATGATTGCCACGGTAGAGTTAGTTAACACTTTGCCATATCACATAATTATTTTTTGTGGGGGGATGAAAACCTTTAAGACGTAGTCTCTTTGAAGTTTGTAACACAGTATTGTTGTCTATAAACACTGTGCTGTACATTAGATCTCCAGGACTTACTTATCTACTGGTTATAAGTTTGTAATCTAAACGACATCTCCCTAGATCTCCAATCCTCTAGTTCCCCTGTCCCTTATATCCTTTTTATCCATTCATCCACTGATGGACACTTAGGTTGTTGCCGTATGTGTTTTATTCTTAAAAGCTGTTCTCATCTCCTTTACTGCTCCTCATCTGCTAGATAGGCGTGGGAAAACAGAAGTAACTTTAGTCTACTCTATTTGAAAACTAAATCAGATCCAATTATTTAAATAATCTCTTTAGCCCTATTTCTATGAAATAATTGTTTTATTGCTCTCATCCCCATTCCTCTCCCTACTTCTAAATTGTGTCTCACATGAAATCATCACGTCGGAGGAGTTGAACTCTGTGATCTTGGACTGGGCATGATGAAGATGGGAGATGAACTCTGTGATCTTGGACTGGTGCAGAGGCTGATGTTCCCTAACGTACCTCTGTGTAGTCCTGTTCCTGGCTCTTCTGTTGATGATGGCTACTGATGTCTACAGCTGATAGCTTCCTGGTCCTTCTTTCTTGATGTGGCCAGAGTATAGAAGCCCTCCCTTCTGTTTCAGACTTCCTTGATGTTCTACTTTCACTGCAGACCCATCCAAGTATCTGGAGTGTTCTCAGCCTGGTCCAAGGCACAAGACATCCATTTCATAAGCCTTTGCTGGAGCCACCTCACCTCTGCCATGGTGGATCCAGGTACCATGTGCTGGGGATGAATACTGGGTCCTGTCTCTAACTGATGTCCTTGCTATACCCTCCTAATCATGCTGGGACTCCCCTTTTTGGATCCCTGCTCTACTATTTTTTTTTTTTTTCCGAGCATAGCACTCTTCATCCAGAGCTCAAAACAGCAGAACAAAAAGTCCTCTATGCATTTGACAAATACTGTACCTACTGTGTGCTAAGCACTGTTGTGGGCACTGGAGGTGTGGTAGTGAACACAGCAGACAGAATACTTGACCTTCTGGAGTTTATTTTCTAATAATGCCCTGAACCTCTCTGACCTGTTTCCATCAGGACATATCAAACTGATTGTCTCACCTCCCTCTCTCTTTAGATGGTCTCATTTTCACAATTACTCAAAACCCAGAAGGAATGGATTTCCCTTTTTTTTTTCCCCTACCAGGAGCTAGCCCATTAGTCTCCACCTCTAATATGTTAAATGAGAGATAAAAGAACTTAGAGGGACTCCTAGGTGGCTCAGTCACTTAAGCGTCTACCTTTGGCTCAGGTTGTGATCTTAAGTCCTACTGGGCTCCTTGCTCAGCAGGAAGCCCGCTTCTCCTTCTGCCTGCTGCTCTCCCTGCTTGTGTTCTTTCTCTCTGTCTCTAACAAAAAATTTTTCTCTATAAAAAATGCCTGTAGTCTTGCTGCAAAATCCTGTTTTGGATGTCAGGTGTTTAACATTAGCTTGTCTTTTTCTTTGCATTAATTCTTTAACAATCCAAGTCCCCTACTGAGGCAGGTGGGTGTCGTAGGCCTAATGGGAGAAAGTCTTGTATGTGGCAAAGGCAAATGAGAAAGGCACAATGATATCTTTGATTAATTCAAAATGGATCAAAGACTTAAAACATAAAACTAAATAACTATAAATATGTATATACATAATCTATAAATATAGTTTATAGGGTTATAAACTATAGAACCATAAAACCTTTAGAAGAAAACATAGGGCAAAAGTCCTGATACTGGATTTGGAAATGACTTCTTGGATATGACATAAAGGCATGGAAAATAAAAGAAAAAGTAAGCATATTGCACTTCATGAAAATTAAGAACACTTGCATAAGAAAAGACACAATCAACAGAGTGAAAATGCAGCCCACAGAATTAGAGAAAATATTTGCATAACTGTATTTGATAAAGGATTAATATCCAGAATATATGGAAGAAATCAACAACAAAAACTGAAGAACTCAATTCAGTGATTGGCAAAGGACTTGAATAGACAGTTCTCCAAAGAAGATACATAAATGGTCAACAAGGAAATGAAAAGATGTTCAGTATCACTAATCATTAGGAAAATGCAAATCAAACCACTGTGAGGTACCACCTCATACCCACAGATGGCTACTATAAGAAAGAAAGAAAGGTTTTCTACTGTAAGATAATATACTCTGTGAACAGAGATAAATTTACTTCCTTTTAAATTTGGATGTTCGTTCATTCTTTTCTTTCCTTTCCTTTTCCTTCCTTCTTTCCTTCCTTCCTTTCCATAATTGCTCTAGCTAGGACTTCTAGACTCTATTGAATAAAAGTGGTGAAAATGGGCACTTATGCCTGTTCTCTCTTTTTTTTTTCTTTTTTTCTGTTCTTCATCTTAGAGGGAAAACTTCTAGGCTTTCACCATTGAGTCTAATGTTTGCTGTGGATTTCCCAAACAAATATTTTGTTAAGGTTGTTTCTTTTTTTTAACAATTTAATATAATTTTATTTAAATTCAATTACATAACTTAAAAAGTATTATTAGTTTCAGAAGTATAGTTGAGTGATTCATCTGTTGTATATAACACTTTGTGCTCATTATATCACATGCCTTCCTTAATGCCCATCACCCAGTTACCTGAGCTCCCCTTCCAGCAACCCTGCTTGTTTCCCATAGTTAGGAGTCTCTTAAGGTTTGTCTTACTCTCTGATTTTGTCTTATTTTATTTTCCCCTCCCTTCCCGTATGAGTCCCTGTTTTATTTCTTAAATTCCACATATGAATGTTGAGTGTTTTTTCATAAAAGGGAGTTAAATTTTGCCAAATGCATTTTTTCTGCATCTACTGAGATGATATTTTATTTCTTTGAAAAAACATGCCTTCCCCCCACCAAATAAATAAAAACATGCATTTCCTTTTCTTTTTGAAATGTCACAGGGTTTGAATTTGTAGTATCTCATGATAGTATGATAAGTCTGTAACTAGCATGGTGCTAACAATGTTGCATTTGATGCCTTTTCAAAAGTAGCACTCATTAATTTTGGTTAGGTTTTTAAATTTTCTTAGGCATGAATAGGAGAGCTGGTTTTGTGGGTCTTTTGCCTAACTCGAAAGGATGGAAAACAAACCTCTTAAAACAAAGGTTTCAAAATGGAAGAATGCATACGATATCCTGACAATAACAGTTATAGGTCTTTCTCCAGAGAGGAGGGCGGGAAGTATCCTTTTTCCTAACTCTCAGTGCCCAGAATTGGAGATTGTTGCTTGAGGTATATAAAAAACTCTTTATAAAATACCCTGGGAGGAAATCAAAGCACAATGGTATATCCCTTGCCCATTCTCCATGTCCTTTCTCCAATAGAGATTGCATCAAACTCAGAAACTTTCATGTAGTTAATCTACTATGAAATATAAGTCTGAAAGAGTCCACGTTCTATAAATGGGACTAAAGTGAGCAGTTATGCCATTTGAGTCAGTATTATTGAATTGAAATGTTTAGATTTGGTATTAAGAGAGAACTGTACTCCTTTTGTCATGTTATTATTGATTGTTTTCTCATTTTTGAGCTCTATAGACTCATGCATTATTCAATTCTCAAAGGTTAAGTTGATAGACTATCTAAGGATAGATGGCCAAACAGTAATGTCAAGTCGGAACTGGAAAATAGAGGCCCTTCGACTGACCCATCAACGTAGGTCTTTATTTAATACAGAGCATCACGTAATACATTGGGTAAAAATAAAATTAGGTGAAGTATAGCTGTGAGTTATACCTGCTATATAGATTCTCAGTTTGTTGACCAACACAACCTAATTTACCAGAACACTCAACCTTAGTATTTTACTGCCAATCAAGTAAACTCAGAGGAAAGGTCAACAGTTATAAGACAGAGGCCAATCTATTTTAACTGCCTAAGGGTTTAAAAAAAGCCCTCTTCTCAATTTACAGTGACTGTGGGAGTCGTTTTCCTGCTTACACAGTGATTACAGGCGTTATATATCATGAATGCTGCACAGTGGATAATCAGCAAAACTTTAAGGTTAAATTAAATTAATTAGCACTTTGGAAAGCTAATTGCATGACCATAGGTTACGTGTCCTGTTGACGCAAGTGATTGCTTCTTTGAAAAATACTAATAAACTTTTATTTTCTGTTTTTTAAAAAGTGTTTTACCAGGAAGAATTTATTTAGAGATTCAAACATAGTGACGTTACGTTTTAAAAATATATGTGGCTTAAATTTGACAATAATAGTATTTTTGAAGTATAAATATATGTGATGTACATTAAATTTAAAGCAGATTCGTTATTTTAGTCTGAACTGATTTTGCAAATCATGCCGTATTCAGTTAACATATTCTCTGGGATCCATCTTGACTTCTTTTTCTCTCCTTCTCAGGGTTTACTGAATCTTTGATATTTTAAAATAAGTTTTTAAAAAGTAATGAAAATTTGAGGTGATTCCTAATTCCTTTATGTTATATCTTAATAATGATTTTTTAAAAGATTTTGTATATTGATTTGACAGAGAGAGACACAGCAAGAGAGCGAACACAAGCAGGGGGAGTGATGTAGGTTTCCCTCTGAGCAGGGAGCCTGATGTAGGGCTTGATCCCAAGACCCTGGGATCATGACCCAAGTCAAAGGCAGACGCTTAACAGCTGAGCCACCCAGGCACCCCCCAATAGTGATCTTAAAATCAAGATGCCAAAGAGTATTCTTATGTTCATAATTCTAGACTTTTTAGGAAACAAGTTGACATAAAAGGTGATTTGTAAGCATCTTCAAGTTTGAGAAGTGCCAGTCATATCTTTGTGCTTCAAGTTCATGTCTTCCTAAACTCTGTTTTCAAAGACCCTCTACCTACTACTTTTCTGAAATCTGTAGGCCATCAACGAGCCAATTCAGCTGGGTGAGCTTGGACTAAAAGAATTTCTCAGAAATACTGAGAAATATTTAGAGAAATAAGGGATGATTTTCTATGTAAATACTGTGGAATCAATGTATGCTTTTTATTTGAATTTTTTCAAGATTCATTCACTTATTTGAGAGAGAGAGAGAGAGAGAGAACATTTGGGGGAGGGAGGGGCGATGCAGAGGGAGAGTTAGACTGTGCCGAGTGCGTAACTTGACTCAGCGCTTGATCCCATGACCACAAGACCATGACCAAAACCGAAACCCAGAGTCAGATGCTTAATGGACTATACCACTCAGGCACCCCTTTTATTTGTATTTTAAAATTTTTCTATGTTGAAAAATGAATATAGACTATATGAATAATTTATAGCTAGTTTTACTATAGGTTGCGTCATCTCTGGGTTATAAAGTTCTTTGGCACTTTAATTATTTAGTATAATATGTATCATGTAGCTACAGTGCATTGTCTTGCAATATATTGATCTAATTGGTTTATGATATCAAAAATAGAAAAAAATCAAAATTACATTAGTATAGAATTAGTTTTCCTACAAAGAATAAGTGAAACACAGAACGTTGTGACCAACAAGCTCAGTAGTCAATGTTTTGTTAGCTGGTGCCTAGAGGAGTTCTTAAACCTAAGCAAGATAGTTGCATTTTATTTGGTAGCATAACCACAGATAAAGTTGTCTGCTTAATCCCTGAGGTTAGTTTAAGAGGGAGAATGTGATGTTACTTGTCACTTCATTACTCTAGGTTTGGAGAATTTGCTTCTAAAAGTTGTTTATTCATCTGCTAAACTAAACTTGCAACATCATTGATAATATTTGATGCTTTGTAGTACTTTACAGATTTTCAAAGTGTTACAATATTCATAATTCTATTGAATCTTCGCAATAAGTTTGTGAAGAAGGCAAGATAGTTGCTAACTCCACATCCCTGAGTTACAGATGAGAAAAATGAGTCCTAGTTGATAAAGTGATTTCAGTAATAGAATCTGGCTAGTGTGTGGTGCTCCCCGGGTGAGTATATATGGCCTTATCAATGCTTCTGGAACTGTCTGAAAAATAGCACAGTTTTTTTTTAAAAAAGATTTATTTATTTTAGAGAGAGAGAGAGTGAGAGCAGGGGGAGGGGCAGAGGGAGAGAGAGAGAGAGAAATCTTAAGCAGGCTCCCTGCTGAGTGGGGCTGGACACGGGTCTGAGCTCATGACCCTGAGATCATGACCTGAGCCAAAACCAAGAGTCAGTCCCACAACTGACTGAACCATCCAGGTACCCCAGAACAGGCATTTTTGTGATAGAGTTATGTTCATAAGTTTGATTGTATAAAGCAAAAATGAATTCAGTGACTCATAGGTAAAGTGAATAAAACCTTTTTCTCCATGCCACCAATTTCCTTTTCTTGTGATTAGGCCACAACAAAAGGACCAATCTTTGTACATTTCTATGACTGAATGAATATTTGGAGAATTTTTATTTGGGTTTCTTGGATGCTATGTTAAGTTGGGAGTTATTAGTACTCTGCTGTTCAGAGTGTGAGCCCAGGACCAGCAGCATTCACCTCACTTGGGAGCTTATTAGAAATGCACTATTCCAGGCTGAATACCAGACCAACGATATCAGAGTGTACTTGAACAAGTTCTCCAGGTAATTTGTAAGCCCATTCAAGTTTGAGAAGCACCAGTTATGCCTTTATGTCTTAAGTGCATACTTTCCCAAACCTCCACTTTTAACTTTCCTGAAATGTGTAAGTCATCAGGTAGCCAATTCATTTGGATGCTTTTTAAATTTTAATACCTGTAATTTTGTGTGCTCTAAGTTGTTCTTCCCTTATTTGTCGGAAAAGGTACACTTTTTTCTTTTGCATTCTTTACATTTTTTCCTTCTTTCCTCTTGATGATTTTTGCTTTTGGAGGCAAAGTGTTACCTCTGGCTTTTAGGAACTATTTTCTTGCTGATCAACTTGAAGATTTTTGTCCATGGCATTTCCCTCAACAACACTGAGATACTGTTTCTGTTTAATATGGAATTTTATCAGAAAGGTGAGCGGCCATGAATTCCAATATTGTGTATTTCTAAGTAGCTTTAGAATACCTTTAAAAATAAAACTGCCAAAAAATAAAAAAATAGAACTGCCGAGGAAACTACTTAGTGACTTTCTCTGCCATGTTCAGCTTTTTTTGTTTGTTTGTTTTGTTTGCCTTTTCACCACATTACAGAAATCTTTTATGATCCAGTAATTCTGCTATTAAGTATTTACCCAGGGAAAATGAAAATACTAACTTAAAAAGACATACGTACCCCTATTTTTTGCAACATTATTTACAATAGCCAAGACATGGATGGAAGCAACGAAGTGTCCATCAATAGATGAATGGATAAGGAAAGTGTGTGGGATATCTATATCTATATATCATGGAACATTACACAGCTATAAAAAAGGTTGAGAATGTGCCATTTGAGACAACATGGATGAACCTAAAAGGGATTATGCTAAGTGAAATAAGTCAGACTGAAAAAGACAAATACTGTATGATTCCACTCATAAATGGGATCTGAGAAAATGAATAAACAAAAAGCAGAATCAGAAGTATGAATGCAGAGAAAAAACCTGATGGTTGCCAGTGAGGAGTGGGACACAATTAGTGAAGGGGAGAGGGAGACACAGACCTCCAGTTATGGAATTAGTAGGTCGTGGGAATAAAAATCAGAACATAAGGAATATAATCAGTGGTATTGTAATAGGGATGCAGTGGGACAGAGGGTGGGTATACTTGTGGTGAACATAGCATAATATATAAACTTGTCAAATCACTAAGTTGTACACCTGAAACTAATGTAACATTGTGTGCCAACTATACTCAAAGAAAAAAAAAAAAGAAAAAGAAAAATCTTGGACCTGATAAATTTCATCTCTCCCAGTAGTAGTTACATTTGGTGTATCTTAGCTATAAGTCTTCTATTATTTTATTCCAGAATTTAGAACCAATTAAAGGAAAATTTGTATTGGACATTTTCTCCTCTCCAATCTCTTAGCTTTGTTTTCTTTTTTCTCCCCATCTTTGTTATAAAAGGAAAAAAAATCCCATGAGACATGTTGCCATTTTGAAGTTATGTATGTATGTATATACTATTTTTGTGTGTGTATTGGAAGTCAAATACAGAAATATTCTCTGTAAGTTACACTTAAACCTTTTTAGTTGGTAAATGCCAACAGCATTGTTTCATAAGACTGCTCTTTACTTTGAAACCATATCCTCTATTTCTTCATTTTTCTCTAAAAACCACACAGGATGATGAGGAAATAAAGTGAGAAAAGTATGCTGAATTATACATACAACAAACTATGCTAAATATAATTTATTAAATGATATATAGAAGTTCATGGTACAAAGTGTAGGATTTTCTGAATTTGACCCTGAGAATTCATTCTTGGTTACCTGAACCACTGGGGCATTTGGAACCAGGAATACCTTTGAATCAGTGTGAGAAGCCACACTTGAACCCAGTGTCCTCAAAGTCTACGGCATTATTTTACCTTCTTGCAAGAATTACAACTTTGTATGGTCTCTACTGCCACTGGGTGCTGAGCATTCACAGTCACTTCCTCTAAATAGATAGCATGCAATCCAGACTGCCTAGCATTTAAGTTCTCTGCTTATGTCTTCTGAGAAGGTTGCTATCATGCTTGCCCTATAAGAAAGAAGAACAGCAGTGGGGAGGGGTCTTTTTCCTGGAGTACTGGGCTGAGTGTCCTTCAGATGGTTTGGGGCCCACATATTTCTTCATGGGAAGAGTGGTAGGATCAAAGGACCTGTGACTTTTGTTGCTGATTCCTTGAGTTTTCTCAATAAAACCTATTTTTTAAACCTTTACAGTATGATACCTGAGCTCTGGTGAACTTCAGGTGGCTACCACAGAAGGACCCAGCACATCAAAGCTTTGCTCTGCATACCATGCTTTGGGCAGTTCCTATCTCAGTTTGCTTATTTGTAACAGGGATTGAAGTCACCGGCCCCATTCATATTTTGCCTTGGACAAAATGTCCTCTTATTTGTCTGTTAACTCATGCATTTTCTTCTTAGCCATTTACCTCCCTTATTCACGTATCTCCTTGCCCAGCTAAGATGCCATAATGTATTGTTCAGTAATACTTCTGCTAGTTCCCTACATTCCCTTCCCCCTCTGTCGTCTTTGTGGCATCTGCCAAGGCTGCAATCATCGATAAACCCTAACTGCTTTCTCTACATCTGTGCCTGAGCAGCCAAGCGCTGCTTGAGAGAGTTACACAATAGAGCATGTTGATTTTACAGAAAATTAATTAAAATCACTTCAAATTGTATACTAACCCTGAAATGATTGTCAGTCAACCTCTCTCCCACTTTCCCTAAGGATTAATTCAACCCACTCAAACCTTCTTCCTCTCATCTGCTATGATTCTCGGAAGGCGGTCTTGACTTTCATTTTATAGAGATGATAGAAACCATTAAATGGGAACTCCATCACCTGTCCCACACAGGGACACCTGTGTGTCCCATTCCCAGGACACACAACCCTGACTGCATCTCTATTCTTACTATTCCATTCCCCTTCTGTTGCAATTATTTCTCTCAGGCTAAATCCTCCTCTCCCGCTTTTATTTTACCTCCTCTCACCTTCCAAGGTATCTGAAGTTATAAATTATCTTTTCTCTAATCTGAATATTCATACTCTCTCTCAGTTGAAGCTTTTAAAAAGGCTCAAGTTTTTTCCCAACTAAGAGAAAGAAAGAGAGATGCAACCATTAAAAAAAAAAAGAAGAAGAAGAAGAAGAAGGAAGGAAGAAACCTTGCTTTTTGCAATGACATGGATGGAACTAGAGGGTATTATGCTAAGTGAAATAAGTCAATCAGAGAAAGACAATTATCATATGATCTCACTGATACAAGGAATTTGAGAAAAAAAGGCAGAGGATCATAGGGGAAGGGAGCGAAGATAAAACAAGATGAAACCAGAGAGGGAGACAAACCATACGAGACTCAATCTCAGGAAACAAACAGGGTTGCTGGAGCGCATGTGGGTAGGAGGGATGGGGTGGCTGGGTGATGGACACTGGGGAGGCTATGTGCTACAGTGAACGCTGTGAATTGTGTAAGACATTGATTAGTCACAGATCTGTACCCCTGAAACAAACAATATATGTTAATTTAAAAAAAGAAAGAAAAAATATTTTCTAAATTTTAAGAAAAAGAAAAGGAAAAAGAGAAAGAGAGCAAAGAAAGAAAATCCTCACTTGATTCCTTCATTCTCTTTGAGCTACTGCCCTAGTTCCTCTTTCCTGATAAATTTTTGAAAAATTTTCTCTATGTACTATTTCTGTTCCTCTCCCACCAGCAATCTCTAAACCATCTTCAAGCTAATTTTGTCCTATGTTACTCTATCTCAGGATTTCTTAACCTTGGCACTATTGGCATCTCAGTCTGAGTCATTCCTTTGTGGCGCCATCCTGTACATTTAGGATGTTTAGTTACCAGCATCCCTGTCTTCACTCACTAGATGCCATGAGCAGCCCTGTCCCTCCAGCTGTAACAACCAAAAATGTCTGTCGACATTGCCAACTGACTTCTGTGGAGCAAAATCACCTCTGGTGAGGAATCAGTACTCTAGCCCCATGGCACCTGTAAGGTTACTGATGACTTTCATGATGCTACCTTTCATTTTTTATCTGACTTGAAATTGCAAAGGCATCGGACATTGTTAACTTCTCTCTTCTTGAGACAACGTTCTTCTCTCACCTCCAATGACTTAGTATTTTCTTTTTACCTCTCAAATTGTTTGTTCATTCTCTGTCTCTCTCTTTCTGTCTCTCTCCCCCCTCCTCCTTTCTCTCTCTCTTTCTTTAAATCTCCCTTGCAGTTCATCCTTTGCCAATTGATAATTAAATGTTGGCATTCTCTTCTTACTCAGCTCTCTTTCTGGGGAATCTCATCCCCATCCAAGGCTTGAGTTTCCATATTTATACTTCTGCTTCCACCTATAAGGAAATCGTCTCCGTGTGGCGAACAGGCCAACCTTCCCACCAAAGCCACAAAAAAACTGGGTACAATAGTTTATCCATAGCTTGTGAGTCTTATCTCTGTGTGGTAACCTTGTCCTCTAGAGAAAAAAAAAAATCTCCTAGGTCTACCTTTTGAAAGGTAAGAAAATTACTTCTTTGTTTTAAAAAAAGGATTTTATTTATTTACTTGAGAGAATGAGAGCAAGAGAGAGAAAGAGAGAGAACAAAGGGAAAGGGAGAAGCAGGCTCTTTCCTGAGCAGAGAACCCAACATGGGGCTCAATCCCAGGACTCCAAGATCACCACCTGAGCCGAAGGCAGACACCTAACCAACTGAGCCACCCAGGTGCCCCAAAACATTATTAGTTCTTAATGAAAATAATACGGATAAAGATGGAAGTGCTATTTCTTAAACTGGCCTAGAAGGGCTTACATGATCTGCCTCTGCCCCTGCTTCTCACCCCTGTACCCTCCCTAAACTCATCCTCCATCACTGTCCCTCTTGTGTTCCTACTCCTGGCATTGGCCATTGTTCAGTCCTTTGCTGATGCTCCAGCACAGGACTCGTTTTGCCTAGAATGCTCCTCTTGCCCGCCTCTGCCTAATTATCTCATCCTTTGGGTCTTGCCTCAAGAAGACTTCCTCAGACAGCCTACTGTGACCTTCTTGACCAGTGCTAGGCCCCCATGATGGAGGCTTTTAATGGTCCATCTCCAGACATCTCCTCATGGCATGGCACAGGAGCAGTTTTCCATTTACTTGTGTGGTTAATGAGGCAGCAGAATACAATTTAGTGGTTAAAAGCAAGGATTTTGGGTCCAAGAGTTTGCTCATCTTTAAAATGGGGATAGTAAAAGAGCTACTTGTAGGGTTATTGTGAGTCTTGAATGATTTAGTGTGTGTACAATGCTTAGAATGATGCCTGGAGCATAGTAAGCATATGTAAATGTCTGCTGTAGTTTTTAAAAACTTAGAATTTTCATCTGTCTCATCCACTATTTTTGTTCATCATTTTTTACTCAGTGCCAACATAGTTTATGACACATGGCAGGCATGTGGTAACTGCCAGAGTAATGTGTAAATTAAAGTTTGGAAAAAGAAATGCTATATAAATGCACAGCTAGTTTGTAGAGATGAAAAAATAGAGATTCTGCATTGTTTTTTAAAAAATGATTCTACTATAGCCATTCATTGTCTTCATTTGCACAATCTAAGCTGAGAGGAAAATTCATGATTTCTTAATTTTAGGAGAATTTAAATAATATTTTGTGCTTGTTGAGTTCATTATAACAAAATCAGTGAAGTCAAAGTCTTTGAATTAAGACATAAATTTGTTGGGGTGCCTGGGTGGCTCAGTCGTGGATAGGTGGATAGAGCTAAGGGTATTATGCTAAGCAAAGTAATAGCTCTTCTCCTAGTTTTTAGGCAGCCATCTTCTCAACTGTGTCATCACATGGCAGAGAGAGGGCAAGCTCAGGGCTCTCTTCTTGTAAGGGTACCAGTCCCATCAAATTAGGGCCCTACCCATATGACTTTATTTAACTTTTACCACCTTCTCACAGGCCTTCTTCCTGAGTACAGTCACGTTGGGGGTTAGGACTCAGCATATGAATTTTGAGGCGACACAGACATTTAGTTCATAACACCATTCAAAAGAAGGATAGAATATGATTTTGGTGACTATGCCAAAAACTTTTAGAGAAAGAGGCTTTTAGGACTGAATTCAAAGGATTTGGACTTGTAGAGTTGGAAATGAAATAATACCATGATCTAAATATTATTTGTGGAAAGCAGAAGGAATATAAGATTTGTGTGTGGCTAGTGAGAATTTGTTTGATTGGTCTCCTAGTGTGTGAGAGGGAAATGAATGGAAAGCAGGTGAATTTTAAGTCATTGAAAAATTCAAATGACGAGCTGTGGAGTTTGTACTTTAATTCATGAGCAGTAGGAACCCATACTTTTAAAAAGGAGTGATATGATCACAGTTGTTCTCCCAGAATATTAATCTGAGAGAGACTTGAAGGGGCTGAAATTGATAGCTTTGTACTGGTCCGGTTAGGGAATTGTATTAATTGGAAGGAGGTAATGAGAGCCGAATCTATAATAGTGGTATCAAGTACTCACTGTGAGTCAAACATTGGCTCTTCCTCAATAAGGCAGCTTTGTAGTGGGGAAACATACAAAGAAACTAATAATTAAAATATAATGGGATAAGTGCTAGGATAAGATTCAATCCACTAGTAATATTTAATAATTCTAAACTTGTATATACCTAATTAAAATACTCAATACTTATGAAGCAAAAATGGATAGAACTACAGGGAGTGATTGACAAGTTCTCAATGAAATATTCACGGTGGAATATTTCAACTCATATCTCAAAATTAATGATAGGCTGAGCAGACAAAATGGTAATAAAGATACAGAAACAGTAACTATATTGACATTGGTCCAAAACAGAAAATAGTATAGGCCCAGAGAATAATGTATGCAACAACTAGAGAATATATCTTGATGCTGTTTCTCCTTTCCCCAGATTCTCTTTTCACTGTCACCGTTTTTCTGCTTTTCAAAAGAAGGAAACACCTCTTGTCCATCCTAGGTCTCCCATGATGTATCATCTCGGGACATACAAACTTCAGAGGTCCAATATTGGCGTTGGAAAATTCTCTTTTAATCATAAACCTTTCATAGGTCATTGTCTTTTCCTGTCTTACATGAATCTTTGTTAAGGGTGAGTCATGTCTTTAGGAAAGCAGTAATTTGACTGGTGTTGGGATACTCCAGATTCAGTAGGATGGCACTGTGGGAGCCATGACCATTTTTCTTTAACTGCCTCTAGTCTTCCATGTTCATATTTTGTCAAACAGTGAATTACTGCTGAGGGAGTCACATCAGAGGGACGCACTCATTCTGGTGGGTCAGAGAGGCAAGCAGCAAGACCAGGGGTGCTCTAGCCCCAGTGCTGTGCCTGTCGCCTTGTCAGTCAGAGGGCTGGGGTCTTCAAGGGCTTCGCCTGAACAACAAACTCGGAGGAAATGATAGATACCAATTATTACCAATAATGAAACAGAAAGAAATTTATCTGAACTATTAATAATAAAAAGAAAATGTACCAACTATGTTGAAGAAAAGTCTCAGTTATCTTTCTCTTTTCCCTATGGAAAATGATACAGAAAGGCATTGCCATTTGAAGGGGTGATTCAGAGTCTTAGCCCAAAACTGTAGAAAAAGTGTTACAGAGCTATGTTAAGAATGATGTTTTCTGTTCTTCTAGGTCATGTGATGTTTGTGGACTTCAACATCCTTTTACAATTTATAATTTGATGTGATTTCATTCTTGTATTACATAAATATTTACTTTTATACCTATATTTTAAAGTAATAATATTGTATTCTTTTTTTTTTTTAAAGATTTTATTTACTTATTTATTTGACAGACAGAGATCACAAGGAGGCAGAGAGGCAGGCAGAGAGAGAGGAGGAAGCAGGCTCCCTGCTGAGCAGAGAGCCCCATGCGGGACTCGATCCCAGGACCCTGGGACCATGACCTGAGCCGAAGGCAGAGGCTTTAGCCCACTGAGCCACCCAGGCGCCCCTATATTCTTTTTTTTAAAGAGGTCTGCACCTCAAGTTATATTTGAACAAAACCTTAATCTATCCCTAGAACTGATATTTTTTCTCTTTCTCTTTCTGTCTCTGTTTCTCTCATATTGTTTTTCATGTTCTTAAAAGCAGGACTGGGGCGCCTGGGTGACTCAGTGGGTTAAAAGCCTCTGCCTTCAGTTCAGGTTATGGTCTCAGGGTCCTGGGATCAAGACCCGTATCAGGCTCTCTGCTCCGCAGAAAGCCTGCTTCCCTCTCTCTCTCTCTGCCTGCCTCTCTGCCTACTTGTGAACTGTCTGTCAAATAAATAAATAAAAACTTAAAAAAAAAAAAAAGCAGGACCTACACTGATATATACGGGATGTAGAGCAAAGTATTCCAAAAATATCACCTAGGATATAGTGCCCTAAATTTTAGAGAAATGGCTTTATTAAGTTAAGATTAATTCCTCCCTTTCCAATGTTAATATATTGTTCTAATTATTAGATACAAAATAAATACTTCATATATTTTAAGTTTTGCAAACAGAACTTCTGTTCTCATCTACTTGTGTATAAGAACAATTTTTTTTTTAACTACAAGAGGTTTAGATAAAAAATAGGAATAGTTAAGTCCTGACTTACACTAGCAATAAAATACTATTAACCCATGGATAAATAAACCTTCAAACACATTTTAAAATATTAGGTGGTCAGCTTAAACATCCGTGGGGGATACCCAACTTTTTGTGTTACTTTTAAGGGCATGAAAGCTCAAACGTTTGGAGACAACTGATCTGGACAGATAACTATGGAAGGCTATATAAATCAATCATGCAACTCCTTAAAGGGAGCCACCATCTATTTTTAACTCTCCTGTTGGCAGATTTCAGCAGTCAGCTGTATCCGATGGAGTGAGGCTGACAGTGTGGAGGGACGCTGTGTTGGCTCACCTATTTTCAGCTGTGAAACATTCTTTCCAAATCCCAATATTTAAAAGATGTCTTTGAGACTAACTTTTTTTGTAGTTTGGAAAGTGGAAATATCTCCCATTAATGTTATTTAATAGATAGCATGGGAATTTATGGGAGTCTGCTGACAGCAGTTCTGGTCAATTTCCTCAAGGCCCTCCCTCCTTTGACCTGTCTGGGAATCCTGTGTACTTATTATTATTTGTGTACACCATACACAAAGATAAACTCAAAATGGATAAAAGACCTCAACGTGAGACAGGAATCCATCAGAATCCTAGAGGAGAACATAGGCAGTAATCTCTTCGATATCAGCCACAGCAACTTCTTTCAAGATATGTCTCCAAAGGCAAAGGAAACAAAAACGAAAATAAACTTTTGGGACTTCATCAAAATCAAAAGCTTCTGCACAGCAAAGGAAACAGTCAAAAAAACAAAGAGGCAACCCACGGAATGGGAGAAGATATTTGCAAATGACAGTACAGACAAAAGGTTGATATCCAGGATATATAAAGAACTCCTCAAACTCAACACACACAAAACAGGCAATCATATAAAAAAAAATGGGCAGAAGATATGAACAGAGACTGCTCCAATGAAGACGTACAAATGGCTATCAGACACATGAAAAAATGTTCATCATCACAAGCCCTCAGGGAGATTCAAATTAAAACCACATTGAGATATCACCTTACACCAGTTAGAACGGCCAAAATTAGCAAGACAGGAAACAACATGTGTTGGAGGGAATGTGGAGAAAGGGGAACCCTCTTCCACTGTTGGTGGGAATGCAAGTTGGTGCAGCCTCTTTGGAGAACAGTGTGGAGATTCCTCAAGAAATTAAAAATAGAACTTCCCTATGACCCTGCCATTGCACTCCTGGGTATTTACCCCAAAGATACAGATGTCGTGAAAAGAAGGGCCATCTCTACCCCAATGTTTATAGCAGCAATGGCCACGGTCGCCAAACTATGGAAAGAACCAAGATGCCCTTCAACGGATGAATGGATAAGGAAGATGTGGTCCATATACACTATGGAGTATTATGCCTCCATCAGAAAGGATGAATACCCATCTTTTGTAGCAACATGGACGGGACTGGAAGAGATTATGCTGAGTGAAATAAGTCAAGCAGAGAGAGTCAATTATCATATGGTTTCACTTATTTGTGGAGCATAACAAATAGCATGGAGGACAAGGGGAGTTAGAGAGGAGAAGGGAGTTGGGGTAAACTGGAAAGGGAGGTGAATCATGAGAGACTATGGACTCTGAAAAACAATCTGAGGGGTTTGAAGTGGTGGGGGGGTGGGAGGTTGGGGTACCAGGTGGTGGGTATTAGAGAGGGGTCGGATTGCATGGAGTACTGGGTGTGGTGAAAAAATAATGAATACTGTTTTCCTGAAAATATAAATCAGTTTAATAATAATAAAAAAAAGAAGGTCTCAAGTTACCTTAAGCAAAATTTCCCTCCTTATGGGTTTGCTAAGAGGATAATGAATTCTCACATACCTGTTGTCCAAAGCTGAGGGTGTTTTGGCCTTACAGGTGTGTAAGTAAAAAGGGATATTCAGTTGACTTTGCAGAGCAAAGCCAACCATCCCCTCCCCCAAAATTCTAGTTATGTTCTGTTTTTTCCTATTCTGGGATCAGAGGGCAGCCAAAATAATAATGCTAGTGGTAATAAAACTGAGCTATCCATAGCACAGTGCTCTCTTATCCAGATAAAACTGGAAACACTCGGGGCGCCTGGGTGGCTCAGTGTGTTAAGCCGCTGCCTTTGGCTCAGGTCATGATCTCAGGGTCCTGGGATCGAGTCCCGCATCGGGCTCTCTGCTCAGCAGGGAGCCTGCTTCCCTCTCTCTCTCTCTGCCTGCCTCTCCGCCTACTTGTGGTTTCTCTCTGTCAAATAAATAAATAAAATCTTTTAAAAAAATTGTTTAAAAAAGAAAAAACTGGAAACACTCTGAGGGAGGAATGAAAGGCTTGAGTTCCACCTGCGTACTTGGCCTCTCCCTTTGCTTACCAAAGCCCCCTTCCTCCCCATCGTATCAGATGGCATATTTCTTTTTGAAAGTTTGTAGAGTCAGGCACCAGGGTGGCTCAGTCAGTTAAGCATCTGCCTTCTGCTCGGGTCATGATCCCGAGGTCCTGGGATCCAGCCACGCATTGGGCTCCCTGCTCAGTGGGAAGCCTGCTTCTGCCTCTGCCTCTGCCTACTGCTCCCTGTGCTTGTGCTCTCTCTTTCTGTGTCAAGTAAATAAATAAAATCTTAAAAAAAAAGAAAAGAAAGAAAATTTGTAGGGTCAGTTTGAAACATGTGTTTCTCTGCCCCCCAAATATGCTGCATCATGTTCAACAAACTTATCTTGAAATAATTCCAGCACCTCACCTGTTACCATTTTGTTCCCAAAGAGCTCCCTCCCGGAACTCTCTTTCCTCTACTCCCTTCAGGATGGATCACTGTCTAGGCTGCTGAGGGGGGTCATGGTCATGGGGGGGGGGTCATGGGGATATTCACCTGCCTAGTCCCCTGGAGGGTCTAAATTCAGCATGACAAGATATCAGGTGTAACAAGATATTAAGTGAGATTTTTTCCCCCTCTTGTCCCAGAATTATATAAAGTACACATGTGAGGAACAGAGACATTTAGCTTTCCACATTCCAAAGAGAAACACCAACTAAGCCTCATACCTGCTTTCCAGGGCTTGAAGGAAGACTGGAGGGGTCGAATTTTCTCAGAGACAATAATCCAGCTGAGATAATGGTACATTTGATTGAGCTCGTGACAGTAGAAGTGGTGAGAAGGGGTCAAATTCTGGTTATATTTTGAAGGGAGAGTCCATTGGATTGGATGTGAGAAAGAGAGGAATTAAGCACGCCTTCACATTTTTAGACTACTGAAAATTGAAATTGAAAGTATGAAGTTGCTGTTAAATGAAGTGAGGGAAATGATGAGTGAAGCCGGTCTGGAGAGGAAGACTGTGAGTTTAGTTTCGGACTTGTTGGATTTAAAATCTAAATTCGAAATCCAAGTGGGGATGTCAAAAGGCAGTTGGTATACGTATAGGAATCTGGTGTTCAGTGTGGAGATCTGGGGGCACTGCTCTCATCTTGGGAGTCCTTAATTTTATAAATGGTGGTAAAATCCATGAGATTGGGTGTGAGCTCCACTGAGATGCAGGTAGAAAAGAGAAAAGGTTCATGATGTCAGCTCTAGGGACACTCTGACATTGAGAGGTGGGGATTCAAAACAAAACAAAACAAAACAAAACAAAACAAAACAAATCAAAACAAAACAGGAGAAGGGAACGGAAATGAAACAACCAGGGTAGAGTTTGGAGGAAACACAGGAGAGCACAGTATGCTGGATGAGAAGCAAAGGAAGGGTTTCTGGGAGGGGAGTGAGGGAGATGCTCCCACCAGGAGCACCTCTGCAAGAACGGAGATACACCTGGTGACCCAATGAGCCCAGTTCGTGGGGCTGAGTATCTGATAGGTGGAGGAAGAGAGGAACGGAGGATGTCCGTAAGACAGCCTTTTCAAGGAGGTTTGCCCTAAGAAGGAGCAGAAAAAAGATGGTAGCTGGAGGAGGAGTGTGACAGTAGGACCCTCTTTCTGGTTTTTAACATCAGAGGAAGAACAGCATGTCTATTTACCATCCGTGGGACTCAGTGGAAAGGTAAAAACTGATGATTGTAGGAGAGAAAAGGGGGATGTATCAGTCTAGATTGAAGCAAAAAGCAGATGGTGTGCACAAGATGGGTCATTTAAAGTCTTAAAAGGGATTATTTACGAGATGCCTGGGTGGCTCAGTGGGTTAAGCCTCTGCCTTAGGCTCAGGTCATGATTTCAGGGTCCTGAGATCCATCAAGCCCGGTAGGTATCCGGCTCTCTGCTCAGCAGGAAGCCTGCTTCCCCCCACCCCCCACCCCCCCGCCTCTCTGCCTACTTGTGATCTCTGTCAAATAAATAAATAAAATCTTTTTTAAAAAAGGGATTATTTACTATAAAAAATTATGGTCAGAATATAAGGAAAGCAAAGGGATAGTGCAGTACCCTGGGGTAAGTTATAGATTGGTATTAATACCAACTAGGGGAGGGGAAAAGTTACTGAAATCCGGAAAAAGGGAGCTGTGGAGACAGACCTATTTGAACCTTTTGGTGGATGGACTTAGCCAGCTTATGGAGAGAGAGCCAGAAAAATGAATGCCCCATCTCCACCTTCCTCCCTCCTGTACATTCCATGTCCTTTCCTGGGCACCCCCATCCTTCTCACTGGACAGAAAAGTCTGGAAGCTGGAGGGCAGGGGAATCTGTTGATTCAGAGTACACTGGCAGAGAGTAGGAAGAAAATGCATCTGAAGGGGCCAACAAAAAGTTCTGCACAGGAAGAATTACAGAATTGAAATGGTGACCTTGAGTGAGAGAAGAAGAACCTGGTGTACAAGTGGAGGGATTAGCCATAGCGTGGGACACCTGCCGTTCATGCCCAAGACGGGTGAGAAGGCAGAGGGCCAGGGTGCAAATGCTGGTAGGTTATGTGATGTGATGGTAGGAAGTTAAAATGTTTTCTGCTTTGATTCCTCCAGCTTTCCCAGGGAGATAAGAGGCAAGGTCATCAGCTTCAGCATGAAGTCTTTGTAGGTGTGTGGTATTAAAGCAGCTGGGGAACGCTTCCAGTTATCAGTTGATTGCTAGCTGGGAACTGCTTATACTTCTGCTCTTCCGCCATTTATTTTTATTTTTTATAAAAGACTTTATGAAAGAGAGAGAGAGAGCACGTGTGCGCACGCGCATGTGCACAAGCATAGGTGGAGGTGGGGGAGAGAGACAGACTCCCTGCTGTAAGAAGCATGATCTGCAGCTTGATCCAAGGACCCTGAGATCATGACCTGAGCCACTCCATCCCACTCAGTCATTTCTCTTCAGTGCACAATACTTTAACCTGCAATGAATGCCACATACTTCTGGCTTTGTTTTCGAGTTGTTTCCTGTTGTTCTTGGACTCTGAACTTGATCATAAAACCATCTATGGCAAGAATAATTTCTTTTTTGTCATCCTCCCACGGTGATGAGTATGGACTTGTAACAATTGCTCATTGAATAGTTATTATACTCAGTTTCTAGTCAGAGCCTGCTGCAAATGTGTGGTTTCTAGGTTGACAGTGAGTTTAATATAATAGTTGTTTTTTAGCTATGTAATCCAAATGATATTGTGATGACCACTTGAAAGGAAAAAAAAAAAGTCTTTTCCAATGGCATTTAAAAAAATTTAAATAAGAGATTGTAGCTAAATATGAACCAGGTGCATTTGCTCAACGAATTATAATTATTGCAGGAAAATAGTTGAAGTTTGTTACAGTCTTGTAAACCAGAGATTCTCAATCCTGGTTGTATTGGTTGTGAACCTGAAGGCATTAGAAATTGAGCATCTGGAGCCAAACACAGGCAGCTTAAGAGACATTTGACTGAGTATGGTTCCTCTTCTGGGTATGGCCTCCCTTCTTGCTAATTCCAGTGCAATTAGTCATCAAGTTCTGGTTCTAGGTCTTGACTTAATTCTCTGGGCATCTGACATTCAACCTGTCCCTAACCAAACCGTCATATTCTCCCTAACATGCCCCACTGTCTTCTCATGTTCTTACACTTTGAAATAATTCAGGATTCTGTCTCTCATCTGCACAATCGATCCATTCAATTCTGTCAGCTCAACCTCCAAAACACATTGTCATTCAGACCTCATCATTTGTCTCGCTATCATTCTATTCCAGTCCTCTTGATAAATATGAATCATAGATTTCATGTGTATGAATTATATTATATTTAACAGAAAACGTCTTAGAGCAATCATTTAAAACCATGAATTGTATTGTTTCCCTACTCACAAGCCTCCACTGGCTTTCCATCACACCCAGAGTAAAATCCGTAGCCCTTTCCTTGGCCTGCGAGGCTGGGTTCTCCCTCTGACCTCACTGCCTCCCACTTCTTCCCTTTCTCATCTCCCTCCAATTTTCCTTGAAAACACCGAGAGTGTTCTTGCGGCTTTCTCATGCTGGAGTAAGCTTTTGTCCATATTTCTGTGGGGCTCACCTCTTCAGTTAACTGAAATCTTTGCTCACATTATTAACTCCTCAAATGATTACATGTGATTGTGGTTTGTGTGGGCATAAAACTGGCAGAGGACAATATTAGCATAATTCTTCCAAGATTAGCTAACTATTTGTCATCTCCGTGACTGTTTAGGTTTCATAAGGCACTTTCAACTTTCTACCTCTTCGGCTGTTTTTTTTTTTTTTAAATATTTTATTTATTTATTTGACAGAGATCACAAGGAGGCAGAGAGGCAGGCAGAGAGAGAGAGAGAGAGAGAGAGAGAGGAGGAAGCAGGCTCCCCACTGAGCAGAGAGCCAGACAACACTGGGCTCAATCCCAGGACCCTGGGATCATGACCTGAGCCGAAAGCAGAGGCTTTTAACCCACTGAGCCACCCAGGCGCCCCTTGGCTGTTCTTTTGACACAAAGAAATGTTATATTACTTGGGGAAAAACCCCTAAAGATAGGAGGCTTTTTTTTTTTTTCAAAACCAAACTGCCCTGTGGGATATCCCAAGATCGAATAACTCTTAACAATGCCAGCTATTAGCCTCTCTGGGTGCGGACTGTTAAGATGTAGGACAATCAGAATGAGTCTTATTTAGGTTTTTTAATTTATACATATATTCAGGTAATAAAAAATCCTCTGATAATAACACCGATTTGGAACAGCTATACAGTTATTTCTGTTTTGTTAGTGCCAGATCTATCTACTCTTACTGGATAATGCTATGAATTTCTGTACAGTATGTGTATAAATATATGGGTATGTTTGTGGCCATGTCTACACAGCACTAATTCTTTCTCATTAATGTCTCTCATTTGTAGAAATAATATTCCCCATTTTATTTGATACTTTTCTTTCCTGGGATTTCTCAATAGTGTCAGTTCTGAGCTAGACTGGCTTTACATCAGACCAACTATGATACTTTTAATTAATGTCATGCAGACTCGTTGGGCTGTTAGTACTTAAGAAGAGAAGTCTTTATGAGTGTGTATCTCAGGACACCCTATTCCTTCTCCCTGAGACTCTTACCACTGTTCTAGGAACTGTGGGAAGAATACAATGAACTGTGTGGATCCTTCCTCTTCAGGGCTAGTGCTTTATGCATAGTGCTTTCAGGGTGGGTGGATAGAAAGATACCAGTTACCTACCTCTCCTTCCAATGATCAGACAGAAAGGAAAACGGGTTGTCACTGAGAGAGAGAAATGTGCTTCTCTGTACTCCCAGGTGCTGAGAATATTTCAAATTTCCTAGCATCTACTGCCACCATGTGGGTATTTATAATTACTGCATTTAAACTTGAGTGTTGCCCTGTTTAAGGCTGGTCCTAAGCTGAAATATACAGAATTTAAGTTTTAGTGTCCTTTGGCCTCAGACTGACTCCTGAGTCCCCTCTAGCTTCCCTGTACTCTCAGACTCATGATGAGTTTCCATTATTACTTTTCTCTTCCCTTACGCGGCACTCTGTTAAAGCAGTGCTAGTCAGGCTGCTGATACTCTGAGGAGTTCTAATTTTTGATACTCCAGTTTGAGACAGAGAGACCCAAGATTGTCCCCAGTGAACTCTGTTTCCTGATATTCATGCCTGTGTATCCCTTTCATCTTGAGTGTGCATGGGCCCCGTGACAGAAGTGATGGGACTGGTCCTTCCACAATGACATTACATGGCATTGCAACTTCTGTATTGCTAGCAGACTCTAGAGTGCCTTCTGAGCTCCCTTGCATGAAGCAAGACGCCATGTTGGGGGGGGTACTCAGTGAAAATGGACTCGAGACCACTACTGGCTGTCAGCAGGTAAGAGCTGGAGGCTCCAATCCCACAGGACATAGCCAGTTGAATCCTGCCAAGGACCACATGAACCTGGGAGCAGATGGCTCGAGGGTGGAGCTTTTGGATGAGATGCTAGCCCTGGGTGACACCTTGGTCGCAGCTTCAGGGGAGATCCTGAAGCAGAGGACAAGGTTAAGCTGTGCCCAGATTCTATGTGATAATAAATGTTTGTTGTTTTTAGTTCCTAAATGTGTGGCTATTTGTTCTGCAGCAGTAGCTAATAAATACACAGTTCTTTGGTTTTACTTATGTGACTCCCCTCTTCACAGGAATGCAGTATAGGTCTTTAGAGACCATTCTTGGAAATAAATGGAACTGACAAACACCAAGCTGTGGTATAATTGCCCGTCCCCTCCTACCAAGGTGCTGTTACTGAGTCAGCTTGTGCCTGATTCCTTGTGCCACATTCCTTGTGCCTGAAAACTTTAAGGTAAGTTTTCATTCAGAAAATACTTTGGTGATTCATACAGAGAGAGTGCTGTTGGGAGTGCATATGCAATTCCCCAAATAATCTTGGGTGGGCTTAAATCCAGCCATGGGCACAACTTAGCCAAAATCTATGATCACATACCTTGTCGGATAATTTATCCCCTTCCAGGTGCAGCTACAGTGATTATGACTGATATTAAACTTTATTCTTAACTTTAAGAAATGCTCAGGGCTTAGCCATCAAACACTCAACTAAGAGGACGAAACACTTGACAGAGAGTGCTGAAGGGCAAGGTTGGGGACAGGGAGTGACTCCCTTTATCACAGACCATCAACTTGATTCTGGAATACAACCAGGACTTTTTTTTTTTATAATGGGGGGAGGCAGTTATGTTTTGTCAATGACATGGTTCTAATGAACCAGTCTGAAAGATGTAAAGGACGTTCACCTGTAGTAACTGGTAATTTATTAGCCTAAGCTGCTCCTCGAGATCAGTATCACCTTTTCTCATAAAACATAGTTTTGCGGGGGCGGGGCTTGCCATCAGGATCTGCAGTTTCTAGAATTTAATTTATTCTTTGTAAAAACCAGTGCAGCATTTCCTGCTGTACTCTGTACCTGGTACAGAGGCTTAAATACGTTTAAACTCAAAAAGTGCCCATAAATTATCTTTTTGGCATAACTGAAGTGAGCTTGGTTGTCAGGCATGCTCACTTTCAGCCAAAGGGCGGGGGTTGTCAGCAATCCCTCTTGCTCAGCTGTAGACACCAAGAGTTAAAATCTAAAACAGACAAGACCCCACCCCCCTTAACTCATGTTCTAACTGAAACCCATTGTTCTTATTTCTTATGGCACTTTCTTGAGGCATTGATGAAGATGTTTTGCAATGACTGGAACATTCCAACAGCCATACCAGAAAAGCCCTGAAAGCAAGAGAATGCCTAGAACACCACCTATATCTATCCATTCCTCTGCCCACGATTACATGCTGAACACACATCATCCCTCACCTATGATTGTGTACCCTCTGCCTGCACTCTTGCCTGTACCCCACCCCAGCCTCACCCTATGAAACTCTAGGTGTCCATCTGGTGGGTGGAGAGGTCAGTTGTTGAGCTTTGAGCCTGTCACTTGCCTGGGCTGCCAGCACCTGAAATAAATTTCTCCATTTCTCTTTTCCAAGCCCTCATCTCTTGAGTTACTGGCTTCTCTTGCAACAAATTTATCTGAATTTGCTCAGCAACAGGTGACAAACCCAGCCAGGAGCTATGTTTTCCATTTGCCCAGAGAACCTTCTGGATTTCCTGGAACGGAGCCGTTGGCCAGGGTAGTGCGCCGGGAGTCACACATTGGTTTCCCGAGTCAGCAGCTGGGATGGATCCGTCAGCAATGGAAAAGAGGAGGTTGGTAGTTCTGGACAGTTCTGGGGGCAGACTTGATGGGTCTGTAAACTGATCCTCAAAGCAGAGTACACTCCAATATCCAGCCCCGCACTAGATTCTTCCTGAACATAAGCTTGCTCTTGCTGTGTCCTCTGATAGATGAGTCTTTATTTGCCCCTCTCACTGCTATCCCTGGTCTAGGCATCTCAAAACAAAACAATCTACATTGTCCAAAAAAAGTGTAGAAAACTTAGGCCAGAGGCAATATTTAAATTTAGAGGAGGTGTCATGATGATTCCAAAGGATTATTTTGGTGCAGTAGAGAGAGAGGCACAGACAAAAGCAGATGCACAAACTGGGCCAACATAACAGACACAGAGATGGGTACAGGTGCATTATTTATGGAAACATCTTGTTCATGTTTGGTCCATGCCTTCTCTTGGGACTACATATTCTGGGCCCTTTGGAGATTAATACACATAACTACTTTAGAAATGCCTGCCAAGGGGCGTCTGGGTGGCTCAGTGGGTTAATGCCTCTGCCTTCAGCTCAGGTCATGATCTCAGGGTCCTGAGATCGAGCCCCACATCGGGCTCTCTGCTCAGCAGGGAGCCTGCTTCCCTCTCTCTCTCTCTCTCTCTCTCTGCCTGCCTCTCTGCTTCCTTGTGATTTGTCTGTCAAATAAATAAATAAATAAAATCTTTAAAAAAAAAAAAAAAAAAAAAAAAGAAATGCCTGCCAAGGCCGGGATTGAGGGAGGCTTATTGTGGCCTCCTGTGAATTTGTTAGAGATAATGTAGTCTTTTCCCTTCCTGATGCACAAGTGGTACCATGAGATCTAATGAAAGGTTAGCTGCTAGTTAGGTGCATATGAGCCCTTTGAGGTGTGTGTGAACCCTTTGATTTCATGAGAGTGCTCCTCCCCAAATGTCCCCTTGCTCTATATAATTTGTGGGCTGATGTCTGGACTTTGCGGAGAGTAACTATGCAGCTGCCATGAATCATCCTCCACCCAATCCCCTCCACTGTTAGTTGCCCTGAATAAAACTGTGGAGGCCACCTGGAGTTGCCTGCTTCCTGTTCCAGTCTCAAAGAGACTGTTCCAGTCTCAAAGAGCCTTTTCAGTTTGGGGGATGCTTTATTGTCTCTCCCCCACCTTCCAATACCTGGGACACCCAAAACGGAGTCCCCCTCTTGGTGGGTGTCCAGCCAAAAGACATAACTGAGCCAAAGCATTGGGAAAGGAAGAATCTTACAAATAAAGGAGGACACCAGGGATGGGGGATAGTTCCCAAGGCAGTGTTTCCCAAAACCCGGGAAGTTTTAAGTTAAGGATGCATGTATATTCATGAAGGTGGGCGTGTTCAATGGGGGAATTCAGCATGGGATTGGGGCAAAAGGTGGACTTAAGAGTCCAAGTTTTAGTTGATTGAAATTACAAGGGCTGGCAAGGTTATCAGTCCTCTGGCTCCAGTTGGTCCAGTATCTGAGTTTAAATCCTGCAAAGGTAAATCAAGAATATGTGTCAGGTCAGTTTTTACTTTTGAACCAGCTTTGCGAGTTTTATTGCTGATTTTTTGTTCCTGAGCTGATAGTAGCTGTTCATTGTTGCAATCTTATGTTCCTTTAAAATCATTGTCTACTGGGTTCTATTTTGCAATTTCAACATATCCCAGGAAGTTCTGCAAAAAAAAATGTGCTTGGTCAAATAGTGCTGGGCAGCCATAGATCACAAGATGGCTAGGAGCCTAAGGTGACTTTTCTTCTTTTTCAAGATTTTTTTATTTATTGGAGAGAGCACAAGAGAGGGTTCATGAGCAGGGCGAGGGTCAGAGAGGGAAGCAGGCTCTTCTCTGAGCAGTGAGCCCAGGACTCTGGGATCATGACCTGTGTTAAAGGCAGGTGCTTGGGGCGCCTGGGTGGCTCAGTGGGTTAAGCCGCTGCCTTCGGCTCAGGTCATGATCTTGGGGTCCTGGGATCGAGTCCCGCATCGGGATCTCTGCTCAGCAGGGAGCCTGCTTCCCTCTCTCTCTCTCTCTGCCTGCCTCTCTGTCTACTTGTGAGCTCTGTCAAATAAATGAATAAAATAAAAAAAAAAATAAAGGCAGGTGCTTAACTGACTGAGCCATCCAGGTGCCCCTAAAATGAAATTTCTTTTGTCAAGAAAGCTAAGTCTTATCTTTCTTTCTCCAAGGACTGTCAGGGAACTTTCTTCTTCAAGTTTAACAAACAGTTAAAACCAAAAATAGACAAAACCACTTAACTCACATTCTAACTAAAGCCCATTGTTCTTTTTTTGTTGTTGTTGTTGTAATTTTTAAAAAAGATTTTATTTATTTATTTAACAGACAGAGATCACAAGCAGAGAGAGAGGAAGGGAAGCAGGCTCTCTGCTGAGCAGAGAGCCCAATGCGGGGCTCGATCCCAGGACCCTGGGGTCATGACCTGAGCCGAAGGCAGAGGCTTTAACCCAGTGAGCCACCCAGGCGCCACCAAAGCCCATTATTCTTATTGCTTATGGCACTTTCTTGATGCATTGATGAAGATGTTTGGCAAAGGCTAGAAAATTCCAATTGCCAAGCCAGAAAAGGCCAGATAGCAACAGAATGGTTAGAAGAGGTCTCATTCTCTGCTAAATACATACCAACCCCCACCCATGATCACACACCCTCTGCCTACTCTCTTGCACGTACCCACCCCAACCTCTCCCTGTAAGACTCTAGGTATCCATCTTGCGGGTACAGAGATTCAGTTGCTAAGGCCTGAAACTGCCACCTTCCCTTGCTATCCGCGCCCAAAATAAATTTCTTCCTTTCTCTTTTCCAAACCCTGATCTCTTGAGTTACTGGCTGCTCTTGTGATGAGTTTATCTGAGTCCGTTCAGCAGGTGTGTTGGCAAACTCAGGAACTATTCTTTTGATTTGTCCCCCCTCCTGGGGAATCCCCATGATGGAGCAGGTGGTCATAGCAAGTGTGCCTGGACTTACCTTTCATTTCCTGAGTGAGTGGCTAAGATAAATCAGCTGTAATAGATCTGTTGGAAACGGGACCCCTAATTCTTTCGGCTTACAATAGCGAGCTGGAAGTTGGGTCAGTTTTTAGAGCACCAAGACAAGAGGTACAAAGACTAGACCTATCAGAAGACCCAGCATGTTCAAATTTATGTGCGGGAGTAGTTGGGCTTAAGGGTTGGAAATTGGAGGAAGTGTATAGATTATTTATTAATTAGTCATTTTATTAATCAATTAATTAAACAACCTTTTTGTTTTAGTTGTTTGCTAAGCAGAGGAGTCATAAGGTCTAGTAAGATATAGATCAAGCCCACAGTGATTTTATAGTTTCCTATGGAAAAAAGGTGAGCATAATAAGTTAACTGAAGGTTAAAAAAAAGTAAGTTAACTGAAGGGAAAGTAGGAGGGCAGGAAGGAGGTGGTTAGAGGAAAATGCGGGGGCCGGTGTTTGGAGGTTGGGTAAATGGATGAAGGGGATGTTGGGGAGAAAAAATTTTTCTCTGTACTTCAAAGTATTTTTAACTGGTCTAGGAATTAAATTGACAGGAGACACGTTAACAGGAGAAGGTCAAATTTCTCCATTATTAGGTGGGACTCCACAAGAATATGAGGCCCAAAGGCAGTCAGGTACTTGAAGCTTATGTGCCATCCAGAACTAAGGAGAGAGGGGTGGGCGTAGGGGACCTCAAAGGGAAAAAAAGCAATTCACAGGAAGATGAAAATGAATAAATGTGTGACAAACAAATGTCTGCTGGGCCTACAAAACCAATGGGATTCAGAGAGGAATTTTAACAAACAGACTTTGCTAGGTTCCTTGCAGTCGGCCACACAAAGTTTGCAACATACCGTATCTATCTATGATGATAGTTCCTTTCCTAGAACAGTTCTAACTAAATTTTTTCAGGCAGTGATAGGGAATTACAAAGGTTCTTCCTGATCCTTTTGTTTCTTGTGCAAAAAAATCAGTTAAAAAATAATCCATATTCTGGGTTGCCTGGGTGGCTCAGTCAGTTAGGTATCTGCCTTCAGCTCAGGTCATGATCTCTGGGTCCTGGGATAGAGCCCCGTGTTGGGCTCCTTGCTCAGCAGGGAGTTTGCCTCTCCCCCTGCTCATGTGCTTTCTCTCTGTCTCAAATAAATAAAATAAAATCTTAAAAAAAAAATCCACATGCCAAAAAAGATATATTTTGGGGTGGCAAATTCTGCTCCCCTAGGAGTCAAAAGGTACAAACTTAATAAATAATAAATGTCATTGAGATATAATGTGTAGCATGGTGACTACAGCTAATTTGGAGATTGCTAAGGGAGATCTTAAAAGTTCTCCTTACAAGAAAATAAATTCTATAACTTTGTGTGGTAATAGATATTAATTAGACTGATTGTGCTGATCCTTTCACACTATATACAAATATCAGATTATGTTGTATAGCTGAAATTTACATGTTGTATATCAGTTACATCTCAGAAAAAAGTAATAATAGCATTGTTTACTCAACAGAGAGTTTTTATTTTATTATAAATTTATTTTATTTAAATTCAATTAATTAACATACAGTGTATTATTAGTTTCAGAGGTAGAGGTCAGTGATTCATCAGTTATATATAACACCCAGTGCTCATTACATCATGTGCCCTCCTTAATGCCCATGACCCAGTGACCCCATCCTCCCACCCTCCTCCCCTCCAGCAACCCTCAGTTTGTTTCCTATAGTTAAGGGTCTTTTATGGATTGTCTCTCTTTTTGATTTTGTCTTATTATATTTTTCCCTCCCTTCCTCTATGATCCTCTGTTTTGTTTCTTAAATTCTACATATGAGTGAAATCATATGATAATTGTCTTTCTCTGATTGACTTATTTCACTTAGCATGATACTCTCTAGTTCTATCCATGTCATTGCAAATGGAAGATTTCATTTTTTTGATGACTGAGTACTATTCCATTGTGTATGTACAGACACACCCCACATCCTTTTTTTTTTTTTTTTTAAATTTAATTTACTCATTTGAAAGAGAGGGTGCACAGGAAAGCATGATCAGTAGGGAGGGTCAGAAGGAGAAGAAGCAGCACACACCCCACTGAGCAGGGACACCACCACCCCTCTCCCTCCCCCACCCTGGATGCGGGGCTCAATCCCAGGATCTCAGGATCATGACCTGAGCCAAAGGCAGATGCTTAACTGACCAAGCCACCCAGGTGCCCCCAAACCTTCTTTATCCGTTAATCTGTTGATGGACATTTGTGCTCTTTCCACAGTTTGGCTACTGTAGACATTGCTCTTATAAATATTGGGGTGCAGGTGCCCCTTCAGATCACTAGATTTGTATCTTTGAGGTAAATAACTAGTAGTGCAATTGCTGGGTCATAAAGTAACTCCATTTTCAACTTTCTGAGGAACCTCCATGGTGTTTTCCAATGTGGCTGCTCCAGCTTGCATTCCCACCAACAGTGTAGGAGGGTCTCCCTTTCTCTGCATCCTTGACAACATCTGTCATTTCCTGACCATTTAATTTTAGCCATCTGTCAGGTGTGAAGTGGTATCTCATTGTGGTTTTAAATTCTATTTCCAGAGTGATGTTGAACATTTTTTCATGTTTATGTTGGCCATTTATTTCCCTGTCTTCTTTGGAGAAATGTCTGTTCATTTCTTCTGCCCATTTCTTGATTGGGTTATTTTTTCTTTGGGTATTGAGTTTGGTAAATTCTTTACCGATATTGGATACTGGCACTTTATCTGGTAAGACACTTGCAAATATCTTCTCCCATTCACCCAACAGGTTGTCTTTAGGTTTTGCCTACTGTTCCCTTTGCTGTGCAAAGGTCTTTATCTTGATGAAGTCTCAATAGTTCCTTTTGCCTTTGTTTCCCTTGCCTTTAGAGATGGTTCTAGCAAGAAGTTGCTGCAGCTGTCCAAGGTCAGAGAGGTTGCTGCCAGTGTTCTCTGTTAGGATTTTGATAGATTCCTGTCTCACATTTAAGTGTTTCATCCATTTTGACTTTATTTTTGTCTATGGTGTAAGGAAAAAGTCCAGTTTCATTCTTTTGCATGTAGTTGTCCAGTTTTCCCAGGACCATTTGTTGAAGAGATGGTCTTTTCTCCATTGGATATTGTTTTCCTGCTTTGTCAAAGGTTAGTTGGCCACAGAGTTGAGGGTCCATTTCTGGGTTCTCTGTACTATTCCATTGATCTCTTTGTCTGTTTTTAATGCCAGTACCATAGTGTCTTGATTTTCACAGGTTTGTAATAGAGCTTGTAGTCCAGAACTGTGATGTCATTGCTTTGGGTTTTTTTCCAACCTTCATTTGGCTACTCAGGGTCCTTTTTGATTCCATACAATTTTTTTTTAAGATTTTATTTATTTATTTGACAGATAGAGATTACAAGTAGGCAGAGAGGGAGAGAGAAGAGGAAGCAGGCTTCCTGCTGAGCAGAGAGCTCGATGTGGGGCTTGAACCCAGGACTCTGGGATCATGACCCAAGCCAAAGGCAGAGACTTTAACCCACTGAGCCACCCAAGTGCCACTCCACGCAAATTTTAGGGTTATTTGTTCCAGCTATGTGAAAAATGTTGATGGTATTTTGATAGGGATTACACTGAATGTATAGATTCTTCCAGGTAGCAGAGACATTTTTACAATATTTGCTCTTCCAATCCACTCAATAGAAATTTTTTGAGTTCAAGTATTTTTACTTAATTTTTTCCTTTGTGTTGCCTCACTTTATTTATTTTTTTTTTAAATTTATTTATTTGAGAGAGAGTGGGGAAACGAGCAGGAGGGGCAGAGGAGAAGGAGAGAGAATCACAATGGACTCCACACTGAGTGTGGAGCCCAGTGTGGGGCTTGATCTCAGGACCCTGAGATCACAACCTGAGCTGAAACCGAAAGTCAAATGCCCAAGTCCTTTGTGTTGTTTTATTGAGTTTGATTTCAACTTGATATTGGCAGAGGAAAATAAGTACAAAAACAAAGAATAGGTAACTTTGGCTAAGAGAAATATCGGTCTTTATAATTAAACTGTTTTACCAAAGCTAAAAATATGTATAGATGTTCTTTATAGAGCTTAAAATCTGAGGAGAGGCATTTAGGTTATAGGTTAACTATAGGTTAACTATAATAGTTATCAACCTAACTATTAGGTTGAAACTTTATTTCCAACTAATTGTGAGACTTCAGGTCAGTCATATAACTTCCCGAATCTTTATAACTTTCCTGATCTTTAAAGTAGATGTGTACGGGGAGAAAGAAAAATAAGAAAAGAAAATGAAGGGAACACAGAAGAAACATGTGGTGGGACAGTCCAGAGACATGAACCTGCCTGAAACATCTGGATCACTGCAAAGCATTTTCAGTGGTAGGAGCTGGAGGGGCAAGCAGCAATCATATTCTCAAGGGCTTTGAGTGATGTATGTAGAGGTGGAAAAATAATTTTCCCTCTACCATGTAAGGGTTAAGGACAGGCTGTCCCAAGATGGGATACTTTGGCATGAAGATTATTTTGAGTTAAAAAGCAACCAAACCCAGTAGATTCAGGAAAAGCTCTCTACCTCCCCCTAAACTGCCTAAAAATAGTATAGATAATTTGCTTTAGGAAATTTATCACCATAGATAACTTCATTATAATATGAACTAGGTACAGTAGGCAGGGAGGAACCTAGCTAGTTCTTTGATCAAAGTCCTCCATGTCCCATTGTTACTGAGTGGTGCAGCAAACCATTGTTTACCAAATATTTATTCTTTTTCATCTTTTTTTGAATTACATTCCTTCTTTTTGAAGTTCCCAGACCCCTATGCCCTTCTCCATAGTTCAGGATGACATATATATCTAATTCTGCCTGTTTTTGAAATGTCCACATCTGTGTGGATTTCTTATATGGAAGAAATTAAGTTTGCTTTTCTCCCATTATTCTGTCCTATCTATGTCAAGTTGATTTTTTTGTCCAGCTAGAAGGGTCTTGAAATGGACAGGAAATTTTTGCTCTCCAACACCTGGTGTGGTTGGTGGCAAGATACTTTTAACTTGTTGGATGTCATTCACCCCAGACACTGCTGTAGCTGAGAGATACATGGCAAATAGTTGGCAGAAGGTAAGATTTCTTACCATGTCAGTTTCCGGGAATCGCTGTCTGTGGAATCTGAAGGAGAGAGGTGGTATCTTCTTTCTCTCTTTCTAAATTTAGATTAGCAGGAGAAAATGCTTTTGGAATCAGTTCCTTGGTCTCAGTGACTCTTTGTTTGAAATTAGTAGATTATTCTCGTTTTTGATCCATTTCCTCCTAGGGATGGTCTTTGTATCTCTTCGTGTCTTTATGTCTTATGTCATTAAAAGGACAGAAGTCGGGCACAGCCTTATAATCCTGCTGTTGGAGCTGACCCCACAGACTGGTAAATTCACAGTTCTCATCAGACCAGAGTCTGCTTAGACAAACTTTGCTGTGGCTTACAGTTTGTTGCTGAGGGACAACTTGGGAGCCAAAGCTGCAAAATTGGTGGGCATAGATTGAACACTTAATAGCTGTTAGAACACTTGCCACCGCAAGAAGACTCCCCTGTTAGGATAAGTTGGTCATGGGTTAGATGGGCTGGGACTCCCATGGGTTGGGAATGGGTTAGACTGACACTAGGTCACCTGCCAAACTCACGAAAAACTTCCTTGCAAAGAGGAACACTGTAAAACAACACACAACCCTATGACACATCCCTCTGAAGTATGAGTTTGGCACCAAGAGACCAAAGACTTAACTAAAGTTGTTAAAGTGCATCTATTTTTCCTTTGGTCTTGTTCTGTGTCCTAAGGGCTTGGGTTTTTGACTAGTGAGAATATCCTCTTTGGTCTCTACTATCTGGAGCTTGTACTTAGTGGGATGCCCCGGGGTGGCCACTTGCATAGACTGGGGATCTGAGTTTCTTTCTCTCTCCAGTTGTGCCATCTCACAGGAGTGTTTGCCACGAGAGATTCTAGCCCAGAGGGGCCTTTGTTGTCTGAATGTTTGTTGCTTGTTAGTGCTGGAAAGTCTCATTCCAGAAACTTCTGCCCAGTGTCAGAGGTCAGGGGGTCTGTGACTGGAGGGGTCTCAGGATTTCATGGGAGACTGGAGGAGACACTGTTTTCACCATGGCATCCTCACTTATTGTACAGCAAAGGGTTTTTGCTTACTTAGATTAATTTTGGGAGTAAACTTTTGGATCATGGGGACTACATCATCTCTGCTCTCTCTGAATGCCTTTGCATCTTTGGTTAAGCCATTAAAAGGCTGATTGGTTTGAGTTGCTATTAATAGATCCTACTCATCGATGACTAAGTGATGGATCCTTTAAATTGGCTATGTTTTTAAAGAATTACATATTTTATGGAGAGCTTTCAATTGTCTTATTAGTATAATAGCTAGCCTCAGGGACTCCCTTGACGAATGAAAAGAACAATAAAAATCAGACTTAAGATATGAATATAAATGTTTGCATCTAATGTAAATTCCTCTTCTTAAAATCCAGCCTTATCTACCAGTTTTAACTTTTCTTCCCCTACAAGATTTACAGGGGGCACTCCAGCCTAATCTCTATGTTTGAAGAATACAGGTTGTTCATATAGATGTTGGATGCCAGGAAATGAATTTAACAAAATCGTCTGAGACTGGCATTAAGGCTCACTTTACTCCTATCTTCCAGGGCTCTGTGATCAAGGCATTCCTATGCAATGTCCTTTGCTGGTGTATTGTAGCTCCCCCACTGTATCTCCTGGAGAGTAACAGGTCTTTTAAATTATAAGGCCTTTTACCTCTATTTTCAAAAGATCTTACCAAATTTAGAGAGCAATGCAAAAGATTATTTGACTGTATTCACAACTTCCCCTTCATATAGGAAAAAGATGACCAAAATTTCTTTTAGGACTTCCTACAAATGATCTGCAAAAGGCTAATATTCAGGGGCTAATAGAAACCAAGGTTAAAATAGTACACCCAGAACAAAGGCTTTTGTTAAAATGCTTTACACAGATTTTACAAAGATAAATCTTTTGATTCTCACTTTAGTTAAAAACTCTCTCATATACAAAAGAAGAGTGAATTTAGTTTAAAAAGGAACTATTATGGCTGTAGTTTCAGTTATTTCGGGAATTAGAAACAACTGTTTTTGCCTTACAAAGTTCTACAAAACCAAAAATGCAGCTCTAGAAACAAGTCAAAGCCCATCTATTTTTACCAATCCCCAAACCTTGCCTGTTCTTCTCAAAATGTTTGTGGATATTATAAAAGATCATGATATTGGAATAAAATTGTCCAATACTTGCAAAAAAAGAAAGATTTTACATTATTCTTCTATCCCTTGAAATTATAAATCTTATCTTGTCTTTAAAATGTAAGCATAGTCCATAATCTCCTGAAACTGAAGGGGGGAAAAAAAGGAGATGGGGGTGGTGGCGGAGGGAAGGGGTGGGGTGGAGAAACCTTTTAAAAATACAAATTGCCCAGATTCTAGCACCTCCAAAAGACAGACATGCTCTAAATATCCACCTTGGAGAAAACTAAGACACTCCATCTGTGCTTTTATCATGTAAATTTTCTACCCTAGCTTTGCTAGTACCTAAGAGCCATTCTTTGAAACCCAAATTTTAGGGAGAGCTGTTTCTTTGAGGGGGAAAAAAAAGTGTCTTTGGAAATTGGACCTTTACTACCCTCTTCACAAATATTAGTAAAACCAGTATTAGATTTTGGTTGCATCTTGGTTGTGTATTTGTATGTGTGTCCAGATATGTTGTAGATGTGAAATATTTTCTCTACATCTGGCATTGCTAAAATTAATTTGTAAAAGAGTTCTGCTTGATTAAAGACAAGCACTTGTAAGAATTTGGTATTCTAAAACTAACCTAAATGTTTTCCAAGTTCCCATGATCAAGGGAAAATATTCAGTATTGAAGCTAATTTAAGATTGTTGGTTTAATTGAAAGAGATATGTCTTTATAGTTATCAGCATTAAATATAAAACTTTTATTCTGCTTATATATAAAAGTCAAATAAGTTTATGTTGTTTCTGTTGTAAAATTTGTCAGAAAGAAAGAATAATGATTGACATTGTCTAATGTCTCATGAAGCTTTATGGGTAGTCTAAATAAACATTATTGTAAATAAAATAGACATTTAATAAGAAGATTTGCAGGCAAAACTTTTTTTTTTTTTGAGTAGGCAAACCTTTAAATGGTTCCCAAAATCTTTGGTAACCTGACACTTTAAAGTTGTGCTGACGTAAGTGATGAGTAAAGTTATATTCATTAAATATCTTGATCATTTTCAAATAAGAAAGTAATGAAACATTAGGTACTGAACATGGTTTATCTACTTTTATTACAGAGAAGTTAAAGATAAATTTATGTCTTTTAGTAAACATGTCTTAATGCTTATAAAAAGATCATATTATGGGGCGCCTGGGTGGCTCAGTGGGTTAAGCCGCTGCCTTCGGCTCAGGTCATGATCTCAGGGTCCTGGGATCGAGTCCCGCATCGGGCTCTCTGCTCAGCAGGGAGCCTGCTTTCTCCTCTCTCTCTCTCTCTGCCTGCCTCTCTGCCTACTTGTGATCTCTCTCTCTGTCAAATAAATAAATAAAATATTAAAAAAAAAAGATCATATTATGAAAAAGCACATTTCTAGAAAGTATGAAATATATTCATAAACTTGCCAACCCAAAGAATTCTGGTGTGAGAGTTCACAATTGGTTATGTAGGGGCACCCCAAGGGCAGGCCACCCCACGATGGGTCACTTTGGTGGCATCGATGACGTTTTAGAATGTAGGTGAGGTCCGGAGCTGACCACCAAGAACAAATTCTTAAGACCTCTCTGGTGCAAAAGGTGATTTTATTAAAGCACTGGGCAGGACCCGTGGGCAGAAAGAGTTGCTGCTCTGGGCTTGTGAGGAGCGGTCACTTATATACTTGCAAGTTGGGAGGGGTCAGGGATAGCGTAAGTCTCTAAGGAATTTTGGAAGCAAGGTTTCCAGGCCCTTGAGGGACTAGCTGTTGTTGGGAAAGGTCACTTATTACCCTCTAATAAGCCTCAGTCATGAGTCCCTTCAGATGTATATCGGTGGGCCATATGATTGGGGATGATTGCCAAAACAGATCCTGGGCAGTGGAGAGATATAGGAAGTTTCCAAAGGAATTTTTATACGTTAAAGTAGACTTACAGGATCCTGATTGTGGTGGGAGAGGCGGTCAGGCTAGGATTGCCTTTTGCCTTTAGCAAACTATAAAGGTGGAGGCAGTGGAATCCCTAGGGGAATGTCACTCTGCCTGTTTCAAGGACTTGTCAGTGGGCTCTAGGTAGTAAGGAAATTTAATAACTTTTCTTCTGCCTCTGTTTTCCACATCAGCATGAATATTATTTTTTTTTAAGATTTTATTTATTTATTTGACAGACAGAGATCATAAGTAGGCAGAGAAGCAAGCAGAGAGAGGAGGAAGCAGGCTCCCTGCTGAGCAAAGAGCCTGATGCGGGGCTCGATCCTTGGACTCTGGGATCATGACCTGAGCCAAAGGCAGAGGCTTTAACCCACTGAACCACCTAGGTGCCCCAGCATGAATATTAGTTTGAGTCAAAAGCCAGAAGATTCAGGAAAAGCTCTTTATTATCCTCCTCAACTGCCTGCTTGTACCAAGAAGAGAGCTATTAACAGAGATTCCTCTTGAATCTCTTTACCTGAGAAATTTATCTGCATAATAGGGGAACCTTTGTTTTCTACACATCTCCTCTGACCTTCCTGGCAATGGTCCTTCTCCCTCCTGCATCCTCAAACCCCTTACCCTTCTCCTAGGCTCACATAAGCTTCCTATTGCTTCACTGCCTTTGGACTTTCCTGTCCGTGGTGGATTCCTTGTACATACTAAATGAAATGTGATTTTCTCCTACTACTCTGTCTCATGTCAATTTGATTCTTAGTCCAGCTAGAAGGGCCTTGAAGGGGACAGGAAATATTTCTATCCTTCCTTTCCTCATAAAAAACCCTCACTTTTCACCCTGCAAGTGGGACACAACTTGGATTACTCCCTGTATCTGGGCTCCCTAAATTGCGATACTCTGACTGCAAATAAAACACTTGTTTGCCTCATGGTGTCTCTTTAGGATGCAGTTTTTGAATGTAGGTGAGGGTCGGTGGGGTGAGGTCTGGAGCCGACGACCAAGGAAGAGTTCTTGAGATGTCTTTGGTGCAAAATGGTGGTTTATTAAAGCACGAGGACAGGACCTGCGGGGCAGAAAGAGCTGCTGCGCTGCGGTTGTGAGGGGTGACTGATTATAAAAGATCGGTTTGGGGGAGGTAAGGAAAAAGGGAGGTTTTCAAAAGAACTTTCATATGCTAAAGAGAACCTTCAAGATACCAGAGGCCTTGCCAGCATCAAGTTAAGGTTGTTTGTCCCTCTAGTAAGGCATTAACATTAAGACATTGGGGAGCTTCCCTCTGGAAGTTAGGTTATTGAAAAGAATGGGTATTTAGAGCGTTGGGTGTTATACACAAACCATGAATCATGGAAAACTACATCAAAAACTAATGATGACTAATGGTGACCTATGTAACATAATAAAAAATAATAAGCATAGTAAGAAAAAAAAAGATTGCTTTTTTTCCTTGTAAATCACTAAGGCATTTGTAAACTGAGGGAGGCTCTTGTCCAGCAGGACTGTAATTTCTACATTTGTTTTTTCCTTCCCTTAGTTTTAGGGTAAGCAGGAGTGCCTGAGGAATGTCACATATATCCCACCTTGGAAGGGGGGGGTTGTTTGTGGGGTGTCAGCTTGTGTTTTGTCCGCAGCTTGCCCTCTGCTCCCTCATTTATTTTCAGGTTAAATAGTCCATACAGGAGGCTGAGTATACAGTACCAGAGCCATTGGAAGAAACTAGGAGAAGGTGGAGTCACAGATGCTAAGAAAATAATATCAAGAAACTCGGGAGTGACCAACGGTATCCAGTGCCACAAGAAAATCAAGATGAGAGAAAATTATCTTTTGAGGTGGAGAAGGCTTACATTTTAATTGAAGCACCGTGTTGTTACCCGACGCTCAGTAAGCCTGTGTCTGAGACACCGGTTTTGAAACAAAAGAAGCAGCCCTAGGAGCCTTGGTGGCTCAGTCAGTTAAGTGTCTGCCTTCCTCTGAGGTCATGGTCTCAGGGTCCTGGGATACTGTTAGGTCGGCGGGCTCTGGGAGTGCAGGAGGAACAATAGAAATGACCTCCGGTCCCGCCATCTTCCAGCCTCCTCCCCTGCTTTCCTTCACCCTTGACTCTCCCGCCAAAAGGATGTATGCCCAGGTCACGCCTCCATAGGTAACCCGATACCTATGCAGGAAACAGATAAAAGACTCCCGCCAACTCCCTCCCAGTGCGACTTCCCCCACTCTGCTTTCCAGAGTCTGGGGAACCTCGCCTGAGGGTGCCCACCTCCTCCCAGAGCAACTTTCCTGGCTCCCCTTCTCCTGAGCCCTGAAACTTCATGGGAGAGTGTCTTTAATAAATCTTGCCTTGCACCCACTTCGCCTGGTGTTGTGTTTATCTCACCTGTAAAACCTTACAGATAGAGCCCTGCATCAGGCTCCCTGCTCGGTGGGGAGTCTGCTTCTCCCTCTCCCTCTGCTGCTCTCTCTCTCAGGTAAATAAATAAAAAAATCTTAAAAAAAAAAAAAAGAAAAGAAAAAAGAAAGGCAGCCCAGGAAGAAGGCAGGGGATTATTCCCAAAGCTGCCTTGCTTACGTTGAGCCTAGGGACAGATTATATATGTTTGGGGAAGGAAATGAGTTCGTGAGAGGAGGGTGCAGTGTTTCTTGAAACCTTCAGGGAGGGTGGCTTGAAACAGTTTGGAGGTGTGCATTCTTTCAGACAATGAGGAGCCATTTGGGACCTGGTACGATTAGGTATGTCAGATAATTCAAGACAAATGTTACTGTTTGGTCCCCTTTAGGTTTCTACAATCAGTGGGTGAGCAGGAAGTTGCAGGAAGTTGGAGTGAAAAAAGCAAAGTTAATGATTAATAAGATGTGCATAAAACTGTAATTAAGTAGGGAAAAAACAGAACGTGGAGCGAAGTGAATAATGCAACTAATACAACTAGAGTTGTACTCATGCTTTGAAAACAGGTCTAGGAACCAAGCATCTGGCCTCACCTCCTGCTTATATTCTTCTGCCTGGTCTAGTGGCTCTACCAGAAATTTCTACGTGTTTACTTTGTGCCTTCAGATACTCAAAGTTCATGTGCAGCTGCATATTTAGATCTATTGATTAACTTGGCAGTATTTGGTAACGAGCAGGATGACTGGGTTGATTCTCCAACAGGTCACCCGCTTTAATGCAAAGCTAGTCTGATAATAAGCGCGGTCCTGTCACTCAGAGCTAGGAGATAACAGAAAGTATGTACAGATCTCCCACAACTTACTGTTACTGATCTATCATAGCTGCTAACCTAGAACATGAATAGGGAAGCCCTGGCCAGCTGCTGTGACAGCCCCTCAGTCCCAGCGAATCCCCTGGGGGCTGGAAAGCTTAGCTCCTGGCTGGGATTGCCAACACTCTTGCTGAAAAACTTGAATAAACTAACTGGTCACCAGAGAAGCTGATCACTCGAGAGGCTGGGGTTTAGAAAAGAGAAAGGGAGAAATTTATTTCAGGTGCTGGCAGCCTGGGCAGGTGGCAGGCTCAAGCCTTAATAATCAACTTTTTTGCCTTCCAGATGGACACCTTAAGTTCTACAGGGAGAGGTTCAGGGGGGTATACGCATACTTCAGTATGACCAGTGTCTTTATAAAATGGGGAAATCTAGGTACAGAGACATACACAGAGGGTGTCATATAAATGAGACACAGGGAGAAGATAGCCACCTACACGTCAAGGAGGGATATATGGAACAGATCCTTCCCTCACAGCCCTTAGAAGAAACCTATGCTAACACCTTGATTTCAAATCTCTAGCCTCCAAACAATGACTTTCTGTCATTTAAGCCACCCAGTTTCGGGTACTTTGTTTGGCAGTCCTACAAAACTAATATAAGTGGTTTTCAGGGTAGGAGGTGAGGCAAGGGTTAACTACAGTGGGTCACAAAGGAACTTTTTGAGGTGATGGAAATGCTCTATGTCTTGATTGTGATGGTTACATGATTGATGGAATGTGTTTGTCAGAAATCACAGAACTCCATGCTAAAAAGGGAAAATATTATTCCTTGTAGAATTATACCTCTAGGAACCTGACTTGAATATATTAACAGAAAAACTAGATTAAAAAATTTACTTTTAAAAATTAAAAATTAGAAAAGTGACCCAAGATGTATGTATGTATATTAACATTGATCATAATAACAACACAGCAGAAGAAAACACTGTGTCCCAATATTAGATTCTTTGAGCATAAGAGTTACCCTCCCCAGAAACAAGATTCTTTCCCTGATGGACCTTACATTTTAGCAGATGAGACAGCCATTATATAGATAGAGAAGCATATATATATATATATATATATATATATATATATTATAGTGAAAAATGTGTATATTTATATATCTTTTTATATATATAAAATGTCAGGTCGTGATAAGTTCTGTGAAGAACATAAAACAGAATAAGGGGGATAGGGAATTAAAGGAATTCTTATTTTAAAGATTTATTTATTTAGTTTTAGAGAGAGAGAGAGTGGGTGGGAGAGAGGGCCAAAGGGAGAGGGAGAGAGAGAATCTGGAGCGGACTCCTCACTGGATGCAAAGCCCAATGCCTGACCCTGAGAGCATGACCCGAGCCAACCAAGAGTTGGGTGCTTAACCGACTGAGCCACCCAGGTTCCCCAGGAACTCTATTTCAGATACAGTAGTGTGGTGGTCAGTTCTGTACGTCAGCTTTGCTAAGCTGTAATCCCCAGTTGTTCAACTAAATATTAGTCTGGGTGTTGCTGGGAAGATATTTCGTAGACATGATTCAAATCCAAAATCGGTTGACCTTCAGCAAGGGAGGGTGGACCTGATTTGCTCAGCAGAAAATCGTTAGAAAGAGATGCTTCCCTGAAGGGGAAATTCCAGCTGTGTTGGGAGATAGAAAACTCGAGAGAAAATGTGTTATCTTAAATGAGTTAACCATGTTATCTTAGAATTTTACTAACCAAGGAAGGGGCCACATTTTTTAATCAGATGTGCTTATATTCTACTTTTAAGGAGCCTGTTTAAAAAAAGTTTGTTGCAAGGGTTATCGAAGTATAATCCACAGACAACAACATCAGCATTTTTCAGGCTCACCTGTCTTCCTGAATCGGAAACTCTGGAGGTGGGACTTAGTAATCTGTGTTTAAGGAATTTACCAGGTGATGCTGATGAACACTAAAACCCAAGAACCACTGGCCTAGAGCAAAGATAAAATTCCACCAATAAAGACTCCAAGACAGCAACTCTTGGGTTCTTGAGAATCATCAGGTGCTCGTTTAAGAGCAGAATTCTGGGCTTTTCTCCAGGGTCTGATCTGGTAGGTCTGAGAGGGCCCCAAGAATCCATTTATTATTCATTAATAATCCCCAAGAATATTTATTTATTTATTATTTGTTTGTTTATTTAAAAAAAAGATTTTATTTATTTGAGAGAGAGAGAGAGCGCGTGCTCATGCATGAGTGTGAGCAGGAGGAGTGGCAGAGGGAGAAGCAGAATCCTCAAGCTGACTCTGCACTGAGCACCTAGCTGGACTTGGGGCTCAGTCTCAGGACTCTGAGATGGTGACCCGAACTGAAATCAAGAGTCGGCTGCTTAACCAACTAAGCTACCCAGATGCCCCTAAACTACATTACATTTGTATATGTTAAAGACACTGACTTAACACAATAAAACTTAACCCATCTTATAAATGAATGGCATTTTAAAAAGTCCTATAGCCCAAGAGTTGCTAAAACAAAATTCTGCAGTAAATCATACTATTAGTTCATTGTTAAAACTTGGGAAATTAAAAAAAAAAAAAAAAACCTAGGTTATTACTGCGTAGAACCAGATTGTTACTAAATAAATATTATATTCTTCCTTTTCTTCATTCTTTTTTAGTTTCTTTTCTAATTTGCTTTAACTGATTTAGTAACAGATATGGTAAAAATTTGAATGTAGTATAACTTCTAACTCATAGAAAATATTAGAAGCAGGGATGCCTGGGTGGCTCAGTGGGTTGGGTTAAGTTCTGCCTAAGCCCAGGTCATGATCTCAGGGTCCTGGGATTGAGCCCCACATCGGGCTCTCTGCTCAGTGGGGAGCCTGCTTCCCCTCCTCTGCCTGCTGCTCTACTTACTTGTGATCTCTCTCCCTCTGTCATATAAATAAGTAAAATTCTTAAAAAAAGAGAGAGAGAAAATATTAGAAGCCACTGATTATGGGGCACCTGGGTGGCTCAGTGGGTTAAAGCCTCTGCCTTAGGCTCAGGTCATGATCCCAGCATCCTGGGATGGAGCCCCGCATTGGGTTCTCTGCTCTCTGCCTGCCTCTCTGCCTATTTGTGATCTCTGTCTGTCAAGTAAATAAATAAAATCCTAATAAAAAAAAAAAAAGAAGCCACTGATTATAATTACCAAGACTTTTAACTTTATATCATGTCTCTACATGATCAACAGAGATTTTATTAATGATTTGGTAAAGCTGAATCAAACTTTTAACATTTTACTTTGATCAGTGTTGCCATCTCTGGCATGTAATTACAGAGTATTAGTATTGTCTTGTACTAAATTAAAATGTTACAAAAGAAGATAAAGTAATTAAAGAGGACAAAGAATGTCTGCCATGCTTTCATTAATATCAATAAATTGGTCTTAAAATGAACTGAAATTCAAGGGGTGCCTGTGGCTCTCAGTTGGTTAAGTGTCTTCCTTCAGTTTAGATCATGATCTCAGGGTCCTGGGATCAAGCCCTGCACCGGGCTCCCTGCTAAGTGGAGTCTGCTTCTCCCTTTCTCCTCAATCTGCCCACTGCTCGTGCTCTGTCTCTCAAATAAATACAAAGAATCTTTAAAAAAAAAAAAAAAAAGGAACTAAAATTCAAGTCAAGTTTGAAAAGGGGTAAAACGGAAGCAGGGACTTTCTAGTATCTTATCTTTCTGTTACTTCAATTAAAGTGAGATCTTATATTTAACATCGATTTTTTGAGTTATTAAAAGTATTGGCCTAGTCCCTATCCCAGCGATTGCTTATAGTATAGTTTTCATCCATTGGTACTGAGTACTTAATATAGTGTATTGAGAAGGATCTGAAATTATGTCCAGCTTAGTAGTAAAAAGTATTACAATTGATGATGACTGCTTGCGTGTGGGGATAGCATTTTTTATATAATATGTTTTTCCTCACTCTAATCCAAGACATTATAGGTAGTGAGATATTATCTCATGAAAACATAACAATAACCCTACCTTGGTACCCTTATCTTCTTTATGCAAATGAAGAAAGTGAGAGTAGGGGGGTTAATAAGTTACTTGCCTGAAGTAATCATTTTACTTGGCCTTATAGTCAGTTTATAATGGAAGAACTAATATTAGTTCTGATTATCAGAAAGGTTTCATAGATGAAGTGGGACTTTTGCTAACCCTTGAAGAATGTACGTCGTTTAATATGTGGAAAGATAGGTGGTAAGAGAACAGCATTAGCAAATGTGGAAAAATGAGAATGGGACTTTGTGTTTCACGGAATGATTGAGTCAGAAATACCTGGTGGGAAAGCAAGGAGAATGTAGTACGTGTGGCCACACGGTGGAGTGCTTTAAATGTCAGGAAGAGTATGGTTTTAACTCCACAAGCCCTGGTAAGTCACAGAACATTATTGATAAAAGCGGTATTTTAGGAAGATGAATGTAATGTTGGACTGTTGTCAGCAGGCTTCATGGGGGTTATGCGAGAACAAGTGGGAGAGATTAGTTCCAGAGAATTCGAGCATAGGTAATCATAGTGTGCCCATTTTATTGAACAATTTTATGTTTAGACATTGAACTAAGCACTTGACATATGTTATCTTTAATCCTCACAACAATGTAGTGTATTGTGATCTTCATTTCATGGTGAGAAGATAGGTCTGGAGAGGTCTAGATCACAAAGTTCATTGATGGAGCTGATCTTCAGTCCTGGGTAATCCAGTTCCAGAGCCCCATGTTTCCCTGCTCAGAATTAGTAAGTAGGAAGGCCTGTATGTGAGTGCTGAGAAAGGAGGAACTGGATAATTGACTTGAGGAGATATTAAAAGCAGTTGGTTTCAACATTTGGGCTGCTGCCCACAGGAAGAAATAGGAAATGCACAAACCAGGACATATCTACTCATAGATATAATCTGAATAGATCCATGAAACGCATTTATTTAGCCTTACAATGTGCTCTAATGTTTTTCTGTTATTTTATTAACATTTTTTCTGATTGTTACTCCCTAAAGACTTTACATAGGTTTTTAAAAAGTTTGTTTATGTTGGGACGCCTGGGTGGCTCAGTGGGTTAAAGCCTCTGCCTTCTGCTCAGGTCATGATCCCAGGGTCCTAGGATCGAGCCCCACATCCGGCTCTCTGCTCAGCAGGGAGCCTGCTTCCTCCTCTCTCTGACTGCCTCTCTGCCTACTTGTAATCTCTGCCTGTCAAATAAATAAATAAAATCTTAAAAAAAAAAAGTTTGTTTATGTTAAGCAATCTCTACCCCCAATGTGGGCCTCAGCCTCATGACCCTGAGATCAAGAGTCACGTGCTCTCCCGACTGAGCCAGCTGGCGCCCCTCCCACTAAAGATTTTATATTTGACTAACAGATGGGTTGTGTCTCCAAACTGGAAAACTCTGAACTATAAAATATGAAAGAGACAAAAAGCTGAAAGTCATCTCTAGGTTTTTCTTGAGCATAAAGGCGATTGATGAAGTTTCCTGCAGCTCTGTAACAAATGACCACAAACTTGGTGGCTAAAACAACTGATATTTATTCTCTTATAGTTCTGGGGACCAGAAGTTCAAAATCACTAGCACTGGGCCAAAGCCAAGGCGCTGGCAGAACCACTTCCTACAGAGGCTCTAGGGGAGAATCTCCCTTGTCTCTGCAGTGTCCAGCGGCTGGTGGCGTTATTGTGGCTGCATTACCCCCGTGCTTACCTCCATGGTCACACTGTCTTCTTTTGTGTGTAATCTCCCTCAGCCTCCCTCTTTCTTTCTTTTCTCCTTCCTTCCTTCCTTTCTGTATTTTTTTATTTATTTAAGATGTTATTTATTTATTTTAGAGACAAAATGAACATGGGAGTGGGGGGGAGGAGAAGAGGGAGAGAATCTTCAAGCAAACTCCCTGCTGAGTGCAGAGCCTGATCCCAAGACCCATGAGATCATGATCTGAGCCCAAACCGATAGATGCTCAAAAGACTGAGCCACCCAGGCACCCCTTCCGCCTCTTCTTTTAAGGACACTCATGATTGCAGTTAGAGCATACATAGATAATTCAGGATAATCTGTCTATCTCAAGATTCTTAAGCCAAAGACATCTGGAAAACAATGAGAACGGCATATCTATAGGAACATGGGTTTATCAGGTAATTATGCCCCTGGATTCCTTCATTTCCTTTCCTTTTCCTCCCTCCCTTCCTTAGTTCCTCCCTTTCTTCCATCTTTCCTTCCTTCCTTCCTCTCCTCCCCGCTGCCCCTCTTTTTTTTTTTTTTTTTTGTTCTTTCTTTTGTATCCACCTGAGAAATCACAATATATTAGACATAGAGCCACTTTGTACAAATATAGGGTAGTGCCTAGCACAGTATCTGCCATATAGTAGGTGCTTGATAAAATAGCTGTTGAATGATTGTGATGTTTCTTTCTTTCTTTCTTTCTTTTTTTTTTTAAGCAACCTGTCACTCTAAAACAATCTAGTCTTTTTTCTGGCCCATTATGTGTCTCTCTGGCCAACAGAAATCTGCTTTCACAATTTGGTAGGAGACCTTAGAGAACATAAGGTTCTGGTTGTAACCCCTCATTTTTACTCTTGAGGTAACAAAAACCAAGGACAAGTGATGGCAGTGGAGCTAAAGAGGCAACAAATTTGGATAAGACGACAAAATTAAAGGCCACATGACAATGGGTTCTTTTTAGATGGTGGGTGTGAGACTTACTGAGTCAAGGCAGGGTCCAATCAGTTGGAGATGTTCTACTTGAATCCCATGTTTTATGAAATGCTGAGTAACATAGAAAAGGCAAGTTTATGTTTGGTCCATCAGACATCATTCAGTTTTGAGAACGAGGTTCAGGGTAGAAAGTTAATAGCTGTGGCTTAGGACTCTATCTTACCTCTTTTCTTTGCCTGATATTGGGCAATTTTCTTAGCTCTGCATGCCCTCACCACTCAGTGGGAGAATATCTATAATAGTATAATACCTTTCACTTAGGGTTCTTGTGAGAGTTAGGATAGTGCATGTGCCTTGGTCAGAATGAGTGCTCAGTAAATGCTAATTCTTATTCTTGCTATACTTTATTTGCCTTATTCATTTTTATTCTCTCATGAATATACACTGGAGTTTTCCAGTGGCTCTGTGATATGTCATATGATACAGCAACAGATCAAATATAGAAAAAGATGTGAGAATCCAGCTGTCCTCTGTTAAGCCAGGCACTAAAGAGATTTGCAAAAATTTAACAACACTCCTCTCACTAAATTCTTATTTTTGGCAAACAATCATAACAGCAGTAGCGAAAAAAAATATTATGTTAACGAGTAATGGGTTTATTTTTATCACTTAAAAATGAATTTGTAAGTATTGAAATATTTCTCACTTTTAATTTTTAATACATTCAATGATAGATATCATCCACATAAACAAATATATCTTTGGGGTCCAGAGTAATTTTTAAAAGTTGCAAAGGAGTCTGGACTGATAAATTTGAGAACTGAAAATTTAGAGGCATGAGAATGGGATCTAATAGGGTAGCATCAACTTCTCAGAGTCCAAGCTCCATTGAACATCTTAACTAAATTTGGTTCCTTTAGTGACAGCTGACAAGTAGCTGATGAAGAAGAGCCCAGTAGAGGTGAACATCTTGCAGGGAGTGATAAGGGGAGTTTCAGCTGGGGATTTCAGGGGAAACAGTAGGCCTGGAGAAGGGTGCTTTTAGATAGAGCTAAGCCACCCCAATCAGTTCTTTCCACCGGGCCCCTTTCCTCTATCTATCTATTTATTTATTTATTTTTTCTTTCAAGTTTTTATTTAAATTGCAGTTAGTTAACATACAGCGTAAAACTAATTTCAGGTGTAGGATTTAGTGATTCAGCACTTCCATACAAGACCAAGTGCTTATCACAAGTGCCCTCCGTACTACCCATCACCTATTTCTCCCATCCCCTTGCCCATCTCCCTCCCCTCTGGTAATCCTTTAGTTCTCTACAGTTAAGAGTCTTTCCTGATTTGCCGCTCTTCCACACCCCCTGCCCACATGTTCATCCATTTAAGCTGTTAAGAGTGCTTTAGGATGAAAAATTACAGTAATATATTCTAAGAATTATTTGTCTTATAGGTTTTTTCTTTTTTTTAATTAAATCATGCTTTTGGCATGCCAAGTGGCCACTGGGGACCATTTCTGGAAAAGGTTTAATTATAACTGCAGAAAGCTCTATCATCACCTGAGGCTTTATACAGAAAGACCGAAGCTCTACTGATTTAGTTTCTTTTTTTTTTTTTTTTAAGATTTTATTTATTCATTTGACAGAGAGAGATCACAGTAGACAGAGAGGCAGGCAGAGAGAGAGAGAGGGAAGCAGGCTCCCCGCTGAGCAGAGAGCCCGATGCGGGACTCGATCCCAGGACCCTGAGATCATGACCTGAGCCGAAGGCAGCGGCCCAACCCACTGAGCCACCCAGGCGCCCCTGATTTAGTTTCAATCCGCTCACATTTCACAGAGCTTTAGGAGAGAAAACCAGCTCTCTGGCATCTTTTTTTAAAGCCTCTCTCTAAAATCCTATAGAGGAGTTTTTGTTAATTGTGAATTCTTAAGGAGAATTATTGAACGGATGGTGTTCTTTCCTCTCTCTTCTCTCCTTTTAAAATGGTTTTAGAGAATTTAGTGGTGATTGCTAACCAAGGATCACAGGCCAGAATGTATATGACATCATTTATTTTCCAGTGTGCACCTGTGAATCATAGGCCGCAGTGGAATGTTTAATATTTTCAGATACATTGTTTTTTCCTAGCCCTAAACATTTTCTTTTGCAAAAAAAAAATCTTGTGCAAAACAGAGATTAAAGGCTTAAAAAGAAATGAAAAGCGAATTCCTAAGTTTCTAAGTCTGATTCTTTTGCACCTTTTGTAGTTAATTGAAATAGTTTGCTAATTACTGTTCTGCCTTTGAGTTGCTAGAAAAAACAATTATTTTTTTAGTATAATTATATTTCAAATACTGCAAAAACAATATTTATATTGGTTGTCTATCTGAAATTGAGTTTAAGCAGGTGCCCAATATTTTAATTTGCCAAATTTGGCAACCCTATCCTACCTAAGCACAGCTAGTTTCCTTTGTTTGTCTTTATTTAGAATATTTAGAACAGATATATTATTTCTGAGTGGTTTTGTAGTTAAAAGCAAAAACACAGTTTTCTCAATGAAACAATTACTTGGCAAAGTGCTCTAATGTATAAAACAGAATACTTAATTCTCAGAAATGGAGTCCATAAACTAGTACTGGTCTTGCAAATCAAGTTTTGCTGCTTAGCTTGGGAAACGTTGCCTTCTGGTTACTGGGTAAACTGGCTCCACCCAGCTGCTGGAAGGAGATACAAATTGTAACAAAACCGGAAGTTGGCTGGGCTGCCTTCGCCTCTCAAGGTAAGCGTCTCCTTCTGTTCTCTTTAAGTCAGAGCTCTTTGCAAAGCGTTTAAAAATTGAAGCCAGCTAAGGCAGCAGTAGTGAGAGCAGGCCCCTGTGATGATGGGGGCGGTAGGCGATGCAGAATGAATGCTTTAACAAAGTGCGTTCTGAAGCTTGTATTGAGCTAATGAGTTTTCACAAACGAGTTAGGTTAATAATATGTCCCATGACTTTGACTAACGAGCTTTAATCCCGAAAAAAGGGTGATTATAAGTAGAATCATGCTTGGGATCCTGAAAAGCATGGACTTTATTCATGCACGTGTGTTTCTCCTTTTTTAAAAAAATTGGAAACTGTGGGAGCTCTCTTTTATAATGAAACCTAATGGCATAATTACCTGTATGCAGATTACTTAGAGCTTTGTTGTTTTTTAAAGTACGTTTTAATCTAGAAGCTTTAGCTCCCCTCACCCCCTACCCCTGGTGTGCCTTTGGAATTTCAGAAAGGCTCTGGTAAGACCTTTGCCGCCCCCTCCTTTTTTTTTTTTTTTTTTTTTTTTTTTAAATCTTGTCAGTGCTTCCCTTGGGACAAAGGAGATTTTTCAGTTTGTAAATGTGTTATCAGGGATATTTCTTTACAAAGCTAAACTTTTAAGTTCAGATATATTCTTTTTCTTCTGAATTAAAGTGGAAAGATTTGAGTGCTATATAGAAGTGGAGGCTAAATTTTGGTTTATTGATTTGTTGAAAATAATGAGCTAGACATTTTAGATCATAGTTTTGTTTAAGGGGATGAGTTCTGGTAGGTTCTTTAGTAAGCCAACATGCTGACTCTTTTAGCCAAGCGTAGCTTCTATTTCACAGCTCTCCATTAGGGTAATATCAGATTCTCTGGAAATCCCACTGTACAAGAGCTGTTTTCAGGGTTGTCTGCTAGTCAGTGTGAAAGGGGATCCTCAAGCCGACCATAAGACAAGTCACCAGCTGGGGAAAGTGTGATAATGTTTTTTATTAGCAAAACCAAAGCTTCGGGAGGTTGCGAAGAAAGAGCAGTTACAGAAGGTGGACAGAATTAGGCAAGACTCCGTGGAACGAAAACCTTATTTATTTTTTCTTTTAATTTATTTTTACTTAAATTCATTTAATATACAATGTTTTATTGGTTTCAGATAGAGGTCAGTGATTCATCAGTCTTCTATAACACCCCAGGGCTCATTACATCACATCCCCTCCTTAATATCCATCACCCGGTTACCCCATTCCCCATCCCTCTCCCTTCCAGCAACCCTCAGTTTGTTTCCTATGAAGAAGGAGAGTTCAACGGAAAACCTGGTTTATGGTGGGCACAGTGCTAGATGTTTCATACGTATTGCCTTACTTAATCTTCACAAAGCACCTTGGTATTGGTTGTATTTTCTCTAACAAAATGAGAAAACTAAGACCTGGTGAGTTTAAATAATTTGCCCACAGTCACATAATTTGCCCACATTGGTGCCGCTGGATTCCAATCCTGCTGGATTTGAACTATGTGATTTTGATGTCCATAACGTTCACTGTTCCATGGGATACAGTAGTAGATGACATTTGAAATAAACTGTGAAAGAGGGGAGGAGGTTTTACTTACTAAAATGAAAACAAACAAAAGCCCTGAAAGTAACATAGAATGTTTGAAAATAGATAAAAGAAAAAAAGCTAAACAGTTTTATCATTTCTTTACAGTCTTTATATATGCATATTTTGTGGTTATAAATTCTTTTATTACATTATAAAGCACTACATGCTTTAAAATTTTTAAATCATTTTTATATTATAAACAGTACATACTTTTCAAAAATAGGTTCAATACAATGAGGATTAAAAAGAGGAAGTCCACTCCTCTTCCCCTATTGAAAACACTCTCCTGGGGGTAACCACTCTTGACAACTGTTGAAAGTGTGGAGTAAAGTTGGTTTTTTTTCCTTTTCCCTTTAGCTTTTAAGTAATATTTCTTTCAGTATACTAGGTATCATTTCATAATCTGCCTATTTTCATTCCTCAGTGTGGCATGAGCATGTTTCCACTTAAGTATATGTAGACTCCTGTTTTAGAGTTTTTGTGAAACAAGTTGATACTTGCAGAGCACCTAAAAGAATACCTCACTCCTGTAAAGCACTCAGTAATTATTAGCTGTTATCATTGACTATTCTTTTTTTTTTAATGTTTTTCCTTTTATTTATTTTTATTTTTATTTATTTATTTGACAGAGAAAGAGAGAGCACAAATAGGGGGAGTGGCAGGCAGAGGGAGAGGGAAAAGCAGGCTTCCTGCTGAGCAAGGAGCCCCATATGGGGCTGGATCCCATGACCTTAGCCTAAGGCTGACACTTAACCGAGTGAGCTACCTAGGTGCCCCTGACATTGACTATTCTATTTCATTCTTCTAAGTGAGTGAGTATACAGTATTCTAGTTTATTTTGTAACCACCCAAATTGTCTTAGATTTTTGTTATTACAAATATAATTTTTGTGTAACTGCAAATTTTTCTGTAGGATAAATTCCTAGAAGTGAAATTCTTAAGTCAGAGGTTAAACATATTTTAGTTTAGTAGGATTCTGTCAAATTTCTTCCAAAATATTGTGCCACTTAACACTCTTCACTGTGTATGAGTGTGCTCATTTTTCTACATTCTTGCTTATTCTGGATATTAGCAGTCTTTTGCATTTTCCATGAAATGACAGGGAATAAATTTTTTTTTTTTTTTTTTTTTACATAAAAAGCATAGTGTTCAGAGATTTTTGTATCTTGTTTTTTCCCATTTACCCTAAGTCTGTTTTTACGTAGATAGGAATTTGATGCATGAAATAATGGAGGTCCCAGTTAGAAGGCAGAACATGGGTAGAAAGAAAGAGTGGTGCTTATTCTGGAAGTTAGTACAAATGGTATGTTGTCACTAGAGCATGGGAGAAAAAAAATCCTTAAAATGGGGTTGGGCTGAATAGTACAAAACATTAAATGTCTAAAGTTTTTGTCCTGAATTTAATTATTCCTGGGGGGCAGATGAAGGTTTCTGGGGAGAAGAGTGATATGATGAGAATTATATTTTAGGAAAATGATCTTGTGCTGGTGTGTAGGACAGATTAGAATGGAGATAACGAAATAGAGGCCAGTTGAGAGTGTTTCATTAATTTTGGTGACAAGTTATGAAGGCTTTGTGCTTGGAGTGATGATGGAATGGAAAGTAACAGATGTAATAGAATGGAGAGCAGAAGAGAGATGCAAAAGGGATAGGTAGAAGGCTAGTGGAAGAATCTGCAGAACTGGTTTGGAAACTGGTCTTAAAGAGTGTTTGGGCTCAAGTCTTGAGAATACAGGGTTTCGAGTATTGCTGACCAGTAATGTGTTGACAGGCCACCATTAGAATAGGGAAGTCAGTTGTAAGAGCTAGTCTGGAGGGAAAAATGATAATTTCATTGCAGACAAATTAAGCTTATTGTCATCCAAACAGAAATCTCTATAGAACTGGAAATTTGAATGAAAGCATTATGGAGATGTGGGGTGGGGCATTTGGAGAATTGGGAGATATTCTACGGATGAAAACTGAGGCTAGGGAAGTGATGATGAGCTGGCAGAGAAACATAGGGGAAAGGTTAAAAGTCTTGGGAATGGATATGTTCATGTATGAGGCATAAAGAGGAACCAGACTTAATTACAATATTTTTACAATAACTATTTCTAACATTTGACCTCAGATCTAGGTAGACTATCCTTTAACAGCCCCCAAAAGTCCATGCCCACTTTTTTTTTTTTTTTCCACCTTTGGTTCTTTTATTGCTTCTGTTCAAATTGTGTACCCTCGGAGCCCCTTTTCCTCCATAATGCCTTGTTTACAATTACTATGTCAACGTTAAAGGTCTGATCTGAAGTTATGGATGGCTTATTGGTTAAAACCTCTGAAGTCAGATCAGAGACCATACTTTTCACCATTCATTTGCTGTGCTTCTGATAAATGTCTTAATCAGTGCCCTGGTTTACAGTGGCAACAGTTACACCCCTCACACTTTCCTGGATTGTTTTGAGGAGTACATGCCAAATCGTTGACATGATGTCTGACATGTTGTAAGCCCTTGGTAATTGTTAGCTCTTCTTATTTTCTCCTTGTACCTCTAGATATCTACAATGAAATACAATTTTTTCCTATTCTGCTCCTGTGTGATCTTAGACCATAGTTTCTATAAACTACATGAGCTTCAGTGTCCACATAGCAAAAAAGCAAACAAACCAACCAGACTCCTCCCCCCAAAACCCAAAAAAACCTTTGTTTGTTTTTTTCCAAGGATTAGAGTTCATTTCTGTGAAGCACCTACTGTGATGAGTAGAATGAATTCAATAAATAGTATCATTTATTTATTATTATTATTACTTTTAAAGATTTTATTTATTTATTTGATAGAGAGAGATCACAAGTAGACAGAGAGGCAGGCAGAGAGAGAGAAAGAGGGAAGCAGTCTCCCTGCTGAACAGAGAGCCTGACTCGGGACTCAATCCCAGGACCCTGAGATCATGACCTGAGCCGAAGGCAGAGGCTTAACCTGCTGAGCCACCCAGGTGCCCTAAATAGTATTATTTAAATGATAGATTAATGGCATTTGCTTTTGTTTCATCTTTTAGTTTTGCATCTTTAGAGAAGGTGCCATTCCACCAAAATTGTACCTAATTTTGTTTTGAGGGTTATTGAGAGGGCCATGTGGAACGATCCAGATGAAAGCTCTCTATCATGTAATAAGATTTTTGCTTCCAGCCTTTTTTTCAGAGATGAATAAAGAAGATGAAAACATTGCTTGCTGAGGATGCTGTGATTAGGGGAATCAGGATTAGATTGTAGAGTTCCCCACTACTTTTTCTTTAGTGGTTTTCCTCTACCTTTCCTTTACTTTTTCTTGCTTTTACTTAAACTCGAAATTCTTTTTCAGAATTCTTTTCAACCATGTTAAGTTGTGAGACCTGACAGATCTCAGATTGGTGTTCAGTGTGCCAATTTTGGTGCCTCTCTGTTTTTTAGAACCATTTCTGAAAATGTCATAACTCCAATTGTTAATTTAAAAAAAAATCTTTTTTTCTCTTTGCTCCTGCTGTGCAAATGGAGTCTGAAACATTTTTATCTGAGGAAGTGGCAATACTTGACCTATTTTTCATTTTCTCTATAATTTGAGATTCTACTTTCAAAGCCAATTTTTGATGTAGAACTTTCTGTGAAGATAAAGCAAATTGCTGGAAAGAAGGGGAGCACATTTTCTGAAATATTTCAGAAGGCTTGAACAAATTAAATGCAGATGAAAGAAATATATGAAAATCTCACTTGTCTAACCACAACAGTGTTTGGAGGAAATTAGCACATACTGGTGATAAGGAACTTTAATAGTGATAATAAATAATGGCAGTTACCATTTATTGACATCTTGATGTTTTTAGGCATCAAACTAGTTGTTTTAATGTCCATTCTCTCAGGAGCTTTAGTTGTATGACAGATCTCTACATTGCTTTTTAGACTCCTAGACTCAATGTTTTGTTCTTTGTTTTTGTGTTTGTTTTTTGTTTTTTAAATTTTATTTATTTCTTTTTTTTTAAATTTTTTAAAGATTTTATTTATTTATTTGACAGACAGATTACAAGTAGGCAGAGAGGCAGGCAGAGAGAGAGGAGGAAGCAGGCTTCCTGCTGAGCAGAGAGCCCGATGTGGGGCTTGATCCCAGGACTCAGAGATCATGACCTGAGCTGAAGGCAGAGGTTTTAACCCACTGAGCCACTCAGGTGCCCCTAAATTTTATTTCTTTTAAAGATTTTATTTATTTATTTGACAGAGATCACAAGTAGGCAGAGAAGCAGGCAGAGAGAGAGGAAAGCACGCTCCCTGCTGAGCAGAGAGCCCAATGAGAGGCTCAATCCCAGGACCCTGAGATCGTGACCTGAACTGAAGGCAGAGGCTTTAACCCACTGAGCCACCCAGGTGCCCCTTGACCTATTTTTCTGAAATTCTTTTCCACCTAACTCTGCCACTCTATTTCTACCTCTTTCCACCTCTAGCCCTAGGCCCTCTAGGTTTTTGGTCACAGGCCTATCTGGTTTACCCTAGATCCTGCACAAAATGCTGATGTTACAAGTGTGCTGAGTCCCAAATTAATTTCCAATTCAGCTTGGAATTTTAATTCCATTTTCCAAGAGAAGGAATATTGTAAATGGTGGTTCTGTTTCTAGGCCCAAAGCCTAAAAGTGAAAGCATGTTTAACTTAGAAATTAATTGAGATATTTTTCTCTTACAACAAAGGAAAAGAAAATAATGCCACTGTAATTCTAGTAATAAATAAAATGAAAACTATATTGAGTGAGAAGTTATTTTCTTTGAACACTGTGGAATGCAGTTGATGGAAATTCTGAAAGTGTTTAGATGTTTCAGGGATTGCCGTGTTTTTGTTGTGATTAATTAAAAATATATTTTTTTCTCATGCAGAAGGTCACTGTGAGAATGCTTATTTATTAGTTTCTGTTTAGGTTCACAAATGGAATAAGAGAGAATAAGACATTTTTATCGAATAAATACATCTCCCATCTCCAAAGTCCTCCCTGTTGCTTGGCTTATTTTTCTTCGGTTCTAAGAACTCTCCTACTGAAATTCTCAATACTCCTAATTTAGAGCTTGATTCAAGGCTGAAACTTAATGGTCTGTATATGCTCTAAAGTAGCATTTTTCAAACTGCAGGTTAAGACCCATTGATAGGTTGTACAATAATGATTCAGTAGGATAGATAAAATCAACATTAAAAAAAAACAAAAACAAAAACAAAGTAAGGAATAGAAAATGTAGGAATTTATCCCAAGAGGTAAAGGTAAATAATGTCTCTTGAAATGTTTGTTGGGTCATAATGTAAAAATATTTCTTATTTTTCTTACCCGAGTATGGTAGAAAATTACATAAATTCACTGCATGTAGCAAAAACAAAAACAAAAACCCCCAAAACAAATAAACCTCAAACCAACCTTTTCTAAATTATTTAAATATTTTATAGTGAACCCTTCTGGTTAAGTTTTTTTTTTTGTCTTGTTTTGTTTTTTGTTTTTAAACAACTCATTTCCCATAATTAAGAAAACCTTGTTACCTCATAGCTATGCTTTAAGACTCTCACTGTGTGGGCACCTGGGTGGCTCAGTGGGTTAATGCCGATACTTTCCACTCAGCAGGGAGCCTGCTTCTCTGGCCCTCCCTCTCTGTCTGCCTCTCTGCCTACTCGTGATCTCTGTCAAATAAATAAATGAAATCTTAAAAAAAAAAAAAAGACTCTCACTGTGTGCTTGTATTCATATCTTGGTAATGTAGACTGGGTGTTACTGGGCTGAGTTCCTGCAATTTTTGTGTGCATGTTAATTTTTGAACTTTTTGATGCCTTAATTTAAAATGAATGACTAACAATGAGAGCTAGAGCTTGATTGCAGTATAACTAGACTTGATTAGTTATTTGCTAGCTTCATCATCTGACATGTTTTTAAAAGATGTGCTTTCCTCCACTTCTTCTTTTCCTCAAATGTTCTTGGATTGACACAATAAAAAGACATTAAATTACTAACTTAAAAGAAATTCTTAACAGACTCCTTATTCTAATGAATTTCTTAACCTAAATGTTTTCCAATTGGATTCTTCTTATTTTGTCTGAATTTTATCTTTGCTTTAATTAAATATACTGTCTTGATTCATATCACTTGCCTCTGTGGTCCACAATCACAATACTAATTAAATATTCATGCAAGTGCAAGAATTTGGTATTTAAATAAAAAAGGGTACATTTGTTTTGAAGTTTTATCTTTGTGTGGGATGTGTGTAGAACATGGTATAAGCCGTTAGCATCCTTTATTACTAAATGCCTGTTTTTCTGGCAGGAAGGAAAACTATGTAAATATCACGTTTGGGAATATTTCAGTTAGAGAATCAGAATAGATTCTCTTTTAATTTTTTAAACTAATCAGTCTATCTTTGTCCTGGGATGACAAAATGCAAATTATGATACTTTTATTTTCTATATTGTACTCACCACCGAATCCACTGTCAAATGTGAATATAAAAACTTTAAAGAATCATACAAAATTGGTGTGAGTTTTTCAGTGCTTGAAGACCTCATAAATGAATATAATACAGTTCATTATCCATATTACATAATTTTAACTTAAATGTCTCATGAATAACTCCTTATTCTCTTTCATAACTGTGCAGTCAGTTGGCATAAGTTGGCTAATGAAAGTATTTGAAAAAAGGTTGTTTCTTAAATCATTAACTGGAAAATCATCAGTAACCATTGTAATGCAAATAGAGCTTCACCCTAAAGGGTCAGCATCTAACCAAGGACAGAGAAATTGCTGGTTTACTTCCCTCCCTCACCTTGTTTGTTACATTTTCCTCATGATTGACAGGTGGTGGGCCTTGGTCACTTCCCTTTCCCAGTTTACACATCTTGCTTTGATCATTCCTGATATCCTTTCCTAATTGGCTCTCTTTCTTTTTTTTATTATTTTTTTAATTTTTAAAATTTTTATTATTTTTTAAAATGTGTTATTTATTTGAGAGAAAGTGAGAGTGAGAGAGATCACAGAGAAGGAGAGGGAGAAGCGACTTCCTACAGAGCAGAGAGGCAGGGCTCCATCCCAGCACCCCGCGATCAGGACCTGAGCCAAAAGCAGACCTTTAACCGATTGAGCCATCCAGGCACGCCCCCACCCTTGACTTTCTTAAAACCATAATGTTAGGCATGAAGATGATCCTGAATTTATTCTGGTTCATTTGTTATATTTCACAAATGAAGACGCTGAGACAGAGATTAAGTAACTGTATTGACGTCATTCAGCTGCACAGTGCATAGCAGAGACTGGAAATCATGTCTTGTTTCTGCTTTCACCGGACAGGAAGTCAGTGCCAAGTAATTATTTGCTAAACTGGGCTGACTTTTCACCTATACCATCCTTTAGTCGAGTGGCGCATTACTGCATTTAATCTTCATGATAATTTGGCTAAGTTCACTTGGTTAAAACTGTGACCTTGATTCTCTCCAGCAGATCTTGCCTGGTCCTCAAATTAGGTCTGCCCCTGACAAATGCACACGAATGTCATCTTTGAATAGAAAAATTCCCGTACCGCTCCATTCTTTAGTGCTCCTTTTCTTTTTTCTCTCAGTTTCATTGAGAAGTGATATAGGTTACTGTATATGTTTAAGACAGTTAATTCCAAAATATTGTTTCCTATAGTAATTAACCATTTCCAAATTTACCTTTTTCTTATGACTCTAGAGAAATTTTGTGCTTCTCTTATATTATACATTTTTTTTTCAGATGCTTTTGATTTGTTTATTTGTTCTTTTTGTTCATCCTTAAATGGGAAAAGCTCTACCTAGATTTGATGTTTGAGAAAAGATAGAGGAGTATGTGGTACCATTGGATCCTATGCTATCCTATCCTATCCTATCTGCTTGATAGCAACTGGTGGAAAGTGCAGGGCTGGTTGAAATATGTAGGCCCCACCGTAATTTCTGGTGTCCAGCAGGAATTCCTTAGTTTAGTGCTGGTTCAGTATGGGGTTTGTAATTTATGTGATGACGAAAGAGTAATGTACTCTAGTGATTCTAAGAGTGCTTTTATTTTGTCCCTTTCCATCTCTGTGGAGGAGAATGAGCTGCTTCGTGGATTCTGCCCATTTGTAGCCTCTCCACAGTTGACTTTTCTTGACGGCTATGTAACATGTCCCTGCCATCTTTCTCTAGCCTTGTTATGTGCAGTGATTAGAAGGTTCTGAATATATGAACGAAGTAAAGTGATTGCTGTAGGCCACAAGAGGGTGGGACTGACATAAAGTAGCTGGTTTTCTGTTTAGGTAGATGGTAAGAGGCGGAGAAGAATATTGCTTGGACTGACCATTGTGTTTCTTAATTCAGAAGTACCCGGGCTGTGGGTAATAGAAATACTGTTTCTTGCAGTTGGTTCTCTGTTATCCGCAGTTTTCAGTATAGCAAATTAAATCATCCACCCTGTCATGATTAATTTAATGGGAAATTGGGAGAAGTCATAATATATGAGACCTATTTAGGTGACGGTATTTAAATCTGAAGAAACATTTCTTACTTATTCTTCAAGCTTCCTAGGATAAAGTAGGATAGAACCTTTTGCTTTTAGTAGACTGGTTTATTATTACAAATCATGCTAACCAAAGCTAACATTAATTATCTTTGTCAGACTTTGGGTTGTGTCTTTATTTCTTTGTATCTTCATTTTATTAAATCAACTTGAGAGGAGGGTATTAGTTTCCTAATTTTTCAGGTAAGCAAGTGGAGGCATAAACGTGATTTGGTTAAGGTCTCATAACTGGTCATTGGTAGAGCCAAGATGCAAATCCAGTCACACTTCACATATCATTCTTTTTATTACATACTTCTTAAAATATGGTTAGCTGTCTGTTGAAAGCAAGCAGCCATCTACAATTACTATTCTGTGGTATGAAAGCTTTATATTTTAATTATGTATGAAAATAATATGCTTTTAATCTTCTTTTTGAGATGGCAGTTCTTGGATTTACCCTTGGTACCTTCGTGTTTGTGCTGCTCATTAGTTCTGTGGCTAATTATCCCACTGGAAAAGTAGGAAGGTCATGCCATGGAATGGTTCCTGAACACGGCCACACGGCACGCCCCGATCCTATTCACAACATTTCAGTGAGCCAAGTGACATTCAGACCAGGAGATCAGATTGAAGGTACTGTGCTGGGATGAACTATTTGCGTTTTGAGTTTCACTCTTTTCCTGTACATCAAATCTGTATTACTGAGGGATTTATACAGTTTCATTTAAATCTGTTCACCTGTTTTCTGTAAGATGCCACCGTCTCATACTTTCTATAAGATACCACTGTCTCATACTCATTTTGCATTTAACTGCTACTGATGACTAAATTATGTAAGTGGTATATCTCCTCCCCAGTCAGAGAAGATTTTTAAGTACGCTTTTATCATAGGTTAATAGATCTTTTTTAACAGTGCTATTGACTCAGAAGAAGAGGAAAATAAATTTTCTTTTGTCTGGTTTAAGGTGTAATAAACCCTTACTCTTCTTGGTACAGTGTAAACTCTTCTGTTTTTCTAATTATTCTGGTGAAATAAATGTAGGCTGACTTAAAGGTGTGTCTATAGCAGTGTTTTACAAACTATTTTCTGCAATTCTAGAAATGCGAAATATTAACAAACTCTGACAAAAAGAATGTATGGAAAAATAAGTTTGGAACCCTATGTATTATATATCATGTACTTTGGAGAGTTTTGTCTTACACGTAGGATGTGAAAGGCTTTGCAAGTTTTCAGTAAAGAGACAAGTATTTACTTTCAGTCAGCATTTTTCAAACCAGTTTGGCCCTGTGGACCGCTCCCTGACCGTCACCTACCACTCCTTCCCCTGCCTGTAGAGTGGCTATTGACATCTCACAGAGTGAATGTCCAGTGGAACACAGTTTAGAACTTCTTCGTCTGTAGGATAGTTTCTACCATTTTCTCACCTGGTGCAGTTTTGTATATGTACGCCAGATTCAAACTGTGAGTGCCTCCTCTGAACAGTTTCCTTGTGGGGATGTTGCTAAGACTCTTGAACTATCTTTTCTTTTGTTTCTCAGTTACCTTGTCAGGACAACCATTTAGAGGCTTTCTTTTAGAAGCACGGGCTGCTGAGGATTTGAGTGGCCCTCCTATTGGCTCCTTCACATTGATTGACAGTCAAGTGTCACAGCTTCTGACCTGTGAAGATGTACAGGTTTGTGTTATGTTTGAAATCTGTCGGTTTTCCGAGGTTCTTTTCACTACAGCATGGTGGTTGTAAGACACACAATGACATTACCCATGTATTGCAGACATCTAAACAGATTCACACTGATCAAGCTTTCTCTCTCATTTTCCTATCTGCAATATATTTTTACACATCAGCGTCCTAGAAAAGGCATTAGCTTGAAGAGTTTTGATATTTTATGTAGTATTGACTCTTACTATATTGGTTATAAAGGGTGTTAGTATTGAAGATGGGATTCTAGAGTGGAACAGAGGTCTAATTTTTGTCATTCATTCCTTCATTTAATAAGCATTTATTATGCCAGGAACTGTTCTGGTGCAAAGAGATATGGTGATGAGCAAGACTTATTCTTGTTCTTTGAAGAGCTCAGAGCATACACATAGGGAGAACATACGAACATAGGATGTATGATACAAAAGTAGAACGTAAGGGTATAGGACAGATACGCAAGGAGAACACGTAAGACTTAGCTTAGAAATGCACAGGATAGGTAGGAAGCGAGGCAGGGAAAGTCACACACAGGCTGCAGGAAATTGAGAGAGAGCTCCTTGGGAGGAGGTAGTCTCCACATCCGGCCTCAAAGAATGAGTAGGAATTTTCCAGGTGAATGAAAGTGGGAAATGAGATTGTCCAAGGGAAAGAAATCCCTAAAATATAATATATGTATGTGGAGGCAGGACTTTTTTCCTTTGATGACTTTTCTGCATTCTCTTTGTATCAATTAATGGAAGGAATATAAATTTATAGTATAAATGAAATAAGGAGCAGGCTCTATATAACGTTAGTGTACCCAGTGTTCATAACCCTCTGCAGTTCTTAAATTTCCATCGACTCTACTTTATTCACAGAGCTGGCTACCAATCTGGTGTCCATTAGCCGACATGTATTTGTTGAGTTCCTGAGTTCCTCTTCTTAATGAAACTGTCTTTACCAGGGTGTTAGCATCACACAGTGATAGATTACTTTGCAAAATGATAGTAGTTCCAGCCATGCTCAAATATTGAGTGGCTGAATGGTCTTTCTTTTCTATTTTACTTCAGGGATATGCTGTGAGTCACACAAGTTCATCCAAGAAAACAAAAATTAAAGTCTATTGGAATGCTCCAAGCAATGCTCCGAATCACGTAAAGTTTCTGTGAGTAGGAGGGCTTACAAATGTGCAACTAGTAAAATTGAAACAGTAATGGTCTGGATCATTTTTGATACCTTTTGGACATTTACCTGTACAGGAGAGGTTTGCTGTAGTAATGACACCACCTTAACAAGACAAGTAGTCTTTTACTTTTTTGCTTGTTTTTTTTTTTTTTTTTCCTAGCACAGGACCTGGAACCTAATAGACACTTAATAGACATTTGTTGAATGAGTGAAGTATTGCAATGCCTTAACACTAAGAGGCATCAATTACTACTTGAGTCTATGTATAGTGTACAGACTATTACATTTTTTTTTATTTTCTCTTGTCTTAATATGAGAATATGAAAAAAAAATCCTGAAGTTTGGGTGACTTTTTTTTAGTGTTACAACTTGCAGATTAGATTGTCAGAAAAGTAAGATGGTGCATGCCCTCAGAATAACGAAATTCAGTAGAATTAGAAGTCCTTCCCCCTTCTATCTGCAAGGGTAAGTGGAATGTTATAAAGCAGTGTAATGATTCCTTAGTGGTGTTAGAGACATATATTTTAAGGAGAATTACTCTCCTGGCATGTCTCTGTTTTTTGTTCTACTTGGTACACAGGTCCCAGCACACAGTAACACAGCTTTGCCCCTGTCTGTTGTGTGGAATGTGGAAAGGGACTGTGACTCCAGTAAGAGTTGATGGTCACCTATGTAGCATTCTCCCTGTATTTCCCTGCTACACCTGCTCTGTGGAATAATTTGAATAGTGCACTCTGAAATAGGTAGTGACAGTAGTATGTTCTTTATGTGTCAGGGAGTAGAAATCTGTGCAGTTTAGTTCTTAGTTCTGCATTCAGGACTGCTGTATGTCCAAAGAACAGACAAGGGAGAGAGGAGAAGAGAAGAAAAGAAAGCTCAAGAGCGAGCAAGAGACCAAGGGCAGTAAAAGTTCACTTAGTGATGAGGTGGAAGAGTCATAGAGTTTCACACTAAACTAGTAGTACTATTAGGTAGTATTAAGTTGGGTGTCCCTACTTTACTCCTTTTTTTTTCCCTATTTTTTTTTTTTTCAGTTTGATTATGATGGGCCACAATCAGGGTTCTGTTTGATCTCATTTGTACTGCATTTCAGAGTCACAGTTGTTGAGAAGTATAAAATCTACTGGGTGAAGATTCCTGGTCCTGTAATTTCACAACCTAACGCACTGCCTTTTACCACACCGGAAGCTACAGTAGCCCCTTTGTCCACATTACCTCCGGTCTCCCATCTAACCAAATCAGTAAGTGACCTTTTTATGGTTTCGACAAATGCAGTCTGTAATAATGGTATCATTAGGGACTGTGGTTCTTGGTTGGCGAAGCGTATAGAGAAGTAGCTGTACTGGGTTGTGGTAGCAAGTTTTTGGGACTTCCGCAGGACATCTGCAGGATATCTTCATGGTAACATTATGACTTGGAGGTCAGAATAAAGACAGTGCCAGACCCTGCATGTTCGAGGTGTGGATCTGATATCACTCAGAGTCTCTTCTGCCAAATAGCAAATGTGGAGAGGAAGATTAAAGCTTGGGCTAAATTTAGACAGGATTTGGAGGAGAATCTTGAAATAGCGATGGAACTCTTGGATCCGATTTCATGAAGGCCAATGAGTACTGGGGGATTCTCTGTGCTGAGCTACAGAAACTCTTCACACACCCCTCAGGCAGAATTCCATTCAGGCCCCCTGGTTCAGAAGAATGATGACGGAAGAAAACATATTTGGTAAAGGATAATGCATATGGGAAACATTAGGAAAGTTTCACTGAAAGAAATTCTGATGTTAGACTTCCTAATTCAGAAGTCCGTTAAATGAAAAATGTCTTAGAGCTGGTGATTACTGTTGAAAGAAAAAGCTTGGGCTGATTCCCAACTTGTCTACTTTATGTGTGACTTTGGACAAGCTATTTAATTCTCAAGAGGTCAGTTTCTTTACCTAAGAAATGAGAAATCATAATATCTAGCTCTTAGTATCATTATGAGAATTAAAGTAATGAATGTAAGATTTCTAACTGATTTGCACTTAATAGAAATTCTGTAAATATTAGTTCCTTTTTTCTTTTCCTTCTCTTTTTAAAAACCTTTTTATAGCTCTTTGTTCTTGTAGAGAAGACTGAGTAAAGCACTTGTGATCCTGTGTAATGTCTCACTTTGTTTCCCTTCTACATTTTGCAGTATATGATGATTTTATTTGACTACATTATTATGAATTTTACACCTTTTAAAAAAAGATTTTATTTATTTATTTGACAGAGAGAGCTCACAAATAGACAGAGAGGGAGGCAGAGAGAAAGGGGGAAAAGCAGGCTCCCACCGAGCAGAGAGCCCAATGTGGGGCTCGATCCCAGGACCCTGGGACCATGACCTGAGCCGAAGGCAGAGGCCTAACCCACTGAGCCACCCAGGTGCCCTGAATTTTACACTTTTGACCATACAATTAGATCTTTTATTTGCACTAGTTCTGTTTACTTAGCCTCTTTTTTTTTTTTTTAAGATTTTATTTTTAAGTAATCTCCATGACCAGTGTGGGTATTGAACTTACAACCCTGAGACCAAGAGTTGCACTGCACACTCCACTGATTGAACCAGCCAGGCACCCCTCAGTTTAATTAATCTTAATGTTTAGTTTCAAAGCTGCTTTAGGGTAGTAAATGGCCATTTTGGACCTGAGCTTCCTGGTAGGAATCTACTGATAGAATTATCTTTCCATATATTCACATAAAAGGCATTTGTTCTCGGAGCCTTTATGGTATCTCTGCACCAGGTTTGTAATCCTGATTTTAGAAAGGCAGAGTCACGAGATTATAGCATTTGTAGAGCTAGAAGAGACCTCAGGGTTCAGTCTCTGTTGTGTAGTTGGAGGATGCAAGAGAGACAGGCAGTAAGTTCTTTAGCAAATGTGATGAATTGAAGGGGAGAGCAGTGATCAAAACCCAAGTTTGGTAGTGGCTTGCTCTTTCCACTCAGTGACTTTTCTTTAAGTTCCTGTGAAATAATAAGAAATATATATATTGGTCTCTGCTGTGTTTCCTGCTAATATTTGGCCATTGACCCCAGTACCTGATACAGAGCTCCTAATCCCTTGTAATTTGCTGAGTGATAGGGATACCTTTTGTTCTAATGAGGTAACTCTGGGTGGGCTCCTAGATGGGGGCAGGTCTCCAGAAAGACCAGCCCATGCCTTTCCACCCCACTCCTTATTTTCCAGAGTTGAGAGGTGGGCTGAAAATTGAGTCAACAATCCATCATGCCTCCATGATGAAGCCTGTATAAAAATCCCAAAAGTATGGGGTTCAGAGAGCTCCCAGGTTGCTGAACACATGGAAGTGCTGTAAGGGTGGTACCTTGGAGAGGGTGTGGAAGCTCCATGCCCCTTTCCACATTCCTTGCCCTGTGTGCCTTTTCCATCTGACTGTTCCTGGGGTTTCATCCTTTAATAATACACTTGATGCACCTGGGTGGCTCACTTGTTAAGCATCAGACCCTTGATTCTGGTGCAGGTCATGATCTTAGGTTGATCCAGCCCCACATGGGCTTTGTACTCAGCAAGCAGCCTGCTTGAGCCCCTCCCTCAGCCCCTTTTCCTGCTTATGTGTGTTCTGTCTCTCTTTCACTCTGTTTCTAAATAAATAAATAAAATCTTAAAAAAGAAATATCACACTGGTAATCTAGTAGGAAAGCTGTGTTCCTGAGTTCTGTGAGCTATCCTAGTACATTATCAGACTCGAGGAGTGGGTCATGGGAACCTCCAGTCCTCTCCAGTGGGAACCTGGAACTTGTGATTGGCCTCTGAAGTGAGTAATCTTCTGGGACTGAGCCCCCAACTTGTAGGATTGAACACTAACTTCAGGTAGATTGTGTCAGAATGGAATTGCAATGTGGGACCACGATTGGTGTCCACAGAGAATTGCAGAATTGGTTAATGTGGGAAAACCCGCTACACATTTGGTGGCCAGAAGTATTGGTAGAGTAGAAGAAATGAGAAGTTTTTTTTTTGATACAGTTCCCATTAGATCTAGTTACACAGTGTTTAACCCACAGAATGGGAGAAGATATTTGCAAATGACACTATAGACAAAGGGCTGATATCCAAGATCTATAAAGAACTCTTCAAATTCAACACCTAAAAAACCAGATAATCACGTCAAAGAATGGGCAGAAGACATGAACAAACAGTGCTCCAAAGAAGACAAAACAAATGGCTAACAGACACATGAAAAAGTGTTCATATCATTAGTCATCAGGGAAAATCAAATCAAAACCTCATTGAGATACCACCTTATACCAGGTAGAATGGCCAAAATAAACAAGAGAGTAAAAAACATGTGTTGGAGAGGATGTGGAGAAAGGGGAACCCTCTTACACTATTGGTGGGAATGCAAGTTGGTGCAGCCACTTTGGAAAACTGTGGAGATTCCTTAAGAAATTAAAATTAGAGCTTCCCTATGGCCCTGTGATTGCACAGCTGGGTATTTATCCCAGAGACAGTGAAAAGAAGGGCCTTCTGTACCACAGTGTTCATAGCAGCCATGGCCACAGTTGTCAAACTGTGGAAAGAGCTAAGATGCCCTTCAACAGATGAATGCATAAAGAAGATATATGGTCCTTACACAGTGAAGTATTATGCCTCCATCAGAAAGGATGAATATCCAACTTTTGTATCAATGTGGATGGGACTGAAGGAGATTATGCTGAGTGAAATAAGTCAAGCAGAGAAAGTAAATTATCATGTGATTTCACTTATTTGTATATAATGTCCTCCCATTATGAGAAGGAAAGGAAAAGTGAATTGGGGTAAATCAGAGGGGGAGATGAACCATGAGAAACTATGGACTCTGAGAAACAAACTGAGGGTTTTCGAATGGAGGGGAGATGGGTTAGCCTGGTGATGGGTATTAAGGAGGGCATGTATTGGGGCACCTGGGTGGCTCAGTGGGTTAAGCCGCTGCCTTCAGCTCAGGTCATGATCTCAGGGTCCTGGGATCGAGTCCCGCATCGGGCTCTCTGCCCAGTGGGGAGCCTGCTTCCCTCTCTCTCTCTGCCTGCCTCTCTGTCTACTTGTGAGCTCTCTCTGTCAAATAAATAAATAAAATCTTTAAAAAAAAAAAAAGGAGGGCATGTATTGTATAGTGTACTGGGTGTGGTTGATAAACTGAATCTTGGAACACTGAAAAAATTAAAGAAAAAAAAACTCTTCTGAAATATACCCTCACAGCACCTTTTCACAAGATGACTGTACATTTGCTCTGTCAGATTGTAGAGCTGACATTTTTTGATAATATTTCTCTTTTTTGCTATAACAAGGAGCTCTAAATTAAGTCATTGTAGGTTGTTCATGCTTCTTCTCCACTTAATTGTTATTACTATTATTTAGAGTGGTGGTATATATAGGAGTAACCATTTTTTCTAATACTGTTTTAATATCCAATTTGAATGGTGGTATATATAGGAGTAACCATTTTTTCTAATACTATTTTAATATCCAATTTGAACCTGAATTCTAGAAGCAGAGTCCAGGATCTAAATATAAAAACTTGCTAAGAGTTTGTCTGTTTGCTTTTTAGAAGTGCATTCTAAAAACTCAAGGATACACTTTAGGCAAGAGTCAGTGTGAACCTAAATATTCTTTAAAGTGTTTTTCAAAATTTGCTAAAAACCTCGCTCCAGAACTTAATTAATGTGAAATATTTTGTGTATTAAAGTCCTTTTAGTACTCTTCACATTATAGTCCAACTAATGTTGTGTCTTCCAGGTTTCAATTAAAATTAATTAAGTTTAAAAGTTCACAACCTAACTACTGCTCTGATCATTTCTAATTTGGATTGTGTCTTTTGTCTCCTACTTTGAATCTCTATTATGAAAAGATACTTTTGTGAAAATTTGTGCTTCAAGTAGTGGCTCTTTTATCATGGTGAAATGAACTGCCTTGTCAGTAATTAAGACTTTTTCTCCCTGTCATTTTTCTAGTTCAGTGCCTCAGATTGTGGGAACAAGAAGTTCTGTGTTAGGAGTCCTGTGAACTGTGACCCAGAGAAGGAGCACGCCTGTTTCTTCCTGTCCTTCACACGAGATGACCAGTCAGTGGTGGTTGAAATGAGTGGGCCCAGTAAAGGCTATTTATCCTTTGCGCTTTCTCATGACAGATGGATGGTTTGTATCCCTCACTTACATAAGTGATCACGAAAGAGGGAGGCTAATCAATGGCGGTGGACTTGTTTGTTCCATGGTCAAATGATCATACTTAAAATGGGGAGGGGGAGGGGGAGGGCAAGACACAGTAACTTAGAGGAGATGCTGACTTAAACACTTTTTAAGGTATATCGTGTTTATAACAGTTGTGCAATTATATAGCTCTAAGAACAGTCCATCCTACGGAGAGTTCAGAAAATTGCTCTATAGCCGGTGGACTTGCCCCTGTATCTTTCTGTCTGTCTCTGTGATAAAAGCAGGAAGTGCGGTTAAGAAAAGTTGCTGTGCATAAAAGTCTTACGTTGTTTGTGATGCTTTTCCAACACTCATTGTTTTCTCCAATGGCCAGCAACCACAGCGTGAGTTGCTGCCTCAGTGTCTCCATTTTGGTAGTCATCGATCGGTACATATCCCGGAGAATGACACCTGCTGTGTCCAGGCATAAATACACCTTCACTGGAGGCTCCTTTGTCAGATCTAGGGAAGGCAGCATTTGTGTTTTTTTTTTTTTTTTTTTTTTTTTTTAAGATTTTATTCATTTATTTCACAGGCAGAGCACAAGGCAGAGAGGCAGGCAGAGAGAGAGAGGAGGAAACAGACTCCCTGGCGAGCAGAGAGTCCGATGCAGGGCTCCATCTCAGGACCCTGGGATCTTGACCTGAGCCAAAGGCAGAAGCTTTAACCCACTGAACCACCCAGGCGTCCGGGCAGCATTTGTTTTGAGCTGATTCTCCCTCTCCCCTGGTAGTGCTGGCTGGATGGAATAGTTCTGTAGATGGCAGCCTTGTGCCACGGTGTGGAAGAGCAGAGTGCTGCCAAGGCATCCTGATCTCCCCGAGGGAAGGCCAGAAAGTGTGGGCCAGGACACGTTCGAGTCCTGTTCAAAGCAGAGTTGGCAGGAGGTCAGGGATGACTACAAATGGAGAAAGCCTTTTACTTCCATGTTAGCAAAGTCAACAGGGTCTTTCCTGTCCGGTTTTAAACTTAACATCACTTCTTTAGGAAATCCTATTTCAAAAAAAGAAAGGAATGCTGAGATTCTGTACTAGAAGAACTAATATTTCCCTAAAAGTGTACTCTGATCATATTGGTCCTTGTAGGTTGCTTGGAAGTTTTGCAGGAAGCCAGGGGTAAAAAATTACGCCAAGGTATTTTACTATATGTGTCTGCATATGACCTAGATGTTTTACGATATAGTCCTTGAATGCTCCCATTATTCTCTTTCATTAGGCAAAATGTATACCTTAAACTTAGGAGAGATAAGATATGTCATATGCTTTTATTTTTTATTATTTTTTTAGAGAGGGGAGGGACAGTGGGATAGGGAAAGAAAGAATCTTAAGTAGCTCCATGCCTAGTGCAGAGCCCGAAGCGAGGCTCTTATCTTATGACCCCAAGATCATGACTGAGCTGAAATCAAGAGTCGGGCGCTTAAACGTCTGAGCCACCCAGGTGCCCCAGATACATCATATGCTTTTAAAAATAACATATAAGAAATTAAAACTCTTTCTTTTTTAAAGTTGTTTGTTGGGGGGCGCCTGGGTGGCTCAGTGGGTTAAAGCCTCTGCCTTCAGCTCAGGTCATGATCTCAGGGTCCTGGGATCGAGCCCCGCGTTGGGCTTTCTGCTTGGTAGGGAGCCTGCTTCCCCCTCTCTCTGCCTACTTGTGACCTCTCTCTCTGTCAAATAAAAAAAAACCCAAAAAACCAAAAAACCTTGTTTTTTGGGAAGTTTTATACTTGATTGAATGATGTTACAATAGTTCCAAAACATTTTCCCCATTTCCCTGTGTAACTGTCATCAGACCTATAGCATTTTTTTTAAAAAAGATTTTATTTATTTATTTGACAGACAGAGATTACAAGTAGAGAGAGGGACGGAGGTGGGGGGAAGCAGGCTCACTGCTGAGCAGAGAGCCCGATGTGGTGCTCAGTCCCAGGACCCTGAGATCATGACCTGAGCCGAAGGCAGAGGCTTTAACCCACTGAGCCACCCAGGTGCCCCAGAGCTATAGCATATTCTTTTGGGTATTTGCAGTTCTGGCCAAAATGAACCAGGTTTGGCACCTAAGGTAGATGACGAGACTGGATTAAAAATAAAATGGAACTACACAGCAATAAGAAAAGAAGGTGGTAGTGCTTGTTGTGTGAATGGGATGGAACTGGTTATGATGGAAATTCTGAAGATGGGCCCCCCAAGGATTGATTAACAATGGTGGTCTTGTTGGAAATTAGTGTCTAGCTTCATCTCTAACATCAGTGCTCATTTAGATATGTGCTCCAGTCCCTTAACTAAAAAACAGTCACTTTAGACCCAAACTTTATGCAGCAGTATATTCATATTTTTCTTTCTCTGGTCACAGAAAATCTGTCAGCGAGAGGAAAAGACACTACTGCTCCTCTGGGCGTGGTGATGAGGAGCCCATAAGTAGACCAGTTGTTTCTTTTCTAAGTTGTAGGCATAGATGGCACAAAAGCATTTGTCTTTAATTCAAGATATATTTATCTTACTTAGAAATCTTATGTTTCTAGTATAGTACTCATCAAAAAATGTTTATAAAAAAGACTTAATTATGCAGGTGCCGTTGATTTACAGAGCAATCTTACTTAATGATTAAAATCATCTGTACACCTGTTTGCCTAAATTGAGTGAAATAAATCATCCTCAGAAAATATTTTTAAAGTAGTTATTTCTATTTTTGGCTATTTCAAAAATTTTAGGATATTTTTATGATCTGCTCTTTCTTTTCAGTACCTAATATAAATTTAAATACAAAGGTATCTGATGCTATGAATATTAGCTCAATGTTACCTTTTTCAGTTTTACTTGTAAATTAATGATAACAATTGTTTTGGTATTAGGCTTTGCCATTAAAATTGATGAAGAGTATAATTTTCCATATTTTTGCTAACAATGACTTGATAATGTCTGAATTTTAACTACATTTCAAAGCACACACATATTCCCTATCTCAGATACTTTATTAAATGATATAACGTACATAAATAATACTGTATATTCTTGATATATTTTTTCCCAAACTATTTGAAAGTTGAGTTATAGATATATCATGACATTTTATCTTTGGAATTTTTAGCAAGTATCTCCTAAGAACAAGGATGTGCTCCTATAATTACCATATCTTGATCACATTGAGAAAACTTAACAATGATATAATAATTATATGCAATATAGTCTATATTCCAAATGCTTCAGTTGTCCCCATATAGTCCTTTATAGCTATTTTTTAAAAATATTTTTATTTATTTGACAGACAAGCAGGCAGAGAGGCAGGCAGAGACAGAGAGAGGAGGAAGCAGGCTCCCTGCTGAGCAGAGAGCCCGATGCGGGGCTCGATCCCAGGACCCTTGGATCATGACCTGAGCTGAAGGCAGAGGCTTTAACCTACTGAGCTATCCAGGTGCCCCTTTATAGCTATTAAAAAAAAAATTTCTGACCCAAGATCCAATATATAATACTATATATTAGCTTCTTTTGCCTTCCTTCTCCTGCCCAGTGTCACCTTGCTCTGTACATAATTTCTTTCTTTTCTTTTTTTTTTAGATTTTATTTATTTATTTGACAGACAGAGATCCCAAGTAGGCAGAGAGAGAGGAGGAAGCAGGCTCCCCGCTGAGCAGAGAGCCTAATGTGGGGCTCCATCCCAGGACTCCAGGATCATGACCTGAGCCGAAGGCAGAGGCTTTACCCCACTGAGCCACCCAGGCGCCCCTGTACATAATTTCTTAATGTTCAGTTCTAGAATGTTCCCAATTCTGGCCTCTATTGTACTTCAGATTGGAATTTCCAGTGGCCAGCTGATCTTGTCCTGATGAATGTTCCTGGATGACACTAACTGTCATCTGTAAAACTGAACTTAATATATTCCCTCCTCATATTTCTTGTGTCCCCCATTCTTGGTGATCAAAACTAGTAGTAAAAAAGCAGTTACCATTATTGATTCCTTGCTTCTTTTCAGATACCGTCCTGGGCAATTTATAGACTCTCATTCATTGCTGCCGCCGTTGTCTTTGTGTTCAGGGAATTTGGTTGTGACTTAGAGTCTTTCCTTTTATTCACAGCTATAAAGCTGTTTTTTAAAAACAAATTCTGACCCAAAAGCCAGTCATTTATCACTCAATACCTTTAATTGTTACATCTCTTTCATCTGTTATCCTGACTGTTTTCTAGATTTTTTTTTAGTCTAATTCTGTAGAATGTCCCACAGTTTGTACAGTAGATTCAGGTTCAGGTTTTTGGCACAGTACTACCTAAGGGGGTTGTTTCTATCTCAGTGCATCATATCAAGAGATGTGTAATGTCTGATTATTCCATTATTGGTGATTCTGTGTTTCATCACTCGTCTCTGTCAGATATTTCCATTGTGAAGGCGTATTTTCTCTTTTTAATTAGTAAGTCATCTGTGAGGTGATACTTTGATGGTGAATATTCTGTTCCTCAATAACATTTTACCAAATGATTTTAGCATCTATTGATGTTCCTTTCCTGAAACAGGTTTTACATTTGTGGTTGCAAAATGGTGATTTTCTAATTTATTTATTAGCTGGCATTCTTCTAAAAAGAAGAGCATTCTTGGCATCCACCCTTCACTTTTTGTGAAACAGTATGGACTGATGAATTCCTTCGGTCTGTTGTGTTATGGTTTATCATCATCATTCTTCTTTTAGATGCTCATATTGACCCAAATGTGGCTCCTTCAAGCTGTGTGTGTGTTGCTGTTTTTTGTTTTTTTTTTTTTAAATGCCCTTTGATGTGTCTCCATTAGTTTTTTGGTGTGGGTTTGTTTTTTGGTGTAACAAAATGTCCATTCATCTTACGCTGTTATGCATTTTCATTTCTCAAAGGAGGTCTGTTCTCTGTTATAGGAATAATGTTTAGAAGTCAAGATTTGGGTGCTAGTGTGTTCATTGCTTTTAACCTTCCAGATACTTTTGATTCTGTCTTTGACATACTTCTTCATTCTCTTTTTTGCATTGTCACTATCTCTGACTTGGCTTACACTTTTATTGTCATTTCCAGACCATCACAGTGGCCTCTCACTAGTTTTTAGCAGTTTTATTCCATGTCATCTTTTTTTTTTTTTTCCTCCACATGTCATCTTTTAACAGTCACTGTTGTTTTCTTCCTGAGCTTCCATGGAGATCATCTCAATCCTGTCCCCAGAAACTTTGGTGAGCCTTTAGTAGTTATAGGAAAATTTTTTTTGTTTTGTTCTTTTTTTCATTAGCTTGGCTTTCAAAACTCTTCAAGGTCCATGTTGGAATTTCCAGGCTTACCATGTATATCTTTTTGGCTAACGTAATTACCTGTTTCCTAAAAGTTTCACATATTTTTTTGTTTCTATGTATTTGGTTCTGGAAGTTCCTCCGTTTAGAAAACTTTTCCTTTAATCTCAGCTCTACCTTATCCACGTGTATTTTTTATTCTCTAAGGCCTACATAATTATAATCTTTTCTGATAACTTTTTTTCCAGTCTTTTGGCTCTACATGATTTGTGTTTCCGTGGTACTTTGTCTAAACCTGTTTTATCATAATTCACATACTATTGTAACTATCTCTTCCATTAAAATGTAGTCTTTGGTTATAAGAACAATGTAGTCATCTTTATTTTTCCCACAATATCCACACAATTATTTTCTGAACAGAATACGTTCTAAATGCTTGGTTCAAGAGGAATAAATGGGAGAAAGAGGATCTGTCTGATTCAGAAACTTGGTGGAACTTCTTCCATGTGTACTTCCCTGCTCCAAACTTGGGGTTTTTAGAATTGCCTGGAGCCCAGGGTTACAAAAGCACCTTTTCATACTCTTCGCTGTAGAGTAGAGAGAACTGAGAGTACTTCTCCTTCCCCAACATTCTCTCCAGTATTGGAGAGTACTCTCTGCAGTGAGTTAGTATGGCAGTTGGCCCATCATCATTTTGCCTCAAAATCAACCATTTTGTTAAAAGCAAAATTTGTTTTAAATAAAAGAAGAGTTTGTATACCTCAGAGATGATAGTCTAGAAAATACGCCATTGTTCGTTTAAATTAGAGATCTGCGAACTTTTCCTGTAGAGGTCCAGGTAGTAACTACTTTAGAATTTGTGGGCATCTGGTCTGTGTTTTAAATACTAATCTCTGTGTGGTAGCACTGAAACAGCAAAAGACAATCCATAAATTAATAGGTGTGGCTGTGTTCCAATAAAACTTCATTTGTGGGGGCACCTGGGTGGCTCAGTGGGTTGAGCCTCTGCCTTTGGCTCAGGTCATGATCTCAGGGTCCTGGGATCGGGCCCCGCATCAGGCTCTCTGCTCAATGGAGAGCCTGCTTTCCCCTCGCTCTCTGCCTGCCTCTCTGCCCACTTGTGATCTCTCTCTCTCTCTCTCTGTCAAAACAAAACAAAATAAAACAAAACAAAAAACTTCATTTTTGGACACTGAAATTTGGATTTCATGTATTTTGGCTCATCATGATATATTCTTCTATTTAACAAATGGTTTAGATATGTAAACATCCTTCTTAGCCTGTGGGGTCTACCAGAACAGGCTTCAGACTGAATCTGGTCTGTATGCCATAGTTTGTTGATTGCTGGTTTAGATCACCATGACTCTTTGAGGTGGGCTAATTCTGATTTGAATAGAAGGTGTGTAACAGTGAATAATTGGTTTGTTAAGGTTATGAACTTGGGAGTTCTCAAAAGTGGAACTTTAAAAAAAAATTAAAATATGTTAGAATATCATTGGGATTCACAGCAAAGTTTATTTTAAGTTGTCAGTCGTGGCTTTGTTTAAGGAGTTTAGTGACTACTGCAACATATGAAAGATCTTGTTATATAGTTTACAGAGAATGGTTTAGAATAGGTGAAAGAACCAGAACCATACACAGTAAAGTGCAGATTATTTCTTTGTACCATCATTTAAATGTATTTTAAAGATTTAGTCTGTCCTCTGATAGTCACTTTAAGCTCTAAATTTAGAGCTAAGGAATATTGGAGACTAAAGGGTAGATAAGAATTAGACTGACAAAAAAGTGCTCCTTGAATTCAGACAAGTTGGTTTTAATATGTAGTAGTAAATCTCTTGAGTGTGGACAGTATTAGCAGTATCTGATTACAGTGTCTTCATCTTAAAAGTTACTGCCCCCTTGGGGGCGCCTGGGTGGCTCAGTGGGTTAAGCCGCTGCCTTCGGCTCGGGTCATGATCTCAGGGTCCTGGGATAGAGCCCCGCATCGGGCTCTCTGCTCCGCGGGGAGCCTGCTTCCTCTTCTCTGCCTGCCTCTCTGCCTGCTTGTCATCTCTCTCTGCCGAATAAATAAATAAAATCTTAAAAAAAAAAAAAGTTACTGCCCCAAACCCAATGTCGTGCAGTGTATTTATAGTTATGAAAATTTGTAAACACAGATACTTATTTACAAACAATGTTCATAATAAATTCAGTGAAAAAGGGTAATAGAACTGAGTATTTTTCTATTTGGGGTGAAAAGATGGGTATAATTACAAATAGGTTTGGATGAATGTACATGAAAGCTTTGACAGTCCTGTTTGAGTTTATGGGCATATAAACATGTTATTTTAATCTATTTTTACATTGAAATTATGTTGCTTTTGAATTATAACAATTTTTTTTATTTGAATAATATGTAATTGACACACGATGTTACATTAGTTTCAGGTGTACAATGTAGCGACTGGACAGTTGTTTTTTTTTTTTTTTTTTAAGATTTTACTCATCTATTTATTTGACAGAGAGAGAGATCACAAGTATGCAGAGAGGCAGGCAGAGAGAGAGAGAGGGAAGCAGGCTCCCCGCTGAGCACAGAGTCTGATGTGGGGCTCGATCGCAGGGCCCTGAGAACATAACCTGAGCTGAAGGCAGAGGCTTAACCCACTGAGCGATTGGACATTTTTAAACATCATGTTATGCGCATCACAAGTATAGCTACTATCTGTTACCATACAACACTGTTATAATACAATTGACTGTATCCCTGTGCTCTACCTTTTATTCCCACGACTTTACTCATTCCATAGCTGAAAGCCTCCATCTCCCACAGCCTCTCGCCCATTTGCCCATCTGTCACCCTCCTCCCCTCTGGCAACCATCAGGGTTGTTCCCTGTATTTATCAGTCTGTTTCTGTTCTTTGTTTGTTTATTCATCATAGCAAAATTATTTTAAAGTTATAAACTGGACAGCCAGTTCTTGGAATTCATAGTATCATTTAAGACTGAATCTGTAAATGATGTTTTAAAAGCATCCAACACCATTTGATTTGATTTCATTAGGGGTGCTTTTTAAAAACAAAATGTTGACATTCCTTTGAATTTTTCTCCTGTGCAAACGTTTTCAGGGTGATGATGATGCTTATTTGTGTATTCGTGAAGATCAGACTGTACACATACAACCTTCCCATGTGATGGGGCGAAGTCACCCTGTGATGGACTCCAGGGTAGGTGTGAAAATTCTGGGACCCTCCACCTGGTTTGTCTGCCTTTTGGCGAGGTGGCCAACAGTGGCAGAACTGTGCTGCAAGATAGCTCAGTTAGCAGAGAGCCAGAGAAGGAGTCTGGCAGCAGGCTTCCTTTCTTATAATACTCTGGGAGAAACTTTTCTATGCTTTATTTTATTTTAAAAATAGTATGTAAAAATATAAATTGTATTATTATAGCTATAGGTTTAATGTATTATTAATATCATATCATTTATATTTAACATCATATATTAAAGTATATATCTTATTTTTCTCTAAATTAATAAAATTATATTTTAGGTATACAACATGATGTTTTGATACACATATACAGAGCAAAATGATTACCACAGTTGTGTCCTCACAGACTTAATTAACTCTTTTTTGTGGTGAGAGCACCTGAAATTTATTCACTTAGCAACTTTCCAGTATACAATACAGTATTACTAAATACAGTCATCATGCTGTACGTTAGATCTCTAGACTTATTCATCCTACGTAACTGCAACTTTGTTCCCTTTGACCACTATCTCCCCTTTTCTACACTTTGGAAAAGCACCAGATAAGTTTCTCTTGTAGCAAAAGATGAATTCTTGCCTATGTCACCTAAATCCTTTTTTCACATCTTAGAAAAGAGTATATTTCTCGTCCAGTGAGAAAGAAAAGCGTGTAGGGCAGGGACCGGTTCAGTGCCTTGGTCAGTTGTCTTCTGTGCCTCTTCTTGGCATCTGTGCCACCGGTATTTCTGGTAGAGAAGTGTCCCTTTCCACGTGGTGGTTGGCAAGCACATGAGCTCTGACAGAGCAGTAGCTGTCGCCTAATGACTTCACACTCTCTGTAGAGCTTTCCCCAGGGCTTGGGACTTCTCCCTTGTTGCATATTACATTTTGGCCATGAGTGTATCACTTCCTAATTGTTTCTTCAGTGTTTTGATTTTGTGTCTGTGGCCAGACGGGGTTAGTGCATCTGCCAAAGTTTCTAACCTGGGTAGAGGACTTGTGGGGTTCCAATTCAATGTAAAAAATATTTTTGCCAAGTTGGGGATAAAGACAAACTAGGAGAAAATGTTTCTTATACTCCTCAGAGAGGAAGTAGGAAAACAACAATACAGCAGACAAAACATGCACAAAGGATCTTAGGGAAAGGATATCCAGCAGGTCAGGTCGATCATATTTTAGTTTTAGCAAATCTGTGGGAAGTGCTGAGAAGACCCATTGTGTATGTTTGTAGGACACTCTTGAGGATCTGGCTTGGAGGCTGGCGGATGGTGTTATGCAGTGTTCTTTCAGAAGAAACATTACCCTTCCTGGGGCTAAGAATAGATTTGATCTAAACACAAGCTACTACATATTTCTAGCAGATGGTGCAGCTGACGATGGTACGTATACTGATGAAAACTATCTTTTCAAGTTTTTCCTCTCTCTTCTTTCCTTTTCTACCTTTCCTGGAGAGACTGCTATAATTGCTCATTTTCTTAAGATATATATATATATATATATATATATATATATTTGTGGGTAAAGAATTATCAAAACCCCTTTTCATTTTTGCCTGACAGTTTGACTTTGGATGACATTCTCATTTTGTTTCCCAGGGAACTAGATAAAAGTAGTGTCAACTATGTTGTAAGGTGACATGCTTATGATAAAAATGACTTCTGACTGGCAAAGTGCACTGGGACCAGGAAGAACTATAAATACCTAGCAAGAAGCCATATCTTTGGGTTTCCCTAAGTGTTGTGACATTGGCAGATCCCTGGCAGGGATCCTGTTAGCAGTGGCTGTAGGAGTGTTGCAAGAGATACTGCTTTTGCAGGATAACCTGTCTAATGTGAAATTCATCTCCTTGAACCTGAGCTTTCTCTACGGAGGTGGAGGAGGGGTAGGGAAAATAGCTTCTGACCAACTGAATAAGGTGCTACAAGATCTCTCATCAAAGCAAAATGCCTTTAAATGCCCTGCAGCTGTGCTAGTCTCTGTACCACATCTAAGTGAATCTGATGTCAAGTGCAGCCCATGGTAGTTCTATGAGTTTGAATGTTTACTTTATCCTTTTTTTTTTTTTTTTTTAAAGAATTTTTCCTTTATTCTTAAGAAGACTGCCTGGTGGGTATTGTAATACCTATTAATAAGGATTATTAGATTTTGTTTAAGGTCTTGGCTGATGATGTTTTGAAGAAGTACAGGAAATGCCAAGGTAGTATGTAGTGACTCGTCTCTGGGGAGATAATACCGTCCCCAAACTTTGAGGATATACCTTTCTTTGAAAATGGCGAGAAGCTGGGCGGATGGAACGGAAGGTTAGGGGCTGAGGTAAAGGAAGAGGAAGAGCAAAAATATGGTGTAGGTAAAATTGTGAAAAGCCTTTGCATTTTCTATCATGTGGTTTTTGATTCTTTTTTTTTTTTTTAAGATTTTTATTTATTTATTTGACAGATAGAGATCACAAGTAGGCAGAGAGGCAGGCAGATAGAGAGAGAGGGACAAGCAGGCTACCTGCTGAGCAGAGAGCCTGGTGCAGGGCTCGATCCCAGGACCCTGCCTGAGCTGAAGGCAGAGGCTTAACCCATTGAGCCACCCCGAGGTGCCCCTGGGTTTTGATTTGATACTCTAGGTAAAGGGGAGATGATGGTTTTGAAGCAGGATAAACTGTCCACTCAGTGTTAGGAGAGAATTTAGGAATATTTGTAGATTTAGTTGTAGGTGATATGTGTAGTTATCTGAGTCAAATCATGTAGTCTTGTTTGCACCAGCAATAGCAAATATAGCTTGAAAGTCATTTCTTGGTAAGTGATATTAATGAAGAAAAACTACTCAGTGCTTCATGAGTGCCAGTGACTGGCTAAGCACTGTAGTTAGATCCTTCATTTTAATCTTAATAAAGATTATATTAGATATGTTCAGAGAGCACAAGCAGACAGAGAGGCAGGCAGAGAGAGGAAGGGAAGCAGGCTCCCCGCTGAGCAGAGAGCCCGATGAGGGGCTCGATCCCAGGACCCCGGGATCATGACCTGAGCCGAAGTAGAGGCTTTAACCCACTGAGCCACTCAGGTGCCCAGTCAACACTTTTGAATGTGGAAAATATAGGAATTGAATTTTTAGTGAGGAAAAGGGTCAACCTTTTGTGTTTTTAAAAGGATACCACTTAAGTAGAGGTAATTGTGTTTGTTGTTATCATAGCGGTCACTTACTGTGTGTTACATATATCTCGGGCTTCACAGAGGCTTTGTCAGTAGACATTATAGTACCCATTTAAGAGAAGGAAACTGGAATGGAACCTAGAAAGGCTAAGTAACTTGTTCCAAATTAAACAAGTAGCAGATTCAGAAATTACGCCCCAGACTGTTCCACTTACAGAAGCTGTGCTCTTTCCATGATACTAAACTGCTTCCTTTGGTGCCCAGTATGGTACAGGTGCTTCATGTATGACTACGGATGCAAATGGATACCTTCCATTGCTAGGGGATTTAGCAGTTTGTATTTATACTTAAAAAAACTCGACACTTAGGGGTGCCTGAGTGGCTCAGTTGGTTAAGTGGCTGCCTTTGGGTCAGGTCATAATCTCTTGGGGTCCTGAGATCGAGCCCCACATTGGGCTCCTTGCTCAGTGAGGAGTCTGCTTCTCCCTCTCCCTCTCCCCTTCCTCCCTGCTCTTGCTCGCTCTTTCTCCCAAATAAATAAACAAAATCTTAAAAAAAAAATCTTGATACTTAAAAAATTTACATCTTAAAGGAAAAGCAGTTTCATTTAAGTGGATGAATTCTATTACATAATAAATTATGTGTGTGTGGGAGGGGGATGTGTGACAAAGCCAAAAATTTCTTCTTAGGGTAGCACTGTAGAAATTGGAATACATTTTGATAGAAACAATATTTTAAGTGATAGTTCCAATATTTGCCTAGAAAACTCTAGTTCATGGATAATGTAGGTGTAGAATGGAGTATTGTATCTCCCTTTCCAGCTGGTGTTGCTATGCTGATGTTATGGTGGGGAGAATCTCTCTCTTTTGTGGTGTTTCCCAAAGTGTGGCCTCAAACAACCTATATCCTAACCAGTTGGAGGAACTGCTGGAAATGTAGATTCCCAAACTCCAGCTTTTAGACTCACTGAATCTCTTGTCATTGGTGATTGGAATCTGCATTTTTAACAAACATTCCAGGTGATTGTTTTATGTACTGTAGTTTGATAACTTACTACGCCAGGACAGGGTTCTCCCAAATAAGGTATATACATTGTAGGAGAGTCTAGAGGATACAAGGAGTAACGCTAGAACCTTCTATTTAGATTGATCTGATCTCATCTCAAAAATTTCGATTTTAATATATTTTACAGTGCTCATAATGCATTAAGACAATAGTACATCAATATGTTTATTAACTAAAGTATATGTATATCAGGAGCATAGATTCATTTTTTTTTAATTAAAAAAAATTTTTTTAAGACTTTAGGGCACCTGGGGTGCTCAGTCATTAAGCATCTGCCTAGGCTCCGGTCATGATCCCAATGTCCTGGGATCAAACCTCATATTGGGCTCCCTGCCCAGTGGGAAGCCTGCTTCTCCCTCTCCAGCTCCCCCTGCTTGTGTTCCCTTTCTCACTCTCTCTTTCTCCTAAATAAATAAGATCGAAAAAAAAGTAAAAAATAAAAATATTTTTAAAAAGATTAAAAAAGATTTTAAAAAAGAGAGCAGGGGCAGAGGGGAGGAGAAGAGGGAGAGGGAGAGGCAGACTCCTTGCCAAGCAGGGAGCCTCATGGCAGCCCAATTCCAGGACCCAGGATTGTGTCCTGAGCCAAGGGTAGATGCTGAACTGACTGAGCCGCCCAGGCGCCCCTGGACTTTTTTTTTTTTTAAATAACTGGTGTGCAGAGCAAAAAAAGCAAAACAAAACCTTAAAAAAAAAAAAAAAAAAAACCCCAAACCCAAACCTAGATATTACTGCTTTAGGGAATAAACTTTCCATTACCCTTGTGTTGGGGAATAAAGTATTGCCACATAAATCATTGTCTCTTCTGTTATCTAGTTATGTGTATGTGAACCAGGTATAAATTGCACTCTGCTTAAAAGCAGTGAGACTTTGTGAGGTTGAAACCATTTTTCAAAGCAATCATAAAACTCTGTAACCCATATAAATGTAAAAGGTACACAATTGCAGTAAAATCCATTTAAAACCTTTTTCTAATGCTATCTTCACCCTCCCTCCCCCAGAATGCTGACATTGTCCTATCATGAAATAAGGAGTCATGGGAAATGATAGAACTCACTTGGGTGCATAAGTAATTCACAATTAGGAAATCTACCAATTTAAATAATTCAGGAATTGGAGACCCTGTCATCGCATGACTGGTTATTTTAACAATTTAACAAATTTAAAAATTTAATAGTTTAACAAAATGACTGGTTTAACAATTACATCACTTAATATCATAGAGTCTTGTACTAAACACGAACTCCATCTGCCTTAGAGTAGAAATCCAAGATTATGATGGAGCCATACAAAGGAATCCCAGAGTTATAATGGACTTCTGCCTTAATGAAGGTTAAGTTCTTGGTTAGCCCGTGGGTCTGCAGTGAATCAGAGTTTAAAAATACTTTCTTCCAACTTGCCTCTTAGGCTATTTGGACTGTGGTCTGGTTTTCATCACCACAACTCTGCTAATTCAATATAATTCTCAATAGTTATTGTCTTTTTCTTCTTGACTCTCTTCTCTAGGTATTCATTACATAAAGCTTTTTTCATTTTCTGCTTTCTCTCTGATCTTCTCTGTTATAAACAAGCCATGATATAATAGTATTTGTGAAACAAATAACCAGTTGTCCTGAAACCATTTTTTGAATAGTTCACTTTATCTCTGCTACTTCAAAAATCCTCTCTATTTTTTTTTTAAAGATTATTTATTTATTTATTTATTTGCCAGAGAGAGAGAGAGAGAGATTACAAGCAGGCAAAGAGGCAGGCAGAGAGAGAGGGGAGAAGCAGGCTCCCTGCTGAGCAGAGAGCCCGATGCGGGACTCGATCCCAGGACCCTGAGATCATGACCTGAACCGCAGGCAGAGGCTTAACCCACTGAGCCACCCAGGCGCCCCCAAAACCCTCTCTATTATATGCCAAACATCTATCAGTAAATCAAACTATTTCTAGCTTATTCTTCCATTAATTTATTACTGTAGCAGTTGAAATTACAGTAGCTTTATAAAAGGTTATGAATTGTGGTAGAGCATGATTCCTCTCCTGGCCTCCTTTTCAGCAATTCTTGCCTCTTTGTTGTGTATCTGTTCTACTAGATAAACTTTAGAAACACGTGTCAGATTCCATTGAAAATCGTATTCGGTTAGGGTTAGAACTGCAATGAAATTTTAAGTAAATTTTGGGAATAATCGACATCTTTGCAATAGTGAGTCTTTTCTATACAGGAATATATTGGATAAAATCTGATGGTTTTCTTCAGGTCTTCGTATAGGTTATATATTTTTTGTTACTTTGTTTCTATGTATTTTATAGATTTCTAATACAAGCTCTTGTGTGGTTATTTTTCTTACACTTTCTAAATTTGTTGGTGTATAGGAAAGTTACTGATTTTTGAATATTTGTCTTGAATTTAGTCATCTATTTTGCCAGTTGATTTTTGTTGGTTTTTCTAGATAAAGTCTTATCTTATGCAAATAATGACAAGGTTCAGCAGTCCTTATTTTTTTTTTTTTCTTGTTTCATTGCATTGTTTACTTTGTTGTGGAAATGGAAAAATCAGACCAGGGAGAGATCAGTTGACACTTGGAGAAGTAGGAGAACTCATTTATTTTACACCCACAGACCCCGATGAGCTTGTGCTCAAAATTCTGGGCCACAGACAATGGAGTTATAGAGTTTTAAAGGGGACTGCAGGCAGTCAGGTTCCAAGGGCTAAGCTGACTGCTGGTAGGTGGGTTTAAACCATGGGAGCAGGGGTGGGGGCACTGCCTTAGTTGGGAGCAGTAGTGCGAGGAGCCTGTGGTGGGAAACCTGTTTACAGAAGCAGAAGCAGCTGGTTATCTCTTGCTCCCAAAAGGGCTTCTGGTTATCTCTAGCTTATTGTTAGTAACTTTACATCTTCTGGGGCCATCTGGCCTGGGCCTGCTTGGTAATTCTCCTCTTCAACTTCTCCCAGAAAAACGTGGATCAGTAGTGGTGATGTGGCAAACATTTTTGTCTTGTTCCTGGTTTTGATGGGAATGCTTCTGATATTCAGTGTTGTGTCATGTTTGTTGTATTTTTTTGGTGGATGTCTTTATGGTGCTTAGAATATTATCTTTTCCTAACTTTTACAGAGTTCTTGACATGAACATGTGCTGAATTTCATCTGATATCATTCAGGCAGCAATTGAGATAATATTTTACCATTATTTTTATAGACTTCAGAATTGCAGACAGTCCTCTCTCAGGGTAAACTTTGCTTGGCTATGTTTTATAGCTCTCTTAATGCACAGTTGATTTAAATCCCTAATATTTTATTTAAGCTTTCTGTATCTATATTTGTAATTGATTTTGGTCTATGGTTGTGGGAATGTGTATGTGTGTGCACATGCATGTCTAGTTTTGGTTTCAGTATTATGCTAATCTCATAGAATGAACTCTAGAAGAGCTTATTAAATAAGAATTTTTAAAGTTAAAAAAATTTTTTAAATTGTGTGTTAGAACTCATCCACATAATAACTGTCTGAACCTTTAGGGATTAATTTAAAAAATTCTTCTATCATTAGTACTCTCCAGTTACTACTACTTCTTTGGTGAAGTTTTCTAATAAGATTTTTCCAGAAATTCATCCATTTCATTTAGATTTTAGAATATTTTTGGCTTAATTAAAGTAGTGTGTAGCATTTTTGTATAATTTTAGAGTATCTTCTGTATCAGCAGGTGTGCTACCCTTTTTATTTCTAATACTGTTTGTGCTCTTTCTTTTTATCTTGTGGTTGGAATTGCCAAAAACTCAGTCGATTTCACTGGCTTTCCATAGACTTCATTTTTTAACTTACTAGTTTGTTAATTTCTACCTTTATTTTTAATCCATCTTCCTTTCTGGTTTTCTGGGGTATATTTTGTTGGTGTAAACACCTCTTGAATTAAATGATGACTTCAATACTTTGTGTTTTTTTTTTTAATAAATGATTTTTAAATGATAAAAACTTCTTTTGAATGTACCTTGATTGTATCACATTTTTTAAAAAAGGATTTTATTTATTTATTTGACAGAGATCACAAGTAGGCAGAGAGGCAGGCAGAGAGAGAAAGGAGGAAGCAGGCTCTCCGCGGAGCAGAGAGCCCGATGTGGGGCTCGACCCCATGACCCTGGGATCATGACCTGAGCCGAAGGCAGAGGCTTTAACCCACTGAGCCACCCAGGTGCCCCTCACATTTGTTTTGATAGGATAATAAAATCTTTAAAAAAAACCCCAAAAGACCAAAATGCTTTTGTTTGTCTTCTACCCACCCACTTTGTCCAGGTCCAGTTTCTGTTAGTTTGGTCTAAGATTCCAGATTTTTAAAAGTATTAGTATTTTTGAAGAATTATATTTGACATTTTCAGTGTTTTTTATATTGTCAGTGATCATTTTGACTTCATAGTGTTTGACTGGTTTCTTGCCTACCACCAGCTATTCCAGCATAACTTCTCCATTCTTCGTCCTCATGGTGATTCAGCTGTTGATTGGCTCAGTTATTTCTTTAACATGTTTCAAGATGATTGTGTGTACTGTGATATACATTTACATGGCTTTTGCATATGAGTGTCATCCCTGATGATATTTATTTATTTCTTCTCACCTTAAGAAAGACTGTTTTTGTGCCATGCCACTGTTTTTCCATTCCTTCTCTCTTGAGGAAGTAATTCTTCATTTCCTATCTTTGAAATTTCAGGTCGAATTTACAAGCACTCTCAGCAACCTTTGATTACATATGAAAAACATAATGTGACAGACGATCCGAAGAGCGTGGGAGGATCCCATTCTTTATTCCTTCTGAAGGCTCATGGTAAGTTACATGGGAAGTATTTTTACTACTTTGTGCAGGAAATTTACCTGATGACCCAGTGCTGGCTGGATTAGGAATGGCGGTGGGTATAATTTACCAAATGTTTATCAGTCTTCCATGTTTAAATATTAATATTTGCAAGTAGCCATATCTGTCTTAATGTTTGCAACTTTTTATTAAAAATGGAAAGTAGAGATAATTAGTGGTTTTAACCCTGGCTGTACATTAAAATCACTAATGGAGCTTTTAAGACATCCATAATTTTTCAAGAGTGCCCTAGTTATTTCTAACCTTAGCCAGAGTTGAGTATCTGGGTTAATCAATTTAATTTTTGTAGCACCTTAATTAGGCCATTTATTAAAATGAAGGCTTGTAATAGAAGAGTGCTTTGTGATTTTGATTGTCTAACAGTAGTTTGGCTTCAAAGATACAGTTTGGTTGAAGAACTGACCAGCATATAAGTAATTAAGGGTATACAAATTACTCAATGCTACACATATGATGATTTTAAACATGGAATGATTAAATGATTAAAATAATGAAATTAACCATGTTGGAAGAGCAGTAGCCTAAAACAAAACTCTAACATGCTCTGGTTCTGCAGATGAAAGTTGATTCCATTTGAAAAGTAGCCTGGTTTATTGTTGAAAAGATGGGATTCAAAAGTAGGGGAATAGTGAAGTGTATACTTGTATGGGGAGGGGATGTCCTTATTTGATATATTTATTTCCTTCATATTCTCCAGAGTTATTCTGTCCAGTAGAGTTTTCATAAATGCCATCATAGTTAAGCTTGAAAATAATTTTATTATTGGCAATTTGCTTCTACAAGTAGCTCCAGGGGGACAGTAATCGGATTCTGCACATAATCTGCCTATTTGTTTTTCACTATTTTGGAATGAGAAGTGAGAAGATGCTCGTAGACCTGCAGAAGGGCTGTATTATTGTCCTGGTTAAGGGTACAGTTGCTGAAGCCAGACTGGGTTTGATTCCCAACTTTGTAACCTTAGGCGAGTTACTTAACTTCTTTCTTCCTCAGTTTCCCCATCCAGCAAAAGTAGAATAATCATTATAACTACTGAATGGGATTGTTTTAAAGATCAATTAGAGTAATACATGTGAAGCACTCAGTGCAGCAAAAGTAGAATAATCATTATAACTACTGAATGGGATTGTTTTAAAGATCAATTAGAGTAATACATGTGAAGCACTCAGTGCCTGGCACAGGGTAGGAGTGATGGAAGTGTTAGCTATGAGAAGTAGTAGTGGTGGTGGTAGAAGCTAGGATATGCAGGGTATTTTTAGGTTATACTTCATGTTCATTGAATCTATTTCCTTAGTTGTTTTCTATGTTCTGAACATTTGGTGTGGTTTTTAAGAAACAGCTTGGGTTGTGATGTCAACCATTCTGTCTTTCCACCTGCAGGTGCCTTAATGTTTGTGGCATGGATGACTACCGTGAGCATAGGTGTGCTCACTGCTCGGTTCTTCAAATCTGTTTGGTCAAAGGCTTTCTTTGGTCAAGCAGCTTGGTTTCAGGTAGGCGGGAGAAAAAGTTGAATGAAATTTCCATATTATTTGAACATTGTGATATGAAGACATACGCAGTATGTGGGTTTTTTTCCCCTGTGTGTGTGTGTGTGTGTGTGTATGATTCTAGTTGTAGTTATGGAATCTTAATAATTCCTTCAGTTTGCCCTTTGGTTTCCTAACCAGTTGAGAAGAGACGTAAGATGCTTGGTGGTGGTCAAAATAGAGACAGCTTTATGAGGGTCAGGCCGGATTGGAGAAGGTCTCAGGGCCATGTGCATCCCTTTGTAACATAAACTTTGGGACCCAAAGATCTGACTTGAATGTCTATTGGCCGAGGTAGAGCCTGCAGGAGCATTCGTGCACTGCCCTCCCTGAGTGCAGTTAGGTCAGGGAGGATGGGAAAGCCGAAGACCGAAGTAGCAGGGGTTAATGCATTTCCAAACAGGGGCCTGTCCTGTGGTTGGTGCCTGCAAATGTTAGACTGTCCCTCACTCGCTAATCAAGATCATCTATCTCCTCTGTGGGTGGGAAGAGGAGCTAGAAGTGTTTCTTTTCATGCTGCCCCTTTGTATGGGATGAAGAGGCAGTTTCATAATAGAAAGACAAGAGTCAATAAGCCTGCTTCAAAACAGAGCAAAGCAAACCTTCCCTTTCGCATGTCGTGGACTATAGATGTGGCACGTCTAGTGGAAGATCAGTGCGTCTGTGCTGAGATGAAGGTACAAGTCTGCTTTTGAGAAAATGCTGCTTATTGAAACAGTTTGAACTTTGTAAGGGTATTCTTGAAACTTAATGTTGATATATGTTGGTAGCCTTTAAGACTTACCTTATCCTAGCCTGTTTTCTCACTATTGGCTGGTGGGGTCCATCTGTTTTATATGTTCTTCTACTGCTATGTGCCTTGCTCATCTCTGTCACTGGCTTTGATTTCTCCCTCTGCCTCTTTCTGTCTCATCTGCTCGTATGGATATTCCCAGTTGGAAAAATCTTTGTGTCTCCACTTTATCAGTTCAGTTCTCTACTGCCTTTCAAATCCGGATGTGTCTATGTGTAGTGTGATACATAGAGCGATTACGTGTCCTCCTTTCCCCGAGACGGTTTCTGTTTGCACCATTTATCCTGACATACTCAGTTGACAGTGTCCTTCCACTCGTATAATTTAGACAAGGAATTGACATTGCATGTACGTTTCTCTCATCTGCTCACTGTGTGCTAAGCTCCTTAGGAGACAGTATTTTCTGTTTCCTTGCTGTCCCAGAGTATCTGGAACAGCACTGTCCTTGGCGGTGGAACTTAACAAAGGAAGGAAATGAAGGACTTTTGGCAAGTAGGCGTGCTCCATGTGTGAAGCAGTCCGTTCCTGCTGCTCTGTGCAGATGAAATCATGGCAAATGCTTTTGAATGACGAAGATGGCAGCTCAGAGTTTAAGTTCAGTCATTTACCAAACTTTTTTTTTTTTAAGCTCAATGTAAATGGTGACTAGATGTTCATCGAATGCGTGCCTTCTGTGAATGCCACCCCACGGTAATGCCAACACCGTCCGCGTCCTCTTTCCTAGTTAATTGAATTCTCCTGGTGCCATTTCACCCTTGCAGGTGCATCGGGCGCTCATGTTCACGACCACCACACTTACCTGCATTGCTTTTGTTCTGCCTTTTGTTTACAGAGGAGGCTGGAGCTCGGTAGGTATCTCTTAAACAGGATGTTTCTTTCTTTCTGTTTTTTTTTTAAAGATTATTTATTTATTTGCCGGGGGGGGGGCAAGTAGGCAGAGAGGCAGGCAGAGAGAGAGAGGGGGAAGAAGGCTCCCTGCTGAGAAAAGAGCCCAATGTGGGGCTCGATCCCAGGACCCTGAGATCATGACCTGAGCTGAAGGCAGAGGCTTAAACCACTGAGCCACCCAGGTGCCTCTTAAACAGGATGTTTCTATAGAAATTCATTTTGATGTTGCTGTTTCATTCTCCGAAGAGAGCTTAAAAGATATTTCTGCATGCATCTCTCTTTCTTTTTTTAATCATCTGGCGACTGTTCCATATGGCTGGGGGGTCTGGGGGAGATCGACGTTGTCATTGCAGATTACTTGGTAATGAAATATATATATATGTATATATATACATTTAAGATTTTATTTATTTATTTGACACAGAGAGAGAGATCACAAGTAGGCAGAGGGGCAGGCAGAGGGGGAGGGGGAAGCAGGCTCCCCGCTGAGCAGAGAGCCCCATGCGGGGCTCAATTCCAGGGCCCAGAGATCATGACCTGAGCCGAAGGCAGAGACCAGACATCATGACCCACTGAGCCACGCAGGTGCCCATAGGCTGCATCCAATGTTATGAAGACTCCACATAGCTTGGGTGAATTTTCTCACTATGGAGCAGTGAAAATTCACAGTGTGATATCTAAGGAACATGAACACTGTAAGTGTTTTTCTCTAATACTATGATTGCCAGTAAGCTAATGACAGAGCAATGATATTTACTGGTATGCTCACTGGTGTATCTTAAGCACCCAGAGCAGCTTCTGGTATATAGTTAAGTCCTCAGTAAAGAATGAATGAATGAGGAAGGCTTACTGAGAATAAGTGATATACCTAAGGTCAGATCTGTGCTTCCATGACAGTTTTCCAATTTTATAGCTGGCCTGAATGCGATCTCAAACTTTAGTATTTCAGTTTGGACTGTTGTTATAAGGGCAAGATTGATAAATCATGGGTTACTAGGAAGCCTCCCTCCTGCTTTTTAGGTAGTTTCTGAATTGGTCAACCTGTTTTTTTTTTTTAAAAGGAAATGGTGATGATTTTCTGATATGAGCCTAGACAGCAGAAACTTACTTTATGCAGGTATTTGGGACAAGGGTATTGCTTATTTTGTAAGTTTTGTAGTTTGCAGTCTTTGCAGTTAGTGAATCGGATCGTATAAAGGGGAAATTATAATAACTACCTCACAGGCTTTTTGAGAATTGAGAATTAATTAGCTGAAAGAACTTAGGATTGTTCCCTGCACATTCTAAGCACATACCGGAATTTTATTGCTCTTGTTACTGTGGTTTTATGAAATAGAGACACTTTCCCTCTCCATGGTCCTGGTTATAATTTTATCCACATATAACCGAGGCCATAACTTGAGCGTGTTTTTATAATGTTCTTTTGTCAGCTTATCCTGTTGACCAAAGCTTCCCATCATGAGTAGAAACATCATTGAGTAGAAACACCCTTGTTCTAGATCACAGATTTTAGAGCCTACCCATGCATGGCAGTCAGTGACAACAGACTGTAATGTTCCCCCATCTAAACATGTCACAGGTTAGAGCATGTCCTTAGTCCCTCTCTAAGTTTTTAAGTGGAATAATTGTGCCAAGTGGTCTGACCCAACCATCTGCTGTTTTAAGCAGGCATGTGGCATCTCTAAGGGAGGAGTGGAGCTGACAGTGTTGAGATACTTTGCTGATGTTTTTTCTCAGGTTATCCCTCCATTCTGAACCAAGGACCTGAGATTTTCATGCAGTGGCTACCTGGGTTATTCATTCATTCAATGTTTATTGAGTGACTAAGGCTCTGTTAAGCAGTTGAGTTACAAAGGATCATCTAGAACCTTCAGCTCAGGGAAACACAGAGTTCTAAACAAAATTACTGTACATCGGGGTGATTGCTCTTGGCATGGGGATACTAACTAGTCGTAGGTGGGCTGTACGGGTGTTGGTAATCATCTAACATCCTGATGGGGGTGAGGCAGCACTCTGCGTGGACTGCACCACAACCATTTACACATTGGACACACTATTTGATATCTCTAAGCCTCAGTTCCCCATAAGTGGGGTAATAATAAGTGTCAAGCATTGTAGTGAGCATCAGTAATAATGTATATGAAGTACATGCCTGGTATATAGTAGGTGCTCAGTGAATGGTCCTGTTCTATTAGCAAATGTTTTAAGCGACAGAAAAACGCTAAGAATACATCATTTGTGCATCTTATTTTTAACTTGAGGATTTAATTTGCTGGGCGAGATCGAGACCATTAAAATGATGTAACTTTGTTCAGTATGCAGGTTATCATCCGTACCTTGGTTGCATAGTGACGATTTTAGCAGTTCTTCAGCCTCTTTTGGCAGCCTTCAGGCCTCCTTTACATGACCCAAGGTACTTACAGCTTTTCTGTATAAGTGGTCTTAATGTGGATATCATTACTTGGTGAACTAATTCCTTTTTAAGTAAAAACACTTTGCATTTTGTAAAATTCAGTGATAAACTATGTTTACTTTAAAGGGTTTTAAAACATATTTCAGATACCTAATTCCTAGGCAATAGGGGAAATTGCTTGCTTTTTATTCTCTTGGGAATTAATTGTAGTTCTGTCACTTCTGAGAATGCTGACTGGTTCTTTATTTGGTAGAAGGCAAATGTTTAACTGGACTCACTGGAGTGTGGGCACAGCTGCTAGAATAATAGCAGGTAAGTGATTGTGATGCCACTTACTCATATATAATTGCTGGTGGTTTATATTGCAGGTGGTAATTTGGCTTAAATGATTTTTGGATGTATTAGTAATTGGAGTAATTGGTTGTTGAGGAGAGATCAGCCTTAAACGTTGAAATCTAGAAAGTAATTTCTAGAGGTGACTAAGTCATTATTTCAGTGTTAAGTTTAAGGTTTTTGAAATGGCTTTAAAACTTTTTCTTCAAAGGCTCGTGGTTTTTTTTTTTTTTTTTTAGCATTTGCCTTTGCCCACAGAACAAGCTATGTTAATGGCCAAATGCTCAAGTTGAAGGTCATTTGTGAGTTGGGCTGAGGTGGGCTGGGGGTGTCCCAGCCTTCTGTCTGCAGGTCCTCTCCATGGGGATGGTGCCTTCCAGGGAAGGGTGATTTTCAGAAGTCAAGTATGGTTATCCAGTATTTTTTGATGCTTTGTATAATAAATACCTAAACTGATACCTCCTACGCTTACATTTTGATAGTCTTTGGGGGTTCTTCATGGAAGGAGGAAGATAGTCAGCAATGATTTCCATACGTTTCTCCCTTTCCTACACTGCAGATTTAAAAAACTTTTTGGAAAGTTTGAGCGTCTCTCTCTCTCTTTTTTTTTTTTTTTTTAAATATTTTATTTATTTATTTGACAGAGATCACATGTAGGCAGAGAGGCAGGCAGAGATAGAGGAGGAAGCAGGCTCCCTGCTGAGCAGAGAGCCCAATGCGGGGCTCAATCCCAGGACCCTGGGATCATGACCTGAGCCGAAGGCAGAGGCTTAACCCACTGAGCCACCCAGGGGCCCCTTGAGTGTATCTTTTTAAACAATTTATAGATCATAAGTATAATTTCCCATCTTACCGTTTCTCGTCTTACAATAAAAAAAAAGACTGAGTTTATTATTTGGTCTTAAACATTAGTCTAATTCATCTCATAAACTCTTTTGTTGTGTTTTACTTGATATAATACACACCCATGTACTCACATAATTACCTCTCTTGAGGGGGACTACATTTGAATAGATACATTTTTCTTATACATGTAGTGGCAGCAATGTTCCTGGGAATGGATTTACCAGGACTAGATCTTCCTGGCCCGTGGAAAACCTATGCAATGATTGGATTTGTAGCCTGGCATGTTGGGACAGAGATTGTTCTGGAGATGCATGCCTACCGACTCTCTCGAAAAGGTAACCTGCTCAAACAGCTATGTTATGTAGAATCACCTTTATACAAACTCCAGGAATGTAATTAGTTTGTAGATACTGATGGTTGACTCTTACAGGGTAGCTCACTGAAAATGTCTGTGGTGATTAGTCAGTGTTAGAACTCATGGAAATATTCTGCTCTTGTGGTTTTGATACTCATTTGAATTTGTGAGGGGAAAAAAGGTAATGATCTTAGGTTTTAGGGAAGAAGTCTTTTGTTATAAATACTTATTATGTTGCATCCTGGTCTGACTTGGAGCCCGTCCACACCGAGAATCCTGAATGCGTGGAGCTAAGAGAACCCAGAAGTAGAGGAAGAAGAGATGTCCAAAGTCAGCACAGGGCAGAGCTGCAGGCTGACTTTGCCTATTTGATAAACTTGCCATGTGCTAACAATTCGGTTGCCATCTACATCATATATAGCTAGCTAACTAGGCAAGTGGGATAGGGAAAACTTCTTTTGCCCAGCGTTTTCTTTTCTTTTTTCTTTTTAACTATTTTTAAATTTTTATTTATTTATTTTTAAAAAAGATTTTACTTATTTATTTGACAGAGAGAGAGAGATCACAAGTAGGCAGAGAGGCAGGCAGAGAGGCAGGCAGAGAGAGAAGAGGAAGCAGGCTCCCTGCAGAGCAGAGAGCCTGATGTGGGCCTCGATCCCAGGACCCTGGGATCATGACCTGAGCTGAAGGCAGAGGCTTTAACCCACTGAACCACCCAGGCACCCTTAACTATTTTTTTAGAAGATTTTATTTATTTATTTGACAGAGAGAGATCACAAGTAGGCAGAGAGGCAGGCAGAGAGAGAGGGGGAAGCAGGCTCCCTGCTGAGCAGAGAGCCCAATGCGGGGTTCGATCCCAGGACCCTAGGACCATAACCTGAGCCAAAGGAAGAGGCTTAACCCACTGAGCCACCCAGGTGCCCCTTACCCAGACTTTCTAATGGTAAGTCTGTATCGATCTTAGTGCCAAATGGACCTTAGAGAGGGTCAAGATACCTACAGCTATTAGGAATGGAGACATTAGTAGAGGCTGCGTGTCACTTTAAACTAGCTGGGCTTCTGAGCTGTGTCCTTTGTGTCTTTGGTTCCAGCCTCCTAAATGATAAGTTAAGGGGGACTTCTGAAAATAGGACCTTTTAGGTTTTGTTTTTTTTTTTAATTTATTTGACAGACAGATCACAGGTAGGCAGAGAGGCAGGCAGAGAGAGAGGAGGAAGCAGGCTCCCTGCTGAGCAGAGAGCCCGATGTGCGGCTCCATCCCAGGACCCTGGGATCATGACCTGAGCCGAAGGCAGAGGCTTTAACCCACTGAGCCACCCAGGTGCCCCAGGACCTTTTAGTTTTCAATCTAGGAGCCTGGACAACTTTTAGGAGGCTAGTACTAAATATCTATCCTGCCATTTTTGATTCACAGTAGAGTCACATCCATAGGGTTTCTGATGCCCACTGAATTATGGCTTGCTATTTAAAATATATATGTACTTAAAATGTTGTTTGTTAAAACTTTGATATGATGTTTACTGACCAGGAGAAGGGGCATATTTTAAGTCCCTTGACAAGTATGTTCTGTAGCCAGCTTGTCCCAATTTGTGAGAACCTTACATGTTCAGGAAGTTTGCAATGTTTGGTAGCTTGACATGGGAGAATATATATACCTGGAAATCAACAAATGCTACACATGGACTTTTTTTTTTTTTTTTTTTTGAGTTAGTTTACTGGCATACTCACGGGCCTTACAAACTTATATTGTTGTTTTTGACAGTTGAAATATTGGATGATGCCAGAATTCAGATCCTTCAGTCATTTACTGTAGCTGAAGCAGAAGTAAGTCCCCCTTTTCTTATTTATTGACACAAACCTTGATGAGAGTTGTTTCTTTCTTTCACGTCTCAATTTTTCTTCCAGGGTCATGCTTTTAAAAAGGTGGTGTTTGCAGTTTATGTCTGTGGGAATGTGACTTTTCTCATCATCTTCTTATCTGCAATCAACCGACTCTGAGCAAGCAAAGACCTTGGCTTTTGCAGACCAGATGATAATGATCATTAAGCCAAAGAAACTTGAAGCCTGTACTGACTGCCTGCGCAGCGTAGCATGAGTTCTGAATTGGAAGAGCAGCTCACATCTGCAGAGGAATTCTGAGGTGTGGTCTTTAGAAATCCTCTGTCAGCAGGGTTCTACGGACTCTAAAAAGGACGTAAAGTCTTTATGTGTGATTCTGAGCGTTACCAAGGAGGTTGTCCTTGAGGAGAAATGACTCTCAGGTATTTTCCATGATGAGATTTCTAGAATGCTGGCATTTAAGAGAAGAACTATTTGGAAAGACAGAAATGATGTCATTTGGAGGAAATGGAGATTGTATTAAGTTGAATATATTTTGGACTATAAAGGTGCTGTTTTAAAGAAAAATTTATGCTAGTTTATCTGAATGGTCTTTCTTAAGACTTTTTTGGGGGCACACTGTGTTTTTCAGTCCAGTTTTTTGAACATGTCCTTTTTTCTGTGTATTCTGTCACTTCTTTGGTAAAGGTGGAAATGGGGCTAACTCCATTTTATTAACATTTAAATATATTTAAATATATTATATACCTTATATATTAAATTATATTTAAATATATAACATTTAAATATATTATGAATATTATAATTTCTTTCTTAGCAGTGAAATACAAGTGTGCATCTTCTGCTTAAGACTGTATTTTTATATACAGTTACAGGGCTGAAAGGACATTTTATATATTAATTTTTTTGACTCTTAGGATTTACGTCCTAGCTTTTGGAGACTGTAGAATTGCATTTCAAAAGTAATAAAATTTACCCTTGTGAATATATTTAGCAGTTACTCTTCTTTCTTTGTAATAATAAATAATATGGATGGTTCTTTTTTTTTCAGAAGTTCCTGGTGCTGTAATGAATTAGAATATCAGTGTTATTCTGCTTCCTATTTCAATAATCTTTTTTTAACCGCTGGGTTTCATATTTGCTCTGGGGACTTCTTAGCCAGTGGGTGGCGCCATAGTATCAAAGTAATGCTTTGGTCCTGTTTCATTGTGTTGTTACTCATTTTTAGTACTTAGATAAGTAATACCATGGTGTGGCATTTCCCTTAAATTCACCAATCTTTACTTGAAAAGTTTCTGCCTTTTTGGGAAGTGTGAGGGGGTTGGAGGTGTGAGTTAGAAACTGAAATTAGGGACTGTTACTATTTTTCTGTTTACATTTCCATTTGTTTTCTACCCATGATTATTTGTAACAGTTGCTTGGTTGTTCCATTTACGTTCATCTGATGCTGTGACAAATGACTATATCTTAAGCAGAGGAAGCAAGCAAAACTGGACATAACTAAAAAAATATTTAGGAGGGCATATTTTATGTTTTAGGTGTTCTGTCTGATTGTCTTACAGTTTCTGCTTGGTCCAAGTACCTATTTTACATTTGGCGTGAATAATATCCTTGTCTGTGTATTCTACATCTTTAATGGGGTAAAACAATGTGAAGTTTCAGTTTTGTTCCTTATATAAGTGTTTATCGTACATAGCTTAGGGTTGAGATGTGAATCTTCTGTATTCATGTTCTGTGAGTGGCAGGCTATTATTTACAGCTTAAACTTTCCTTTTAAGTAGTTTCATTAAAACCATTTTTTTAATATAGAAAATTAAATGTGTATTAAAATATTTTCCTCTAGGTTTTAATTATAAGGGGCTTAAAGGTTAATAAATTACCTTTTAAATTATTAGCCAGCAAATAAACTTCTTTTAAATAAATTATAGTCTGTATATGCAAAGAAGACTTCCTTTGTTTCTTCTTTCCTTTTCATTTTTATTTATTTATTTATTTATTTATTTATTGCCTTAAAAAAAAGCCAACGTATAATGCAGTATTTGCTTCAGGGGTACAGGTCTGTGAATCATCAGTCTTGTACAGTTCACAGCACTCACCATAGTACATATCCTCCCCAGTGTCCATAACATAGCCACCCCATCCCTCCCTGCCCCACCCCCCCAACCCTCAGTTTGTTTCCTGAGATTAAGAGTCTCTTATGGTTTGTCTCCCTCCCTGGTCTCGTCTTTTTTCATTTTTTCCCTCCCTTCTGCCCATGACCCCTCCCCCCTCTCCCTGCCCCTCAAATTCCTCATATCAGAGAGATCATATGATAATTGTCTTTCTCTGATTGACTAATTTCACTTAGCATAATACCTTCTAGTTCATCCATATGGTTGCAAGTGGCAAGATTTCGTTTTTTGATGGCTGCATAGTATGCCGCATCTTCTTTATCCATTCATCTGTTGATGGCCATCTAGGTTCTTTCCATAGTTTGGCTAGTGTAGTTATTGCTGATATAAACATTCAGGTACACATGCCTTTTCAGATCACTACATTTGTATCTTTAGGGTAAATACCCAGTAGTGTGATTTCTGGGTTGTAGGGTCGCTCTATTTTCAACTTTTTGAGGAGTCTCTGTACTGTTTTTCAGAGTGGCTTTACCAACTTGCATTCCCATCAACAGTGTAGGATCCTCGCCAACATCTGTCCTTTCTTGACTGGTTTATTTGAGCCATTCTGACTGGTGTGAGGTAGTATCTCACTGTGGTTTTGATTTGTATTTCCCTGACGCCAAGTGGTATTGAGCACTTTTTCATGTGTCTGTTGGCCATCTAGATGTCTTCTTTGCAGAAATGTCTGTTCATGTCTTCTCCCATTTCTTCATTGGATTATTTGTTCTTCGGGTGTTGAGTTTGATAAATTCTTTAGAGATTTTGGATCCTAGCCATTTATCTGATATGACATTTGCAAGTATCTTCTCCCATTCTGTCAGTTGTCTTTTGGTTTTGTTGACTGTTTCCTTTGCTGTGCAAAAGCTTTGATCTTGATGAAGTCACAACAATAGTTCATTTTTGCCCTTGCTTCCTTTATCTTTGGCAATGTTACTAGGAAGAAGTTGCTGTGGGTGAGTCAAAGAGGTTGCGGCCTATGTTCTCAAAGATTTTAATGGATTCCTGTCCCACACTGAGGTCTTTCATGCATTTTGAGTTTATTTTTGTGTGTGGTGTAAGGAAATGGTCCAGTTTCATTCTTCTGCATGTGGCTGTCTAATTTTTCCATCACCATTTGCTAAAGAGACTGTCTTTTTTTCATTGGACATTCTTTCTTGCTTTGTCGAAGATTAGTTGACCATAGAATTAAGGGTCCATTTCTAGGCTCTCTATTCTGTTCCATTGATCTATGTGTCTGTTTTTGTGCCAGTACCACACTGTCTTGATGATTACAGCTTTGTAATAGAGGAATTGTGATGCTGCCTACTTTGCTTTTGAAATCTGGAATTGTGATGCTGTGATGCTGGAATTGTGATACTTTGCTTTTCCTTTTCAACATTCCTCTGGCTATTCAGGATCTTTTCTGGTTCCATATAGATTTTAGGATTATTTGTTCCATTTCTTTGAAAAATATTGATGATATTTTGATAAGGATTTCATTAAATGTATAGATTGCTTTTGGTAGCATAGATATTTTTACAACATTTGTTCTTCCAGTCCATGAGCATGTAAAGTTTTTCCATTTCTTTGTGTCTTACTCAATTTTTTTCATGAGTACTTTATAGTTTTCTGGGTACAGATTCTTTGCCTCTTTGGTTAGGTTTAATCCTAGGTATCGTATGGTTTTGGTGCAATTGTAAATGGGATCGTCTCTTTAATTTCCCTTTCTTCTGTCTTGCTCTTGATGTATAGACCTGCAACTGATTTCTGTGCATTGATTTTACATCCTGACACTTTACTGAATTCCTGTATGAGTTCTAGCAGTTTTAGAGTGAAGTCTTTTGGGTTTTCCTCATAAAGTATCATATCATCTGCAAAGACTGAGAGTTTGACTTCTTTGCCGATTTAGATGACTTTTTTCTTTTTGTTGCCTGATTGCTAAAGCTAGGAGTTCTGGTACTATGTTGAATAGCAGTGCTGATAGTGGACATCCCTGCTGTGTTCCTGACCTTAGAGGAAAAGCTCTCAGTTTTTCTCCCATTGAGAATGATATTCACTGTGGGTTTTTCATAGATGGGTTTGATGATATTGAGGTATGTATCTTCTAATCCTACACTTTGAAGAGTTTTGATCAAGTTTGAGTTGGATCTTTGATCAATAAAGGATGCTGTACTGTGTCAAATGCTTTTTCAGCATCTATTGAGAATATCATATGGTTCTTGTTCTTTCTTTTATTAATGTATTGTATCACATTGATTTGTGGATGTTGAACCAACTTTGCAGCCCTGGAATAAATCACACTTGGTCATGGGGTGTACTGTTGGATCCTATTGGCTAGTATTTTGATGAGAATATCTGTATTCTTGTTCATCAAGGATATTGATCTGTAATTCTCCTTTTTGGTGGGATCTTTGTCTGGTTTTGGGATCAAGGTAATTCTGGTTTTGGGATCAAGCTCATAAAATGAGTTTGGAAGTTTTCCTTCCATTTCTATGTTTTGGAACAGTTTCAGGAGAATAGGAGTTAATTCTTCTTTATACATTTGGTAAAATTCCCCTGGGAAGCCGTCTGGCCCTGGGCTCTTGTTTGTTGGGAGATTTTTGATGACTGCTTCAATCTTCTTACTGATTATGGGTCTGTTTATGTTTTCTATTTCTTCCTGGTTCAGTTTTGGTAGTTTATATGTCTCTAGGAATGGATCCATTTCTTCCAGTCATATTTGCCGGCATATAGTTGCTCATAATATGTTCTTATAATTGTATTTCTTTGGTGTTGGTTGTGATCTCTCCTCTTTCTTTCATGATTTTTATTTGTTTGGGTCTTTTCTCTTTTCTTTTTGATAAATCTGGGCAGGGGTTTATCAATCTTACTAATTCTTTCAAAGAATTAGCTCCTAGTTTCGTTGATTTGTTCCATTGTTCTTTTGGTTTCTATTTCATTGATTTCTGGTCCAATCTTTATTATTTATCTTCTCTTCCTGGGTTTAGGCTTTCTTTGCTCTTTCTCTAGGTCTTTTAGGTACAGGGTTAGGTTGTATACTTGAGACCTTTCTTGTTTCTTGAGAAAGGCTGTATTGCTATACAGGTTCCTCTCAGGACTGCCTTTGCTGCATCCCAAAGATTTTGAACAGTTGTGTTTTCATTTTCATTTGTTTCCATGAATTTTTTCAATTCTTCTTTAATTTCCTGGTTGACCCATTCATTCTTTAGTCGGATGCTTTTTAACCCTAGGTTTTTGAGTTCTTTCCATTTTTCCTCTTGTGATTGAGTTCTAGTTTCAGAGCACTGTGGTCTGAAAATATGTAGGGAATGATCCCAAGTACTGGTTGAAACTTGATTCGTTATCCTGGGTGTGATCTATTCTGGACAATGTTCCATGTGCACTAGAGAAGAAGGTGTATTCTGTTGCTTTGGGATGGAATGTTCTGAATACATCTATGATGTCCATCTGGTCCAATGTGTCATTTAAGGCCTTTATTTCCTTGTTGATCTTTTGTTTAGATGATCTGTCCATTTCAGTGAGGGAGGTGTTAAAGTCTCCTACTATTATTGTATTATTGTTGATGTATTTCTTTGATTTTTGTTATTTTTTTGTTTGTTTGTTTGTTTTTTTTAAGATTTTTTATTTATTTGAGAGAGAGATAGAGAGAGAGATCATGAGTGAGGAGAAGGTCAGAGAGAAGCAGGCTCCCCGTGGAGCTGGGAGCCCGATGTGGGACTCGATCCTGGGACTCCAGGATCATGACCTGAGCCGAAGGCAGTCGTCCAACCAACTGAGCCACCCAGGCGTCCCTTTTTGTTTGTTTTTTAAATATTTTATTTATTTATTTGACAGAGATCACAAGTAGGCGGAGAGGAAGGCAGAGAGTGAGAGAGGAGGAAGCAGGCTGCCTGCTGAGCAGAGAGCCTGATGTGGGGCTCAATCCCTGATGTGGAGCCCTGGGATCATGACCTGAGCTGAAGGCAGAGGTCTTAACCCACAGAACCACCCAGGCGCCCCTGATTTTTTTTTTTTTTTTTTTTAAAGATTTTTTATTTATTATTTATTTGACAGAGAGAGAAATCACAAGTAGGCGGAGAGTCAGGCAGAGAGAGAGAGAAGCAGGCTTCCGCTGAGCAAAGAGCCCGATGCGGGGCTCGATCCCAGGAAACTGAGATCATGACCTGAGCCGAAGGCAGTGGCTTAATCCACTGAGCCACCCAGGCGCCCCATGATTTTTGTTATTAATTGCTTTATATAAGTGGCTTCTCCCATGTTAGGGGCATATGTGATTTAGTGTCCTTCTTCATCAACTAGTAGAGTCTTTGGGTTAAATAATCTAATTTATCTGATATAGGGATTGCTACCCTGGCTTTCTTTTGATGTCCATTAGCATGGTAAATTGTTTTATACTCCCTCACTTTAAATCTGGAGGTTCCTTTGAGTCTAAAATGAGTTTCTTGCAGACAGCATATTGATGGGTCTTGTTTTTTAATCCATTCTGAAACCCTGTTTCTTTTGATTGGGGCATCTAGCCCATTTACATTCAGAGTAACTTGAAAGATACGAATTTAGTGCCGTTGTATTGCCTATGAGGTGACCGTTACTGTATATTGTCTCAGTTCCTTTCTGGTCTGCTACTTTTAGGCTCTCTCTTTGCTTAGAGGACCCCTTTCAATATTTCCTGTAGGGCTGGTTTGGTGTTTGCAAATTCTTTTAGTTTTTGTTTGTCCTGGAAGCATTTTATCTCTCCTTGTATTTTCAGTGACTGCGTAGCTGGATATAGTATTCTTGGCTGCATATTTTTTTGTTTAGTGCTTGGAATATATCATGCCAGTCCTTTCTGCCCTGCCAGGTCTCTGTGGATAGGTCTGCTGCCAATCTTTCTACCACCATAGGTTACAGACCTCTTGTCCAGAGCTGCTTTCAGGATTTTCTCTTTGTTACTGAGACTTGTAAGTTTTACTATTAGATGACAAGGTGTGTACATATTTTTATTGATTTTGAGGGGGGAATTCTCTTAGACTGGTGAATGAAATAGCACCACACACTTGATTTTGGTTGTATTTTGGTCTGTTAGAAAAAACTTCTTCTTAAAATTTTAAAGAAAGAATATCTTATATATATCCAGAAATAAGGGTAAACATGATAAAGGGATGGAATATGATTGTAAAGATGAAAATTAAAAAAGATTCTAAAAATGGAATTGATAAGAAGTTGGTTGAAAAAAAGAAAAAGAGGAAAGAATGTGATCAGGCTAGAGACTAGAACAAAGCCATGCACTAGATTTAGGGTATATTTTGATCTGTTAGAAGAAACTGTATCCCAAAATTTTAAAGAAAGAAAAACCTATATGTATACACAAAATAGGGTTAAATACAATGAAGGGATAGAATATGACTATAACAATGAAAATTTAAAAAGACTTTTAGGGGCACCTGGGTGGCTGAGTGGGTTAATGCCTCTGCCTTTGACTCAGGTCACAATCCCAGGGTCCTTGGATCAAGTTCCACATTGGACTCTCTGCTCAGCAGGGAGCCTGCTTCCCCCTCTCTCTATGCCTGCCTCTCTGTCTACTTGTGATCACTATCTGTCAAATAAATTAATAAAATCTTAAAAAAAGACTTTTTAAAACAGGTATTGATAAGATAAAATAGGTGAAAAACATTAAAATAAGAAAGAGGACAACGTTTAAAAATAGAATAAGAAAAAATAAAATTAAAAAAATTTAACTTTGAAAGACTAAGGAATCATGGGAAAATAGCCATGAATTCTATGTGTTGCTTTCCCCTAGTTCTGAAGTTCCATATTTCTGATTGATCTATTTCTCAGAAATTGATTATTTCTCATACAATCAGTGATTGTATTTCTCAGTGATTGGTCTTAGATAGATGTTCTTGCTAATCTTTTGGGGGGAGGGGCCTACTGCCATGATTCTCAAATGTCTTCCCCGGAGTTGCACCACACTTGTTGGCCTGAGGCGGAATTGCACTCTCTTCCCAGGGTCTAGGCTAAGTAATCTGCTCATGATAGCTCTCTGTGGCTTTTTGTTCCCTGAATGCTTTCCTTACGCTTTGGAGGTTGGAAATGACAATGGCAGCCTCCTAATCTCCACATGGAGAAGCCAAGAGGTTGGCACTGCACTCCTCAGTGCGCCCTTGGAGAAAAGAAGTCAGTCCCTCCCAACTCCCTGGTCTCCGGCTGTGCTCCAAGCTTACCCAGCCTGTGACTGAGCGTTTCTGTCTCTGGTGCACAGTCCCATTTGGAGTGTCCAAACCCAGCAGATTCCTGCCTCCAGAGAGGAAAGATAAGTCTCCCCACTTGTGGGGTCCCTGCTTGAAGAGCAGTGGCCCAACTGTACTGTGGATCACAGTCTAAAATAACCCTGAGCTGAGAGCCCATTCCTCAGCTCCATCTTTGCAGCTGGCTTCCTGGTTCCGATACTTGGGAGCTCTGCCACCCTCAGACACCCCCCGGTCTTTCTGTGACCCCAAGGGACCTGAGACCACACTGTCCCCATGAGGGCTCCACCCACCTGCTTAGCCTCTGGAGTGATGTCCCTCAGTGAAGCAGATTTCTAAAAGTTCTGATTTTGTGCTCTGTTGCTCTACTGCTTGCGTGGAGCCAGCCCCTCCACCCGCAGTCTATTTTCCCATAGGTCTCCTCAGATTCACTTCTCCACACATCCTACCTCCCAGAAAGTGGTTGCTTTTTTGTTCCTAGAATTGCTGCTCTAATTCTCTTTGATCTCCTGTTATGTTTGTAGCTGTTCAGAATGGTTCGATTCTATCTAGCTGAACTCCCAACTATATTTAGATTTCCTACTCTGCCATCTTGCCATCTTGCTCCTCCCTCAAAGAAAACTTCCTTTTAAGGGGAAAATGAACCTTGGTATGTTTGGTTTTCAAATACATGAAGTTATGGGATTTCTAGTGCTGAGGCCAAGATATTTTAACTTTTTCTTTTCCCTGATTCACTGTTGGCACTATTTTGCTGTATCATCAGTTGATATACAGAGTTGTTAAAAAGTCTTTCTTATTTAGTCTTGATAGAGACACCATTTTATTAATACCAAATTATGATTTTTCTGCTTATGAATGGTTGATATCCACAGATTGAAAAGTGCTTATTTTTCACTCTTATCATGATTCTTGTTTTTGTAATAAACAGCTTTTTAAAAACTTCCCTTAGTAGGAGTGATTATAAAATGAAATGTCTTTAGATTTTCAGCAGTGTTGCCCTCAGTGATCAAAATCATAAGTTTTCTTCCTAAAGATGATTTCCTCTATAAAATAAAAATAAGTGGTTGGGTTAGCATTCACAGCTGAGGTTATTTTTTGCTTTTATTATTTTCTCCTCTGTGGAAATGAATCTTAAGGGTGTAGGTAGCCTATGGCATAAGTTATCAAATAAATGAATCAAATTCACTTTAGTGCTTACTTGGTTTCAATCAGGATTTTGGCTATAATGTGTGGGAAGTGATATTCATCCCTTCCACATCCTGCGTCAGTCCAGGATGCAGTGGAAAAAGACAGTGCTGACTGGCAGTCAATGCCAACTAGGAAGCTCTAGGGGAACATGTAGCTTTTGGCTGAAATTTTACTTACCTCTATGTTCTGGTAAAGCAGGAGAAAATAAGAGGAACAAATGTCCTTGTTTAAGATAATCCATTATAGATGGGAATGAAAGCTAGGATTTTTCACTCTTCTCAGATTTGATTAGGATACACACTATTCCTATCCATATCCTGCTTCTTTCTTCCTTGCGTAGTACTCAGGCTAGTCTGCACCCAGGTCCTGGATGGTCATGATGATGCCTGGAATGCCCATTGTGTTTCTCTCTTTCTAGCAAAAACTGGTTTATCAAGTTCTGTCTCAAGATCTTCCTTGTCCCTGGGGCCTCTCTGTTTCTCCCTTCCATGTAGGTCTCTCCTGACCATCCTTATAAGTGGTGTGGTATTGGGCTAGGAGGCAGCTGATCCTTTCAATTAAAAAGGATTGGGAGTGCGGTGCCTGGGTGGCTTAGTTGCTTAAGAGCCTGCCTTCAGCTCAGGTCATGATCTCGAGGTCTTGGGACTGATCCTGTGGTGGACTCCCTGCTCAGTGGGTATTCTGCTTCTCCCTCTCCCTTGGCCCCCCTCCCCCACTCCAACTCATGTGCTGTCTCTCTCAAATAAATAAAATCTTTGAAAAAATAAAAGTAAAAAGGACCAGGAATTTGGGAATGGAATTGGAAGATCTGTGTATGCATGTTTATATTATAAGCTGCCTGTCCTTGGGCAAATTAGTTATATATTCTCTGAACATGGTTCCTTCATCTATAAAGCCCACCTCACAGGGCAGTTATGAGGAATGAATGAAGTAATTCTAGCAAAAGGTGCTTTGTTCATGTTTTTGATGATGTTGGTGCTGTTTGATTACAGTGTTAAACTTTAGTCATTTTTACATATAAAACATGTATTTTTGTTTTATAAAAACTTTTGATTTTCACCTTCAAAACATTATGATCAGTGAAATGCCAGGCATAAATGGACAACCAGGGTGTGATTTTATTATTTGAAGTACCAAGACTTGTCAGATTCATGGAGAAGAAAGTAGAATGGTGATTACCAGGGGCTGAAGAGCAGAAGAGAATGTTTAAGAGAGTATCTGTTTGAGATATTGAAATAGTTCTGGAGATTGGTCATGGCTATGCTTGCATAATACTGAATGTATTTGATGCAATGAATTGTACACTTAAAAATGGTTAAAATGGTAAACATTGTGTTATGTATATTTTTAACACAATAAAAAAAACAAAACAAAATAAGAAATTTGGTGTTCATAGCAGCACTAGTCACAATAGCCAAATGGTGGAGAGAATGCTATAAAAAAAGAGAATGTTAAAAAAAAAAGAAAGAGAATATCATCAGCCATAGAAAGGAATAAGGTACTACTACATGCTATAATGTGGATAAACCTTCAAAATATCATACTAAGTGAAAGAAGTCAGATGTAAAAGGTCACATATCGTGATCCCACTTGTATGAAATATCCAAAATAAGTAAATTCATAGAGACAGCAGAATGGTGGTTGCCATAGTCTTGAGGGTGGGGGAGGAGGGAATGAGTAATTGCATATTGGGAATAATATTTTATTTTGGAGTGACAAAAATGTTTTGGAGATAGAGGTGATAGTTGTACAACATTGTGAATGTGAGAAATGCCACTAAATTGTCCACTATAAAATGGTTATTTTATGTTGTTTGACTATCACCTCAGTGAAACAAATACTTATGATGTTACTGCTTTTGGATTATACCTTTGGGTGGAAAGATCTAGGGGTTTTGCTGGCCCTAAACTTGGTTTCAGCTTCATTATTTCATTATCAGAGAAGTTAATGTAATTTTATTTTATGCCTGGTTATATTCCCCTAGTTTAGGGGAGAAAAGTTCCTAGGACATACCTTTAGAAGTATATATGTTTCATATGATGTCTTACTCGTGTGTAAAAGAAATTGTTACTGTACTCTGGGTTTTCTGTAAGGACCTAAACACATTTTCTGATTTGTAATCAGATTCTTGGTACAAGAATTTCCTGAACCCATACACTTTAAACATGTACTGCCAATAATGGCTGATAATGCCGATAATGGCTGAGTGAGATCCTGCCAAACGAACTCTCCTCCAGAAAACTAGTATAAACTTCAATAGAGTATCTACTTGAAGGTCCCAGGAATGAACAGAAGTAGGAGGATGCTGGTGACGAGTCAACAGCCAGAGAAGGCAAATGGTTTAGGGTGCCCTGTTTTCAAAATTTTTAAGTTCTGGGGAGTTGTAATCAATGGTGTGTGGTGCTGGGTGGTGGGGGACCTACAGTGCTTCTGGCATAGGAAACCAGAAGACTGATGGCTGGGACAACTCCCATTGTCAGGGGGTGGGGTAAGGTAAGGGATCCCACGAGAGAGGGGATCCCAATTCCTATTTACCCAAAGCTCTGGTTGACCGTTGGATATGTTCACATGTGTGAAGCAAACAAAGAAGTTTAGAGCAAAGAAAAAAAGTTGACCTGAAATTGGAGCTGTAACACAAGAAACAGAGTTAGCCTTCTAATCCAGTTAATTGGAAAAGTTAACTGCTTCATTTCCAAAGAAACATCATTCATTGGAGAAAGATAAGAGAATCCAGTGTTTTTTTAAGAAGATATATTTGAGAGAGAGAGAAAACGTGTGTGAGGGGGCAGAGTCAGAGGGAGAGGGAGAAGGAGAGAAGCAGACTCACCTCTCAGCATAGAGCCCACATGGGGCTCGATCCCATGATCCATGAGATCACAACCTGAGCTGAAACCATGAGTCATATGCTTAGCTGACTGAGCCACCCAGGTGCCCTGAGAATCTGGTATTTTCATAATGTAATATTTTATGCTGTACAGGTGATAATCCAAAATTACCTAATATAAGAAGAACCAGGAAATTCTGACCCATTCTTCAAAGTAAAGATTGGCTAACTTTTTTGCTAAAGGGCTTGATAGCTAATATTTTAGGCTTTGTAGACTACATATGGTCTCTGTAGAATACACATATGTGGGGGTTTTTTTTTTCACCAATCCTTCAAAAATTTGAGAAAGCATTTTTAGCTCGTGGGCCATACAAAAACATACACAAAAGAGGGTGTGGGATGGATTTGCCCTATGGGCTATAGTTTTTCAACCCATGCTTTAAAGAAAGAATAATCAATCAAAACTAACCTTTGAGATTTCTTAGATGATTAGATTAAAGAGATAAAGATTTCTCAGCATCTATTATAACTATTCTCAATGATGTAAAAGAATATATGCTTCCTATAAATAAAAAAGAGGCATATAAATAGAAACAATACAAAAGAATCATATAGAAATTGGAGAGCTGAAAAAATAAAATCATTTGAAAAATTCCCTGGAGGGAATTAATATCAGAATGGAGACAGAAAAAAAGAACCCATGAACTTGAAGACAGATCAATGGATATTGTCTAATCTTTTAAGAGAAGAAGGAAAAAAATTTGGAAAACAATTGAACAGGAGTCTCAGTGACTTGTTAAATAACATATTTAGGTGTTATTTAAGAAGGAGAGGAAAATCTGAGGAGAAAATGAACAGAAAATTCCCAAATTTGCTAAAAAGCTTAACTTTACTGACTCATGAAATAGGAAAACAACTTAAACAAGCAAACAAACAACAAAATTATATATATATATATATACACACACACACACACACACACACACACACACATAAAGACAGTCATGTTTTAAGAATCATAGTCAAGCTTTTGAAAGTAAAAAAAAATGATAAAAAGGAGGAATTATATACAGAGAAATAATGATTTAATATCTGACTTCTTGTAGGAATATGTAGAGGCCAGAGAAAGTGGAATAACATCTTTAAAGTGCTGAAAAGAATCATCAAGAATTCTATCTAGAAAAGAAAAAAAATCCTTCAAGAATGAGGGCAGTATGGGGGGGTCTGGGTGGCTCATTCAGTGGTTAAGTGTGTGCCTTTAGCTCAAGTCATGATCCCAGAGCCCTGGTATGGAGCCCAACACTGATTTCCCTGCTCAGTGGAGAGCCTGCTTTTCCCTCTCCTTCTGCCCAACCCTCCTCCCCCCACCCTGCTTGTGCTTGTGCTCTCTCTCTCTTTACCTGTCTATCTCAAATAAATAAATAAAAAATCTTTTTAAAAAAAGAATGAGGGCAAAATGGTGACATTTTTGGGTGAAAGACATCTAAGAGAATTTGTTGCTAACACATATGAACTATAAGAGAAATGCAAAAGGAAGTTTTGCAGTCTAAAGAGAAGTGATACTCAATGGGAGCATGGATGGAATGAGGAGCCCTCAAAATGATAAACAATTGTAAATATAAAATCTTTTTTGGATTTTTCCCATTTCAATTCTTCATAATAAATATGTCTGTTTAAAACAAGTAAATAAAAAAGCCTACATTTTTTCATGGGACTTATAATATAGGTGAATGTACTACATACAACAATTTAGTATTAAGGATGGGAAGGGATAATGGACCTAAATAGTTGCAAAATGTTTGCATTTTATTTAAAGTTACAGTCTTAGTTCTCAGTAACTTCTAATGTAAAAATTAAGAATGTATATTGTAATTCCTAGAGAAAAAAAATAAGACTTATATAAAAAAGCCAAAAGAAGAATTAACATGGAATTCTAAAATTATTTAAATAACTTTGAAAGGCAAGAAAGGAAAAATAAAGGAGGAAAAGCAGAAGGGATAGAGAACAAATAATTAAATGGTAGGCCAAAACTCAACCATATTATTATTACATTAAGCATTAGTGGATTAAATACTCTAATTAAAGGTCAGAGAATGTCAGACTGATTTAAAATAAAAGGGAAAACTCATTATGAGACTTAAATATAGTCAGATACTTTGAAAGCGAATGAAAAAAGGTATACCATGAAATATTAAGCACAAGCAGGGTGCAATGTCTGTATTTATGGTAGATAACTTCATTCCCGCCTGAGAGTATTATCAGAGATAAAAGGAGACCTTTCTTAATGACTAAAGCATTCATTTATCAAGAATACATTGCAGTCATAAATATGTATGTTCCTACCAGCAGACTTCAAAATGCATGAAAAAAAAGTAGACAGAATTAAAGAGAAGCACTCATTCATAATATAAAACACACAAAAATATGAAATAAAAGGGAATTTCTCAATGTTAAAGTTATCTGAGAAACACTATAGCTAACATCATACTCAATGGTGAATGACTAAACACTTTCCTTCTAAGATCAGGAATAAAAAAAGACAAACACATTAGCCATTGTGCATCTCCATGGTATTGGAGGCTTAAGCAAGGGCAATCAGGCAAGAAAAAGATATAAAAGGTATCCAGATTGTAAAGGAAGAAGTAAAACTATCACTTTTTATGGACGAATAATCTCATATATAGAAAATTCTAAGGAGGGGCACCTGGGTGGCTTAGTGGGTTAAGCCTCTGCCTTCAGCTCAGGTCATGATTCCAGGGTCCTGGGATCCAGCCTCACATCAGGCTCAGCAGGGAGCCTGCTTCCCCCTCTCTCTCTGCCTGCCTCTCTGCCTACTTGTGATCTCTGTCTGTCAAATAAATAAAATATTTAAGAAAAAAAAAAGAAAGAAAATTCTAAGGAATCCAGTAACTACTAGAACAAATGAATTCAAGAAGGTTGCAGTTGCAGGATGCCAAGTTAATGTATAAAAATCAATTGCATTTCCAAACACAAGTGATGAACAATCTGAAAGTGACATTAAGGAGACAATTCCATTTACAATAGTATCAAAAAGAATACAATAGGAATAAATCCCAGTAAATGCAAGACTGTTAAATTGAAATCTGCAAAACATTGTTGAAAGAAACTAAAGATATGAAATGGAAAGACACTTCATATTGAAAACATTTATGGGCATACATAAAAGGCATACAGGAGTCACCTTAAATGGCCCAAACTGAAAAAAAAATTTGAGCAGCAAATTGTGTTGATTTAGATGATAACTCAAGTGTAAAGTAAACATTCATGAGTCCATATTGATTTAATGATTGAAAAAATAAATAAGGAAAATAAGCAAATCTCTCGTGCAGAGGAATTTGAAATAATTTATATAGGTACTCTGCTTTCAGGGAAAAGGAGCCTAACTCCCTACTCCCTTAAGCGTAGGCTGTATATGGTGATTTCCTTCCAAAGCCTACAGTTGGAAGGGGATAAAATAATAATTTTACAATGGAGCAACCTGACAAACACATTAGCCAGGAGACCAAGGTCAACATCACCAGTAATAAGTTGTTGATATTATGTACCCTTGATATGATGCAATGAAAATGTCACTTTACCTCTGACAATTTGTAACAGAGGGACATCCTATAAAATATCTGACCAGTAATTTTCAAATCTTCAAGCTTATCAAATACAGGAAAAATCTAAGAGGAGCATAAGTAGACATGAGAAATAAAAGTAATGTTTTCTGTGTGGGATCCTGGGACAACAACAAAAAAGGATATTAGGTAAAAACTAAAGAAATTTGCATAAACTATGGGACTTAGTAATGTATCATTACTAGTTCACTTGATTATAACAAGTGTACCACACTAATAAAGAAATTAGTCATAGGGGAAACTGGGTGTGCAGTATATGGAAACTCTGTATTATCTTCTCAATCTCTCTGTTAATCTAAAAAAAAACCTCCAAAATTGTTCTTAAAAGTAATGTCTAATGTAGTTAGCTGTGGATACAATGATTCTTGAGAGTGTGTGTCTCCTCTTTTTGGGGAGAGGGTGAAGTCATTGTATAAAAGATAGCAGCATCTTATTAGATGGAAGCAGAGTTTTTCAGTTTCTCGAATAGTAAAATGTGTGTGGAAGGATAAATGTGGAAGATGGGTTAGAAAAATGGGTGGACTATGGTAGTTTAATGCTTCATCTTTATCTTCATCGTTTAATGCTTCATCGCCAAATGCACCCTTTGCCCTGTTTCATGATCTTGACCCTGTAAACAGCTCTCCTTTGCCTATTGATGCAACGTTAGGTTTTGCCGATAGAGGGTGCTGGAGGGACGCTGTGAGGCAAGAGCCGCAAGAAGGCACCTCACTTCCGTTTTCTGGTTTTCCTTTCTTCACTGAGCACAGGAATCAGTGAATTGGTGTGTGGGATAATACAGTTTCACTTCGGGAAGACTGGGTGGCTTGGTCGGTTAAGCCGCTGCCTTTGGCTCAGGTCTGGGATGGAGTCCTGCATGGGCTCCTTGCAGGGTGGGGAGCCTGCTTCTCCGTCTGCCTGCTCTGTCTGCGGCTCCCCCTGCTTGTGCTCTCTCTCTGACAAATAAATAAATAAAATCTTAAAAAACAAAACAAAGACCAAAAACTTAACAAAACAAAACAAAGCAACTTTCACTTCGGCCGCCCTGACTGGCCTTCCCCCGCTTCCATCCCAGGGCAGACCACATCTTTTCCTTCCCGAACCATTCATTTATTTATTCATTTATCGATCACTTACTAGGTGCCAGGCAGTGTTCTAGTCAACATTTGTGTACACACAATCAAAACTAAAAGCCAAGGCTTTAATCACCAGGATGGCAGAGCTACAAAAGAATTTGCAATTTTGATGAGTCACTTATGCTAAAGTCAGAGCCATGAAAGGGAAGGAGTGGGACCACTGGACCTGGGGTAGGGGAATTTGTGTCAAAGTGTCTCTGAAATTTGAACCTCCAGATTTCCCGGATTTCAGGCCAGCAGAGAGAGGAGCTCTCTCCTGCTAGAGAACAGCTGCCCCATGCAAACAATTCACCTGAGGTCGATGCTTGGCAGGGTTAAGCTTGTTCTCATCAGGATCTGCTTCTTTGACCTCTCATTGCCTTCGCACCAGTAACTGAGGTAAGGTCTCATTATAGTTTCACCAGAGAAATTCAGTTTCTGCCCTGAGAGGAAACAGACTATTCACTGAAGGACTTGCGGTTTCTGTGTAATATGCACTGGCATGATCCAGGGGAAGGTGTGTGAGGATGGATTTTGAGAGTGTTGGGTGGAGGACAGTACAATAAGGTAGAGTAGGAGAGAACTGGCATGGGAATATTCTTCAAATCGGGATTTAACATCTTGGCAAGAACACTTAGCAATGAGACGCTGTATGCATTCCTACTAAGTTTTAATATTAGGCTTCTAACATGTTTATAAGGATTGGTCAAACATAGACTAGATTTGTATTTTTTGAGAATATGGGAAGTTCTCCATCTAATAGCCTTAGGTCATAATCAGTCATTGCACCATGGAGGTCACACTGAACCAAATGAAAGAAAAGGTAATATTTCAAGAAGAATCAATGTGTCAGTTATTATGGACAAAAGTCATGAACACTATCAAGATACTACAAACCTAGGCCCAAAATATGAGGTTAATTATTGCATGCACCTTTGAAATGGATGCAGAGTTTGAAGTCTCTAGCAAATAAACTGGTCCTTAGCAGGAGGGTGCAGTTGTCTTAATGCCTTGTAGATTTGGGAAACCATGTTTACTTGTTAGGGTGGAAGATGAATATTTCTGTGATGAGGTTGCAATGGCTTCCTATGATCTTTCAATCTTTGTATTAGCAAAACTACCATGTCAGTTAAGAGACTATAGTCAGGCTGTTTTAAATAACTTTATTCTTAAATTTAACACACTCTTATTAGAAATGCTTTGGTATCAATACAATAAAAATATGCTGGTTTCTCCCCCCGCACTGAATTGTGTCAAGTAACTGGAAAAGTTAAGCATTTGTTCTCCCTAGTTTTTTTGGGATTTTTTTCACAAATGATGACTACTGCTTATTCACATGGCTTAATATGGCTATAATTATAATTTTTGGAGTCTCAGGAAAAAAGAAACAAAATACCGAGAAGAGAAGTTGGCAAACGTTTCTTAGTTTCTTCTTCAAAGGATGTTTAGGTAGATGATGATACACATCTCAGATAACTTTTTTCCCCAGTTTCGCCATTCTCATCCTTAAAGCTGAAAATTTAAAAAACAATAGAGAGTTATAAAAGGAGAGCTTTAGTTTTCACTCTAAATGACCATTTCATAGAATGCAGGAAAGTTTGAAACATACCTCAGATGATTTTATCCAACAATGTGAGCATTGTTTTAGTAGCACAAAAAGATAGTAGAAATAATAAGCTATGGTTAACTAGGGCTGAAGCAGGTTCAGAACTAGAAGGAACCTATTTCTATAAAGATTAGAAAAATTAGTAGGGTAAACACAGCGTAAGTTGAGTAAGTATAGGATTAGTGTGCAATTGTACTATTAGCCTTAGACACATTCCTATACATCAATGACCATGTTCTGTTCCTATTTCTGAGCTATGCACTACTAAAAATAAAAAAGTCATTGACATAAACTTTAATTCATGGTTATAATTTAAGTCATCAAACTTGGTTATCCTGGGGGCTCCAACCTTGGATACAGAATGATAAAAACATTTTTCTTTGTGAGTGAAAAAATGTGAACCCAGTTAATAAGAGCTGGAGTGATTATAAAATTATGTCTTCATCAGGTATACTTTCAAGTGACAATATATCTTTTGAGCATATGCCACTGCTAATGATAAATATGATGTAAAAACCATTTTTTAAAACATAGATTTAGAATTTGTAATACTCCTCCAATGTTCTGGTATCATGCCCTTAATACTTAGGGTATCAGTATAGCTGCCTGGGTCATGTTCCAAAAGTTGAAAGATGCTTTCAAGGCACTGATCATTGTATTCATGTGTAAATATGGCTCAAGAGCCAGCTGTTTAACTGATTGCAAGATTTCATTTAATGAAAAAAAATTTAAAAAAAGGGAAGGCTCTTTCCCTCATTTTCCAGCCATTTAATTAGTTGTCTATTAACAAATGAAATGATCTCTTCTCTGAGGTGCTCTTTTTCATAAATATGAGAAGGGATGGGGGATCCAATACTGTAACAAGACTATGATTATTTGTTGCTGTTGTTGTTATTCTACTTATATGAAATATTTTCATTTAAATGAAGTCAAGGAGCATTCTTTCCTCTGGAATCTTATGGGGAATGGTCATTTCTAAGGTCAGGGTCAAGAATATTTCCTTGAACTTAGGACCAGCTGGGAGAACGTCCTTTACTCTGTAGCCAGGAGGATGGTCTCTGTTGCTGGGAGATGATGGATGGTGGAGCCTGAGGAGAGGACTATACTTCCACAGCAGGAGGTGAACTGAAGGCAAAAGGCAAGGCTTTACGTTTTCTACTCTTGGATTTTATGGACCTCCACCTTGGTCATGCCAAAAATGAGAGTGGGGGAAAGTCCATTTTAAGAGACTTTTAAAAGGTCTCTCTCTCTCTTTTTTTTTTTTTTAAAAGATTTTATTTATTTATTTGACAGACAGAGATCACAAGCAGGCAGAGAGAGAGAGGAGGAAGCAGGCTCCCTGCTGAGCAGAGAGCCCGATGCGGGGCTTGATCCCAGGATCCTGGGATCATGACCCAAGCTGAAGGGAGAAACTTTAACCCACTGAGCCACCCTAGCGCCCCTTAAAGGTCTCCTTTAAGACAGTTATTCCTTACAGTTATTCCTCAATTTGAGATTCAGTAAATCAGGCACAGCCTTTGTGCTATAGACAATTCGTTGAAGTTCTTGAAGGACATCCTAGATGTGCACATCCTTGGGAGGAGGGTGTGCAGTAGCTCACTGTCCAACTTCTTAAGGGAAGAAAATGAATTCTAGGGTGTTAGAGTCTGCTATTTTTTTCTTTAGGCCTATGGCAGGTAGATGGTGTGAGTTTCATGTAGAAGTTTGGGGCCTGAGCATGTTGGCAATAGGAAGGGGTGGCAGGTAAATAACCTGGGCCATCAGCTCTTCTTTATATTTCTGCTTTCTGCTCTTTTCTGATCTTCATCTCCTTCCCCGACAGCAATTCAGACACATAGTTTTGGCTGGTTGAACTTGGTGGAGGAGAGCTTGCCTCCTTACTCTCAGCATTCCTTGGCTCCCAATGATTGCCACAGGTTCGCAGTTTTAACACCAGTAGCATAGGAATCCCTCGGAGCTGAGGTTCCCTGCCTCTATCATCCTGAAATGCTGCAGATGTATCTAAGAGGGGGGAATAGAGCTAGAAGGAATACAAGAGTAGGTTGGTGAGGACTAACTACCAAAAAGCCAGCTGCCTATATGGTGGGCATAGTAGTAAAATCCCAGTAAAGCTTACTGGGACCACTCATTGGTGGCTGTGCCCAGCATTGACCTATACTTTAGAAAATGACCCTGTTACGTTTACATTAGCAGATGGACATAACTTTGCTGAATTTTCTTGTCATGTCTAAACCTGTTCAAAGGTTTTGATTAAGACATATGGACTTCCAGGCTCCACTTTTCAACCTCTTTCTTCCTTTTTTGTGCTCTTTTCCAAGTTCAAAATTGCTGTTATATAAGACTTTCATAACATTTACTCTAAGAGACTTATTATGCCTACCAAGAATATTTTAGCAGGGGGCCTAAAGCTTGGATGAAGGAATTTATTGAGATGATGGATTTTCAAGTATCAAAAAGCATTTTTGGGGTGTTGGGGGAGACGCTTAACCTACATGGTGCTTGTGGAATTGAACTGCACAGGTGGCTATCTGTTCTATGTATATGGATGCCTCCTGAGGCTGAGGGCATATGTCAATATGATACGCTTATTTAAAAACCCCTTAGAAAAATATCAGCTCTGTAATCCATGCACTGAATTTGAAAACAGGATTGTAAAACAATATCATGATGGAAGGCAAGGAATTTGGAGCATTCTGTTTGTAATATGCTTTGATTGATAGTACGGAACTTTGTATTGTTACTTGGTCTGGAAAAGGTCTTCCTGTTTTCATTATTTTAGTTCAGTGGCATGATTAGTGTTGTCTGGAAATGTTAGTCACTTCCTGTCTTTTTCTATGGGGTAAATGTGTTGACATGGGTAGGGGAGAAGGAATAAGGGCATTCGGTGGGAGGTGACTAACATCCAAGTTCAAAAATGGAAGGTTTTATAGTAGGTAATATTACTGCTCTTGACCATAATCAGTGTGATTTTCTTTTCTAAGTCTACTGTGTTGTTGTTTTAAAAATGAATTTAAGATGCAAAATTTGATCAGCAAACAAAATTCATTCTCAAAACGGAGAGGAACATTTAGTTTTAGCAGGTTTTCATTGTGGGGATGCATCACTCAACTATGAGGAAGATAACCGTGTACTTGCCAAGAGGTTAGAAATTCCTCAGGTAATTATTTCAGTGTATGCCTAATTTAACTAACCAAAAGAATGGAAGAAGTCAATTTAATTATATTATTGGCAGCCCCAAATTGAGCTTATGGGTTGCAGAAGAAACCTTCCTGAACTGTGCAAGTACTTCCACACTTCTACAGAATTATCCAGTTCTGCTTGCTGAATTAGCTGAGTCTTGATATTTATTGCTATTTAACAAGAATCCTTCCATTAGATACACTTAAAATTTACCATCCCATCCATTCATCCAGAATCTGTATGTCTGGATAATTTATGTTGGTCTTTAGCTAAGGTTAAGTACAGCTATTATAATTGATTTTGTCAGAATGTTCTTTCTTTTTTTTTTTTTTTTGTAAGTGAGGAGTAGAATACAATATCCAAGTGGTAATAAGGAATTTAAACCAATGAGCTATCACTTTTGTAGGAAAAAGTGTTATTTTCCATTTAATGCTAAACAAGCTAGATAGCTATAGAACTATAGAGAATGAAAAATATGAGTATGTAGAAAATGGAAAAAATTGCTAAGTTCAGGAAGACTATGGAAAGATAAATGTTACAGATAATTAAAATAAATTGACATTCTGCTTTAAAATGTAGAAAAATTAAGGAAATGAAGTTAGTTTAACTTTAATAAAGTCAGTTTACTTTTAAAGTAACTTTAAACTACTTTCATAGTTCAAACTATGAAAGTAGGGAGAAACAAGATATAGCAAAGTAATAAAATATCACATTGAAAATAGAATTTGTTTCTTATTTTTTTTCTTGCAAAATTAAGGCAACTTGTTAACTTAGGTAAGATGTTTAAATAACAAAAAGGTACAAACAATTAGCTGGCATCAGTTTCTGGTGGGAAAAGGCGTGATGTAGATGATCCAACATATTAGTGATCCAAATACATTCACAAACAGTACCACACTGTGACAGAAGACAAATTTCAAGTTTCTAAGGTCAATCCATTGATTACTATTACTATTGCACTATCCAAATAAGACAACAGTTGTTTTTTTCATTTCTATCTTTCCAAGTGACTTAATCACTTTAGTTACAGTGACAATAATTCAGGTCATCATGAATTTAAAAAACCCCAAATCCTTAGCTTGTATTAGTCTATGAGATGGTCAAAAAAGCTGAAAGCAAAAGGGTTTGTTAAGGCAAAAGGAAGGTTGTCACATGATTAAACAGCAGTGGCAAGCCTTATCATTCTCATTACCTGTTAAGGATGGGTCCTCAGTCCCATCTCCAGCCATCTGAACGTCAAGTGGAGAATGAACTGGATTGCCCAAGCTTTCTTCTTGCTCTTTCCGGGATATGGAATTTTTGTGGGGAGATTTGTGGTTTGTGTTTTCGTAGGGATTAACTTCTGCTCTCTTTCTAGGAAGTGGTGTTGGTGTGGCAGGCTGGTAAACCTGGCTGTAGGGAGCTACAGGATGGTAAGATGGTTTCTCAGCGGCCCCTTCACCCTCCTCCTCATCATCAATCACAACCAGCTCGGCATGGATGATCCCGTCATACCCTGTCAGAAGCTTCTTTTCTTCTTCATTGTCTTCTGCCTGCTGATACCCCATGAAAATCATTGTCACAGGTTCTGAATCAGCCATATCAGAAGGCAGGGAATGAACGATATTATATCTAATATCTTCCTCATCCTCCTGGCAAGCAGGAGAAGAATCCTGGTGTTTTGACTTTCCAGCTAGGGCTTCACTGGGACTCAGTCTTGCCTCTGGAGAAGCCATATATTTGTCCTGGATAGTGTTGGATTCTTCCCAAGGAGTCATCAGCCTCCTTTGTAGAGTGTGGGGCATCTCCTCAACTCGTTGAGTCATTGATCGGGGTTGAGGTATGGGCCGAACGGGGCTGACATGATTGAAGCTGTTGCCCCTCCCCTCTGAAAGCCCATTGTCCAGATTGTTTACGGATTCATTCATATCATTACCCAGTCCATTAGCTTTCATCTTTATCCTTTCTTGAAAGTTTGGTCCAGGAGTTACCTTCTCCCTCTGTGGAGTCGTAGGCCTGCAGAATGGATTGGCGTAGACAGGCTCATGATACTCTGTTGGGGATTTAGAGTTTCTCTCTGTGGCTTGTCTCAAAAGTTCCTCCACCTCAACTGGGGCCAGGCCATTGGTGCCATTGTACGCTGCACTATGATTAGAGCTTACTGCATATACTGACTTTTGCCCATCGTCGTAAACTTTTATTCCTGTACCTTTAAAGTCATCTGAGGGGAGAGGTATTGAAGACAGGACTGTGCTTTCTCCAGTTTTCAAGTCTTTTTCAACTTTAATTTCCATGGCATACAAAGCTGTTGAGAGAGAAATTTGATCTCTGATGTAGTTAAAATTTTCTCTTCAAAAGTATAGCCTGCTTTCACAGTGTGTTTTTATGCTAAGTATACTCTTTGATATTCTTTTATGTGAGATGTTGTTGTCTGTTTTTACAACTTTTAATTGCATTCGTTGTATAATGGCCAACATGGTAATGACATAGGTCTTTACGTAACGATGCGTGGGATGACTGAGAAATGGGATTGAAAAGCTGATTGGAGAAGAGAAGCTGATGATTCCAAACAGTAAGGCTCAAAATATTATATACCAAAAAGTATTTTATTTATAAATAATAAATCTGACAAGACAGATAGATTATACTCTTACATTATTCAATGGGAGGAATCAGACCTCTTTTTTAGTTAGGAGGAATATGTAGCACTAGGCATTGCAACAGGTAAAAGGCCTAGCACAGTATATTTTGTTAAGTTACATCCTTGCTGTGTGGGCCAGTAGCCCACTGAAATTATAGAGGAGTGTTCTAAAGTTTCCACAGCAGGAAGCTTGTTTAAATGCAGAACAGCTATTGAAGAGGGAGGAGGGAGGTAAGAATCATGTGCTTCTCCTTCTGCCTTTTTTTTTCTGTTTCTTTTGCTCCAAATTTCAAGTAGTGGGGACAATAGAGCGGTATCAGCTGAACTGAAAACAACTGAACTGGAGAGCACTGGGTAGTAGAGCTCTGCTTCATGGCCCAGGCAGATTCCTTATGACTGGAGTTTTAAGAACCAATAGGAATCTGGGCCAAATGACAATGTGGCAGTGCTTACTTCTGTTGTGACCTCCTACCTCCCTTTCTGGACCCATCTCAGATTCCATACCTCCTCCTCAGTAGCCTGGTGGTTCTTGGCCTTCCCTAACTACCCAACTAAAACTGCAACCCACCTCCACGAGGGCACAGATTGTTGCTGTTTTATCCACTCCTGGACTCCTAGTGCAAGAACTGAGCTTGCCATGTAGTACATGGTCACTAAATATTCTGTTGAATATTTAAAGGAATGACTGTTCCCTGCCTGTGGAGTGTGGCTTCTTTTTCTAATCTAAACTTCAAAGGTTCCCACCCTGCCCCCAGACAAGCCTTCATTTTGTCTGGAGGCTTTGAAGTATGTTTTATGAAAATCACTCCCACATGGGGGTAAATCATATCTAAAGTTTCCAAGGTGATATTTTTATTTTCATAAAGGACCTTAGTAATCCAAGAGAGTGTCTACGAGATGGAGTACTTGGGGAGAGAGATTTTTGAACAGGGGAGCTTTGCTTTTAAGTTTGTCTCTTTCAAGTCTTGACCTTCTTTGCCTCTACCTAGTTTGCATAAATACTGTAACCCCTTTATCCCTACCAATGCAAGTGACTCAGATAACTCTTGGAACTTTGTAAAATAGACCATTGCTTCACCTGAAGCATCAGATGTCTTAGCAAGTTGCTAATATCTGACATTGTAAAATCTGAATTTGAGAACCCGCATTTGGATATAGATTTTTCATATACCTTTTCTGTTTTGTTCATCATCTTCTATTCCTTCATTTCTTTCCTTCCTTAATCTGGAAGGCACGTAGGATTTTGGAAGGTCAGGGATATTAGCATAGATGTCTTCAATTGACTCTGTAAAATTAATATTAATTCAAAATACATTTAGGATATATAATAATGAGAAAGATTTCTGTGAGTTTATTTAAAAATGTCATAGTTAGCCATAAAATAGGATGTTTGGAAACATACCTTCTGATGTTTCTTCCTTTTTCACCTTCACAGACTATAAGAAAAAAGAATCCTCCGTGATTAATAGAGTTAAAACATAAATTCTAAATGTGGATATAGTTTAAAGAATTATATACTATTTGCGGACTCATTCTGGGAGGAGCTCATAGTTTAAATGTTAATGCTCACCTTTATTATATCTTCTGTTGTCCTTTCAACTGATTTTAGTTTCCTTAAAATTGCCTCTTCGTTGGTTGAGATTTGGAGCTCAGCCTTTTCAAGATCTTGGATTTCTTTCTCAAGTCTGACAACAGAAAGATATGCTTTTCATTGCTTAAGGCACTACAGAGTTCCCAAATATATTTTCTCCATATATACACTTTCCTTGGAATACTGCATGTAAATATCTGGGTACCTTTTAAGAACATAGCATCACACCAACCACCACATTTATTACATATAAGGGATATGACACCTGACTTTGATTTAACAGTTTTTAAATCAAGTTGAAACAAAAAATTTTTCTGACAAAGGGAATTCTTAGGTAAAGTGTTTGAACCTTGCCTCATTTTCTTTATTGCAATTACTAATGTTATGTCCAAATAATTAGAGAAATTTCTTTTATAAAGAGACTTAAGTTTAAAGTTGAACCAAAAGGAATGGTTCATTGGTAGTTATTATGTAGCTCACCAATTTTCTTACCTAAGTCTTCATATAAATTATTTGGAGAAAGCATTATAATTACTTTTTTTTCTAACCAATCAACACTTCATAAGACTATAATGTTTAGAATTAATTTAATAATCAAAATTATCACTTCGAAACCCTGTGTATCCTATCACTGGAAATGACATCTCCTTTTAATTTTATAATTTCCCAAGAATTGTGCCATATTATAATGAGTGGAACAGAGACATGAGAAATGGACAAAGCCTAGGGTAGTGGACTCAGTTGCTGCTGTTTATAGAGATTACATTTTCCGGAGGGGGGGAAAAAAAGCACACATAGCCTGATGAAATGTAAGGGAACTTATAAGGACAAAGAAACAGATATTTGATATTGGACTGTCACAAACATTTTGAGCTGGAATCTTGACCAGAGTGCAGCTGCATATCCGATTCAAGTTAACATCGGGGTGTGTTGTCATGAATTCTGTCCTGTATAAAAACATCAGGCATGGCACTCATAAAGTTAGTAAGGCTGACCCTTGGCTACCACGACATATGCATAGTTTCTCAGCCAAATGCTCTAAACTCCAACGTCAGCTGCCTCTGGGAATGGCTGATTAGGCAGAGCAACTAGTCCAGGAGGTGAGAGCCAGGGGTATTCACATCTGCTATGGTAATTGTCAGTTTTCTTGACTTCCTTCTTTAAGATGATTATGGATCTGGGAGTTCAAAAATCTTGTGCTATTGTCACATCAGTAAGAGATGAAGATATGGTCTGCTTAACTATTCTCCTACTCATTGCTTGAGCTTCAAAATTCTGACTTTCCTGCTGCCTCTGGCCATTGGTGATTGGCTATTTGTAACTAAGGAAGATTTATCATATATCATAGAACTCCAGGTAAAATGTAGTACTTTTGTTTTCTTAGAAGTTACTGAGGTGTGATTGTTATCCTAGAGATCAATGGAACAGAACAGAGAACTCAGAAATGGACTCTCAACTTTATGGTCAACTGATCTTCAACAAAGCAGGAAAGAATATCTAATGGAAAAAAGTCTCTTCAAAGATATTGGAAAAATTGGACAGCCACATGTAGAAGAATGAAACTGGGCCATTTTCTTACACCATACACAAAGATAAACTCAAAATGGATGAAAGACCTAAATATGAGACAGGAATCCATAAAAAATCCTAGAGGAGAACACAGGCAACATCTATGACCTCTGGCTGTAGCAACTTCTTGCTAGACATATCTCCAAAGGAAGTGGGGCACCTGGGTGGCTCAGTGGGTTAAGCTGCTGCCTTCGGCTCAGGTCATGATCTCAGAGTCCTGGGATTGAGCCCCGCATCGGGCTCTCTGCTCAGCAGGGAGCTTGCTTCCTCCCCTCTCTCTGCCTGCCTCTCTGCCTGCTTGTAATCTCTGTCTGTCAAATAAATAAATAAAATCTAAAAAAAAAAAAAAAAAGGAAGAGAAAAAGAAGCAAAATGAACTACTGGAACTTCATCAAGATAAAAAGCTTTTGCACAGCAAAGGAAATAGTTGACAAAACCAAAAGACAACTTACTGAATGGGAGAAGGTATTTGCAGATGTCTTATAAGATAAAGGGCGAGTATCCAAGAACTATAAAGAACTTATCAAATTCAGCACCCAAAGCCCAAATGATCTCGTCAAGAAATGGGCAGAAGACACGAACAGACATTTCTTCAAAGAAGATACAAAAATGACCAGCAGACACAAGAAAAAAATCTCAACATCACTCAGCACCAGGGAAACCACAGTGAGATACCACTTCAATCTTGTCAGAATGGCTAAAATTAACAAGTCAGGAAAAAACAAATGTTGGTGAGGATGCAGAGAAAGGGGAACCCTCCTGTACTATTTGTGGGAATGCAAGCTGGTGCAGCCACTCTAGAAAACAGGATGAAGTTTCCTTGAGAAATTAAAAATAGAGCTACCCTATGACCCAGCAATTGCACTACTAGGTATTTACCCCAGAGATACAAACGTAGCGATCTGAAGGGGCACCTGCACCTCAGTGTTTATAGGAGCAATGTCTACAATAGCCAAACTGTGGAAAGAGCCCAGATTTCTACTGATGGATGGATAAAGATGTGGTGTATTATATAAGGGAATATTATTCATTCATCAAAAAAGTTGATATCTCACCATTTACATCAATGTGGATGGAACTGGAGGGATATTATGCTAAGTGAAATAAGTCAATCAGAGAAAGACAATTATCATATGGTTTCACTTCTATGTGGAATTTAAGAAACAAAGCAGAAGATCATCGGGGAAGGGGAGGAAAATAAAATAACATGAAGTCATAGAGGGAGACAAACCATAAGAGACTCTTAACTATAGGAAACAAAGTGAGGGTTGCAGGGATGGGATAACTGCATGATAGGCATTAAGGAGGGCACATGATGTAATGAACATTTGGTGTTATATGCAATAGATGATGATATCTGAACTCTATATTAGAAACTAATGATGCACTGTATGTTAACTGATTGAATTTAAGTTAATTTTTATAAAAAAGTCTATCTCCATCCATTGTAGCATGTCTGTCCATCAGTGGAATTATGGGCATGCATGTTGGTTGGGAGAATGGAAAAGTCTATACTAAAAGTGATAGATCGGGATGACTTTGTTTCTGCTCTTCACCACTTTTGAGAACCATTTCCTTTAACCTCCCTGAAACTTGGTTTTGTAGCATAAACAATGAGCAAATGGTATCTGCCTTACTTTATACAGAAATTTGGTGAAGCTAAGAAGAGGTGATGTATATGATTGATATCAGATGTTAAGTGTTATTTTAATGTAATTATTAAAAGTTTTCTGCCATATGCTGTGTTTCTTTCTCCTTCTACATCTTGTTTCACAGGGTCCTTTACACAATAGCATGTTTGAGACAGTCTAATGAGGAGCCTTTGAGTAGAATATGAGGCTGTTCAAATCATTGCTACAAGTAGCTCTTGGACTGCAGGATTCACCTGTGGAACCAATGGACAAGGGTTTAAACACTGGTTCATCTTCTATCTTATTGTGTGACCCTAGAAAAGTCAGCAGACCTTGCTAAGCCTCATTATATTAATTCATTCATTCATTCAAAAGTATTTGTTTAGCATCTATTTTGTCAATGAAAATTAATTAACAATTAATTAGGCCATGACTAAATTTTGTCCTGGGCCCAGTTTTAATAATTAATTTTAATTAATTAACTAATTAATTATGTCAATGGTGACATGAGAAAACAGCTAAATATAAAAATCAGGGGGCTCCTGGGTGGCTCAGTGGGTTAAAGCCTCTGCCTTCAGCTCGGGTCATGATCCCAGGGTCCTGGGATCGAGCCCCACATGGGACTCTCTGCTCAGCGGGGAGCCTGCTTCTCCCTCTCTCTCTGCCTACCTCTCTGCCTACTTGTGATCTCTGTCTGTCAAATAAATAAATAAATAAAATCTTTAAAAAAAAAAATCAGGAGCTCAGAGAAGTCTGGGTTTGATTTTAAATTTGGGAGTTAGTGGGGCACCTGGGTGGCTCAATCTGTTAAGTGTCTGCCTTCTGCTCAGATCATGATCCTATATCCTGGGATTGAGCCCCGCATGGTGCTTCCTGCCCAGTGGGGAGTCTGCTTCTCCCTCTTCCTCCACCTCTGACCCCCTACTCGTGCTTGCTCTCTCAAATAAGTAAAATCTTAAAGGAAATAAATCTGGGAATTGGTATTTATGGGATTTCTTAGAAAGTCAGGGTTACCAAGGGCTGAATCCTGGAGCAATTAAGCATTTAGAGATCTGGGCAATAATACTAGTTCACAAGGTATAATAAAGAATGAAAGAAATAGCAAGTGTTCAGCAAATGCTAGTTTCTTCCTGTTTCTTCCCTTTCCATATGTGGAGCACAGAGACAGATTCTGGATCTGTTTGGCCAATTACATCTCAGGGACTTAGAAAGACACTGTTATTTGTAGTTGTTTTCCACTGTAGAGAGGCCTATGGGTAATGTAAAGAGATGTGATTTTCATGGATGTCTTTAGACTAAAAAGGTAGGAGTATGAGGTTGAAAGCCTGCTAACCTCATCAAAGTATCTGCTAATGAATGTTTTTGAAGGTTTTTCAAGTCACTGGGTGAAAGACGCATTAATATGAGGTTGTAGTCAGATGATACATCTGTTCATGAAAACCAAACAGAAACAAACAAACACCCTCTTTCTGTTCTTTATCATTTACTCACAGCCAACTGTCAGTTAAATCGCATAATAAGGAAGCTTCTTGGTGCTAATTACTTAGAATCACAAACCTCTACAGAAATGCTTACCGATACAGAGCATTTCCTAAAATTGTCACGTCAATGCAAAACTCTATATCCCATTTTTATATGTTGATTTGTTACTTCTGTATATTATTTGTGGACAAAATAAATAACATCCAAATATAAATATTAGAGATTTGTTCCTCCAGAAAAGCTTTCTAACAGCTCACCATGCCAGTGGAAGTGATGAGAAACCCAGAAAAGAGTAACAGAGCAGGTACCTGGCTGCTGCTGGCCTCCCTCTCCCAGGGAAGGCACTATAGTAGTCTGACAATGGAATTAAAGGAGAACTAAGGAGCTCCACACTAGATAATGCACCAAGTTTCTGAGGATTGCCTGTTCTTAAAGAACATAAAACAAAAATTGCAGGGGGCCTGGGTGGATCAGTTGGTTAAGCGTCTGCCTTTGGCTCAGGTCATGGTCCCAGAGTCCTGGGATCAGGAGCCTTCTTCTCCCTCTGCCTGATGCTCCCCCGATTGTGCTCTCTCTCGCTCTCTGACAAATAAGTAAAATCCTAGAAAAACCTCCCAAAACAACCCCCCCCCAAAATTGCAGCTGGTATGTAGGCACTATTTTTGTGTATATAGCACGGTGGGTTTCAACTAACAGTGATCTTCCTACCAAGGACATCTGGCAATGCTGGAGACATGTTGGTTTTCATATCTTGAAGACTTGCTACTGGCATCTGGTCGGTGGACACCAGCGACCCTGCTAAACATCCTAAGAGGCGCAGAATGACTTCTCTGGTCCGAAGTGTCAATAGTGCTGAGGTTGAGAGACCCTTGACAGGTGCTGGTAGGTGCTTGATACATGCTTCATAAGGGATTTTTAAAATATCCATTTCTCTAATATTTTTACTTTCTTGCCATTATTTCTCTTTTCCATATAGCTAGTATGGAATCCAAACTAGTATTTGTTGAATAGAATTTAATCAGTCTTATTTTCATTTAAAATTACTATTTGGGTTCATTTTCATTTCAAATTTCGGGGCACCAGGGTGGCTCAGTGGATTAAGCCACTGCCTTCGGCTCAGGTCATGACCTCAGGGTCCTGGGATTGAGCCCCACATCAGGCTCTTTGCTCAGCAAGGAGCCTGCTTCTCTCTCTCTCTGCCTGACTCTCTGCCTACTTGTAATCTCTCTCTCTCTTTCAAATAAATAAATAAAATCTTAAAAAAAAATTTCTCTGTATCTATATCTATCTATGCGTTTATTGATTTTGTTCTGGCTCCGTGACCATTCATAGTGAAGAGGATATTCAACCTTGATTTAAAGCTCAAAAAGAATTTGGAGCTTAAATAAGGGACTGATATTTAATCCTTTTCCAAAAGTTTTGGGTAGAGACAAAAATTTAGCAAGTATAAATGAAGTACTGGGGAAATTTGTGTGTGTATATAGATCTGTGCATGAGTGTATATATGTGTGTTTGTAAGCTCATCATATCACACACATACAAAAACACACATATGTGTGTATATATGAGGTTTTAGTTTTAGATATAAAAATAGAAATTTATATATATGTAAAGCTCTTTTGTACATGGAAAGCTTTTGGGGAGGTCACTAGGGGATAATTGTCTAACCTTCACCTGCTTATCTCTCAGCAGGTGGGTTAGAATTTCCATAAGTGCCACCATGCCCGTCTTTAAAAGGTATTACCTTTCTGAATGGGAATTGAGCTCCCAGAAATGCTGATTCAGTTTGAGGAGCAACAGGCAGGCGGACAAAGAGAAATATCCTTCTTTGTACCTCCTGGGCTGTTAGGCGGGGCCTGATGGATGAGTTAGCACCTCTCACGATTTCTGAGAGAGGGTGGGCAGGCATCGTGTGCCAATTTAGATAAGCAGAGTACATGGAAAAGGATTTGTAATGCTATCCATTATTGGAATCTTTCTTCTCCTTGCCTATTTGCTGGGAAAAAATAGGGTTATTTTCAAGAGCTCCCTAGGTGAAAGCAGGTAGCTTTCATTTCGTGCACTGTTCTAGTAATAACCTCCCTTAATCATCACAAAATAATGTCCCCAATCCAATTTCAACATGTAATTTTTTGTCTTAGAAAAAGGACAACACCTAAATGCTGGACGCATCAAGAAGGGCTATTTCAGGAGGCAATTTTTCTGCTGCTAAGTGTCCATTTATCTCTTTCAGTTTTGGGGGGTGGTTAACAAGGACTAATAACCTAATGAAGTTTGCCACTGGGACCCAAAAGGCCAGAACTCGGGAGATTTACATCCTACCTTCCATCCTTTTATTTGCTAGTAATTATAACAACCTCTAAAATGTACTGAGTACCTACACTGTATCAGACGTTGTCCTATTTAGTCCTCCCAACAACCCCCTGGAGCACCATTATTAGTTCCGTTTGACAGATGAGCAAGCAGGGCACCAAGACAGGCAATTGGCCTGGAGGCTTACAGGTGGCTTGTTGCAGCGCAGAATTTGAAATCAAATCTCCGCCGACAGTCTGAGCTTTTAACAACTTTCTAATTAACCACTATGGGAACACAACTTTAAAAAGTGGATTCCTGTGAACTTAGACGCAATATTCATTTTGCAAAGCAGTGTCAAAGGATTTCTTGTTTCCTTTCATAATAAAGAGAGAGAAGATTGACATTCAAGCTGGGGTCCACCCACATGTAAAAGTGTTGACTCATCACATATAAAGATAATATTTCTGCTTAGTGGACAGCCAGAACAGGATTAAAGTCAAGACTTTGTCTCCTTCCTTCTTCCTTCCTTCCTTCTTTCCTTCTTTCTCTATCCTTTCTTTTCTTTTCTTTTTTGGCTGCTTGAGTTTGGATTTTGGTAGACGTTCTTAGAACAGTCTCTTCCAGAGTCTGAGGTTTCACTCAGCTCTGGTACTTTATAGAGAGCCTTTCTTTTTTCGAGAACAAAACTATTGTTCAGAGTCATAGGTCTTAAATAAAAGCTGGTTGGTGTAATTTGATTATAAAGCTGCAGTTTGAAGGTAATCACTGATGCTATGCTTGAAATTAAGTTTATGACTGGCTTTAGCCAGATACTTTGAAAGGACTGATGACCTGTTTGCCTCTTGGGGGCCCATGCTGTCTTATGAAAAGCAAGCACTGCACCCAAAGAGCACCCCATGATCACTTCTCTGGGATGGTGTGAATCAGCAGGACTTCATCCAGGTTGTGCTACCTCTGTCATACCTCTGAAACCAGTTGATGGACGTGCTAGCATCACCTCACCAGCCCCACCCCAAGCTAGACAAAGAAGGACCCAGTTTCTTTTGGGACTCACAGGCTCTCAGAACGTGTTTGCTTCCAGCAGATGTTGAATGCCTCCTGGAGTGGTGAGCAGTTGTAATCTTTGACTCCTCCCTTGGGTGCAGATTCTCTTTCCTTTCTTTCCCACAGAATCTTGGGAGAACAGGAGGTGGCTGGTGGCTTACCTACATTTGTGATTATTTTGTGGGAAGGTCTACTTTTTTGTTTTCACTTCTACCCATGGAAACAAGAAAGTGAACCCAAAGTTAACCAAAGCTAACACACTTGGCTTACTTCCTCAGCCCAACCAAATTTCGGTTTTCTTATTTAGTGAATCTTATTTAGTGAAACATAATTTCTTATTTATTGAGTTCACAAAAGGTTGTCTTTGAGAGGGGAAGGGAATCATGTTTATAAGCCCCTAGCACAGGGTGCAATGTGGAAGAATTAGCTGGTAATGTAGTAGTTAGCCTTTTTTCTTCCTACTCTGCTAGGGAGAGGAGGACCATCTAGGACAACTCCAATAAAGAAAACCTACCAGGTCAATTTGGGTATTTGATCTTCAACTTTAATATCAATGATTTTGGAGCAAGTGTGGGTTTACTATAGCTTCAGGGACACACCTGTCTTTAAAAATACAGTTCTAGACAGAAAACCAAAATAACACTCCAGCATTATTAGAATTTTCACAATATTTATGGGGATGGTGTCTATTTAACAAATGTTATCTATTTTATAAATGAGATAATAGGTCAGTCTGTTTTGACAACCTACTAATTCCCCCTCACCCAAATCCATTTCTCCTGTTCTTTGTAGTAATAGAACACCTTGAGTTTTATGTATTTCCCTAGCTATCTTGCCATTTCCCGGTCTCTTTTTCATTTAAATGGTGCCATGTGACTAAATTCTGGCTAATAGGATATTAGCAGAAGTGACCTCTGCAATTTTCAGGTCATATCTTTAAAATAGAACTGTTTGCCCTGCATTTATACTCTCCTTCCTACAATGGAATGTGAACATGGCGATGGTGAGCTGTCTTTGGCCATCCAATCATGGGCATTGCTTAGGAAGCAAAACAAGGGGACAGAAAGAAACAGGGTCTCTCTATCATTTATCATCTCATAGGACATTTCTTCTCCTCTTCCCTTGCTAAAATTATTATGGATTTTGAGAGAAATGAACTTTTTAGTCTTGTTTAAGCCATTGCTTTTATGGAATCTTTTACAGCATCAAAACCAGTATACTAAATATTGCATTGCCTTATGGGGATGAATCTTTGAGTCACCACTTGGATGAGATTTTTCCATATTTTTTCTTTGATATGCAAAATTACTCATTAGTACCTTGCATTTCTGGTAGTTAGCCAGTAAAAATAGAAAAATAAATCAGCTTTGTGCAAAGCGGTTAAGGAATTTATAAGTTTCTAGATGATCTATCAAATCTGACATGGTTTATATGGACTATAGCTAGTTATTATTGAATGGCTAAGGTTTATAATAAAAAAAGAAAGATCTTTTTATTTATTTTTTAACCAAAACTCAGTTAAATTTATAGCATTGGAATCGTGACAGATACTATTGAGTATATGTAGACGATGACTTTAACCCGGTAATCTTAAAGGAACATTTTATTTTATTTTAGATTTTTATTTATTTATTTGACAGAGAGAGATCACAAGTAGGCAGAGAGATAGGCAGAGAGAGAGAAGGGGAAGCAGGCTCCCTGCCGAGCAGAGAGCCCGATGCGGGACTTGATCCTGGGACCCTGAGATCATGACCTGAGCCAAAGGCAGAGGCTTAACCCACTGAGCCACGCAGATGCCCTAACCCAGTAATCTTGATTGCACTGTGTTGGTCATAGGTAATAGACAAATAAGTGATTACTAATGGATCAGAGGTTAAAGATATTTTATCTTGATAGATAGTTTGCTTCATAGTATATTATCAAACTATATTTTCTCATAAAATTGAGGACATGTAGTCTAGTAGAAGGTGTGCTTCTTTGTTTTATTTTTAAAAACTAGAGGTCTGGTAAATTTCATTGAACATTTAACACACTGTTTAAAAGCACTTACTACATGTCAGGCACGTTTTATTCACCAAACTGAAATAAAAGTATATCAAAAAAGATGAAGAATACTTCTCTGCACAGGCATAGGACAAGAATTTGCCTTTGCCAAAGGGCATGGGTCTAATAAGGAAGAGCTAACCCACCAGTGCAAACAATCACATGCTATGGGTAAGCATGCCAGAGAATTAAAGGGCATTTGGCGTACGACACCCAGCATGCCCTGAGCCAGATCTGTTGCCTCTAATCCCAAGCATTTAAGAACAGGAGGAGCACTACAACACAGCAACTTCAAGATAACAAGAGGCAGAGAGCTAGCCCAGCAGTGACACTGAAAAAGTATCAGTCTGCTCTGGTAATTGGGAAGAGAGCAGATGTTTAGAAAAGCTGAATAATTTATAGTTACATGCGAGCAGCTTTTGCATGGGTGAATCTCATCTCCTAATATAACTTGGCAAATATTAATAATTATCTCATGGGCAGATGATACTGATTTGAAACTGCCATGTAGGCAGGTAATGTTAGAAGATAATAATTCAGTAGAAAAGCAAACCCTCTTAATCAGAATCATATTTTGTAAATTAAGGGTTTCATTTGCCACGAAAAATAAGAAACCAAACTGGTTTTCAGAGAATCAGCCACTTTCATGTGCAGATTACAAACATAATTTTCAAATTAATGCAAATAAATGCATGCTCTGGAGGTTGGTGTGGTATGGCAGATTGGTTAGTTATGGGCTTCTTGAATGTTCTGGTAGGACAGAAACCGGATGTGTGGCTTTTAATTAGAGCCTGGAAAGAGCCTTGTTGTACATGAGAAACACTTAATAAGAGTTAAATAATTTGAATGATAATGATTCAAATTGACCTCTCCATAGGTGTCATGAGTTTCCCAAGTGACCTTTAAATACTGTTATCACCAGGTCATGGCAAGTTAGCTGCAAATAGGCTTATTCATGATTTGGGGAATCTTTCTTCTTTAAAAAAAAAAAAGTTGTAGGAGAAAATATTTTTAGTGAATAAACCACTTGTAACCATATTATGAAATGACAAAACATATCCAATGATGTATACAGCCGCTGACTCTCTCTACTCAGAAATAATGACTGGCTTTGTGCCTGCCAACCCTTAGCCTTTGCCTCCCACAGTATTGTAGAGCAGCCACGAATAATCGTTTCTGCTTTGCTTTTAGTATGAATTGTTCATATTTGATACCAAGAACAGAACTCTATTATTTGAAGACCAATAAATATAATTTCCAACCTTAATATAACATAGAATAACCAACAATGATCAGTTTGCCTGGGGTGGTCTGAATGGACTAAATGACACTTGCTTTATGGTAGACAAAAGATGCTTTCCAAGGGGCGTGGTGTGGAAGCTTTCTGAGCTGATAAATTTAGCCAAGGGGCTGCAGCTGGGGTGGGGGACACTCTTGGGCCATGGGAGGGCTACACCCTTTGGTAGCATGTTATACAAAAGGCTCTCTGCTTTTGAACATTCCTTATGACCATGACCTGAAGTATGGATCACTGAAACCAACTGCCCTCCCACTTTCTTCTTTGTTCATTTACTCCTTTCTTCCTTCTTGACTCATGTCAACACGGCCAAAGTTTTATGACATCCATACTAATGGTTTTAAATTTGTGTTTCGAGGACTGAATGTTGTTTTGAATGCAATAATCAATGTAAAATACTTTGAAAAGTTCAAAGATCTAAAGAGAGGTAAATGTAAATAATAGTTGCTTTGATGCACTTAGGATTCTCAATCTCCTCTGGAAGATAAAGATGGGTTCAAAGTGAGGGCTTCTCTATAGATGTTTATTGAACTGAATAGAGAACAAGCAGAGTGAGTCATGATGGAATGATCTACAGTCAGAAAGATCTATGTGTGACTCATGGCTTGACTGTTACCAGGTTTACAGCTTTCTGTGGTTTAGTGTCCTTATATGTGACATAACGCCAATCAGACTTCCCCCAGAGAATTGTCACTCTCAGAAAATTCTTAGGACATAATATGTGCTTCGTAAAGGGCAGCTGTTATTATTGAACTTCAGTGGAGTGGTATTATTCTAATCTACATTTTGGCCTACCACAGTGGGAGAGTATTTATTCTATGTGAATTTAACCCTTATTGCTACTAACCTATGAATGAGACTGGCAGGTGTGAACAACGGAGAAGTCTAGAAGGCGGGGAATAAGGAAATAAAAGAGCATATGAAAGAGGGGAAGGGTGACAAAGTGAAGTGATGGTGAGCTATCAACAGTGACCTCAAAAACCAGAAGTATGACTGTCATGTAATTTTGCCCTTGACTCAAGATAGTTGGGTCTTATTCTTTATTTTTTAAAGATTTTCAAGGCTTTCCTTTTTAGTTGCTTAATGTTTAAGTCATTGTGTAGTCTTTTTTTTTTTTTAAAGATTTTATTTATTTATTTGACAGATAGATCACAAGTAGGCAGAGAGGCAGGCAGAGAGAGAGAGGAGGAAGCAGGCTCCCCGCTGAGCAGAGAGCCCGACATGGGGCTTGATCCCAGGACCCTGGGACCATGACCTGAGCTGAAAGCAGAGGCTTTAACCCACTGAGCCACCCAGGTGCCCCCACTGTGTAGTCTTTAGCTGGTCCCTTTCATAGTTGGTATTTTAAAGTCTGGCCATCCATTTAGCCAACTGTCCATCCATCCATCCATCCATCATGCATATTTTTCCATTAATTATTAAATATGTAGTGACAGGTATTCCCTACTATGTACTAGGCTTTCTCTGGTGGGGGTTGGGGATAGATTTCTTCCTTTTTATTTATTTATTTATTTATTTATGCTGGAAATTTGATTTATTTTGCTCTTTTTGTAAAATTTAAAAATCTCCTGAATTAAAAATTATCAGAATATCTGGGAAATTAAAAACAACAACAGATGAACTCTCGCAAGCCTGATAAACCAATTAGTCAAATATGGAGAGTGAAAAACATGCTTGGAATGATTTTGACTCATGTAATTGCTTCAGAATCATTTCTTAAGTGTTTCTAAGCAACAGCAAATTTAAGAAGAAGAAACAAATGCTAGGTCCTCTTTCTCTCTCTCTTTTCCTCCGTTCCCTTTCTCTTCTCTCTCGCATTGTCACAGAAGAGCAGACTGTGTCCCTCTCTCTCACAATGTGACGTTAGCTTCGGCTGGCTGGGTCAGAGCAAGAAGGCAGAAACATTTAGAATGTGATTATTTTTCATGCAGCCTTCCTCGCTTTGTTGGATGAACCATCAGTTTCATTAAGGTACAGCTGGCCTTCACAGGTAGATCTGAGCATCAGGTAGGGGTGCAGTACGGATAGAAATCACGAGATGAACTTTGATAAATTATAACCAGCAACAAAGTCATTTAACCTTTATTTTTCTACATCAGGCCTTTGGGATCCATTTTGAAATCGAATCTTGCCTGCACTTTTTTGAGTTAACTGGGTAGATTATTGTTTTATATGATAGTGAGCAGAATGCATTTCCTAATACTGCATCTCCATTTGTGGAGGAATTTCCCTTAACTTATGTGGGGGTGGTGGTAGCTGCAGTTATGGCCTGTGCCTCAGATTTTCTCATGGCAAAGAGTCACAGAGAAATCCACTCCTTCATGCAACTTACTGTTAGCACCATATGGGCAGGCATTTCCTAACCATTTGGAGACAAATGAAAGCTCATTAAAGGAAAGTGGAGGGTCAGAAGGGTACTTTGGACTATGAAAAAAAAATCCTTACTAGAGAACATTAATCATAAGTAGATAATCCTTCTCAAAGGGGAGGCAGTGCGTTTGCCTCATTCTCCTTGGCAGTTAACCTTTTGCATTTTATGCTTATGGCACTTCTGTCAGGCGCTCTTTGTGCTCCAATTAAAGTCAGAGGTCTTTGGACACAGTTCAAAAAGTAGCAAGTGTCTGGAGGGCAGCGTGATGCAAGGCATTTTGGCAGAGGGAGTCACGGAGAGCAGTTGGGCAGATGTATAGGAAAGAGGAATCTAGAATGTGAATGACATGGCTCCTTTGGATACTTCTGAGGGTGCTTGGAGTGGTGGCGGGGGGGGGGGGGAGACGGTAATTTTGGGTGTAGGCTATTGGATGGAGGAAAGCAACAGATGTGACAGAAGAGGATTTTTAAGCCGGCCAATGAATGTGTGCACATGCTGTCTGGACGGAGAAGTCAGTGTTGAATTTGCACCTGTGCCTATAATCAAGAAGTAAATGGTTCACTGGTCACAGCAAGAACAGGGCTCATTTGGGAGGCAAATTGAAACTCTATTTAAGCAAAGTGATTCAGAAGGAGATGTTCAATACCATTTTCCTCCTGGGAACATTTCTTCCTAAGGCGTTAATCAGGGCAACAGGCAAAATACTCACTAATATTGTTCCAAAGCTAAGAATGTGTCTCTGAGACAAAAACCATGGAAACCTACTTATTTTCTGAAATGTTGCCTCTCTGAAAGAAAAGATGAGAGGATGAATAATCAGACATGCTTTACTTAAAGGTTGGGTGTGAGTCAGGGGAACTTTGGGTGTGCTCAATATAGCAGGGTCATCTGAATGTCTGTATGAAATGATGCATGCAGGAGAGTGAAATCATAGCATGGATTGGAAATGAAAAGTGCTGTAAAAGGGTGGTAGCATTTACAGGATTGAACTAATGTGAAATTTGTCTGCAGGATCTGGGACATAACTTATTTTTATAATGAAGACTTAATTAAATTTTAAATCCTGGGTCTTAATTTTTTAGTTACATGAGTCAAGACAAGTTAGGATCTACAAAAGTCATCTTTCTCACTTATTGAATGTTACCTACCTCATAAGGTGGTTGTGAGGATTTAAAGAACTAATCCCTATGAAGTGCTTAACGCAGTGCCTGGTCTATAACTACACACTCTGTAAAAATTAACTGCTGCTGTTAGCATTTCAGTCTTCAAGCCGTAAAGAAAACCCATCAATTATGCCTGAATGGGAGGAATCCTTGTGGGGTGGGGATCTCAGTTTACTCAAAGAAAAAGATTCTTTGTACTGACATAAAGAAATAGAGATCTTGGTCAAAAGATAAACATCCCCGTCCTACTTTTAATTATTTTGACTCCTAAAAAGGAATAGGATCTAATATTTTTTGAACATCTACCATATGTCAGGCACTCCGGAAGCTGCTTGACTCACAGTGTCCTGTGAAGTCGCTCTCATGGTCCCACTATTATTAACAAGGAAACTAAGGCCCAAAGAGACGAAGAACGTTTCCAGGCTTCTATACCTTATGGATGGCAGAACAGGGATTTGAAAGCCAAAGGCCACGCTCTTCCAGTTCATCTCACAAGACCGTGTAAGTAGTAGGGGAATGAAATCTCCAGAGGCTGACTGGCCCTGCTACAGACTCTGAGGTAATAGCAACGTTTCTATTTTGATGTTCCCATTAAAATCTTATCCTCTGGCTGAGAGGCCTGGCAGATGGCAAATGTCACCCTTGAGCAGTCACCCACGTCAAGTGATAAACCACATTCAGGCTTTGGGCTGCTTTCCCTGCTCGGGGAAGGAGGATGGTTCAGCGCCCCGGTCTGTCCGTCGACTGGGTTGTTTCTTGGAGCTCACAGGAAAATGTACTTTATTTACCTGCTAAGAAAAGCTCCTGAGGCTCTGTGGGCAGTTGTTTTGGGGAAAGAATAACTTTAACAACACGCACCTGATAGTTTAGCAGCTTTAGAAAGATCTGAGAAGAAAATGTTCAGTTACAGATAAAGCGGCTTTGGCACCGTGATTTCTCTAATGCTGGGCGGCTGCGGAGGCTGCGTGATACAGACAAGGCACAGATACTTTGTGTCTCCCCCTGTTGCTTCAGAACATTCTGTTCCCTGCCCATTGTCAACCAGACAAACATGCCATCATGGGTCACAGCGATGCATATTCTTTACTAACTCTTTGCAAATACGGCTTTTTAGGACCATTCCTTAAACAAAGCAATTTGCTATGGGGTGTTAGGGGTTTTAGCATTTTGAGAATACTTCTTTAGTTCTATAGTGGGAGAACACAGAGCCTGACTTGCTTTGAGGCCCAAGTTTACCCTTTAATGACTCTGTGACCTTCCTTAATCCCCTTATCCTCTCTGAGTCTGTTTCGACCTCTCTGCCATGGAGCCATCACTGCTTTCTTTCTGGGATTGCTGTGAGAATTCAATGATGTAATGTAAGTCAAGTGCTTTGCAAATTGCACGAGGCCATTTAAAAATGAACCATTTGTGTTATTATTATTTATGTTTGGGGCTTAACATCGTCTGGTATTAATAAAGGATCCCCTGATGGTTAATGACCCCCTGGAGATCTAAAACAAGGTTGCAGTGAAGCCACAGGAATGAAAAGCCAGGCATAGGGAATCCAGTCAATAATAGCGTAATAGCATTGTATGGTTGACCAATGTTGACTATACTTATCATAGTGAGCAGCGTGTATCATACAGGATTGTTGAATCACGATGCTGTACACTTGAAACTAATATAATAACATATTCAACTATATTTAAATTAAAACAAAAAATAAAAAAAAGTAAAGTCTAATAAGTCATAATGAGATGCCAGAAATTGGGTAGAGTATAGATATAGAACCGGTAATTTAATACAGACATCAGCGCAACATGGAAGAAGGTCCAGAGGGTGGTAGGAGCTGTTTGGAGAAAGGAGAACCGAGGGACTGAACATGCTTTAAAGACACAGAAGAGGGGTGCCTGGGTGGCTCAGTGGGTTAAGCCTCTGCCTTCGGCTCAGGTCATGATCTCAGAGTCCTAGGATCGAGTCCCGAGTGGGGCTCTCTGCTCAGTGGAGAGCCTGCTACCCCGTCTCTCTCTGCCTGCCTCTCTGCCTACTTGTGATCTCTCTCTCTCTGTGTCAAATAAGTAAATAAAATCTTTAAAAAAAAATAAAGACACAGAAGAGATAATAGCTTCTCAGATCACAGTGTGTGGTCTGGAATGCTGTGAGCGGTCACTTTATTGACAGCATCGGGAAGTCACATGAACTAGTTTCCGATCCAGCATGTCCTAATTGTGTGGATACTTCAACCTCTGGGCAAAAAGGGACGATGATGACACTTTGTCCCAGGGCTATGAAGATTGAATGATGATATATGTAAAGTACCTGACAGGTAATATGGCGGGTAAATATGGTTTCTCTACTTCCTGCTCCTCCCCCTCCTTTTTTTTTTTTTTTTTTTTTTTTTGTCGGATAAAAACTCTAACTAGGCATTCAGAGCATTCAGGAGGCAAGGTCTGAAAGCAATCAGGAGAACCCTAGTAAATTGTCTGGGATTACTTGCAATGCCACCCAAACTTCTTTATGAAGTCTGAGTCTATGTCGCCACTTCAATTACCAAGTGCAGAGAAAAGTCGTAGGTGTTCAGTAGGAGCAAAGACTCTTAACCAGGGGGCTCTGAAGGGAAGCATGAAGGTGTTTGCAAAGTGCAGGGTGTGCAGGGATTAAATTCAGAAGTCCTTCAGAGATAAGGGTTCCGTGTTGGTGGTGAGAAAGGAATCATCAGTTGAGCCAGAGTTTGGTTAGAAGCTCTTGCTAAGGGGTGCCTTACGAGGATCAAGTTTTCCAAACTGGAGAGTTGATATATTGAGTTATTTTTTGAGTATTTGTTATCTGCTTTTCAGAAACATTTCTCTTTAAGCAAGCAACTGAGGGTTCATGAATGTGAACATTTCAATGATTACAACATAACTTTTTAAGAATTGTTAATTTAAAAAACATCTCAAAAAGAACACATAATCAGTGATGTTAGCTCTTAGATATACGAGTGTATGAAATGAGGCAAGTAAAATGAGAATCAGTTTAAAAAGGAAACTTTTCTCCGTGTTGTCAATTTGAGACCTAATGTGATCTGTCTATGGAGTGTGGTGAGGATGGACAGAATGTGGTCGTCAATCCACGGGATATTTTCAACTTCCAGGTCTTTCTTTCTTATAGTTCTCACTAAAGAGAACAAATTTGCAGTGACTGAGATTTTGAAAGCTACCTATGTTTCAAAGATCCATAGGCTTTAAATTATTGTCATTATTATACCACAAGAAATCCCATCTTTTTTCCACGCACAGGTTAGAAAATGATTGTGACATTTCCCACATCTCTTTCTTCCATGCTATCTATATTTTGTGGTAATACTAATAACCCCATCTTCTATTCCAGTGTTTCAATTGTTTTTTTCACGCCCATCACCTCATTTTAAGCCAAGGCAATTTTAAAACTTTCCTTGTTATGTTGCAAGTTGCTGACTCTGGACTGATTTTGTGTGATGGGCAAGGAAGGACATTGAGAAGTGAGGTCAACACCTGTGACCAAATGATTAGGGAAGTAGAAGAGAGAAAACGCTAGTGATGTGTTCCTACAGTGTCTTCTCTTCCAAAGTATGGTTGTGACTGGGGGCAGCTGGGGAGAGGGGTGACGGAGGAACAGTATAAACACACCCATTGAGTTGTCACCTGTCGAGAGTGGGGGTTGGGGCTGTGAACAAGGACTGGTTTTTGATCACCTGTTATATGCCAGGTAAGTGCCAGTAGCTTAGCCACAATATGTAAAATACATATATTTTTCATTTGCTCAACAACTGTAAAAGATAGATATTGCTACTACCATTTCATAGATGAGGAGATAGGCTTGGAGAACTTTGGGTAAGTCACTAATATGTATTTAAAAAATAAATATTGTGTTGCTATGCATAGGGGATATTTATAGTAAAATTTCTATTGCCTTTGGTGTTGTATTGCCTTGGTCTTTATTAAAAATCCAGATGGAAGATCTGATTATGTCTCTAAAAATAAGAATGGCTCTTATACATGCAACATGGGCAAAGCCAAAATAAAAAAAAGTTGTGGAGTAGCCCAGTGAGGGCCGTACCTGAGGATACTTTGTTCTAGAACCTGGATCTGGTGCTGGTCTCGTTGATTTTGTTTCTTCATCTCTTCCTGTTCTTTTCCGGTGCTGACTCCATCTAGAAGCCATTTCTCCCTTAAGGCTTTTTTCTGATATCAGGAAACATAAAGATGTTCTTATATCAGTCAGTAGTTTCCACAATCTCTGGCTGCTTTGAAATCTCATGAATTTTAATAGTGGACAGAGTAAAGAGAAATTATTTTTTCTCACTGTCTTGCCTGAATAAATCTGGTGTCTTCCTTCACTGCACCCTTTGTGACCCCCTTCCAAAGACAGTTTTATGTGTCTAAATCCCATTTTTCTTTTAAGTTCCAGTTCAGGTCCCTCCATCTCTGTGAAAATCTCTGGTCTCCCCCGCCCCATACCTTCCACAGCCCCATCCTCGCCCTCAGAGAACTCTCTTTCCTCAGAATCAGGCTGCACTGTGTATAGACACTCTGTCTTGCAGTTGTACAGGGACCTTATCATGTGATATCTATTATTTGTTTGGTTAATGTTGGTACATCTTGTGTCTTTGAAGTAAAATGTTCCTTGAAGCCATTTTTTTATTCATCTCAATGACAGTGTATGGCGAATGCTCCAAAAAATTTGGGGGGGGGGAATTATTTCAAATGGTGGGTGAAACAAGAAATTGCTATTGTATCTTAAACTAATTCAATGTTGGTCTTAAGTGGTGTGGTCAGCATTTATGACCTTGCCTATCCAATACCCGTCTTTCTTCTGAGAAGCTACCTGGTTCCAGCTACCTAAGCTTCACCTAAATGACTTGTTCCAATAACATGATGCAGAAATTCACTGATCTGTCTAAATACAGGTGAGTTAAATTTTTGTCAACTTTAACAAAACAAAATTTATGTTTTATTACATGGAAAAAAAGTCCCCTTGAATTTGCATGAAAGAATTACAATGCTGGACCTTGAACCTAAGAAGACTTAAAGCAAATGAGAAACATATAAATTTTGGAGGGAACTTAGCTAGCATCCCATCCATGTCTTACATAGGAACTGTTAGACACTATTTCCAAAGAGTTTGAGTTTTTTCTTTTCTTCCTGGAGAAAACTGTTCTCCCTATATAATCTACCTGTGTAAATTATTTGTTCAAAAATTACTTTTTGGGGATTCACTGTATATAAAGTGGTGAGGAGAGAATAATGGGAACTTTGTATTTCCTGAGAATTCTTTCTCTGATGCATGATTAAAGTGAGAGTGAGTAAAGAGAACTTTTTTTAGAATGGTGCTGGGGTTAATACTACTAGCATATAAATCCTTTGAATTTTAAACAAAATTCAAATAATGTTGACTGTGCTAGGTAATTACCAGATGATGGCTATTTTAAGTAAGGCAATGGTTTTCAAACCAATTAGAAACATTACATTGATTACAAATATATATTATATGGAATTACACTTTGTAGGACTGATACAACCTGGATTGCTCTAGTTGAAGCAATGAGGGGGCTTGGCAGCCTATAGAAGCACAGAACACAGTTTGAAAACCACTAGATCAAGTAGGAACCTTGTCCTAGATCATTGTATTTGTGTTGGCCTTTTCAGAGTTTCAAGCAATTATGGGGTATGTGGACAACATACCCCATAAGAAAAGTTTGTAGCAAGGGAGTCTCTCTTTCAGTGTTATCTTAACCCTAAATTATAGCTCTTCGGCTGTTTGTAGAAATGCTCTCCCACAGACACAGTTAAATGTTATTAATCAAGGTCAAGATTTATCTTTGAGATCAAAGATGCCAAGAAAATCTTAGTATACTATCATTTTAAGAATTTACCTTAATTTTAATATATTTTTATTTGATGGAATGTGATGATAGCTAATGAGTAATAAAGAAGACAGATGACACCTATCCAAGTAAATTATAGTCCTTACAAACCACCTACGAGGACAGTTTCAGTCATTTATATCCATATCACTATAAGAAACATTTAGATGGGATGGTCTTATATTGCTGAGTTACAGGGAGCAGAGAATAATTCTGGTGATGTGTTATGTGAACTTGGGCCTATGTAGTCTTATATAAGTGTTATATATATAGTCTGATATATAGTCTTATATAAGTGTTCTAAGTCTGGTTAGGAACAAGAATAATTTTAAGTTTAGCCTCATAAAACTTTGTCCATAACTCACAAATTGTCATTTACCTCTGGCGGAGAACTTTGCCAGAGGTAAAATGAAAAAATGAATTTGTGAATTAGCTCTTTGCCTCTGAATATAAAATACATAATTTTGATGTGCATTTAAATGATATGGTACAATCACGTAACAACTTAAACATAGTTATTTTGTTTTTATGTCATTGTTTAGACTTGTACTTTTGTCTATGAGGTTGATGAAAAATCTGTTCCACAACGACATTCATATTCAAAAGCCATATTAACTAAGTAAAAATATAAGGACATGCCAGTAATAGATCTTTGAGCAGTTTTTTTATGGAAAGTTTTTCTGTAAAAAACTTTGCATTTTATATAGCATTTAGAGTGGACTTGAAGAATAAATTAGTTTTGGGACACCTGGGAGGCTCAGTTCTGGTCATGATCCTGGAGTCCCGGGATCAAGTCCTGCTTCAGGCTCCCTGCTTGGCAGAGAGTTTGCCTCTCCCACTGACCCACTCCTCCATCCCCTTCTCATTCTCTCTCTCTCTCAAATAAATAAAATCTTGAAAAAAAACTAAAAAAAAAAAGAATAAATTAGTTTTTCATACCATGAATCAAATGGACTTCCAGAAAAGTTTTCTAAGTTGAGTGTAGTTTGTGTTTCTGGGTGGCAGACTGTGATCACGTTACTAGGTGAGGAGACCCATAGTGTACAAATCTCAGAAATGTTTGAAAGTTAGAACACTCCTCATGTCCCTGGAAATTCCCTTTCCGGCATGTCATTGGTATGATTGCCCAGTTCCAGAGCCAAAGAATATGAGTGAATTACTACTCTTATTTTGCAACGTATGTACTAATGACACAGAGCAGAGCTTTGTAAATGTTTGCGTTTGTGTTGTTTAAAGTGTGTCATTGAAGTGTAACAAAATAGTTGGCAATCAGGAAAGGGCTGAGGATAGTCAGTGGACCGGAGACAGATGGATGAAGAGGAACATCAAAGAATACCTGGTGACTACAGGGGCCGATAGAGCTTTCCTGACTTGGTGAGGGTATTGTAGAATCAATTTAAAAAAAATATTTCTGGGTTCTGGAAGGCACAGTTGGTTAAGCATCAGACTCTTGGTTTCGGCTCAGGTCGTGATCTCAGGGTCGTGAGATTGAGCCCCGTGGGGGGCCTCCATGCTCAGCAGGGAGTCTGCTTCAGACTCTCTCTCCCACTCTTCTCTCTCTTTCTCTCTCTCTCTCTCTCTCGAATAAATAAATAAATAAATAAATGGATCTTAAAAAAAAAAAAAAAACCTCTGCACATTTCCGAGCCCCATTTATAATGGTGCCTCGTTCCTGTTTGGTCCAGCTTACCATTTTCTGTAAAACATGATGCAAACAGCCACTCTTTCCTCTGTGTTCCCTTTGTATTTTGTGCCTCCAATCAGCAGGACTCATCACGGTGTTTCTGTGTTATCTCAAGGTTCTGGGTCAGTTATTCATTGTAAAGACCTAGGTCAAACTTTATTATGTGTTCTTATTGTCCTCTTTAGTACCTGACATGTAATAAGTAATTAGTAATTTTTTTTTTACTCAAAGGCTCTCTATACACTCATACAAATCCTACCAGTCGGTTAAGACTCAGCTGAAATCCCACACCTTTAATAGTCTTGCTTTGACCACTTCAGATTAAAGAGTTACTCCCTTATATTCTTACTTAAATTAAAAAAAAAAAAATCTCTTAAAAAATTTTTTTTTTTTATTTATTTGAGAGAGAGAGAGTGAGAGAGCATGAGGGGAGGGTTAGAGGTAGAAGCAAACTCCCTGCCGAGCAGGGAGCCCGATGTGGGACTCGATCCCGGGACTCAGATCATGACCTGAGCCGAAGGCGGTTGCTTAACCAGCAGAGCCACCCAGGCACCCCCCCCCCCGCCAAAAAACATCTCTTATCTTGTCCTAATTCTTTATTTAATCCTGGGTTCCCCACTAGGTTGCAGGCAGAAGGGCTACAGCTCTCCAGGACCACTGCTAGTCTCTGTGGTATTAATATGAAAATCAGAAAAAATTGCTGTTTCTCACCCCACCCCTTTGGCTAAGGGCACAGCTTGGGAAGATGTATGGCACCTTTGTGCAGAGAAAAAGAAATGCTATCCTTCAGCCAGAACCAGCTCTATGCCAGCGTGCCCAGTTCCAAGGGAGTGTAAGCAGGGATTTTAGCACCCCTTTCTCAGTATTTTTATGCCATACACAATCTGCACAACAGTGTTCGGCAATCCAAAACATTATAAATATTCTGTTTGGATTGGATTAAACAATCTCCTGAAAGCAAACCTATATGGAAGATCATGTAGGACTTTTTTCTTTAAAATAAAGATTTTATTTATTTATTTATTTATTTGACAGAGAGAGAGAAGAGAGTGAGAGGGAACACAAGCAGGGGGAGTGTGAGAGGGAGAAGCAGGCTTCCCGCCGATGCACGGCTCAATCCCAGGACCCTGCCGAAGGCAGATGCTTAATGACTGAGCCACCCAGGTGCCCCTCATGTATGACTTTTTAGACTGACTTTGGCAAATATTGAAAAGAGGTGCCACCTCGGAAATGGAGTTTTCAGTGAGTCAGAGTCAGAGTACTTATGTCTAACTTGCCTCCTAGAATGAACTTGGGATATTTAACCCTTTCTCCTAGTGTGAGCTCTACCGTTGTTTGGCGACCCGCTCGACAAGGATAGCAATTGCTGAATGCCAGAGAGCTATCCATTTACTCAGAACCAGTCATTAGTTTATGGAGAGCCTCAAACTGTGGGTGTGTTTGTACTAGAGAGAGAGAGAGAGGGAGAGAGAGAGATGAGGGAGAGAGAGAACGAGCACTGGTTATGGTGTTAGAAACGGCTCAGCTCAACAATCACTGTGGACTTGCCTTTTGATTTGACTTTCACCAAAATAACTTGGTAAAGTTTGCTTTAATCTCACTGATCATTCTGGTTATGCACACTGCATTTCTTGGCTCTATCTATGCGTCATGTAAATTCAATGTGGCCCACTGCAAGGATAGCAGGTTAACTATACTTTGAAATTAACCGTCAAACATTGGAAATGTCAATTTATATAGGGGCAAACAGGCAAACGGAATTTAGAGAACGGAGGCTAATTGGAATCTTAAACGATGTTTCTTTTCAGAGGAGGTCACTTGAACTATCAGAAAGCTAGGAGCAGCTGAATTAGGCATGTTTACCTAAGTGTGTAGACCCCATGAGTGTGCGACATTGTTTCACTGAGGGATTCATTAAATCTGTTGGTAGCAGCCTTGCCAAAGAGGTAGCTCCTTGCTTGGGTCTGTTCACAAGGACCTCCTGTTTGTCATTTGGTTGCATCCTGTGGCGAAGCTACATAATAAAATGTTGAAACCCAGTGTGCTTTAATTACAAAATGACCACACCCAAAGAATATGTAAAGTCTGATTTTAAAAATGGAGGTTTATTTCTGGTGATGATCTCATGGTTTGTCAAGACAAAACAAAGCAAAAGGAAACAAAACCCCCTAAACATACTCAAACAATATTGGATTCATGGCACTGAGCTTTTCAATACTAACATCCTTGACCAGGCCAGATAGTGTCTGTTGTGCACCCCCTGGGGGAAAGCTTGCCTTTCGTTTATTTCAAAAGGGACTTCCTAGCTGGATTGGTCCCTAGGGATCTTAAGCAAGATTGTGTTCAGGGGGCCAAATTATCAAGGCTAAATTCTCAAGGTTACCCAAGAAAATGAGGAAATTCAATAATAAAGGATAAAAGTAATAAAAACTTGTTTTCTACATGTTTACCAGAAGATATTAACCTCCTATGCAAATATTACTAGTTTCTCGGCCCTCCCCTACAGTTATTAGGGTGTTAGTAAAACTATGCTGAATTTTCTCCTTCCCAAAGCATCTTTACTATAGAGATTTTGAATGCCATTAGGATATTTGAATACAAAATCATTGAAATGAAATTAAAATCAGAAATTACCTTCAAATGCTGGTGCTTTAGTTTTTCTTCCTCTATTTTCAGACGCTTCTGTGAGATTTCTTCCTGTATTTTTCTTTTATCCTGAAATAAAAGGAGTTCCAGTGTAATCTATTTTTTCAATTTGCTTAAATATGTTTCCTTGGGGTTGTCGTCATTACCAAATGGCTGGCCAGTTGTACGCTCCTGGCATTGGTAGAAAGCTTCTTTGGAAACTCATATTTCAAAGGGAAGGGGGGCAAAATGAGACATTCAAAACATTTTGCTGATGGAAAACGATAGAAGGTGCTTTTTCAAAGAGAACTTGAAAATATTTCAATGTCTTTCCTTCCCCACTCTCCTCCCGTCCGCTTTAAAAAAATCTTCCCTATTAATCTAGCAAGATTGCGCTACTGAGTGATGCAATGGAAAAAGTGAATTTTAAGGAGGGAATTTTGAAATAAGCCTGAGGAAACCCTGTGAGGAGAAAGACTATTCCTGGCACAGGACTGAAGAAACTGCTGGGTAAAAGGTCTGCTTATGTAGGAAAACAGGATAGCTAGCCTACAGAACGTTTGAAAACTAGGAAGCTAGAAGGTGGGAGTGTTTCCTCCTTGTATAACTCGCTATGTGAAGATAGAGAAAAAAGGGTTCCGATAATGCTTGTTAACAGTAAGAGAGCTTTTAGCTCCAGTTTAAAAAAAAAATTCATGGGATGATGGAGTTTCTTTCACCAAGTTTAAATTGCATTACCTCAAAAAACCCAGGAAGCATAACTGCTAATGCCCAGTGGTTGTACTTTTTAGAAAATACAGCATGTACTGTACTACTATGTAGCCTGGGTTTGATTTCTGGCTCTGCCATTTACTAAACCTGTGTTCTTGGACAAAATTCTTAAGTTTTCTGTGCCTCAATTACCTCATCTGAAATAATGGGGATAATAAGGGAATCAAGCTCATAAGATACGAGCGTTAAATATACGTCAAATTTCCTAGGATGGTGTTTGACGCATAACACTCTGTAAGTATTTGTTTAATAAAGTTAAGGAAATAAGGCATAATCTGTTAATCACAGAAAGTAGCACACTAATTCTGATAATGCTTCCATAAGCCTGAAATATCTTAGAGAGTCCCTCTCTGGAATTTTCTGAGGCATTTTACAAGCTATGCAAAAAGGCTCTTATTTCCTTATTTTTTGACCAGAGGTGACATTATCCTCCGTCTCTTTTATAAGAGGGGATTTTGAATCAGCTTTCAAAATTGAAAACTCTCAAAGGATAAAAATTTGTTGCCAGTGAAGACAACTGAAAGAATGTGAAGCAGGCTCAGAAGGTAATTTGGAAGGAAGAGTTCCAAAAATGCTTGGCAACATTGTTGAAATAAGTGCAAGCCTTCCTGATGTGACTCCTTTGAAGATAAAAACTCTTTTTTGATGTTTAAGTTCAGGTACATTTGTCGAAGAAAAACAACATGTTACTCTCCAACTTGATGTCATGTTTTTCTTTGTGTGTTAGAAGAATATATGACTTCATCAGTAACCTACTTTGTAAATTTTATAAGCAGTTATTTTGAAAAAAAAAAAATCAGCTAGGCAACAAGGAACAAACTGAGGGTTTTGGAGGGGAGGGGAGGGAGGTGTGGGGTGTGCCAACATGGTGGGTATTAAGGAGGGCACATATTGCGTGGAGCACTGGGTGTGGTGCATAAACAATGATTTTTGGAACACTGAAAAGAAATTAAAAAGAATAAATAAAAATTAAAAAAAATTAGCTAGGCAACAAATGTGGTCTTTAGTATCACTTGTTTAGGTCAGATCTGGTCATTAGGAACAAAAACTCTCTTTGAGAATTGACCTGTGAGTCAATTCTCCATTCTATCTAGAGGTTGTAAATTGAGCAGCTATTAGTAATATTTTAAATATATTAGGCCAAACATTTTGGTAAGTATTTTACAGGCACTATTTCACTGAACATCATAATAACAAAGGTATTGCATTAATTTTCATCTTAGGAGAAGAAGTGTAAGTTTAACTAACTGAGTAACTAATTAGTCTGAGATCTCACAACTAGTAAGTGGCTAACCTAGGGTTTGATTCCAGGCAATTTGAGTTTAGCCTCCACACTCTTAGCCAACTCACCACACCATTTTCCCTAGTGAGAAATCAGTCCCACTTCTTAAAATTTCCCTCACTGTCCTGTCTATCATGAAGAACTGTGGCCAGTTCTGGCTGGCAACAGGAGTGGGGTCTCTCATTAGAAGGGAGTCCATTTTTCATTCCATATTTAGTGTTGGTGTCTAATCATCTCCCTTACGCCACAGGTAGCCCATAGAGAAGAGTGCCTTAAGTATAAGAGATGATGTTGAACCTAGCAAGGCTTCCCCACCCCTTTCAATAACCAGTTTGGGCTGGTTTCATCTTGGGTTGGTAATAAGGGAAGGAAAGCTGTGTGGGTAGAGGCAGGGCATCTGAAGTGTTTTGGCAACACAAGGCTTATAGAGGGTTGCTAAGGAATACCAGTGTTTTTTCTCTCAGAGGTAACATGATGCCTCCCTTATGTCAGTCTAGGTAATTAAGAAGATAATTTATAATGTTATAGGTATGATTCTCTTTTAAGATAGAAGTGCATTTTCCTCATAAAATATTCAATAGCAGATTATTATCCTTTTGCCAAATTTCATAGGGGCTTATAAGAATTACTGAAAAATAAGATGGCAGTAATTTAATTTTATTAAGACAAAATAAATAAGTCAACCTTAAGTTACATATCTAGCTCTATTGCTAGTATACCAAAAGTTACCATAGCCTGCTAATTCCTTCCAAAATTATCATGAAACAAATAGATGTGGGATGCCATCTGCTTCCCAAAATTACCCCAGGAGCTTGAGCATGTCTATAGACATCCGTTATAACCTGGCACATCATATATTTATTAATGTTAACTTTTATGAATAACTTGCATTGATGCTTACTTTTTAAATGTTCAACTAAGGAAGACTTCTATTTAATGAACAGTTGCGTAGATAGATTTTTAGCTGTCTGACTTAGAATATTTTAGCAGTTGACACCCACAAATTCCAATTCCGTATAAGCCTACCTCTTGATTATGTTGAAAATTAGTTTATCTTGAGCAACTAGAAAGCTATTGTGAACACCCATAATCCAGTATTATTGCAATCATGTACTTGATAAAAATAAGCACCGTACTTAGGAGTGTGACTATTTTAGAGATATTATAGGTTAACAAGGAGCTAATATTCCAGAATCCTTGAATCTGTAAAGAGGACAAGACTGATCCTAAGTTATTTAATGATTAATTTATCCAATACTGGGGTACTTATGTACAAACACTCTGTTCAGGGTCACCTTTGAAGTTGTGCAGTATTTAAAATTTTTTCAGAAGTAGATACTTTTGGGGCTCCTGGATGGCTCAGTCATTAAGCATTTGCCTTCTGCTCAGGTCATGATCCCAGGATAGAGCCCCACATCAGGCTCCCTGGTTGCCAGGAAGCCCGCTTCCCCCTCTCCCACTCCCCTTGCTTGTGTTCCCTCTCTTGCTGTCTCTCTCTGTCAAGTAAATAACTAAAATCTTAAAAAAAAAGTAGATTCTTTCATCAAGGAACTTACACTCTTTTTTTTTTAAAAAGATTATTTGTTTATTTATTTGACAGAGAAATCACAAGTAGGCAGAAGTAGGCAGAGAGGCAGCAGAAAGAGAGGGAGAAGCAGTCTTCCTGCTGAGCAGAGTCTGATGTGGGGCTCGATCCCAGGACCCTGGGACCATGACCCGAGCCTAAGGCAAAGGCTTAACCCACTGAACCACCCAGGTGCCCCCAAACTTACATTCTTATACAAAAAGAAAATCACTCATCCAAGTAACTATATAATTTAAGAAAAAAGGTAAGAAATGTCTTTCCTGGGGCACCTGGGTGGCTCAGTGGGTTAAAGCCTCTGCCTTTGGCTCGGGTCATGGTCTCAGGGTCCTGGGATCGAGCCCCGCATTGGGCTCTCTGCTCAGTGGGGAGCCTGCTTCCTCCTCTCTCCCTGCCTGCCTCTCTGACGACTTGTAATCTCTGTCTATCAAATAAATAAATTAAAAAAAATCTTTAAAGAAATGTCTTTCCTGAGACACAAGAGAAGGCTCTATGAGAGTTGAGGGGAGATAGAGAGCAGTTGTTTCTAGATGATGTGGTTGGAAGAGGCTCTAATGTAGCATTTGTGAAGAGTATGTTGGATGGCTGCTGGGGAGCAGGTGAGTGGGGGAGAAAGGGCACTCAAGTCAAGGGCTCAATGTGAGCAAAGGCTTGGAGGTAGAAAATTGGTACATTCTCTAGAACAGCAATTCTGGAATCTAAGTTGCCATATGGGTAGTGGGAAATAAAATAGGGATAAGAGGGAGTGCCTGGGTGGCTCAGCTGGTTGAACCACTGCCTTTGGCTCGGGTCGAGGTCCCGGAGTCCTGGGATTGAGTCCCACGTGGGGCTTCCTCTGCTTTGTGGGGAGCCTGCTTCTCCTTCTCCCTCAGCCTTTCCCCCTGCTTGTGCTCTCTCTCTCTCTGTCAAATAAATAAATAAAATCTTTAAAAAAAAATAGGGATACGAGGATGAAGAGAAGTCCTTAATAGAAAATATTCAATGATAGGACAAGAGGTTTGGAATTTACTTATGTACTGATAGAGAGCAATGAAAAGTGTTCAGAGGGAGAGGATTCATAGAGTTAAAACCATGTTTTAAGAAGTTTAATCTTGTGTAATTGGGTAGTAGATGTTGAAGGAGGACCGTGCAAATGGGGATCATCAGTTAGGCCAGGAGAACTTGAGCAAGGGATAGGAGAACATATGTCTGTCAGAGACCAAGGAGTTAAAGTTGGTTGGACTTGGCAACTGGTGACATATGGATGCAGGAAAGGAAGGGGTCAAATGTGAGTAAAAGTCTTTTATGCTTAGGTAGGGCAGAACTGTCAACAGATGCAAGATATTCAGGAGAAGGAAGAGGGGTTGGTAGGGGAGATGATGGATTCACACCAAGTTCAAGGTGTCTTTGGGACAGCCAGATAGAGTTATCTGGGGGGCCGTTGAAACATTGGTTGGAGAGAGATGTGGGGGTCAAAGATAGAGATGTTAGTGTTTCAGAAGGGATAGCTGAAGTCAGAAGATGGTCAGAGCACGACTGGAGACATATTTATGAAAAGAGAGGAGGGCTAAATACAGATCCTTCAGGAAGCGCCTACATTGAAGGGGTAGAAGAGGAAGGGAATCCATATGGAATTTTATTTCGAAGTCAATCAGAAATTATAATAGAACTTGACAAATTAGGCTAATTCAATTAGTCATTTCAGATTTGAATGAATGAATGAATGAATGAATGAATCTAGCAGATTCATTCTGCTAGAAGCTGAGTATCTTATAATTTCAATGTGCAGATAATGGTAACATGAAAATAAAGGGATGTGCTAACACAACATTCCCAGAAAAGAATCCTGAGCATAGTTAGAGGTTCACTAGAGTGCACTGAAACTTTGATTTCTAAAAGTCTTGAAAATTTCCTAAAAAATTCTTGAAAAAGGGACAAACATTTCAAAAGGGAAGGTAGACCATGAAGCCTGGGCAGTTTACAAGTGGAAACATGGCTACACAATTACAAATGATCTTGGGTAAGAAGAAAATAGAGTTGCTATAAAACAAAACCAAATAGTTTGGAATCAAGGAGAGCTCTCCAATGAGTTCATGAAACCAAGAATGAAGATTAGCCAGTGGTACCTACTTGTAATAGTATAAATAAATGTAAAAAAAAAAACAAAAAAAACCTCACGTGATGTGCAGATGAGAATCATGTGAAAAACATTGAGAGCACACAAAGCACAAGTTTATAAATGATTATGTATACTTAAGTCATATTGAGAGCAAAAAGGTAAAGGCAATCATTGGACAATCGCTGAGATACATAGTATAATAGCAACATGACGAAAATAGAACTATTCCGTTTCTATTTTGCTTCCACGTTTTTAATTAAGGAGAATAATTCTAACCCTGAAGAGGGTAGAGCAAATAAGCTTAAAGGAAAACTGAAGCACAAGAAGAAATAGAACACTGAAGACAGAGCTGTCCAGACTCTGATGGGGTTCATTTCAGAGAGTAGAAAATTTATAGACATGACAGAAAATTATTAGTATTATTTTTGTTATTTTTAAAGAGAGATTAAGCAGGGGTTGGGGGGCAGAGGAAGGGCCAGTGAGAATTTTAAACACGTTCCACGCCCAGCACAGAGCCCAGTGTGGGGCTTGATCTCATGACCCTGTAAACATGACCTGACCTGAAATCAAAAGTCTGATACTCAGCAGACTGAGCCACCCAGGTGCCCCAACATAACAGAAAATTACTGTCAAATAACCTTGGAATCTTGGGAGAAGAGGTCTCAAAGACTGAAAGTAGCAAATGTCCTAATTTTTGGAAGAGGGACAATGGGGGAATTATGAATATTTAAAGATTCGTGAACTTACTGGTTAATCCCTGGCAAAGTCATGGAATGAATTATTAAACAATGCTGTATTTAGACAAGCAATGTCTAAGAGATAACATTTGATTATTAAAAATGAAGCATTTAAAACTTTCTTTTGCTTAATTTTTCTAGATGGGCCGATGATGATTATGGTGGTTACAACAATAACTAACATTTACAGATATCTTTTTATGAGTCAGGAGCTACTTAAAGCTCTTCAATGAATCAATTTATTTTATCTTCCCCAAATGTTTTGAAGTAGGAACCATGTTTATCCCCAGTAGGTAGGTGAAGAAATTGATAAATGATATCTAGAGTACGGAAATTCAATACCTTGGTTTTAGCAGGGCTTTGGACAAAGTTTCTTATTTTATTCTTCCAGAAATTTGTGTAAATTCAAACAAAAAAATATAGTTGAAAGTGATTATATTAACATTAAAAAAACCCCAATGCCTCTAAGAAGAGAGAACACTAAAATTAAATCCAATAAACCAACAAACATAAATGTATTGAGGTAACTTTCTGACTCAGAATTTTGAGGGTGAAGTAGGGGGTGCTGGAAGATTTATTGTTAGAAACTGCTCCCGGTCGGCTAGTTTTAGGAATCAATGAAATAAAAGAGGACCAAATCAAGATTTTGAAATATCTTGTCTATTAGGGATGTTGGACCTAAATTAATGATTAATTTTATTCTTAACAAATGTAAGCTATGGAACTTTGTACAATATGTTAATTGTAGAAGATTAAAAAAATCCAGACAACTTTAAAGAAAAATATAAGAATCCCTTGTACTCCCACGGCTTTAGAACTAACTGCTGTCCACATTTTGATGCATTTTATTCCATTCTTTCTTCAGGATACCCAAACCACAGATGTGCACCCTTACATACACATACGTGCAAACCACGTGAGGGGGCCCATACACAGTTTGTGTTCCATTTTTTGTACTTAATATTGTGTCATGAGTGTCTCTCATGTTACTACATTTTACTAATAAAAATATTAAATTTTATTTAGAATACCATTATTTGCTCAGTCTCTCTTTTTTTTTTTTTTTAGTGGATTATGTATTTTATTTTTCTTTCTTCTTTACATCATCTTTTTTTTTTTAAATTTCTTTTCAGCATAACAGTATTCATTGTTTTTGCACCACACCCAGTGCTCCATGCAATCCGTGCCCTCTCTAATACCCACCACCTAGTTCCCCCAACCTCCCACCCCCGCCCCTTCAAAACCCTCAGATTGTTTTTCAGAGTCCATAGTCTCTCATGGTTCACCTCAGTCTCTCTCTTTTTTCTGCCCCTTAGGCTGCTTTGTATCTTTTGTTATAATGAGTAGTTATGTGATGAAGTTCCTTGTATGTAAATTTTGAACCACTTTTCTCTGAATATTTCCTCAAGATAGATCCCTAGAAGTTAGTTACCTAGGTATAGGGATGTTTTAAAAATTCTTAATACAGATTGTTAAAAAGACTTCAATGAAAAATAGTTTTAACTTATATTTCACCTCACCCTTACTAATTACGAATATTGCAAGTAAAAGTTCTTTTAGCAGTTTGCATAGGTCAAATAGTATCTCATTTTGATGTCTTAATGAGATTTCTGAGATTGGTGTGGGGAAATATTCATAATTTTATTGGCTATCTGTATCAATTATTTTTTAAATGCCTGTTTGTGATGTCTACCCTTTTTTCTGTAAAACATATTAATTATTTACTTATTAATGGGTAAGAACTCTTTGAATTAAGGATAATAACCTTTTGTTTGTCATTTTAGTTGCAAGTAATTTTTTAAATTGCATTTAAATTTTACTTCTGGGTTATTAGAAGTATTAAAAGTTCAGTTGCCTGGGTAGCTCAGTCGGTTAAGTGTCTGCTTTGGGCTAAGGTCCTGATCCCAGAGCCCTGGGATCTAGTGCCATATCAGGCTCCCTGCTGGGCAAGGAGTATGCTTCTCCCTCTGCCTGCACTCCCCCTGCTTGTGTGTGTGCTTTCTCTCTGGCAAAAAAGTAAATAAAATCTTAAAAAAAAAGTGCTGAAAATGTTACTCTATTATCTTGATGTCTTTAATATCTTTATTGTCTGAGATACAGTAATTATCCATCTATATTTTCCTCCAGTTTCCTAAAGAATTTTTTTAAAAGCCTCTTGCATCTAGCTGAATTATTTTGAATTATTTTGATTTATGGTAACTGCCAAGGACCTAATATTCTTTTTTCCAAATTTTTGGCTGATCTATAGCTCTATCAAAGGATTCTTTCCTATTGATTTACTTTTAAAAAAAAGTGTTAATTTTTATCATTTACTAATTTGGTATGTATATAAGGGTCTGGTTCCAGGTTACCTGCATAGTTGGGTTTGGTATTAATAGTACATAATTTAGATAATGTGTTGATGAGACAAATTAACATTTTATTGGTCAAGTTTTTGAGCTTTATTGCTTTTGTCTAAAATGTCTTAATTAGTAGCAATAGTTTTTTGGTTTTTTCCACTTGGGCTTGGAGTGATTTTTAAAAATTCCTATAGAAATAAAATTGAAAACCCAAACAATACTCTATCCACCTTACTCTCCATCAAAAAAAAAAAAAAAAAAAAAAAAGCCAAAAAACCATGTATTCTGGTAGAATTTTAAAAGTTACTCCTAACAGTAACTATCATTATCCAGAGATAATCAGAGATCAATACTCTTATATATGATTTATATCTGTGTGATATATTATAGCTCACATAAAATTGGAGGTGTATTTTACATATTTAGTAATCTGAACTTTTTAAATAAATCATGAACACAATGATATGTCATGTCATTAAATAGTATTCTAAATTATTTTTAATGGCTTCATATTATTCCATTATATGTAATATACACATATATATTATAGTATATATGTATACACACATACATATATGCATTCTATTTACTCAGCTAAATTCCTATTTTAGACATTGAGTTTGCTTCTACTTTTGTAATATAAGAAATGACTTTGCTATGTCGTGAGCACCTTAGGACTCCATCTGTGAGTGCATCTCTTATTTTTCTTTAGTATAAGATCCTTGTTAATAAAATTCTAGGTCAGAGGATAAATTAATTTTGACTTTTCTTCTACCAGTTGCCAAACTGTCTTGTTTAGTAATTTCATGCTGCCACCAGCAGTGAACAAGAATGCCTCCTTTGGGGTGCCTGCGTGGCTCAGTGGGTTAAGCTTCTGCCTTCGGCTCAGGTCGTGGTCTTAGGGTCCTGGGATCGAGCCCTGCATTGGGCTCTCTGCTTAGTGGGGAGTCTGCTTCTCCCTCACTCTCTGCCTGCCTCTCTGTCTACTTGTGATCTCTCTCTCTGTCAAATAAATATAGTCTTATATAAAAAAGAATGCTTCCTTTGAGGATTTTGATTGGAATTGCATTAAACATAAAATAAATTTGGAAAAATATGACGGATTTTTGGTATTTGAGCTTCACCTTAGGGAATGGTGTGCCTCCCCAAACACATATTGTTTAATAGTTTCATTATATAAATTCTGCACATTTCCTTGTCATAGTGGGTATAAGAGTATAAAAGTTTTTTTGTATAAATCTTACACATTCCTTAAGTAAGATTCTTTTCAGCTTTTAATGGTTGTTTTTTAATTTTATAGCTATTAGGAATGAGATATTTTTGTATTTCATTTTCTGACGAATAATTGTTTTTCAGGAAGTTACTGATTTTTGTGTATTCATTGTGTATCTGGCTACTGGCTTTTAAGTTAATGGTTATTCTTAACTTTACAGACACTGAAGCTAAGGACTAGAGTGTATTAATTTCCCCAAATGGTATGGTTGGTCCAGTGTTGAAACTGGTATTGAATCTAAATTTCTATAACTTCAAAGATGATGATTTTTTTGAAAGATTTTATTTATTTATTTGACAGAAAAGTAGAGAGATCCCAAGTAGGCAGAGAGGGAGGCAGACAGAGAGAGAGAGAGGGAAGCAGGCTCCCTGCTGAGCAGAGAGCCCAATATGGGACTTGATCCCAGGACCCTGAGATCATGACCTGAGCCGAAGACAGAGTCTTAATCCATGAGCCACCCAGGAGCCCCAGATGATGCTCTTTATACCACACCTTATCTTTTCTCAAATCTGTCATTAGAAATATAGCTCCCCAAACAAGATGGTATAGCACTAAGCACTCTGTACAGGTCAGTGTTTTGAGTACCCAATTTTAAGGCTGACACTGACATTTCAGAGTGTCTAGAATGAGCCTGTGATATGAGCAATGATCGAAATCAAGAAAATGAAGCCCTATGGCTTCAGTGACTGGAGCCATGGTGAGTGGGTGAGTGGGATTTTAAGGAAACGAGATTCTGAACTTAACACAGAGGGCTGTTCTCAAATGGGAGAGGGTATTGGGTGAGGTATGGACACACTTTTGGAAGCATTTAAGGAGAAGCTGGGTGAGCATCTTTGGAGCATAGCATCGTGAAGATGGGGATATGGACCTTCTCTAAGTTTTCTTCAGCTAGAGCAGGAAATCTCTATGTTTTCTCCTGGCTCTATGATTATTTCTGCATCCTAGTTCTGAAACACCCTCATTCTGAAGTTATCCACGGGCATTGGATGTGGTTATCACTACATCTTATGAGGTGAATGAAAAAGCACGCATTTTCTAAACCTTATTTTATTCAGTAACTTTAGACTTCTTTCCTAGCCAGAGAACAAACTCTGACACATCTCGAAATGAAACTCAGTTGGGCTACTCATTTATTCCTTTGTCCTTTCCTGTTTGTTCTAACGAATAGTGACAAAACAAACAAGGATAAAGAACAAACACAAGGTAAACCCCCCAAAACTCAAGGGTGATGGTGAACTTTGTTGTTGGCTTTAGTGAAAAAAATATTTTCAGCTTGATGGCCTTCATTCATTTACTCATTCACAAGGTGTGTGTGTGTGTGTGTGTGTGTGTGTGTGTGTGTTCCAGCTAGTGCTGAGCTCAGTGCTGGGGAGCTGTGTGAGATGCAGTGATGTCCCTGCCTTAGCAAATCCCGGCTGGAGGGAAGAGACCTTGTGTAATGGAAGTGAGATGGGAAGGTCACAGTCTCGGAGTATGGGATGCTCTGGGAAATGGTGCCAGCCCAGCCCTGTCAAAGCAATTACAAATGCTTCTGAAATGGCATCACTTTCTCTTTTCGCACCTCTACTCCCCTGTGGACTGTGGAAAGCAGAGGAGACTCTAAGGGCTGAAGGACTGGTTTGGGTTAGAAAATGCGGTTAAGTGAAGCAGAACCTCTACAGATTCTTCTCTCTCTTCCACTTCAAACTCTATTAAGAGTGAACCACAGAGGAAGTTCTAAATGGGGTGAGGTTTGTGGTTTTGAGGTTTCTTAGAATTTTATTGTGATGTTGCGGCCAGAGAGTGTGACAAGCAGAAGAATTGACCCAACTTGTGCTATTTAACGAATCCCTTAGCTTTTCATGGTGTTAGGTTTTCCACCTACAAAATGGGAACGATGACATCTGCTATCACAAATACTCATAGGATATTTGGACAAATGAGATACAGATGTGAAAGTTTTATATATATATAGAATATATATATTTTAAGGTCTAGGTGCTATGTGACAATAGGTGCTGTTATTATCATTATTAATCTTGTAATTCTTTCACTTAAGAAATGTCCTTTATGTTTTAGATCTGTGAGCCTAGGTGGATTTTGAGTAACAGTGGTAGCTCATTTGAATACGTTATACCTCTATGTCAATCACAGACACAGTTACACATGGAAAACATGGTGCTTCGGACAGGAACCAGTTTTGAGTTCTTTTCAGAGCTTCAGAGAATTATCTGGTTCCATGTCACTAAGGGCTTGACTGAGTCCTCTCAGTCGCTGGGGGTTTTATGGAAAAAAAAAATTAAAAAACGTAAAAAAAAAACCCCGTAAAAAACATTAAAAAAAAAAGTTTGGATCTCACTCAAACTGCTCCTATGGTCCCTTAGGAAAGCAGACATCCCACAGGCTTCTTGGTGAGGGGACTTGTGGAGGCAATGAATTTTAAGGGAGTCTCTTCCCCAAATGACATCATTGTCACTGACATAAGTTAAAAGATTTATATTTTATTTTTAGAGAAGCTAGGCCATTTGAGACGGGGGATGAGGGAGTGGAAGCCCCGTTTGAGTTTTAGCCAGAGCCCTGCGACCCTTGTTTATACTCTAGTTAGACTTCAGAGCTCAGACTCTGATTTACTTCAGTCCGAGTTTTGTAAAGAAGCAGCTTTTGTTTTTTAACCATCCAGTACTATGCAGAAGGTTCCTGGGGATCCTTGTTCGGAGAAGTCTTGGCAAAGCAGCATTATCATTCTGAAGCACGCTGGAAAAACCTCACCCTGTTATCAAAAAGCAGTTTCCTTAACAACTATCGAAATTATTATACCTCGTCACATGCCCTCCTTTGTGGGTGGGCTATTATGTTTGGCAAAGAAATGTGGTACAGCACATTTTGTTTGAAGCAACCTTTCCCTCTCTGGAAGAAACATGCAATCTCAGTATGGCTCTGTGGAAAATTGGGCTGAGGCTTGATTGTTCTAATTCTCACACTGGACTTCTTTACTGAAGAGATTCTTGCGTCTCCATGTACCATTGATATGGGCTGTCTTTAGATGCCCAAGACAAATGAGAAGACCTTCCTGTAACTTTGTCTTAACCACGAGGTACTTCGGAACAACGGTGCCTCTTGCGTTCTTTTAGCCATTATGATTTTAAGAAGTCCTTAGAACTCTAAATGAGGCAATGATCCAAACACACGTAAGGGTTTATCTTCAGGAAAGAGCCAGGAGGCTTGCTCTCCTTTTTACTTTCCTATCTGACAGGCAGAATGAATGGGGGAGAAATATATATGGCGGGCCCAGGAAGTAGAATTAGGGCTGGTTTCTGGGGTAACTTGGCACCATGCTGAGAAGGGCCCAGCACTTCATTTAACGCTGTGCTGTTGCCACGTTGATATTTTGAGTGCTTTTTGAACAAGGGTCCCCACATTTTCCTTGTGTGCTGGCCCCATAAATCATGTAGCAGGTCCTGCTTTGAGGCCATCAGCTGTCTTATTAAACACTAGAAGATCCCAGATATCGACAAAAAAGGAATGGGATGAAGTGTGGTGTCTGGTGACAGGCTATGCATGCTAATGAATTAACTAGAACCTGTGTGTGTGTGTTCTTGTTTTAATGTTGGTCTTTGTATTGGGTGGATTTCTGTTTTATGCAAGGAAATTTCTACCACCCAAGTTCCCACGTTTACAAGTCTAGAAAAAATTCCTTAGAAGTGGAAAGAAATAGGGAGTGGATCTGGGGAAATGTGAGAGCTCCTTATTATTTTGCGTCACGAGCGGCTTTGGCCGGCAAATCTGGCTCCGTTGCTCAAATTCCAGCGTCAGGACTTTATATGGCTCCCTTCCAAATGGAGTCAGTTCTAGGCAGGTGCTTGTTGTTGTGATTAGTTCTGTTGTCTAAATTGTGACAGAGCTCACCTCCTCCACATCTATGCTTACATGTCACCCCTCTGTGAGGCCCGTCCTGTCAACGTCGCTGTGATCCACAGCCCACTCCCTACTCCTGGTAGTAGTATTTCCCTTCCTTTCCTTTAAATACATAAGGCCTGGCTCATAGTAGGTGCTCGATCACCATTAATTGAATAAAGGAATGAGGAGACGGGTTGATAGCACACATTCCTAACAATTACAGATAAACCTTGATGAGAATTAAAACGTTCGCTTTATTCTTATCTCTTCACTCCCCAGCTGGGTCTGTTCTCGGAAAAATCGATTCTCATTCTCAGAATTCTTCTGGGGTCAGCCCCCAAACAGTGCTATTTTTATGATCTCTAGCCAGTTTAAGGTCTAGGAGTCTTCCAGTGTGAGTGTCCCCATGTTATTTAGGAACTGTATTTTCTAAGGTCATGGTAGGAATGGAGATAAGATAAAGCGTTCCTTGCAGAGTAGGATGTCGAGAACATATGGAATGTTACTACTCCTAAGGGAGGGGATCTCTCTTTTTCTGGAAGGAATTGGTCTAGGTCTTTCACTGGCTTTACTGTGGGCCAAGTTTCCTGCCAGAGAGGAGTTCTGTTGGGATAACTGTCAGTCCTTCATCTCACTCTTCCTGAGGATGCTGGAAATATCAGCGTCATCTATCCCAGTGATATTAAAAGTGAAATTCAAATTACTAGTCTACTTCAATAGCTCTTCTTTTGTATAAAAACTGGCTATTTGTTAAAATATGTACTAACTTGAAAAAAGCCTTAAGAAACTTTTCATCTAATCACTGTTTTTGAGTTACAGCTGAAAACTGAACTCTTTGGCTAAGAGAGACTTTGATGATTAATTCAGTGAAGGAAGGGTTGGTACATGGACAAAGTAATGAAGGAAGAACATGAGAGTACATGTATAAAATAGAATCCATATTTGACATACCCAGTCTGATATACTGGTTTTTAAACAATTGTTTCTGTGTACTTTCCATAATTTTTTCTTTATTCTCTTTGAGTTTTTGAGAAGACTTCTGACAATCTAAAATTCAGTTTACTGATAGAAGTGAAGGACACAATTACAGTATTAGTTTTCAATCTGAGAACCTAACTGCCACATTCCACCTACTTACTGTGCTTTATCTATTTATTTATTTATTTTTTAGAGGAATAAGAGGACGGGCGGGCACTTGGTTCTGTCAAGTTCTAGGCATAGACATTTGTGTTTTTCAACTCCTTGCAGTGGAAATAATGACTGTTTGGACACTCAAAACCAGGTGGAATAAATGTACAGTAAAGAGCATCTCGTTTCACAGTGAGGAAATGGAGGAACAAGTTTTAATATAAAAATCAAATAGAGGGGCACCTGGGTGGCTCAGTGGGTTAAGCCTCTGCCTTTGGCTCAGGTCATGATCCCAGGGTCCTGGGATCGAGCTCCCCATCGGGCTCTCTGCTCAGCGGGAAGCCTGCTTCCTCCTCTCTCTCTCTCTGCCTGCCTCTCTGCCTACTGCCTACTTGTGATCTCTCTCTGTCAAATAAATAAATAAAATCTTTAAAAAAAAAATCAAATAGATTTGAGAATGTAAAAAGGTTTTTTTTTTTCCCCCGTTCCCTAAGAAAGTCTATGAATTGCTGTGTTTGCGTACATTGGAAAAGTCTTATGATTTTGTTTCTTAAGCATACACATATTGCTTCAGTGAAAGGAAATAGGAAGAAAACAGTTAAAATGAGAAGACTGTGTCTGAGTTTTAGTTTAGGTCAGAGATTTCGAAAATTTTAAGTACTTTCTAAAGTGAAACAGTCCCAGCGAATTTTCTGGATACTGTATGTTTTCATTTTCCCAGGGGGGATGGGGCAGTGCTGAGGTGGCTTCCTGGTAAAACAAGGGTGGGGAAAGCTGGCATGTCCCGGGGTGTCTAGCAGGAGGTGGATGTGTTGTTTCCATGGACACACCACTGCTCTATTTTCCCCTCTAGGTTGTGACAAATGGGACTGAGTTTTGCCTGGTGAGGTGAAGGCTAGTATGAATTTATTCCCCAAAACTTTTTTTTCCAATCGCCCCCCGCAACCTCCGTAACCTTCATATAAACAATTTACGTCCAAGGTAGAATTACTTTGTGATCTTACTTTAGAGATTTGCTTAATTCCTTCTAATGGAATAGTTCAGGCTAATGGAACAATTCAAAGTGTAGGTGTGTGTGTATGTGTGTGTGTGTGTGTATGCGTGTGTGTTAATCATCAGAAAAAGTACACACCAGTATACTCAGGAACCTACTTACTCTCTTGCCTGCTTGGAAGGCGTGATGCCTCTTGTTCTACCTCTATTTTCATTTGGAACCCTCAGTGCAAATTCCTGGTTTTCCTGAATAACTGGAGGCAGTCATAACTTCAGACCACGTGCTGTTTCAGTGGGAGTTAAAAGGTGCTCTGGAGGGAATGTGGGCTTCAATAAGGCTGTGCTATAGTTCCAGAAGGAAAGTGGGGAACAACGGGCTTGTGTATTTCGCCAGCTACATGATATAGTTTAGTAATTTGGGAGGTAGAAGCAAAGGCTGAGCTGGTGCCCACACGACTCACACAGTGTAATAAAGTAACCTTTAGACAACAGCTGTAATGCAAAAAGCCCATGCCAAAAACAACAGAGCAGGGCCCAGTTCCTGTCCCTTAAAGCCTGACAGCTGAAACAGTGGCTGACTTTAAAGACACACACAAAAAAGAACAAAACAAAACAAACAATAGTTCCAAAGCAAAGTTTTCTGAAGAAAGGGAAATGTACTAATTAGAAGCTAGACATTTCAAAAGCATTGTCTTATGGAAAAGCGCCAACCTTATTGGTGGACGTCTGGACTTCTGGTTCCTTACTATTGGCTGAGAAAATGCTTCAACTTCTTGAATCATTTTTGGGTGACACTAAGACATTGTATCCATTTAATAAAAATGCTAAATTTGGATTAGCCTTATTATTTATGCTCTGGGAACTGGAAGAGCAGAGAATAATATCCTCCTACCCATCCTGATTTAACATCAGTTTTTAAAAAGTACTCATTTCTTTCTGACAGCTAATTTCAGTGGCAGAAAATGCTGAGAAATTGGGATCTGGATTTCCAAGTTTTAAGAAAATTATATCACAAATTGTAGCTAATCGTAACTGACTGTGCCACAGATTTCCAGGTTACTGCCAAATACAGGATTTCAGAAAATTAAAAAAAAAAAAAAAAAAAAAAAGCCAGGTCACTTAAGGAAAGTAGTTTATTTCTTGCTTCGATTCTTTCCCAGAACAGACATAAAAAATACACTATTTTCCTTCCCGGTATTAAGGAGATATTTTCCAAATCCGCAGCATTGCACGCATTGCATTCCTTTATCAGGATCTTACTCAGTTTGTGACTCTGCTGAAAACTGATCTCTAAGAATGAATCTGATACGTGCTTTTACCTACTTTTCTCTTGTTTAATGCTTAGTTTAATTAAGTACAATGACATTCATTCTGATTCTGTTAGGCTCTCTGGAACATACTACCTCATAACAGATAAAAAGTTTCAAGTTGTTTGTTTTATTCTTCCTCTTTCCCCCATTTCAAAGAATTTAACTTTTGGGTGTATTCCTTGCTTTAAAAAAGTCTCCAAGTTGAGGATCTGCTTTTTAATCCCCTGTCTGGCAAATACCCACTGGAGGAGAAACTGCCTTTTTTTTTTTTGACAAACTGCCTTTTTAAGGTACTGAGAAGGTACATGACAGTGAACCGAACTGCCTCCCCAGCTTCAGATTGCTCTTTAAGACGGCTGGCCGGCACAGTTGGGCGAAAATACAGACCACTGCCCTGCCCGCAGGTTCTGAAGCCCAAGAATGACAGAGGGTCACAGGGGTTAAGAGAGCGCCCGAGCCGCGTCCACGAAGGATGACAGTTCTGTTTTTCCACTCAGCGGCCGGGGCTCGGCGGCCCGGGGCACCAGCAGCGCGGCTGCCCTTCCCCTCAGCAACCACCTCCCCGAGTGATAGCTGGACGCAGACTTACTGTGATGGCCTGAAGTCTTTCCTTCACCAGCTCGGCTTCTTCCATGCTGGAAGTCAGGGGCAGGCAGACGGGGGCAGGAAGTCCCAAGCTACCATAAAGCAGGAGCCTCCTGGGGAAGAGGCGAGGGGTGACAGGGAGAAAGCCCTTGGCCCCCTTGGAGGAAGGCAGGAACCCCCGAGGCAGCAGGAGCGTCTCTGAGCAGATGTCCAGAGCCGGCCAGACAGACACATGTAATGAGAGTGTGCTGGGGAGGCAGACCCTGAGGCTGCTGGCGAGAGCTGACTGACAAGTCTGAGCGGCAGCCGCACCAGCCCTTTTCCTTCAGGAGCTGCCAGCTCTTTGTTGTAATGTGCACAGTTAGCAAGGCACATTTTCTCATTAACTGTTCCTTACCCAACTCATTATTTTCCAGGAGTGGCCCAGGGAGCCCGGAGGCAGAGGGTGTCATTGGCCTGTGCTCTAGCGACACAGGGCCACCTCTGGGTGTGTGTGGGTCTGTGTGTGTGTGTGTGTATCCAAAGTTTACCTGCACCCTCCTCCCGAGTTTGCAGAGACAGAGCCTCGCCTGGACTGACTGGGGCAAGCCACTCACTTGCCTTTCTTCCTCTGACCGGCTTCAGGCAATAATAATAAATTCTGTGTTTATCTCAGAACTGAGTATGGGGGCAAATTTTCCTCAGGTCGCCCTTCCGTCTCCCTCCTGCTCCCACTCAAGCAGTTGCTTTCAAATTTTGGAGTCTTGAGGTCAGGGAGAAATCAAAGGGGTTAAGGTGACGCTCGGCCCACTGAACAGTATTGGGTGTGATTTAAACATCCAGTACCACCCTCGGTTATTTCTTGTCTTGGATTGCCACGGGGTGCCATTCTTCCTCGGACCTTATTCAGAAATGACACTCTGGGCTTTCAGGAAGGTGCCCATTCGGACCTCACCAGTGCTGCAAGAGAAAGGAGCAAGCCTTTGAAAGTGTGGCCAGACATTTTGTAACTCGTGTGGTCTGACATTATATGGGTGTTCCCCTGACCTTTAGAAAAAGAAAGCCAAGCCCAGTGAAACACTTAGCAGAGGCTGGAAGCTTTACCATTGATCTTGTTTTCTTTCCTCTTTGATTTCTTTGATTAAATTTTGTGCAGTAAACCATAATTACCATCTACCTTGTTGTTCTGTGTTTGGATGTTATCAAGCACCTTCAGATCAACATTCAGCTGAACACGTTAAAGAGACAAGCCAGACAGTGACCATGTGGTTTAATTTCCTACACATTGTTGATCGTAATAATAATAGCTAATCTTTGTTGAATACTCTCTATAGAGAAATACTCCACATACTAAATATCATACAGAGTGCTGGGAGATAGATGCTATTATCCTTACTTTACAAACAAGGAAACCGAGGCTCAGAGCCGTAATTTGCTGCCTAGCTAATAATGGCAAACCCAAGACTGGCTGACAGACTTCATGAGAGCCGTTCATCAAGGCCTACCCAAGAAATGGGGCAAGGGAAGACACAGGTTGAAGGCTGAATCAGTCTTCATGAGAAAGAGTTGGACCCCCAGCCTGCTCTTCCATCTAGCTTCCAGAACACTTACATCTGGAAGCAAACCCCTTAGGGAGAACTCCTTGGGAATCTCTACAGTAATTTAGTGGCCCTAGAGAGAAGAGAAAAGATTTTTCCATATTGTCATGTGGAGCTACCCAACGGCAGAGTGAATCCCATCATTGTCAAGAGTCTGAAATCATCCTTGAGAGTAGCCTGACCTTGTTCATACATACTCAAAAGAGATGGTTTGGGAAACTAGAGAAGTGGAGAATTGATTAGGCCTGGGCCAAGTCTGGTGACTATTGGATGGATACTTGTGCTTAAAAAAAATCAAGCCTTCAGAATTTTTTACTTTGTTTGTGTAGGTCCTGGATGAAATTAAATACAAGGGAGAAGTAGTGATGAATATCTCAACCGGAATTGCTATTTGCAGCCCGGAACAGATGGGCAGTTATCCAATTATTAGTCTGGATATTTCCTAAAAACAATTTACCGCTCAAATATCATTTCTGCTGTGGGAAAACCCAAAGGTCTTCTAGTGTAGGGGAGGACTGGATAAAATAAGACCAGGGAATTTAGGAGGGAGCAGAGTTGTGACAACTGTTGGTACCATTCTGTGTTTATTCATTTATTTAGTTGATAATACTCCTAATTGCTAATATTTTAAAGGCATTTGTTATGCATTTATTCTGCACATACTTATTGAGTACCTGTGATGTGTCACACACTGTGCTAGGTGTCTGGGATACAAGGATGAGTAAAATTCCTGCTCTCTGGAACTTCTCTTCTGGTAGGTAATGAAAGATAAACATTATAAGCAAGCAAAACAGAGTAGGTAAGAAGATGGTTCTGTTGGACTCTTCTGAGTAAACAACCGGCAAGATGGGTGGAAAGTACTAGATTTTATTAAGAGAATGACTCTGTGAGAGAAGATTGGGGAGGTAGGCAAAGAGGGCGGAAGCCTGGAGTCTGGAAGAGTGGTCAACCATGTCACAAGTCTGGCTCAAGAGAGAGGAGAGTGCTGTGGGAACTGCCTGAGCTGCAGTGCAGGCTTCGTCAAACTGGCAAGGCCATCAGAAAGTCCTGCGGCCAAGGCGTCTGGGTGGCTCAGTTCGTTAAATGGCCAGTTCTTGATTTCAGCTCAGGTCATGGTCTCAGGGTTGTGAGATGGAGACCCGTGTCAGGCTCTGTGCTCAGCACCCAGTCTGCTTGAGTTTCTCCATCACTTCCCCTGATGGCATGTGTGCTCTCCTCTCTCTCTCTCTCATAAGTAAATAAATAAAATTTTAAGAAGATTTTAATTATTTATTTGTCGGAGAGAGAGAGGGTGCATAAGCAGGCAGAGTGTCAGGCAGGGGGAAAAGCGGACTTCCAGCTGAGCAAGGAGCCCTAATGCAGGACTTGATCCCAGGATTCTAGAATCATGGTCTGAGCTGAAGGCAGATGCTTAGCTAACTGAGCCACCCAGGTGCCCCTAAAAAAAAAAAAAAAAAAAAAAAAAGAAAGAAAGAAAGAAAGAAAAACTTAAAAAAAATCCTGGAGCCAAAGTCAGCTACCAGAGAGGGCCCATGTCTGTCAGGAATGAGCTTATAGCATTTCTGCTCTACTCACCCACTGGCTGGGAGTAGACCCTGAGAGATAGGGTCCTGATGCAAAGGCAGGGATAGATTTCAGGGTGCAACAGCTGGCACTCTTTATCAGTTATGTTCCTGTAGCTGGATATGTGGGCAGCACATTTCTGTGACAGCCACAGTGATAAATGCATTGGAAAGAAAACAGAGCAAGGGAAGAGAATAAAGATTGCTAACTGGTGGAAGGTTGCAATTTGCAATTTAGAATGAAAAGGGAGCATTTGGATAAATGCTTGAAGAAGGGGTAACAGCCACAAGTATTCAAGTGGGAAGAACATATCAGAGGAAGTCTGTGCAAAGGCCCCAAGGTAGACTTTCTCTGGCTTATTTTAGGAACAAGGCCACTGTGGTGTGACAGGAAGCGCTGCAGGGAATGGTAACAGAGGTGGCTGGAAATGTAAAAGGTCTCAATCTGCGTAGGTCTTATGCGACACTGTAAGGACTTTGTTTTTATTCAGTGTGGAGTGAGGAGCCCTTGAGATATTTTTTTACAGAGAAACGGCGTGACCTAGCTGTTTTGCAAGGATGGAAGCAGGGAGAGTAGGTAGGACACTATCGCTGTAATCCAGTTGGGAAATGATGCCAGCTTGAGCCAAGGTGAGAGCAATAAGGGTATTTATTGGGAATTGGTTGAACTGTGGATATATTTTAAAGTAGAACAACAGGATTTCTTGACATTGGATACAGAGTTTGAGAGAAAGAGAAGATTCATGATAACTCTATGACTCTTGGACTGAGTAAATGGAGTTGACCATCAACTGAGATAGGGAAGTGGTGACATAGTTTTCTTCTGACAGAGAGGGCAGATACCAACTGCTCAGTTTTGGACAAGTTAATTAGTTACCTCATGGAGATGTTGAGGAGAAATTGGATATATGAGTTTGGAGTTCAGGAAAGAAGCCTCATCTAGATTTACAAAATGCGTCACATCTCTGAAAGTGAGCTGGATCACAAAATATCTAGAACTGTAATTCACAATGGAGCAGAATCTAATGAACTAGCATTCATTAAACATTAACTAAATACTCACGACCAAATTCAGTCTCTGTAAAACACATAATCCGTAGAACTTATCTGCTCCTAGATATCTTGTTAAACGAATTTTACCAAAGACTTTGGTGTTTGCCAAGCAATGTAAATGAAGATGTCAAGAGTTAGAAATTAACATCAATGACCCAATCTTGTGTTAGGAAGTAAGAGTTATAACAGATTCTGAGACAGTGCCCTTTTCTTTTCTTTTCTTTCTTTCTTTCTTTTTTTTTTTTTTTAAAGATTTTATTTATTTATTTGACAGACAGAGATTACAAGTAGGCAGAGAGGCAGGCAGAGAGAGAGGAGGAAGCAGGCTCACTGCTGAGCAGAGAGCCCGATGTGGGGCTCGATCCCAGGACCCTGGATCATGACCTGAACTGAAGGCAGAGGCTTAACCCACTGAGCCACCCAGGCGCCCCGACAGTGCCCTTTCTTAAAATGAATTCACTATCTCATTGGAGAGGTAAGACACATGTTAGAAAAAATTAGGGGACAAAGAATAGTAAACTAGCTGTCATTGTATTGTGATAAAACAAAGTTCTAACTATTGGACTATTTGGAACCACGAGAGTATAGCATAGAATAATGGTAGTGTGGAGCATAAGCAGTAAGTGTGAAACGAGTTGAAGAAGATAAAGATTAATGTATGTTGCAGAAAAGCCACTGTAGGGGAAAAGCAGAACCTAAAAGCCATTTTTTAAAAAAGATTTTATTTATTTATTTGACAGAGAGGGAGAGATCACAAGTAGGGAGAAAGGCAGGCAGAGGGAGGGGGGAAATAGGCTTCCCGCTAAGCAGAGAGTCTGATGTGGGGCTCGATCCCAGGATCCTGGGATCATGACCTGAGCTGAAGGCAGAGGCTAAACTCACTGAGCCACCCAACTGCCCCCTAAAAGCCATTTCTAAGGGTGAGATTATCACATAATGTGATAGAGGATCAGAAAGGAGATGTCCTTACCTGGGAGAGAGGAGAAATGAGACAGAAAGATTGATGGAAATATACGTCCATACCTAGAATTTGATGTTCAGGAAAAATGGACTAGGGCAGTGGCTGATGAAAGATCCAATTCATATTTTAGGAAAATAAAGCTGTTGACCCTTTAGAACATACAGGAAGAGGGAAAGATTAGGTAGGAAGGTAGGAGATATGAAATGTGAGTGCTTGTGGAAAGAGACTAAAAATTTGCCAATGTTCTGAAGAAGGAAAGTCTCTAGGCTTTTGCTTGTCTTTTAGAAGGTCTGAATCCAGAAGCCAAGGCATAGGACAGAGTAAGCGGAATGGTACTTAACATGCTAATTTAAATATTTAAAAACCCCAAAGTGACAGCAATAAGAATGATTTATAAGGGAGGAAGCCAAAAAACATTTCAGTGAGCGTAAAATTGGAGAGAAGAATGAGAATTTGTAGGTTCCAAATTAAGTACAAAAGGGAAGCTTAGATTAGAGATTTTGGATTGAAAACCACAGAGAACCAAAGTATAAATAAGGAAGTAAATATTTCTTGGATGTCTATGTGAAAAGGCTTTTCTAGAATGTAAACAAATTTTTTTATCGACATATAATGTAGAACTTTTTTGAACAAAGTAAGTGTTCACTCCTGACTCTTTTCTCTCTCTCTCTGATTCTTTCTCTTTTCTTTCTTTATGACTTTTCAGACTTCTGAAGTCCAGAAGCAGTACTGACCTAAAGACAGGAAATTTCCTTTTTCCTACTATGTCTCTGAAAGAATCGTAAAGGAAAAAAAATTCCTTACCATCACATTTATTTGTACTAACGAGGCCATCTCCTTTTTAATTTTTTTTCTTTTCTCTTTTCCTTTTTCTTCTCTTTTCTTTTTAAATGTTATTTATTTATTTGAGAGAGAGATGAGGAGGTACAGAGGGAGAGAATCCCAAGCAGACTCCCAGCCGAGCAGGGAGCTCACGACCCTGAGATCATGACCTGATCCAAAACTAGGTGTCCCCAGGCCATCTCAATTCTTCTTACCTTTGACACTTACTCTTCCACATGACTGGACAACATGGGCTTTTTTGCATCCTTTCCTTCTCTGGTAGACCTCTGGATGGGATTTAGCTGCTATCCTCAAGTAACAAACGGGTATGTGAATAGGGTGACTGCATACATTACAAGAGATTCCTGATCATGAGTTATTATCATCGTAGAGTACTCTGTATGGTTGGATTGGCAATATACTGGTGTCTGTTAGGTAATGTGAGCTCTACAGTTCAGAGGACAAGTGGAGAAAATGCATTAGGCTTCAAGACAGTCTGTAGCACAGATGCTCATTGTACTCGAGCCATCGACAACATGGAACAGAGTTGCTCCTCCCCTCCTATCTTCCCTGGGCCTCTGGGACACCCCAGTCTCTTGATTTTACTCTCACCTCACCAGCGTCTCTCTCTCAGCCTACTTTGCTCCTTCCTTCTCTTTTCCACTTGACATTGGAATGTATCAGGGCTCAGTTGTTGGTGCCCTTTTGTCTTACATTAATCTCTACTCACTCCCCAGGGATCTCATTTAGTCTCATCCTAATGCTGAACTCTAAATTTATTTAATCTCCAGTGTAGACTTCTTTTCTGCCCTAGGGTCTTAGGCTGTTACCTCCGCCTGGAACTCAAGGTATCTGTATGGATCATTGCCTCCCCTTTTTTCAGGTCTTTGCCAAGATATTACCTTCTCAGTGAGGCTTCCCTCACATTACACCTCTCTCTGATCTTACCAATGCCCCTCACTTTGTTCTATTTGTTGCCATAGCCCTTATCATCTTCTGCAATTCTTTTTTTTTTTTTTTAAGATTTTATTTATTTATTTGACAGAGAGAGAGCTCACAAGTAGGCAGAGAGGCAGGCAGAGAGAGAGAGGAGGAAGCAGGCTCACCGCGGAGCAGAGAACCCGATGCAGGGCTCCATCCCAGGATTCTGGGATCATGACCTGAGCCGAAGGCAGAGGCTTTAACCCACTGAGCCACCCAGGCGCCCCATCTTCTGCAATTCTATATTTTGCACTTTTTTTGTTTGTTTATTACCTGTTTTCTTTCACTGGAGTGTAACTTACAGATAGTGAAAGTTCTATCTGTATTTGAAGTGCTTACAACAGTCCTGGTGCCTAGTGAACACCCAACAAATAATTGTTGAATGATGATTATGATGACCTATTTGATTGTTCGTTTGTGTCAGGTGCTTTATTGGTCTACTGAATGGGTTTGGAAATCAGCCCTCAAGAAGATTAAATAACCTACCAAGGGGTTCTGTATCCAGGGAGAAGTGAAACCAGGATTTAATTCTAAGAGTGTCCAGGTCCAAAGCTTCATCTCAGTCCACAATATTATCCTACTTCTATTTTTCCTTAGTTGTCATAGACCCAGGGCATGAGGTTTAACCATGTATATCATTACATGTCTAGAATAATGCATTCTGTGTGACAAGAAAATTTGATAATTTTGATGATTTGTGGAATTGATTTTTTAAGACTGGACAGTCTATAGCCATTTTTCCTTGGGAATTTGTCTAAAGATGCACTATGACTTTTATGTAAGTGAAGTCTTGCAGACATACATCAGTGCAAACAAAATTCTACTAACAGGCAGTAGAAGAGTGTGTGGTTTAGCATGTTGGCTTCTCTTTGAATAGCACACAGCTCTTTCAGGTTGAGACTCCTAGAATTCGAACAACTGATTTAGTGGAAAGAATATTTAACCTGTCCAATTGTTAGACTTTTGTGGATGAAGGAGGCAGCTGTTTTCTGAACATGGCCTCAAGTTACCCAATAGCCTATCAAAGATAGCCATAGATAAAAAATAACCTATCAACACACCAAACATCTGTAGCAAAATAATCCCTCCAAGCTCCCATCCAACACAAGGAAATGTTTTGGCATTTATTTCCCCTCTCATGAGCACATAACCTGAGAAGTTTATTTGGCTAAGTATTGGGGATCTTTTCTTTTTCTCTGCCTCAGTGTACAAACGAACATGAAAATTATGGGTATCATGCAAAGTATTAGCATCGCTGTAAATGGGAGAAAAACAAGGGACTAGAGAGTCTGTAATTATCATCCCACCAAGATCAAGGCCTGTAGATGCCCCAGCACAACGAGTTCTCTGCCAATTTACCACTCCCCTGTATAAACCTTGTGGTACGCATGCCTTTGTGCAGTGTGTACCATAGAGGGGATGAAAAGGATCATTTGGGTTGAACTTTAAATGTTGTTTTGAGTCAGAGCCTTTGGTGAGGACCGCTGGCCTTATTCACTTTCCGTCCTTTGTTTGCAGCGTAAGGAAGCAGCCCTTCCTTCAGCATTGTTTTCAGGTGGGGGTGTTTTAAAAAATGCTGTTCCACTGTGATACCTTCCCTTGATGCTTTCACTTTTAGCCGGTGGATTCAATGGAATGTTTAAAATATTTGGACCTAGAAATGTTCCTTAAGTCAAAATTACCTTGGAAAGTGTCCATAATATATGCTAGCACATACGAAACTGGATGTCTAAGTGGTTCAGGGTGCTCCTGTGTGTACTCAGCTGCTTTTTGAACTTGAAGAGTTTGAACTTTCTTTGCTTTTTGTTTTGAAAAATTGTTTTATCTTTTTCTCTTCTAGTTTGGGATTTTAGTTTAAAGAGTAACTGATTGTAAGTTCTAGTATTTGAGTACTTGGAAATTTTTGCCCTAGATTTGCACAAAGAAATATTAAGTAGAGTTCCTTCAGTTCACTGAAAATTTGCATTTACTTTTTACTTCCTCCATAAGTTTCAGTGTCAGTTTTTTTTTTTTTTAAAGATTTTATTTATTTATTTGACAGAGAAATCACAAGTAGGCAGAGAGGCAGGCAGAGAGAGAGAGAGGAGGAAGTAGGCTCCCTGCTGAGCAGAGAGCCCGATGTGGGACTCGATTCCAGGACCCTGAGATCATGACCTGAGCCGAAGGCAGCGGCTTAACCCACTGAGCCACCCAGGAGCCCTTTCAGTGTCAGTTTTTGTTGACATAACAAAATAAATACCCTTATATCTGTATTGGCGTCATAAATGCAAAGAGAGAAGTTGAAACTGATCATTGAGGGGCTCTCTGCCCCAGAAAGAAGTCATTGACTCATCGTTCAACTAGGCTCTCACGTTTAGACATGACTATTTCTGGTTGTAATATTTAGATTTCAAATACCTGTATCCCCTAAAAGGTTCCAAAGAACCATTTGGTCATCACAGGAATGCAATTTGGAAATTGGATATGGAGTTGTAGAGCAGTGTCCCTACTAATTGGAGGCTTGGGTATTCTGGGTTCTGAATGTTTGTTCATCTATCCATATATCACACTCTGGTTAAACATCAACCAACTATGTAATCAACATCGTGCTATGTGCTAGAGACAGATGAATAAGACAATGAACTCTTTTTGGTGGAAAAGACGTAAACAGAAGACATGTAAACACTCTGTGAAAAGTGCTAGGTCGCCAAAGTCATTCAGGGCAGAGGGCAGGCCAGAGTTCAGCCAAGTCGTTCTAGCAGAGGGGCCAGCTGAGCTGTGTGTTTTATATTTGGACAGTTAGGAGGTAGTGAACCCAAAGATCAAGCCAGGGTAGGGGGTGGGGAAGCAAAAGACAAATTGTGCAATCACATCTCCTGATTTTCTAGACAGTCAAAGACAAACTGAATAAACCCCTCAGATGCAGATTCCTTAATGGATGATGGAGAGACATACTTGACAAATCATCTATATACAGACTTGTACCTTTATTATAAAAGGTATGTGGTGTCCAAAGACTATACGTACTTATTCATATATATACATGTATTATAAATAAATTTGTCAGTGTATATTTATTAATGATCCTTAACTAATTCACATACATCAGAATCTTAATTCTCTGCCATTAGAAAGTGAATAAATGCTTTAGGAATCAGAGAGACATGGTCTTATTGTCTAGCCTTTCCACTTACTAGGTGAAGGAACTTGGAAAAATCACTTAATATCTCAGAGAGTCTGTTTCTTTGGGTGTAAACTGGTAATAATAGTTTCCATAAGATTTTTTTTTTTAAAGATTTTTATTTATTTGACAGAGAGAGAGAGAGAGAGAGATCACAAGTAGGCAGAGAAGCAGGCAGAGAGAGAGAGAGGAGGAAGCAAGCTCCCTGCTGAGCAGAGAGCCTGATGTTGGACTCGATCGCAGGACCCTGAGATCATGACCTGAGCCAAAGGCAGCGGCTTAACCCACTGAGCCACCCAGGCGCCCTTCCATAAGATTTTTTTGATTAAGATTAAGTGAATCTTTAGGTGAAGTTGGTTATGGAGCATAATAACTATGTAATAACAGCAACTAATTATTATTATTATTATTATTACTTAATTATCTTATTGTGCAAGCCAAGTTCTTAGAAAGTCTATTAAATCTTGTAGGCACAAATAATTCTTTCAGTGCTTTCATGTTTGTAAATGTGTCTTTCTACACATATAACCCAATATCGTAATTGACTTATTTAGGAGAAAGACCAAGATCTCATTCTTCTCTGTGAACCAAGAAGCTATCGGATGTGTTCATTTCCGACATGGGAAACTGAGGCAAGGATGGCCCGATTGATTTGGGCAGGAATTCAGTTCTTCAAATGGTAACATTCTCTGTTCAGCAGTCTTTCTGTTACTGACTCTAGAAATCTTAGAAGACTTGATCTGATTCTTTGTCATTATGGAAATATGCTATAAGCTTATCCAATCAGGTTGGCTTCTAGGCAGAGCCATCGCTCTGAAAATTAGGGAACCAGTCAGTTACGTGGAAATGGATTTACATGGAAAAGCAAGAAATGAGCCAGCTGTCAGTGTGTCTGCCCACAGACCACTTTAGTATGAAGGAAGGCTCTGAGGTTTTGTTCGGTGACAGATTGGATTCCAGACAATTGTAATTCCAGCCCGAAGATTTTTGGAAATAAGTGTTTTGAAAGATGCCGGTTCAAAGTTTACTTCTAAAATATTTAATGGGTCTCTCTTTGGAGAAATGCCTGCTTTCGTAAGGGCTGGTGATTACTGCATGGCTGAGAGAGATCTCTAAGAAGGAACCTAAACAAAACCAAACCAAAAAACCCAAACATTTTCCATTGGGAAGTTTGACTCCATTTTAGCATCGTATGAAAAAAATCTATCTTATTTCATCATTGGATCCTCCTGTCTCCCCTTGCCTCTCTTTTTGGTGAGATTCTAACTGTAGGAGTTAGATTGCTTCATGCGTGCCCAGGGCGAAGATTGAAAGAATTGCATTATGCAGTCATGCAGTGGTGTGGGTGGAGGGGGAATTCGAGAGAACACGAAGTTCCAAGAATTACAGTTGCCACAAACAGATCTGTAGGAATTCCCTTAGAGCTGGAGGTTCTTGAGTCCTTATTTCCTGCAAAATTTGAAGGTTGAGTCTTGTGCAAATAGTGACAGAGATAGATAGCTGCCACCTTATACCCACATCAGTTCCCCATTGTGCCTCTTTAGAAAAAAAATCTCAGTAACAAAAATATTTTTTTTATGTTATCTAATTTCAAATCTAATATAAAAATATTTCCAGGAGAGAAATTTAAAAACAATTTAAATGAATGTTTCCTTCTTTTTAATTTATTTTTAATTTAAAAAATTTTATCTTTGAAGTATGGCTGACCTATAATGTTACATTATTTCAGATGTACAACATAGTGATTCTTCAGTTTTATACATTACTCAGCGCTCACTGCGATCAGCGATCAGCGTAGTCACCATCTGCTACCATACGTTATTAAAATGTTACTGACTATATTCCCAATGCTGTACTTTCCATCTTTGTGACTTATTTTATAAGTGGAACTTCATACCTCTTAATCCCCTTCACGTATTTCACCCACACCTCTGGCAACTACAAATTTGTTCTCTGTATTTATGAGTTTGTTTCTGGTTTTTGTTTGTTTGTTTTGTTTTGTTTGTTAAATGAAATTCCAAAGGGCAGTCTCTGGTGTTCCTCATGGACCTTGGAATTCTTAAAAATGAAATCTTAAGCCATTGTGGTACCACAATAGTAATCAGCCCTGTAAAATCAGTCCTGAATAGGGGAAGAACCATAATTCAGTTGGAAAAGAAAGGTCAAGCTAGATGACTATCTCTGGTTAATTTTGTCCAAGGCTTTATTAACTTACTATAGTTGGTCCATTTGACATTTGATTTTTATCAAGCTCTATTCTTATCCCCCTCCTTTATTGATATTTCTTTTAGAAATTGAGATAAGTGAAAAAAAAAACAACCCAAATCTTTTTAGGGTGTGGGGCAGATCTCTTTTCCTTTTTTTTTTTTTTTTGAATTTGCCAGATCTGTGTGAGGAAGCAAGAAAATGGATTTTATGAACGCTTAATGGAGTAAGTATTGGGTTTCTTGGAGTTCCTGAAGGCAGTCCACTCACTTCTAACACAGCAGTGTAAACACTTTAATTTCTTTTGTTGCGTTTTCTATGACTGGTGAATCTTCCCTCCCTTCCCCCAAATCTACCAAGTACAGATACACATGCTGACAAATGGAATGCAAACAAATGGTATGTAATGGGTACACTGCTGGGGAAATGTACAGAGAGGCTCTTCTAGGCCATTACAGATGATAGCCCCCAAAGGCCAAGTTATTTATAAAGAGGAGAAGCAGTAACTTCTTAACATAGGGCTCCAAATAAAGAAGGGTTTGTCTACAAAAAAGAATGTAAGAATTCAGTTCTGTGCATTTGTTGATTGATGATCACTTTTCCCCCTTATGTCTTGACATTCCACCAAAGCAAACTGTATGATTTTCCCCTTGGGAAGCAACCCAGAGCTTAGCTTTATTTACAAGCTTCATTATACTAAAGAGCAAAATGTTCTAGCCTATTGAATAGATATTACATGGCAGCCTGCTGACCTCTCTGTTTAGGAGAAATATTCAACTCCTACAGAGAAGTCTTAAAGGTTAGCTGATTCACAGTTTTTTCCCTCTTTATTTACTATAGTCTAAACCACTGATTTCAGTTTCTTTCTCTCTCTCGTCTTTCTTCTCTCCTCTCCTCTCGTTTCGCTTCTCCTCCCCTCCCTCCCTTTTCCTTCCTTCCTTCTTTCTTTCCTCTTTCCTTTCTTCCTCCTTCCCTCCCTCCCTCCCTCTCTCTCCCCCTTTATCTCTCTCTCTTTCTTCAGTACGGTGTTCCTCTACTTCTGGTAAGATTCTGCAATGAACAAAGAAGAGCTGTGGCTGCTATGTTGAGCTTTTAAATTTCTCACTTGCGTTCACTTCAAAGGCACCCAATACACACCACAGTAGACTTTTACCTTGATAAGAGAATAATGGTAGCGTGCAAGTAGAGGGAAGTCTGGGATCTACTAATCTTGGAGAATGCTGTGGTATCAGAGCATTTGCATCTGGGCTCCTAGAGGAAATAGGGAGGTAAATAAGGAATCAATTTGGTCTGGGGCTCCAGAAAGTACTAGAAACACCCTGAGTAATCAGGAAACTCACCTTGCCGTAGGATACTGTTAAAAAATTGTGCCTCAATCTCCCAACCCCCCTCCCCCCAGCAACCCTCTGTTTTGTGAGATTAAGAGTCACTTATGGTTTGTCTCCCTCCCAATTCCATCTTTTTTTTTTTAATTTTTATTTTTTATAAACATATATTTTTATCCCCAGGGGTACAGGTCTGTGAATCACCAGGTTTACACACTTCCCAGCACTCACCAAAGCACATACCCTCCCCAATGTCCATAATCCCACCCCCTTCTCCCAAACCCCCTCCCCCCAGCAACCCTCAGTTTGTTTTGTGAGATTAAGAGTCACTTATGGTTTGTCTCCCTCCCAATCCCATCTTGTTTCATTGATTCTTCTCCTACCCACTTAAGCCCCCATGTTGCATCACCACTTCCTCATATCAGGGAGATCATATGATAGTTGTCTTTCTCTGCTTGACTTATTTCGCTAAGCATGATATGCTCTAGTTCCATCCATGTTGTCGCAAATGGCAAGATTTCATTTCTTTTGATGGCTGCATCATTGTGTATATATACCACATCTTCTTGATTTTGGTGAGTGCTGTGAAGTGTGTAAATCTGGTGATTCACAGACCTGTACCCCTGGGGATAAAAATATATGTCTATAAAAAATAAAAAAATTATTAAAAAAAATTGTGCCTCAGTTTAGGAGACTGATTAAGTATTATTGGGGAGGAGAAATTTTGGATGTATGATCCTACTGTCTTGGACTTGAAGGAGAAGGTATTTGAAAAACAAAAACAAAAAAACCCTGGATTTTTCTAAAGTCTCTTTGATAAGGTATTAAAATAATAGCTGAGAGTCTTTGTTTCCCACAACAATATTATGCTGTTTTTGGACCTTTCTCTGTCCATTGCTCTTGGTTCTTTCTGCCAAACCTGGGAGCGATAACACATTTGGAGCTTGTAGCCAACATTCTAGCAGCATGCATAATTAATTCCATATCTTGGCCATCTTTTTTATTACCTGTTTCCTTACTCCCTGAATGAAGACCACCTTATCCTTCTCTTCCTTTTAACCTTCGAATTGTAATTCTCGATAAAATATAGCTAAATGAGCTTAAGTATGTTTAATAATCTACCACCCCTCAAAGTGTTTAGGTCAATCTGAGTGGTATATTTAATGGTGAAAACACTTCTTGTAGTCTAAACCGAATGTTAGCTTAAGCCTTCATGCTTTCCTGAAGAGTCAACTCATGTGACAAATGATCCTTTCCCTAAAGAGATGGATTGAAATCAGTAGGCCCATTGTGGGAATCGCACTGCACATTATCACCTGTGTGCCAGTTGGTGTTGTGGTGGTGCCTGTGTGGTTAGTTGGAAAGGATGAAGCACTTGGAGTGACAAAGAAAATCTTGGTTTCACACATGTTTCTGGAATCAAATGATAGCTGAAAGTCTCTTGAGATCTGAAACTCTACCCACAGGGTGAACCTTTTTCAATGCCATCCACCTTAAAGAAACGATTGCTGGGGCATAGTTGAATTCATGCATTCCACCAGTATTTGGTGTCTGTCTACCGTGAACCAGGTATTGTGCATGGGGTTAGTGTTAGGGTTTGGAGCAGCATGCATGCAGTTTTGCCCTTTTGGGCCTTAGATTTCAATGGTGGAAAACAGACATGAGAAAAGCAGACACATAAGCACAGTTTCAGCTAGTGTTAGGTGCTATAGAGAAGACAAAGCAGGGTTTCCAGTAGAGTTACTAGTTGGGTTGTTGGTGGTGGTGGTAGGTGGTGAGCTAATTTAGATTGAGCAGTAGAGGAAGGCCTCTCTGAGAGTTTGTTTCTTTTTAAGAATTACAGTAACTATTTCATGACTAGAGAAAACTGACTCTGGGTAATGGGTAATACTTATTAAAACAAACAAACAAACAAAGCCTCATGATTTTAATAGCCAGACTTCAGCTATCAGCAAGCATAGAGACACAATAGATTTTTTTTTTTCTTCTCACCAATGAAAAGTGACTTTGCTTTTAGGAATTCTGTACATTTAAACCTATCCCAACATCGTTGGCATGGGAATTATATATTTTTGATGCCTTTCCAAAGAAGTTAGCAAACAAGATATCTTGGTCTTTTCAGAACTTAGATTATGTGAGAAGAGAAGTAATTTGGCTGATTCCTAACTATGGTAAAGCCACCAGCCCCCTCAGGAAATGTATCCTAACCAATATCCTCATTATTAAGCCAACTTGCTTGACTTTCCTTCTTTATGCATTTGGACCAGCTGCATGGGTAATTGGATTCTGGGGCAAATGTTTCAAGAGTGATAGCATCTACTTGATAGATAGTGAAGTATTGATGTACCAGAGATTCCTTGTCTTGTTGGAGGGTACCAGTCAAGTGTTGTCCTCATGGTCCCTCCTGTGATACTTTAGGAGACATTAGGGAGAGGAGCCATGGACATCTCCTCTCTGAAGAGAGCCTTCCTGTATTGATGGAGCTGATTTTCCTCTCATGTTGCACCATAGCCCCTACTACTTTTATTATACCACTTAATAAATTGTAATTTCAAATGTATTTGGAGATCTGTATGCCCACTAGAACATGAGATCTACAAGTTCAGAAAGTGTTTTAATCATCTGGAAGTAAATTCTTATTTAATTATTCTTATTTAATATTATTATTATTATTATTATTATTATTATTTTTAAGAGAGAGTGAGAGAGTGGGGATGGGGGAGGGGGCAGAGGGAGAGAGAGAATCTTAAGTAGGCTCCAGGCCAGAGCAGAGGCCTGGAGGGGCCTGGATGGCCCATGGGGTTTGATCCCATGACCCTGAGACCATGACCATGACCTGAGCCAAAATCAAGAGTCAGATGCTTAATCAGCTGAGCCACCCAGCTTCCCCTACTCTCATTTAATTCTTAATGTCAAATGTCAAAAATATATTTTTGGAGAATTTTACTTAGAGGCTTATGAAAGCCATTTGATGACACTGGGCCTGATTCTTTCACAAAAGGTGACTATTACTATTTCTTCTTTATGGAAGAGCAGATTTTACCCAAAGACAGGAATACTTGTCAATGAGGAAGTGTGAGGTAGGAGAGAAGGAAGGAGGGAACACATACTTCTCTTGAACACATGTCTCTTCTTCCAAATTCGCCGGGCCTGCAAGGGCATAACTGTGGGGTGCTGGAGCCTGCCCCTTAATACTTGTTGGAGTTTCTCACCACCTCTCCTTACATTCCTGAAGTTTTATGATTATTAAGCAGTTATTATGTGCCAGCTACTTTAATAAGTGCTCCGGCTTTCTCATCTGGCTTATGTCTTACAGCAGCACCATAAGGTAGATACTGTTGTTATTTCCACTGGGAATGGAGACCAGGACCTGTAAGGAGACTTTGCGCCAAGTCACACACACAGCCTGCTGCAGAGTGAGGACTGAATCGTTTTCCGCTTGAAATTTTTTGTTTGTTTGTTTCTTTGTTTTTTTTTTCCTGCTTGAATTTAGAAACTGAACTTTAAACACCACGCTCTGAAAACCTTCCTAGGTTAGCTTGTTCAACTTGGGCTTGGGCAACTTTGGGCAATGAGCCCCAACACAGGGATGGAACAGATTAAAGAGGCACCATGGTGGATGGCTTAATAGCAGGGCTTAGGTCAAATTTCAGGAAAGATAAAGCTTCTTTCAATGTTTTCCAAATTCTTTTTTCCTGTAGTCTATTTTAATGCCGTCCTGCAGCTGTCCAAAGCTCACCCAAACTCATGAGAAGCTTCTTTTTTTTTTTTAATTGGTTATATTGAGACATGATTTGCATACCATACAATGCACCCACGAAAGTGGCTTTTTAGTAGATTTAGAGTTGTGCATTCATAATGACAATCAATTTTAGAACATATTTATTATTCCAAAAAAGAAATCCACACCCCTTAGTCCTCACTCCCAATACCCACTCCTTGTACCCACAGCACCTGGCAACTGCTAATCTATTTTCGGTCTCTAGATTTGTCTATTCTGAACATTTCATATAAATAGAATCATACAATATACAGCTTTTTGTTTCTGACTTCTTTTAATCGATGTAGTGTTGTTCATTTTTAAAGATTTCATTTATGAGAGAGAGAGAGAGAGAAAGAGAGAGAGACATAAGTGGGGAGAGGGGCCAAGAGAGAGAGGGAGAAGTAGATTCCCTGCTTAGTGGAGAGACTGATGGAGCTCGGGGGGGCTCGATCCCAGGACCCTGAGATCATAACCTGAGCTGAAGTCAGACACTTAAGCAACTGAGCCACCCAGGTGCCCCTTCAGCGTAATGTTTTTAAGGTTCATCCAAGTTATAGCATATAACAGAACTTCAGATCTTTTTATGGCCAAGTCATAGTCCACTGTTTGGATATACCATTTCATATTTATCTATTAATCTGTTGATGGACAATTGGTCATTTCTACTTCTTGGCTCTTATGAATAATGCTTATATGAACGTCACTCCAAGTTTCTTATTCCATTGTTTCGTTTCTCTACTCATAACTTGCATTTGTTCAAATCTAAGTTCAGACAGGAGAATATCAGAACGGTCTAATTATCAGAATCCATACTGACGTGTAGATGGCTGATGGACTACGTGCATGTTAGAAGAGGAATGTTAGAACTCAAATGAACTTCCAATTGGTGAAAAAACTGCAGATAGTTCTTTGCGAGAAAGGAAGTCTTCCCAGTACCCTTTTTCTGACACTGGCTGCCACCTTGTCACTGTTTTCTCAAAGAAGTGATGTAACAGTCACTTCTGAAAAGCTGTTCATCCTTTCAAGTTGTGTGTTTAGCCCCCTTTTCATTTTCTTCTGGTCACTTTATATTTTCTTTCTCTATAGTAATTTTCCATGGGTAAATAAAAAGATTGTCACTCTCAATTTTGTCATTACTCATAACTGCAATGTTTTCATAATCTCTTCCTACTCTCTGACAACCACTTTCTGTCTTGTAGCTCTCTTCTTCTAGAATCATGATTCCAACAATTTGATCCCATCCAGATTTCCAACCCAATGATCCTATTACCTTGTCACTGTCACTTTTCCGATGTCCTCTTTTCCATCTTGACCAAGCTTAAATTCCATTTGTAGTCAGTATAGTTATTCCCTTGCATTTACCCCCAATTTCCTAGCCTATTCTTGCTATCGGTATTATTCCTTGCTCAAGCCACTAATTCTCTCTCTTATCTCCTCCACTTCTACAGAATGAATCTGCACAGGACTAGAGGAAAACAGACAACCATCCCTGATTGTATAATTTGTACAAATTTATCCCACTGTAAATTAGTGTCTACCTTCAAGTGATCTGCCAAAGCTTTATGCTTTATGCTTAATGCTGCCTGAAAATTATATGTATTCTCTTGGCTTTCCCACATTTCTAGTTTATTTTTTTCACATCTCTCCTCAAACTTCAAATACCTTCTCCATCACCCTTCATCACAACTGAAAGATAATTCTCCATCTGCATCCATGCTTTCCTATCTATTAAAATTGTTGGCCCAGCAATTCTCCACTTTCTTTCCTGCTTCATCAATTTTTCACTTTCTAGGAACTTTATTATCAATATACAGATATTCCGGGCACCTGGGTGGCTCAGTGGGTTAAAGTCTCTGCCTTCGACTCAGGTCATGATCCCAGGGTCCTGGGATTGAGCCCCGCATCGGGCTCTTTGCTCAGCGGGGAGCCTAATTCCTCCTCTCTCTCTGCCTGCCTCTCTGCCTACTTGTGATCTCTGTCTGTCAAATAAATAAATAAAAAATCTTTAAAAAATACAAATATTCTATTTCCTATCTTAAAAACCCATAATGAAAACCAGAACTTTCTACTGATGCTATCATCCCCTCCAGTCACCACCCCATTTTTGGGTTTTCTTTTACAGCAAAATTCTTTGAAGCAGTTGCCTTTATCCACTGCCTTGTTGAAATCTCCACTAGAAGAGGTAATCCATGTCTTCCACAATATATCCAAAATGGAGCGTCTGATCTTCACCCCTGCAGTATTTCTCCATTTGTCTCTATCTTGGCTGATGGCAAAACCACCCTTTTAACTGCTCAGAGCCAATTCTTAAAGCAATGCTTTATCTTCTCCTTCTCTCTTGCCCCACATCCAATTAGTCAGAAAATCTCATTTGCTCTGCCTCTATACTGCATGCTTTATCTGATCAATTGTCATCTCCACTATTAGCACCTTGGTGAAAGCCCACGATTATCTCTCGCACCCTTAATTAGTTTCCCTGCTTCCATCCTTACTCCTTACCATTTGTTTCATAAGGATTGATTCTTGTAAGGCATAAGTCAGATCATGTCAGCCCTCCGCATAAAGTATAAAAGCCAAAATATTAACAATGGCTTGCAAATTCCTATATGAATTGGGCCCCTATTCATTTCTGACCTCATCTTCTATTATACCTTCCCTCCTACTCACATAAGCTCACATAAGTGTACCACTTCAGGGTCTTTGCATAGGCCACTTCCTGGAATTCTCTTCCCTGGATACACACAAGACTAGCTCCCTCACTTGCCATAAAGCTTTTTGAACATCCCTTTCCCAATGAGGTACACCAGTCCACCCTATTTAAAATTGTATAGCATTTCTGTCCTGATCATCTTACCTTTTCTGTTTTTGCATGGTGTTTGCCACCTTCTAATACACTATATAATTTATCTCTTTTTTAAAACAATTATTTTTTGTTGTCTGTTTTTTTTCCACTAGAATGTAAGCTCCATGGAGTTTGGGATTTTTGTTTTATCCACAACCATTCAGTGATGGCTATAGTGGATGTTCAATAAATATTTGATCAGCAACTTGACCTGAGAAACTGAGAAATGCATTCAATATCATCTGTTAAATTTATTGATCAAATTGCTTTACTGTGTGAAATATCAATTTACATTGGAAGTTTGGTACTAAAACCATATGTTAAATCCGATGCCTATTTTTAAAATATCCTTTATTAAAACTATATATATACACACATATATACCGCAGTGTGTGTGTGTGTATACATATATGTATATGCTTTTATCACCCCTATTGTTACCCTACCATTAGCTTTTGTTGAAATGGTTATTTTAAGAGTTTGCTATAGAAAAATCTTTGTTTTAATCTACATTATATTTAAAAGCAGCATTCTTTTGGTAACTAAAACCTAAAATCATGCATTTACTCTAAAAAGAGAAGTTTGAAGGGGTGATATGAGCTTCATGCCTTGGAATTTGGCATTGAGGAGTCCCCGGAATTCTCCAACTGCTGGAGACCTAACTGAGAGCTAAGAATAGTGCAGAACGTAAACTTCTATAGTAGCAACTGTGAGAGGAATTTTTAGAAGCAGTGTGAGACTATCGCACTGTCAGAGAGTTTGAGAAATGGCACTCTTTAATTGTCAAAAAAATATTTTTGATTATTTTAATTATATATTTAATTATTTCACTGTCCTATATTGAAATGGAAAAGGTAGTAGGACCCTGCATTCTGGTGTCATTAATTACCTCTCTTCATTCATGTCTTACTTAGCATTACTATGAGGGAACATAGAGCGAAGGTTTGTATTTGGCAAAAGACATGCTTATTGCCACATTCCATAGGAGTACCATCAAGTCTTCCCAGAAATGCATGTGACAATTTTATCTGACATTGTATTATAATTTGTTAAATTCGTTTTAGAGTCAGGATCCTCATCGTTTGCTTGCAGGCTTTCAAGGTTGGGTTCAAGGAAAGTCTAGGAGATTCTGGGAAGTACAGCAGTGTCGGTTTTGGTTTCCTTCTATTTGTTCTTCCAGCGTTTATTTCCCTTTCGGCATCTTGCAACTTGTGTCCAGTTTGGAGGGGGATCCCACAGAGCCCTCCCTTCTTCAGGAAGTGCCTTATGCTTGGGCTCAATCTGGCTCCTTCCCCTTCAGTGGAAACCTATTCTTAATTGGCCGATTGCTGGCAGGAAAAAAAAAAAAAAAGGAGTCTGCATGTTTTCTTGTGAAATAAGGAAATCGGTCCAGATGATATCCAAGATCCCCTCCTGTTCTAAAGTCTGGTGATTCTATGATTTTGTCTCTTTTCTGGGAAAAATGAAAACTACCGATTATAAACTTTCTCGAGAACATGGTCATCTTCCTCATGTTGTGGAGTTATTTTTTTTTGTTTTGTTGATCTCTCTCTCGCTCGCTCTCTCTTTCTTTTGTATTCTTGGAAATATTAACTGGACTTAAAATAGTATTCTGCTTATGGTACATTTCACAGAAGACAGGTCTGTTTCAGACCCAGTTTCTGTTTCGATTCAAGCCCAACAGGGACTGATGGACAGTTTGGTGGCTAGGGACATGTCCCACTCTTGGTGAATGCATTGCTTTACGGCCACTCTTGGACTCAGTGCTTCTCCACTCTTGGACTCAGCAGGGATCCCGGAGTCCTCCATAGGACCATTTTTTGAAAGGTGTAGTATTACTGGTCATCTTATGGTTTGACAGCCATGGTCCTTGCAGGCGGCCCTTTGTGAGATCATTCCATGGACTTGAAGGAAGTAAACGAGGGTTATTGTCCAACTTGAAACCCACAGGCCTCTGCTGAGATGAATTGTTGGCAAACTCTCCTTGAGATCCCTGATTTTATTTATTTATTTATTTTTTTAAAATTAGGCTTTCTTTCTTTCTTTCTTTTTTTTTTTTTAAAGATTTTTATTTATTTACTTGACAGACTGAGATCACAAGTAGGCAGAGAGGCAGGCAGAGATAGAGGAGGAAGCAGACTCCCGCTGAGCAGAGAGCCCGATGTGGGGCTCGATCCCAGGACCCTGGGATCATGACCTGAGCCGAAGGCAGAGGCTTTAACCCACTGAGCCACCCAGGCGCCCCGAGATCCCTGACTTTAAAGGACTCTAGGGAAGGCAAAAGATTATAGTCATTATCCTGAGGCAAAGCTGAGCTAATTTTGCCTGGATCTGACCCTCCGGTTCCAGGGAGTCTAGTTATTCGAACCCTGTCACTGCGATGACACCCTCTCACGACAACATTGAGAGTGTGATTAGCTGCTGACTGTCCCCCGTCCCCCCCCCCCCCCCCCGGCACGTCCCCAGGATTTCCTTTAGAGCTCACAGATATTTCCCTGGAATTTAAAACGCGCCTTCTGAAACTCAGGGCCTTCCATTCTTTGTCAATCATCCCCTCTTTGTCGCTGGGCAGTTGCAGGCACCAGAGGGGGAGGCCAGAGCTCACCAGACACAGGAGTCTGCAGGGAGGTGCAGGGCAGGAGCCCCAAGAGGGAGAGGACAGGACAACAGGTGCCAACAGCCAGGGCACAGGCAGGACTATGTTGTCCCAGCAGGGGGCTCGGGGAACAGAGGCAGACTACCTGCAGAGCCAGCTCATTAAGTGTCATGTTATTTTCCAGAGCTTTCTTCTTTGTTTCCGTATGACTGGCAGACACCCACAGTCACACTTGATTAGAGTATTACTTTCTTCCTTACCAAAGCATTTTTATTCTCGAAACCTGGTGAAATATTATAAAGAAAACTGTCATGATGTGCCACTTAAAGAGGCCCCATGAAGGAAAACAGATTCTTCAAAAGAGAAGAGATGATTTGGATCAAGTTTTCTCAGTACTAAGATGACTGCCTTTGTGATGTAGAATGGATTTTCGGTGTGAGGGGGGATTGGAATAATTTGGAATTACTATTTTTAAGGCAAACTGGGTGCTTCAGCTGGTTAAGGGTTAAGTGTCTGGGGCGCCTGGGTGGCTCAGTGCGTTAAAGCCTCTGCTTTCAGCTCAGGTCATGATCTTAGGGTCCTGGGATTGAGCCCATCGGGCTCTCTGCTCAGCGGGAAGCCTGCTTCCCTCTCTCTCTCTCTCTGCCTGCCTCTCTGCGTGCTTGTGATCTCTGTATGTCAAATAAATAAATAAAATCTTAAAAAAAAAAAAAAGGGTTAAGTGTCTGCCTTCCGGTCAGGTCACGTCAAGATCTCAGGGTCCTGGGATCGACTGGGGGTTGGGGGGCCCATCGCATTACCTCCCTGTTCAGCAAGGAGCCTGCTTCTCCCTCTCCATCTACCCCTCCCCCTGGCTCTCCCTGTGTCTCAAATAAATAAATAAAATCTTAAAAAAAAAAAAAAAGAATGCCAGTTTGAATTAAACAATGATTTTAGCACATGGATAAAAATGGGGAGTTGGCGTTCATTAGGAATGAAATGATTTGGCAGGATCCACTTAAGTCGTAGCTGTCAAAGGGCCTGGCATTTCCTGAGGAGGAGAAGGAGCAGAGAGTTTGAAAAATTCTCCCTGCTTCCTAAGAGTTAATCCTCAGGAAGTGCCCTTTGTTGAAGTCATGCCTGCTACCTGAGATGGTGAGTTTTAAAAAAATGGGCTTGCTTCAAAGGCAGCATGGGGAGTATAGCGCTGTAACCGTGACTGCTCCTCCGCCCAGATTTCTTTGAGGAGACTTGCCCTCTCCTAGGCCCTTTCACTCTTCTACACGGCTGGGGCCCTGGGCACACTGTGTGACACTGTCTTCAGGAGTTTCCTTGATGTACACCGATGTGCGGAACTGAACTTGAGTGAAGTCTGGAAGGCAGGACCAGGAAGGATTTGGATGTGAAAGTATCAGCACAGAAACCACATACAGCATACCAGTCGTACATTATTCTTCGTGAAGGGATCTTGTCTCTTGTGCTCCACGGCTAGGACTTTTTTTTCTTTACAACCACTTCTCTTTTTAGTTTTTCTTCACTAAAGTTGCTTTGTCCTGACTTGCTCCTTCTATTAGAAAAGACCTATTTATAACACATATAGCTTTGTTAGGCTTGGAAACCCTGACTCATCGTTCTCCTTTTTAATAACGACCTAGGCTGAATCCGTGCCTCTGGACAAAGTACTCTTTTTTTTTTTTTTTTTTTTTTTTAAAGATTTTATTTATTTAACAGAGAGATCATAAGTAGGCAGAGAGGCAGGCAGAGAGAGAGAGAGAAGGGAAAGCAGGATCCCTGTTGCCCTGTTGAGCAGAGAGCCCGATGCCGGGCTCGATCCCAGGACCCTGAGATCATGACCGGAGCCGAAGGCAGAGGCTTAACCCACTGAGCCACCCAGGTGCCCTGGACAAAGTACTTTTGATGGTACTCAGCTTTTGCTCTGGGGAAGAAAGAGTGACTAAATTTTATTTCTAAGGAACTAGAAGAGCTAGAAATTATTTTGGTAACAATAATAGGCTTAGCCTATATCTCTGCTCAAATGTAAAATGATAGTGAGAGTAACACTCGGTGAGAACTTGCTAACACCACACAGCGTACTTTCCTTGCATATATTGACACTTTCAGTTTTTACTTTAGGGTAAGTCCTATTAGCATCACCTCAAGGGAAGAGCTAAATGGTTAGTGATCTAGGTTCAGTATCTGAAGCAAGAATAAAAGGAGGGAAGGGAGACCTGGGTGGCTCAGCTGGTTAAGTGTCTGACTCTTGGTTTCTGCTCAGGTCATGACGTCAGGGTTGTGAGATCGAGCTCCACGTTGGACTCTGAGCTCAGCATTGAGTCTACTCGAGATGACCTCTCCCTCACCTTTGGACCTCCCCCACTCCCTCTTTCAAATAAATAAATTAAAACCTTGAAAAAAAAATGCAGGAGGAGGAGGGGTGGTCAGTTCCGAACAGCACGTGACAGGGGCTCTGTTGGATCCAGCTGCCCTGACACGAGGTTGTGTTCTGGGGACAATGGCGAAGCACATGAGAATCAAAGGAGAAAATCCGTGAATTACAAGTGTAGGGACACACTGTGGCTATGACTGTCATCCGGTCCAGTCTGGATGTCACTGCAGCAGCGGACAGCTGGTTAGCTGCACACGAACTTTGACAGGGAGCCCAGCTATGGTGCTAGTGGACTGATGTGCCTTTTCATTCTCTCCTTTCCCTAACACTTGTTGGGGGGGGGGCGGAAATGACCCTTGAATTGAACTGTGAAAGCCCTTGTTATTCTCAGACAATTCAGGATTAGGATGGGATGCTATTTTTAGGAGATGGATACTGGAGTTCCTGCTGGGGCCAGTGCAGTTTCTAGCAATACGCTGGAAAGGTAAAGGAGGTCTGACTGTATTTATGCCAGAAGCTGGAAGAAGGTCTTACATCTATGAATAGACCTTTCTATGGGTCATGACCTCATCTAGAAATCTCCAGTGAATTCCCACTGCATATGGTTTTAACCTTCAATTCTTCACACCAGCTTCCAATTTTTTCTAGTTGCTCTTTTGGGATCCAGTAGAGATCTTTTGTTGGATCTAAGAAGTCTCATTTCTATTTCCTGAATATGCTGTGCTTCCTGATTTGAAGCTTTGTTCCTGATTTATTCTGTGGTCTTTGAAAAGAATATCTCTTCCTTTCCCACTATCCAAATTTTACCTTTCCTCCACTAAAAAACCCCAGTGCCCTTCATGAAGCTTCTCTTTAGTGCATTCGTATCTCTTCTTTCTTTGAATTCCTCTTACATTTGCTATCTACATTGTTCCTTTGTTTCCCTGAGAATAAAGTGCTAATTATCATTAATTACCTACTCTGTATATTTATATCTCTTCACCTTTACAAAGCTTTATATTCTGACAGGATAGGGCTTACAAGACTTACCATTTCTTTTGTACTCTCCACAGGGCAGCTTTGATCAAAGGAACAAAAACTATGCACTGAACCAGAAGACCTGAATTTTAATCCTGGCTCTGCCATTTCCTAATTATGACCTTGAGTGACTTTTTCAAGCCTTAGCTTCTCCATCCATAAAATGGAATTAAACTGATGATAGCTATCTCACACAGTTATTGTAAATATTAAACATCGAAGATAACCGAAATTAAGTGTGCAAAGACCAGATACATGTAAATTACTAAGAATATTTGCTCATAAAGTCTTTTTCAAATAAATGATTATTACCATAACCACACTTTTTTTTTTTTTAAGATTTTATCCCTTTATTTGACAGAGATAAAGAGAGAGCACAAGCAGAGGAGAGTGAGAGGGGGAAGCAGGCTCCCTGCTGAGCAGAGCACCTGATATGGGGCTCAATCCCAGGACCCTGGGATCATGACCTGAGCTGAAGGCAGACGCTACCTGACTGAGCCACCCAGCTGTCCCTGTAAGGGCTTATTTAGCCAGAGCAGCCCCACCTCGGTTGAACAGCCATTTTGTTGTTCATGTAGTAAAACTTAAATTGATCCTGACCGCCCAGAGGAACTTATTTAAAAGCAAGTCCGGGAAACCAGTCCCAGGTAAAAAAGCCCAAATACAAAGGTGGGTCAGGTCAGGTGGAAATAACAGCCCGAATGCAGGGATGAGTCGGGCCAGGTGGAGACACCCAATCAGTAGAACGTGCATACTGTCTCCCTAGCTACCAAGGAATGTGGGTCCCGCCCTTGGAGTGCCTTTTGGGCACCCATTCTGACTAAGGTGATAGGCTAATTCAAATAGCTACTATGGGGTGAATTGTAGTACAATTGGCCACCCGTGCGTGACCTAGCATGACTGTGCAACTTTCTCTGTATGTTGCAATCTCATTGGCCACCTGTGTGTGTCCAGGCTCAACCACATGGCCTTTGCTCTATAAAAGTTAGTCTGTGAGGCTGGGAGGGGTCTGTGGCAATTCTACAATCCAGCTATGCTCACACTGTCAGTTCCTTCATTAGGGCTCAACTCTACTGCCTGGGAAGGATTCTCCAAGGCTCTTGCCTCTGCTCTCTGGGCTCCTGCGTCTACCTTCTGAGTCTACCTTTTTCATACAGAACGACTAGTATTCACAGCTGAGTGGTTTTTTTCCAACCTGCTTCTCACCCAAGCTGTTTGGGAATACAAAAGTCTCACATTTTGTGTTGTCTCTGTCCCTTAAAATCCAAGAAGATATAATTCTTTTTAAAGTTCTGTGAGTTTTTAATGAATTGATTTATAATCCAGTCCATTAAACTGAAGTTACACAAACACATTTTTCAAGATAGGGTCCCCTTCACCTTGCTCTTCCTTCAAGGTTACTGAGAGATGTCATCCAGAAAATAATGAGCCACAAGGACAGACAAATGAGTGTTTATTTAGGATTAAAGAATTTCAATTCAGGGAGATACCTAAATAGTGCTCTTGCTTACAGGGAGAAAGCAAGAGATTTTTATGAGGAAAAGGAAGCAAGGTTGGGGAGACTGCATAAGTTAAGAAGAGAAAAAATGTTTTCTTTGTGTGTTCAGAAACTAAGCTACTCTGGGTTATACATCGACTGACCACTGATTCTATCTTCAGAAAGTCCACAGCCATCAGTCTTGTGATCAGGATGTCCATTCTGCTGACTTCTCAAACAATGGTTTAAAACAAGTGTCATTTTGCCTGGTCCAAAGGTTTCAGCCCAGTTCAAAGAAAGGTGGATTAAGCAGTTTCTCTATAGCAGCTTCTCCATCTTTATTTTAAAACGGCACCAGTCATGTCAAGTTTTCACCAAGATATCCCCTTTTAGAGTCTTCAGGGATTTTTGTTTAAAGCAGCAAATCTGTGCCTCTTAGTCTTAGACCTTAGAGGACCTTTTGTCTGACTGAGTAGTTTTTCCAGGTACTGCCCAAGCTCTTTCTAAAGCCGCAAGAAAGGATATTATGGTTCTCCACTGGATTTGGCCTTTGTGCTGGAGTGGTTTTTTGAGAATCTTGGGAGGGGTGAGAATGGGAGGGTTTCATTTTTGAACTCAGCAAGCCTTGGTTTCTTTATATTTAAATGTTTTTCTTCAGCTCATCTTTCCTCTCACATTTTCCTGTAAGGAGCAAAAAGAAGCCAGGTGGCACTCGCAACAACCTGCTGGAAATCTCCTTAGCTAGATCCTCTAGCTCGTTAGATACATTTTCTACTTTGCCCATTACTGCAGACAACTGCTCACATTTCTGTCACTGTGTAACAAGGACACTCTTCCCTCCAGCTTTCAATTACATTTCTCACACTTAGCTTTTTATTTTGTCTTTTAAAGATAGACTTTATTTTTAGAAGTTTTAGGTTCATAACAAAGGTATGCAGAAAGTCGAGTTCCCAGGTGCCTTCATCCCCAGGATGCAGTTTTGGAATATAGGTGAGGTTTGTTGGGGTGGGGTCCGGAACGGATGGTCAAGAAAGAATTCTTGAGACCTCTTTGGTGCAAAAAGGTGGTTTTATTAAACCACAGGGACAGGACTCGTGGGCAGAAAGACCTGCACTGGGGTTTTGAGGAGCAACTGATATTCTGGGGTTGGGGAAGGTAAGGAAAAGGAAGATTTTTAAAAAAACTTCCTAATGCTAGAGAGAACCTACAAGATCCTGGAGGCCTTGCTATTGTCATGTTAAGGTTGTTTTCCCTCTAGCAAGGCATTAAGATTAAGATGGTTGGGAGCTTCCTGGAGGAAATGTCACACACATTCCACCCAGGAGTTTGGGGTAGGGGGAAGTTGCAAGGTGTCAGCTCGAGGTTTGTCCTCAAACAGCCTTCTGCTCCCTCATCACCCAAAGAGACACAGTCCTCCTTCCCCAACCACAGTGGTATATTTTTTACAATTGAACGAACCTACACTGACACATTATCATCCGAAGTTCATAGTTTACATTAGGGTTCACTCTTGGTGTTGTATGTTCTGTGTAGGCTTTGTCAAGTGTATGATGACATGTATCCACCATTGTAGTATCACGCAGTGGAATTTCACTGCCCTGAAAATCCTGTGTTCTGTCTATTCATCCCTCCCTTCCCTCTAACCTCTGGCAACCATTGATCTTTTACTGTCACCATACTTGTGTTTTTTCTAGAAATGTCATACAGTTGCAATCATCCAGGATGCAGCCTTTTCAAACTGGCTTCTTTCACTTAGTGATATGCATTTAAAGTTCTTCCAGGTCTTTCCATGGCTTGACAGCTTATTTCTTTTTGGTATGGAATAATATTCAGTTGTCTGGCTGTACCACCGTCTATTTACCCATTTACTCGATATTTTTTATTTTTTATTTGTTTTTCCTTTCCTTTCCTTTCCTTCTCTGCCCTGCCCATCTCTTTCCATCCTATTCTATCCTCTCCTATCCTTTTCTTTCCACTCACTATTTTTTAAACTCTTACCGAAGCACATCAGGCTTTCACAGCAGTCTCTTCCAAGTCCTTATAGGTTCTTCTTCCTTTTTTTTTTTTTTTTTAATTTATTTGACACACAGAGGGATCACAAGTAGGCAGAGAGAGAGGGGGAAGCAGGCTCCCCGCTGAGCAGAGATTCCCAGGACCCTGAGATCATGACCTGAGCCAAAGGCAGAGGCTTAACCCACTGAGCCACCCAGGCGCCCCCAAGTCCTTTAGGTTCTTACAGACATTTTTCTCAAGGTCCTTCCAGTTTCTGTCTATCAGCACATCTCAAGCCACTCACTGACATTTTAAATTTTTGTTACAGTACTATCCGTTCCCAGGTACCTAAATGTATGTCAGTTAGAGTCTAATCAAAGAACCATTACCTAGCTCTATGACTGTGTCACTTCTTTGTCCTGTGTTCATATTCATATCCGTACCACATCCTCATCCATATCCAAGTCCATACTATTTCTATAGCTGCATCGATATCCATATCTACCTATCATCTACATCATCTGTATCTATCTCATTATCTATCCCTTAATATATAAAAATCAACACACACACACATACTGTAAAGAAATTTATTTTAGGGATTTGACATCATGCAATTGTGAGAGCTAATTGCACAATTTATATGCAGCTTTTGTTTCTTTGTCTGGTAATGGCCCTGATGTTCACAGAATAGGCAGTTGGAGGGGGAAAAATACACAAAATAGTCCTGAAGACAAACTGACCCTGAGTCACTCCCTTCCTGACTCCCTTCAACTCCGGTGATGGGTGTATCCTACAAGAGAAGCTGGCATTCTTTGTCACAGAGCTAAACGTGCGCCTGGCCCAGGGTTCGCAGAAGCTGAAGTGGAAAATCTACTGGAAGATGGAGAAGTTGTGCACTTGGCTGCTGCTCTGTGCCACCCAAGGGAACAGCGCAGAAGCGCCATGTCCAGGAGGTGCAGCCATGCCTTAAGCCTGACACTGACTTTCCTGGCACAAAAGGAAGACGGCTGCTCCTTCTCTTTTGCCTTTTGTCATCTCTTGGGCTCCAGAGTCACCTAGTCCTATGTAGAGAAGGGAACTCTGAGAGACTTAGCCAAGTTGACTAATACAATAAAACAAATTCACCAGACTGGACCATGCTCTCCCCCACCCACCCCATAGACTCTTTATTTCTTGTTAACTGCAAGATAAGATGCAAATTCTTTTCATGTTGCATTAACTAAATTCAATGGAATCCTTGTTATTTGATGACAGTTTTAAAAAACTTTCTGAAGCTTTGAAAATTTTTTGAAATGTTTGTTCAATTTCTATTCAGCCCTTGTTGAATTCCTTACAGTTTTTTTCCAGTCTCATTAAACCCTAACTTTTGCCTTATGCTTCTTTCTCCTGCTACTGAAATGTCTTTTTTTTTTTTTTTTTTTTAAAGATCTTACTTATTCATTTGAGAGAGAGGAAGAGAGTATAAGCAGGGAGCCAGTTGCAGTGTTCAATCCCAGGATAGTGACATCATGATCTGAGCTGAAGGCAGATGCTTAACTGACTGAGCCACCTAGGCACCCCTATCCTGTTACCAATGTTAATTAAAGTAAAGGGATATAGGCTAGATCAGTGTTTCTCAAACCTTAGAGTGTCTGAGACTCAGCTAGAGGCCTTATTAAGACAGAGATTGCTGGGTCCCACCCCCAAGGTTTCTAATTCCACAGGTATACAGAGATGAGAAGGATGTCCTTCTGGTAAATTCCAGGGTGATGCTAGACTGCAGAGGTCTTAGTGGCAAACTAGGGATGGGGATGGAGATTGAACCAGGGGAGGGTGAGCATATACTATGGTAATAACGGGGTTTTAGGGAGAGATCCCATGTTTTAAACATTTGGATGGCTCCCTTAGTCCTGGTGTCATATGACTTGCCTGCTACATCTAGGGTTACCTAATGGATTTCTAGGAAGTTCTCAAACCTATTCCATGTGTATTTTGGCTTTAGCAAACAAAAACAAAAACCAAAAAAACCCCAAAGCCAAAACCAAAACCAAAACCAAGAACCAAAAACCAAAACATGAAACAAAACAAAAGAAAACAGCAAGACATACTGGAATGAATGCATATCCAGACCTTTGATGAGATGGTGAAGATATGAGGAAAGAAGTTCAAATCTTATCAGCTTGCTGTAGCCATCTGGAGATTACATGTTGTGGCAGCTGATGTCAGGCTTATAAATGCTGCAAATCCATGGGAAAAAACCTCATACTTTATAAGAAATGATTCCTAGTTTTTACTCATATGTGGGCAAGAATATTTGTTCTGACTATACCTGAGATCTACATCCATACTTGAGCTTCTGGCTTCTCTGACATTGGGTAGATTCTGATATAAGTGAGCAACAGGCAGTTTTTAGCAAAAGACATAGACAGGTATGATATACTTTAGAATGGCTTCACTTGCTAATAAAAAGGACAGTAGACCTAGGAGTCAAAAGACAAGTTCTAGCTTTGGGTCTGTTATTTACATGCTGCAAGATTTAAACAAGTTGGGTAAATTATCTGGTCTCAGTTTTCTGGACTGTAAAATAAAGGGGATGCATAAGATAATTCCAAAGGTACAAAAGTTAAACTTCAATGACAATTTTAATGGGAAAACGTGTTCATTAAGTAACAGTATTGATGTTTTTATTCTAAGAAACCCGATCAAAATTCCACTGGTATTTTTCAAAGAGCTGGAGCAAATAATCCTAAAATTTGTATGGAATCAGAAGAGACCCCGAATTGCTAAGGAAATGTTGAAAAACAAACAAACAAAAAAACTGGCAGCATCACGTTACCTGATTTCAAGCTTTACTACAAAGCTGTGATCACCAAGACAGCATAGTACTGGCATAAAAACAGACTCATAGACTAGTGGAACAGAGTAGAGTGCCCAGATATGGACCCTTAAGTCTATGGTCAAATAATGGTCTATGGTCAAATAACCTTTGGCAAAATAGGAAAAAATATACAGTGGAAAAAAGACAGTCTCTTCAATAAATGGTGCTGGGAAAACTGGACAGCTATATGTAGAAGAATGAAACTCAACCATTTTCTTACACCGTACACAAAGATAAACTCAAAATGGATAAAAGACCTCAATGTGAGACAGGAATCCATCAGAATCCTAGAGAAGAACATAGGCAGTAACCTCTTTGATATCAGCCACAGCAACTTCTTTCAAGATATGTCTCCAAAGACAAAGGAAACAAAAGCGAAAATGAACTTTTGGGACTTACATTAAGATCAAAAGCTTCTGCATAGCAAAGGAAACAGTCAACAAAACAAAGAGGCAACCCACAGAATGGGAGAAGATATTTGCAAATGACAGTACAGACAAAAGGTTGATATCCAGGATCTATAAAGAACTCCTCAAACTCAACACACACAAAACAGACAATCATATCCAAAAAAATGGGCAGAAGATATGAACAGACACTTCTCCAATGAAGACATAGAAATGGCTATCAGACACATAAAAAATGTTCATTATCACTAGCCATCAGGGAGATTCAAGTTAAAACCACATTGAGATACCCCCTTACACCAGTTAGAATGGCCAAAATTAGCAAGACAGGAAACAACATGTGTTGGAGAAGATGTGGAGAAAGGGAAACCCTCTTACACTGTTGGTGGGAATGCAAGTTGGTGCAGCCACTTTGGAAAACAGTGTGGAGATTCCTCAAGAAATTAAAAATAGAGATTCCCTAGGACCCTGCCATTGCACTACTGGGTATTTACCCCAAAGATACAGATGTAGTGAAAAGAAGGGCCATCTGTATCCCAATGTTTATAGCAGCAATGGCCATGGTCGACAAACTGTGGTAAGAACCAAGATGCTCTTCAACGGACAAATGGATGAGGAAGATGCCTCCATCAGAAGGGATGAATACTCAACTTTTGTAGCAACATGGACGGGACTGGAAGAGATTATGCTGAGTGAAATAAGTCAAGCAGACAGAGTCAATTATCATATGGTTTCACTTATTTGTGGAGCATAACAAATAACATGGAGGACATGGGGAGAGGGAGAGGAGAAGGGAGTTGAGGGAAATTAGAAGGGGAGGTGAACCATGAGAGACTATGAACTCTGAAGAACAACCTAAGGGTTTTGAAGGGGCCGGGGGTGGGAGGTTGGGGGAACCAGTGGTGGGTATTAGAGAGGGCACATATTGCATGGAGCACTGGGTGTGGTGCAAAAACAATGAATACTGTTATGATGAAAAGAAATAAAAAAATAAATAAATTAAAAATTTTGAAAAACAGATTGAAATGACCTATTGTAGCTTTAGAACTTTAATCAGAGTCTTATAGGACAGACTAATCGGCTAATTGGTTTAGGGTGAGTTGAGTTTTTTGAGGAAGGTTGAGAGGGCTGGTTGTACTCCTAGGCATGGCCATCTCTTGCTTTATGTAATTTTCTCTCATGGGTCAATACACCCAGGCACATACAAAGAAAGCCATTGAGTTAAGGTTTCAATGCATAAGTGGCAGGGTAGGTTTTGTTGGTGGAATTTGATGAAGCACTTAGATTGTTTACTTATGACCTTCATCATATTGAAATTTAATTATAAATAGCTCTGAACAAATTTGACATTGAACGTCCTCTGTGAAGGCATCCTGTTGGAATTAAGTTACATCACTCGGTGATGATAACAGCTGAAACAATTTTTAACCTAATTTTTCAATTTAAAGACATTGAAAATGTAGATTTTTTAAAGCAAAGTAAACGATATTATTTAGTTTTTCTGGGAATGGATGAGGAATTCAAAAATAGATAATTTTTTCCTCAAGGAGAAATAAAGATTTATAAGTAAAATGTAGATGAAAAAACTCTCTTCTTACTTCTACTATCTTAACTAGTGAGAAGGAGAAGCCCAGAACAATCTGATTTGAGAGAGAGGGATGTGGATTTACAGGGCTTAAATGAGACAGGTAATTCTTAAAAAACTACGAATAAACGTTGTTTTTGATGCACTCCTCCTATCTCCTTTATTCTTTTCCAAATAGTTTAATAAGGGTCTGCCAGGTATAAGGAACCTATGTTCTGGAGCCTATTTCAATCTCTTTGTGTTTTTCAGCTAGGATATAAGTATGTTTGATGAATTTTTAATTTTTAATTTTTAAAGAGCCCTGAAGTGAGTGTGGTCCAAGAGGAAATTTAAGGAGGCTTTAAAATCACCAGCATCCAGAGATGCCTGGGTTAGTTCAGTTGATTAAGCCTCTACCTTCACCTCAGGTCATGATCCCAGGGCCCTGGGCTCGAGTCCTGTATCGGGCTTCTTGCTCAGTGGGGAAGCCTGCTGCTCCACTTGCTTGTACTCTCTCTCTGGGAGATAATTAAATAAAATATTTTAAAAAAATCATAATCTTCCAGGGGTGCCTGGGTGGCTCAGTAGGTTGAGTGTCTCTTGGTTTTGGCTCAGGTCATGATCTCAGGCTCTTGAGATAGAGCCCTTACATGGAGCCCCTCATGGAGATACCTACTCAGTGAGGAGTCTGTTTATCCCTCTCTATCCCCCCATCTTTCTACCCCTCCACCAATAAATAAATAAATAGTCTTCTTAAAAATCGTAATCATCCAAAGGTGTGTGACTTTTTGTTTGTATTTTCAAATTTAGAAATGGAATGGTTTCACAGTAATACTGAGCATATAGCATGTTTTAGTTTTTTTCTCTAACTTTATAAAAGTTTATAGAGAAATACCATTATCTCTAATATTTAAATTAAAAAAATATATGCCCAAGCCTCAATGTTTAAGTAATTTGTCCAAGATCAAAAACCTGGTGAGTGGTGAAAAAGGAATTCACACTCAGATCAACTAATAGAAAATCTCACCTAGCACACATTTTCTCCTCTGATTCCAGGCCTGAGAACAGGGTAGATTACTAGATGTAGCCCATTAAATCAGGAGCCTCTTCATTAATCTGGACCATTAGAAAGGTCCCCCCCCCCTTTTTAAAAAATTTTATTTGTCTATTTGACAGAGAGAGAAACAGCGAGAGAGGGAATACAAGTAGGGGAGTGGAAGAGGGAGAAGCAGGCTTTCCGCTGAGCAGAGAGCCTGATGCAGGGTTCAATCCCAGGACCTTGGGATCATGACCTGAGCCGAAGGCAGACACTTAAGGACTGAGCCACCCAAATGCCCCCGCCCCTTTTCAAAAAAGATTTTATTTATTTATTTGATAGAGAAAGATCACAAGCAGGCAGAGCAGCAGGCAGAGAGAGAGGGAGAAGCAGTCTCCCTGCTGAGCAGAGATTCCCAATGCAGGGCTTGATCCCAGGACCCTGAGACCATGACCTGAGCCAAAGGCAGAGGCTTAACCCACTGAGCCACCCAGATGCCCCAGGAAGATCCCTTTTATTTATTTATTTATTTATTTAAGATTTTAATTTATTTATTTGACAGACAGAGATCACAAGTAGGCAGAGAGGCAGGCAGAGAGAGGAGGAAGCAGGCTCCCTGCGGTGCAGAGAGCCCGATGTGGGGCTTGATCCCAGGACTCTGAGATTATGACCTGAGCCGAAGGCAGAGGCTTTAACCCACTGAGCCACCCAGGCGCCCTGGAAGATCCCTTTTAATATAAAAACTGCAAAGATGCTTTTGCCTATCAAGCCCCTCCTTGTTTTTCCCTACTGTATCCTCAACCCTGAAAGCAAGGGGAGAGGAATTTATAGAATTGTAGTCTTTGCAAAACCAAGTTGGTTGATTCAGGAGGCTATGACCCTAAAAACAGATCCTGTTGGAAGGAAAACTGTGCACATTTCTACAGAGCGTCCTTGCCATGCCTTGATTAGTGGCTAAGATATGATCTTGACAGGACTGGCTACATAATTTTCAGGGTTCAGTACAAAATGGAAATGAGGAGACCCTTGTTCAAAGATTATTAAAAGCTTCAAATGTGAGGTCTTTGTCAGTGTGGAGCCCTGGGTGTCTGCATACTTGTGAAGTTGGTCCTGGATCCTGAATTCAGAGAAGGGATTACCTCTCCTGGTTCTTTTTATTGGTTTACATTGAAGAGAGCTTGATATAAAGGTTATAGGTCATTACTATTAATAAGGTTGTGGGATGAAGAGTAAAGATGACATTAAATTTTTAAGAATTTTAGTTTGCATGATATTTATAGACACAGACAAGCTCTAGAATGGTTAAGTCTATCATTTTGTCCTTTTCTGGTGGGGAGCAAAGAAAAGAGTGGGAGAAATGAATTTTACTAAATGGAGAATAAGTCCCATAATGAGCTCAGCTCTTCAGAAACTATATATGATTTCATGGACAGAGGAAGTAATAGCAACATGAAAATGCATTTTATTTATATTGACATCAGGATATTAGAGATTCCCAAGATCGAATGCAGACTTTGCCAATGATTCTAATGAGAGTACAAATGTATGACATACCACCACCAGTGTATGGGGAAAAGAAGCTGATATAAGTTGGAAAATGGAGTTTGCCTCAAACCTGTTAAGTGTGAAGACAAAAGAACTATATGCATACTGTATTCTAGCTGGTGAGTTTGCTTTTCATGGAGGTACAGGTTAACAATTATGAAACTATTTCACATTTACAGAGATTGAACCAATAAGTAAGTGGATAATGGGTGGTGGGTGCCCTATTTCGTCTGTTAGAGTGGGAGATTACAAGAGGGGAAGGCTAGAATGAATCCTGGGGTACTGGATTAGAGTTGAAGACATCAATCTGAATTCAAAAAGCCAATTTTGAAGATACTGTATAAAATACATAACCATACTCCTTAAAACTCTAAAGTTCATGAAAAACGAAGAAAGTGGGAAACTGTCACAGACCAGAAGGCACTAAGGTGACATGACAATTACATACAGTGTGGTACCCTGGATTGGGTTCTGGAACAGAGAAAGAACCGTCACGGGAGAATGAAATTGAAATCTGAAAAAAAGCCTGGTATTTACTTCATAATAACTTACTAATGTTGGTTTCTTAGACTTGAAATGTCCCACGGTAAGATGATAACATTTAAAGGAAGCTGGAACTGGGTAAGGGAGATATACCAGAAGTCTCTGTACTATCTTGGTTAATTGTCTGTAATCTTAAAGATATTATAACACATAACCAATTTATTTAAAAAACAGCCCTGTTGTTAAAATCTGAATTGATTCGTTAGTTGTTGAATTTATTCAAGAGATAATTGCTGAAGCCTACAATCTCTAGTCACTGATAAAATGAGGCACTTGTCAGATACTGTCCTGTCCTGAACATACGGTTTAGTAGTGGATAAAGATAATGTTGGGGGTGAGGTGCTAGGTGGCTCAATCACTGAGCATCTCCCAGGGTCCTGGGATCGAGCCCTGCATCAGGCTCTCTGCTTTGCAGGAAGCCTGCTTCTCCCTTTCCCACACCTCTTGCCTGTGTTCCCTCTCTCGCTGTGTCTCTCTCTGTCAAATAAATAAACAAAATCTTAAAAAAAAAAAAAAAAGACAATAGGGGAAGTTCAAAGCAATCTGATAAGCATTTTGAGAAAGTGCCAGAGGCTTAAAAAATATTTTTCCTCTATATTGAAATTGATAGATATGTTGTGTTAACTAGATCCTGGAACATAGAAACCACATTATTCTAAAAACAATACAGATTATGTTTTATATTGGGTAAACCTTTTTTTAAAAAAAGATTTTATTTATTTATTTGACACAGAGAGAGATCACAAGTAGGCAGAGAGGCAGGCAGAGACGGGGAAGCAGGCTCCCTGCTGAGCAGAGAGCTCAATGCGGGGCTCAATCCCAGGTCCCTGGGATCATGATCTGAGCTGAAGGCAGAGGCTTAACACACTGAGCCACCCAGGCGCCCCATATTTTGGGTAATCCTTAAACTCTGAATGATTTGCCAATTTGCCAAAGGTTTTTATAGGGAAATTTGGGGATATTTTTAAATTTATTATGCTTTGTTCATCAAGGAATTATTCCCTTACTAGGTGAGGTGGAGAGTTGTTTCCTCTTTTCAAATACAAAATGGAAAATCAGAGCATGCATTCTTTAAAATATCTTTCAATTTTATAAGTTAGCAAGCTTTGTCAAATATGTGACATTTTCTTGCCTATTTATTAGATCAGTGAAAAGGTTTATTTGTTGATCATATAAAAATAAACATGATTATATTTTCCCTTCCTCATCAAGATTCCTATTTCTTCAGTTTATGGGAAATAGAAAAATTTATCCCATAGAGGGAAGATATTCTCACAGTGGAAAAGGAGGGAAAAACCCTCATATATTCCCTAAGGCAAACAGCATACCCTCAAAAGAATGAGAAAACGTGTTACCTTCCTCAGAAGACCGGGCCCTGAAATGCAGGCCCCAAATCACATGTACTACACTTGCACCTCTAGTCAGCCTACCCTGGCTCCCCCCCAACCTCAGGAATGGGTATTTTCAAAGGAAATACTTTCTTTGTGGATTTGCAATTTCTCTTTGCAAAGAGATTTATCTCAGTTTGAAAGAGCTTGTGGGGTTTAAAAGTCAAGACTTACTTGGGAGGGCTGGATGATAGACATCTTGTGTCTCTCTTTTGTTGAGAGGTAATCTCACAAAGGATTTATAGTCTACAGCTGCACAAGGAGACGGCGTCTCTGAGGGGCAAAAACTTGTATGTATTCCAAGTGGAGAGACTGGAGGAGGGAATAGGACACATTATGGACAGTCCTGACATCTGCACGTATAATTATAGACAGAGAAGTTTCAGAACCACAGGCTGGAATCTGAAGCCAGAATGAGACGCCACAAGGCGGGAATTCTCAAGAATGGGAAGGAAGGGGGAGGGGCAGTGGCCAGATTTCCTCTAAAGTAGAAGAGACAATAGAGAAGATATTTTTAATGGGATAGGAGAACAAAAACAAAACAAACCAAGAAAGCAAAGCAAAGCAAATCAAAATACTTTTAGTGGAAGCAAACCTGGTACAGATCACTCTTTTAAAAGAATTCCCTCTTTGCTGGATTATTTCGTTTTAGCCTTGTCTTTTCTCTCCCTGCCACCGATTTCTCTCTCTTTCAGTTTATTCTGCAAAGTACTTTCTAACTGACCTTCCTAAGACATCTTAGTGACAATATAACCATGATCAAAAACTTTCCATGACTTGTCATTGTCCCAGAGAGGAAATCCAAACACTTCAACTTTGGTTTTCAAGTCTTTAGATCATTAAAAAAATCTCAAAATTTTCTTGGGTCTTGTTTTTTCATCAGTAAAATGACATTGGCATAAAGAAGCTCATAGATAATCTGAGTAGGGTAGGACAGATATATATATATATATATATATATATATATATATATATATATATAATCACTAGTGTTCTGCTGTATCTATTTTCTATCTATCATCTCTCTCTTTCTCAGTAGAAGTAGTAGTAGTTTGTATTTAGGGTAGATACAAATACAGGGTATGAATTGTTCCAGTTTCCAATGTTATGTTGATTTATCTATACAAGTGGTTTTTATTTCAGTTACCTTTATTGAAACATGCAAAAATAAACACATCTAGTACCCAAAAGAAAAATAATCACACTTTTTCTATTTATTTGGACTTAGATCAATCTTGGCAATATTAAAAAATGAGAACGCTTTTTGGTTTCTGCTATATATATAAAATTTTCCTAAATCTGGAGATTTAGTAAATAATTGGTTTGACTTAATCTTGTGATCTTCAAAAATCTTTCCAGCAACCCCCCTGATAGCATCTGCTTCCAGTATGGTTAATTACAAAACAATTAGGTTCTAATGAGGCTTTTGCTTCCTTAGCCTGTTTACCAGCACAGTTTCAACATCCTTCTATTGATGCGAAACGTGTGGAAACGTCATTTTTTCCCCTTTTCTTTTAAATCTTGATTCTGGAAGCCCTGGTAGAATAGTTAAGGAGATTTCTTAACAGTGAATAGGGAAGTCTTTTTTTCTCTTTTGGTTTTGATTGTACACAAATTAACTCGTTTCCTCTACTGAGCTGGGAATTCTGAAAAAGGAACCTGTTAGAAATATGGACATTTCTGTTCTTCCTGACTCTTAGTTTCATTAGAAAATGTTTACATTATGTAACTTTATGGAGGCAGGATTTACCACGCATTCTTGTTAATGAAGAACTGAAGAACAAAGTAAAATCACTAATCTTGTGCTGAAAAATGTAACACCATTGCTTACAGAAGTGACATAGGTCCAAGGAAGAGTTTAAAGTTTAATTCAGGTTGTCACAGAAAGGATATCAATAGTTGCCAAGTACTTACTATGTGTCAGACATGTCAGACATGATGTGAGACATTCCCCCCACCCCCCATATTTCATCTCATCTAATTCTTAGTGCAATCCTGTGACTGGGTAGTTTTCCGACACACATTATTAGAGATAAGGAAGTTGAGATTCAGGGAATTTTTTTTTTTAAAGATTTTTTTAATTTATTTGACAGAGAGAGATCACAAGTAGGCAGAGAGAGAGAGAGAGAAAGAGAGGAGGAAGCAGGCTCCCTGCTGAGCAGAGAGCCCGATGTGGGAATCGATCCCAAGACCCTGAGATCATGACCTGAGCTGAAGGCAGAGGTTTAACCCACTAAGCCACCCAGGTGGCTTAAAATTAAAATTAAAATTAAAATTCAGGGAATTTTAATAACATGTTCAAGATCACACAGACACTTAGATTTGAAACACACTGGGCTTAGATTTGAAACCACTTTTGTATGGTGTAAAAGTGGGATACAAATTGTCTTCGTTTGGTGTTTTTACATACATCACAGTCTGGTTTTCTGCCTTATGGGACTAGCCAAGTAATCTCAATTTGTTTTTCAAGAATGAATGGGCTAGAGGCACCTGGGTGGCTCAGTTGGTTAAGCATCTGACTTCAGCTCAGGTCAGGATCTCAGGGTCCTGACTGACTTCGGCTCAGGTCATGATCTTAGGGTCCTGGGATGAGCCCCTTGGTGTCATCATGCTCCCTGCTCAGCGGGGAGTCTGCTTTTCCCTCTGCCCTTCCCCCCAGCTGGTGCTCTTTCTCGCAAATAAATAAATAAATAAAAATCTAAAAAAAAAAAGAATGAGCTAATGAATTAATTACTAATTGTAAAGTATTGTGGTACTTGTAGAGAAAACGTAATTATTGAGAGAAAAATCATGACATTTTATATTTACCTTCTCAGATTTTTTTGCTGTTCAGACAAACCCAGGATAAGGTATGATGTGAACTGTACTCCCTCTTTAATGGCATGAATCAATGGAAAGCAAAAGGCCATTGCAAGCATTTCTGAATACAGTTAACTCATGCTTCCCTGCTGCTAACTTTTCATAAACTTTTAGATTCATGGGGACATAAAGGCCAACTTCTGTCTTATTAAATTCTTCTTTTGATAAGAATATGTAGGATTCAAATGAAGAAAATGTTAAAGGTCTATAAGGACCTAGCTGGATTTATAGCCCTGCTTTTGGAGAGTGAATCTATAGGATATAAAGAAAAAAGAACTTGCACAACTGGATACATAACAGAGCTACAATTATGTATCATATCATATAATACACACACACACACACACACACACACACACACAGAGGAAAGACCTGAAATAAATATTCCAAAATGTGAATTACTGGTCATCTGTAGGTGAAGAGTTCATAGGGCAATTTCATTTCATTTAAAATATATTTTTGTGGTGCACCTGGGTGGCTCAGTGGGTTAAAGCCTTTGCCTTCAGCTCTGGTCATGATCGTGGGGTGCTGGGATTGAGCCCCACATCCGGATCTCTGCCCAGCAGGGAGCCTGCTTCCCTTCCTCTCTCTCTCTTTCTGCCTGCCTCTCTGTCTACTTGTGTTCTCTGTCAAATAAATAAAAAAATCTTAAAAAAAAGATATTTTTGTGCACTCTCTAATTTTTAAAAGAAAAATGTGTTTTTTTTTTTTTTTCTGTCATCAGAAGGATACAATGAATTTCATCTATATTTTAAAAAGACACGTTCTTTTGAAAGCAGTTCTGGTGGAGAGTGAGGAGGGTGAGACTATCTCAAATGGAAACAATTTTATTTGTAAAGAGAACTCAGCTTTAAAATGGAAGCAAGGCATTTGTCTCTCTGATGCCATGGCAACCAGAAGAAAACCACACAGCACAACAATGGCATAAAAATGTGCCTCCAGAGTGGGTAAGAAGGAGGCAACCTTGGACCTCTTTTTTTGTTTCCACTTCCCCCACAACAGAAGGCTGCATTGTGTTTTTCTAGCTGACTCTATGGCTTCCCAGCTAGGCTGCTGTGATGGGAAAGAACAAACAATAATAAGAACCCTTTCCTTGTGAAGTTTGGGCCTCTCCAAAACAACTGTGTGCTTTGTGCATAAAAGTGTATTTTCTTTTGATTTAGTGTCTCTGCCTCTCCTTCTCTTGATATCTTCAAACTCAGTCACTTTATTGATGAAGTTTCATCCTCAGATGTCCCCTGGTTTGCCCTCCTTTTTGAAGCTACAGCGTTGGGTTGATCTTTTCTTCGTGGTCTCTGTTTTCTTCATACCCAAGGGTTCCTTCTGTGAATGTTCTCGTCTCAGACCTCAGTGTTTTTGTTGGTCTCCAGTGACTTGGCTGTCTGATACTCTCTTTTCCTTTGAAAAAAAATTTTTAACCTAGTTTTATTCTTCAGATAGATCAAATTCCTCCAAGTCAGTAAAGATTGCTAAGGGTTCTTATTTTGGGAGGACAAATTCAAATATTTTGATGCTAGAGGTTGTCAAGGGTTTCTTCCTCATTAGACTTTGTCCTGTGGCCTACATCATATTACCCTACTACCATGAGAGCAGGGTCTACTGGTCAGAACTGCTGACCTCTGTGTTGGATTTTATGTATTAAAACTTCAGTTAACTCAGAAGCATCCAGCAGCCTGAGCAAGTGGCCCTCTAGTTTTAACTCAAACCAATGCTCTTCAACTAATACAAAGAAAAGGAATTGGGGAGACACTCTTCAGGGTAACCAGAAGAGTAATCTTAAAGAATAACTGGTCTTTGGGGTGCCTGGGTCACTCAGTCAGTTGAGCGTCTGCCTTCGGCTCCAGTCATGATCTCAGGGTTCTGGGATTGAGTCTCTGTGTCCAGCTCCCTGCTCTGTGGGGAGCCTGCTTCTCCCCCTCCTCCCTCTCCTGCTCCCCTCGCTTGTGTGCTCTCTCATTCTCTCAAATATATAAATAATATCTTTTTTTTTTTTTTTTAAATGCTGATCTTCAGGGTGGCAGGTAGAGGTGCAGTCTTGGGAGTGGAAGATCCTTGATGACAGAGCTGGGCCATCACCCAGTGTGACACGCCAGCATCAGAATCACAGGAGAGTTGCACACTCTCCAGTAGGACCCAGGCCAGCTGGTCCTTCTAGGAAACTGGTGGCAATGGTGTCATTCCTAGGAGCACAATCCAACCAAGAATGAAGATTTTATGGCCATGAGGAAGCTCACTGTGGGGGATGCAGTGCTCAGGTTATTTATTTTCCTTTCTTCAGAACCCATCAGTAAATATTGCCTTAAATGAAATGGATTAATTCTAGCTACTGCTCTGGACTGATTGGTTGTGGGGTCTGTAGAAAATCTCTTCATTTCTTCAACAATTTTTTGCAGTCTTCATAAGTTTCATTTGTATTGAGTTGGCCCCTGTGCAAAAAAGAAAAAAAAATTACTTCTTATAGTTATAGGCCACGATAATAAATTTTACCAGTCTCTTAACTTCCTGTCACTTGGAGTCTAGTTGGGGACCTTCGCAATCCTGAACCATGTGAAGCCTGGCTCAGGGTAGCTTGGTGTGGAGATATAAAGCATTTATATGGTATTGTACAAATGTAAAAAGCCTACTCACATAGACTGTAAAAAGCCTACTCACATAGACTATCTCATTTGAACTTTGCTGGGAGTAAAATGAGTATCTAGACTGTTCTCAGTAATGAAGAGCCTCAAGTTGGTTCAGGAGTTCTACAACGTCCTTCTGGCAGCCTGGAGGGTGGATGGGCCTCCGTCTATACCATGTTCTACAGTCTATGTAAAATGTGCACACACGTAGGACTGAGAATGCTGGTGGGGGGAGTGTTGGGGTGGGGGCTTGGGAGGGACACACAATTCAGGTGTGCCTGAGCAAATAATGATCCAGATGGGGTCCAGTCCTTTCAGTCTGACATCGATGCTAGTGGGCTTTCCCAGGTTAGGGGAATTTGAATTAATCCAAGGTGTTATCAGAATGATACCAGGTTCTTTTTCTTGTTAAGAGAGAAACAACAGAATATGAAACTATGTGAGGGACTATAAGAGGTAAGAGGTCAGAGGCTGAAATAGTTTCATTTGCTAAAATGATCTGGGGATGGGTGTGTCTTTAATGATGTTAGCCCATCAATTTAGCATTGAAATAAGCAGTATGGCCTTTCTTTTTCTTCTCCTTTTTCTTTTGTTTTCTTCTTCATAGCTTTTCTTGTACAGTTCCTAAAACATGGAACAGTTCCACTTTTTAAGTTGGCATTTTTGAGAGCCATTTTATTTTATTTTATTTATTTATTTTTTTAAAAAGATTTTATTTATTTATTTGACAGACAGAGATCACAAGTAAGCAGAGAGGCCGGCAGAGGGAGGAGGAAGCAGGCTCCCTGCTGAACAGAGAGCCTGATGCGGGACTCAATCCCAGGACCCTGGGACCATGACCTGAGCCGAAGGCAGAGGCTTTAACCCACTGAACCACCCAGGTGCCCTGAAAGCCATTTTATTTTAATATTTAAGTATTGCCAAAGATAAACACAGCTGAATACTAAAGTGGTAAAGACAGCTTTTGATCTGTCATATACTATTGCAATAGGGAAAAGAGTATAGCAAGAGCTGAACTCAACTTCGATTTGTAAAGTGGTGACCTAGCATTTAATAGGGAGAATGAGGGACCAGGGAGCAGAGGGAGAGGGATGCAAGAGAACTGGAGAAGTAGAAAATTACGAAAAGAGGGAAGGGAGGGTTGGCTCTTGTGACGCCCATCTGGGTTTGCTAATTGGCATTAGCCCAGTTAAACCTCTGTGATGGTTAATTTTATGTTTCAGATTGACTGAATCATGGGATGCCCAGAGCTGATTAAGTATTATTTCTGCAATTGTCTGTGAGGGTGTCTCTGAAGAGATTAACATTCGAATTGGTGAACTGAGTAAAGCAGATGGCCATCCCCATTGTGGGTGGGATCATCCAATCCACCGAGGTCCAGAAATGAACAAAAAGGCAGAGGAAGGTTGCATTTGCTCTCTGCCTGATTGGTTGAGTTGGGACATTGGTTTCTCCTGCCCTCGTGCTCTTGGTTCTTTGCCGTCAGTTTGGGGCTGGAATCGACACCATCATCTCTCTGGCTCTAAGGCTCTTCGGCTGACTATCCCAGTAGATTTGTTGCCTCTCCAGTTTGGAGATGTCAAATTGCGAGGGGCAAGGAGGAGCTCTCAGCCTCCATAATCATGCAAGCCTATTCCTTATAAGTTATAATAATGATACATAGAAATATTAAATATAGCATGTCCCACATAATAAAGATTCAATAAATGTTGACTCAGCCTCCCTTCCAATCTCCTCCTAGCGTACCTCTCCACGAAGCTAGAAGATGGGCATTGCCCAAGACTTCCTTGCAACTAGGGTGCCATATATAACTTTGAGTCTTCCTATCAGCTGCACTGGCTTGAGGCAGGACTTGGAAAGTAAGGCGCAAGACAACCATTTCATAGCAGTGGATTTATACTCTCTTAGTTTAGCTAAACTTGAACTACCTTTCTCAGAATTCCCTTCCCTGCATAGTTCTGGGTTAGCCCGGGCTATGTGACCTTGCCTGAGATCTGGAAGGTGGAAATGAAGGAGCAATCATCATCTTTTCACCCTCAGAAGGTCTGTGGAGGACCCCTGGCCCTGTTGCAGCTGTATATATTGTCACTGTCTGTGGGTCATCTTTCTGGCCCATGGCAGGAGCCGAACCCACAGCTCTTCTAACTCCCACTAAATCCTCCCTTTCAGATTTAATTCCTGGGCCAGGTTTGTGTGTGAAGGCTTCTCTTACAAGATACCCCATTATTCAAGTGGAAGGCTTAGGAGCAGTAAGAGGCCAATGTGGGATTCAGTTTTTCTGGTGGGCCCCAGCTCGTGCTTACCGGTTCTAGGTTATCCTGGTTCTCTTGAACTTTACCTTCATCTTTCCTTCCCAACCACCCGTCTTGCTGACCTGGAGCCGTCAGTCTCCAGCACCAGGTGCAGGAGCAATAGTCATATGTAAACCACTGATCTACTCCCATAGTTGAGTAAGATCAAGTCCCTACAATAGAGCCCATATTCTATATTATTCCTAGCAGTTCTGCTTTTCTGGCTGAGACACAGGGGCAGTGTGGTCCTCTGGTCAGCAGCCCTCTGCAGAGGAAGAATGATTTTGAGGGTTCAGGTGTTTCCTAAAAGCCTAGAATCTGCTGAATTCCGATAATTTCATAAGCTCCAGATACCTCCTGATAAATCCCTTTGTCCTTTTACTAGCCAGGGTGCTTTCTGTTGTCTGTTACAGAACTCTGCTGTGGAAGGTATTATTATTTCCACTTTAGCTGTGGTTTCTGTCTTCATAGTGCTTATGGTTTAGCAAAAGAGATGGTATTATAAGGGTGATATGTTCCCTTTCCTTCCATTGAAACAACTTCCTTTCATTTTTGGTGACCCTTTTTTCACTTCCTAAGAGGGAAGTAGTCTTTTTCCTTTGTTACATCAAAAGAAAGCTGGGGCAGAGAGCATCTTGCTAAAACTCACACGTAAGTTTGATGTGAGAGCCAATGTCTCATTGCTTTAGCTCCAGGATTTGGGGGAGTGTTGAGTCCAAGTGGCAGCTGCTTACACACTGGGTTGGGAGAAACAACTGGGAAATATCTTCTTGCTAAACATGATAGTGAAGGCAGATATCTGGTTTAGAACCTGTCAAAAGATAAGAAAAAACAAACCAACAAACAAATAGAAAAAACTATTAGAAAGCCTGGCACGTCCTACAGCTCAATAGATGTAGCTCTCATATCATACAAAGGCAAAACCAAATTCTACCTTCTATTTGTGGCCAATTTTCACCTTTCCAAATGTAGATGGATGTTCTTATTCTAGAATGTTCTTATTCTAGGAAGATTATAAATTGAAATAACTCAGACCAAATTATAAGCTACTATTTCGAATTTAAGACATTGTCATTTGAAAATTCTAAAAGCTGTAATAATATTTTACATTCTGTTTTTTTTTTTTTTTTCATCTAGCAGGATTTTTAGGATTTTACCTCATTTTGTAAATAAAAGAATGATGAGACCTCTCCTTAGATCTTCTTTCAGTCTTAAAGTGGTTTTTTCTAGTGTATCCATCTGGTAATATAAAATAAACGTTGAGGGGAATGGAACAAAAAGAAAACAAGCATCCTTCCTTCCAAAATCCCAGGGCTGTAGAGCTCTGATTTTAGACTCCATATCTTCCTAATGCACCCATGAAATTCTCTGAGTACTCTACCCTGATCAGCATTACTATCTAGTACAGACTCTTTATTCCTGAATTGAAGCTGCCAGTTTCCCAGCATGGAAACAGTGAAGTGATCGTGAAGTTGACGTCACCTACTCAGGAAAGGGTGGGGCCAGCTCACAGCATCAGGCGTGGGACTTTAAGGAAAGGAGCAGCCTTTAGTTGGTTTGGGAGCTCTCGGCACACTCTTTCAGGATGGCAGATTCGGATATAACAAGCATTGGGTACTTATTACGCATTAGGCCTGTGCTACACATTTGAACATTATGTCATTTACTCATTACCACAATCTTGGAAGACCAGCTTTATGATACACCATTATCTCTCTTTCACAAAGAAGGAAATTGATGCTCAGCGAGGCAAAGAACTTGCTAGAGGTTGTGCACTAACCAGCAGTGGAGTCGGATTCATGTCAAGTTGCTCCTTTACCCTGCTGCTGGGTCGAGAGACGACGAAAGCCTCTTATCTCCTTGCCCCCTGTCCATCAGCCCCGTGGACATTTTTTGGAGCAGGTTCTTGGTTTTGTGGGTTTTCAGACAGGAAGAAGATTTAAAATCGTGTGTCTATCCCCAATCTCAGTTCTTGCAGTCAAGCCAAATCTACAACCACTAATGGTGATTCGCTGATTAGGCTCCACAAACCAGTTAACCCTTTAGTGAAATTCGTACCCCTTTGTCCCTTACAAGCTTTCTGTAGTTCAAAATAATAATACCCCACATAAAAGAACTGCATACCTGTTTATCAGGAGAGAATCATGCAAAAGTGATCTCTGCTTTTTGTGCGGGGAAGGAACTTGAAAAGCATCTGGCAGAATGAGAGTGTGTGTGTGGCAGTGGGCTGGGGGCAAGCACTTAGAAAGTTTTTCTTTTTTTAACCATTTTGGAGTATGTAACATACTAGATGCTCAGTTATTTGTCTACTAAATAAACTAAAATATATTTCTTTCACCTCTGTCTTCCTCCAGCTGTCTCTTCTCAAGAGCTCTTCTGTCTAGGTAATGACTAGCATATACAAGTTTTAGCACATGTCTGTTTAGATTAGTAAAATATTCAGTAAAATTTGTTCAGCAAATGTTCCACATATGAATAAAAATTTTTACCTATTTGTGAAGTGCAGGATTCTCTTCATGTCTCTTAGATTAAGCTTGTAAAATTATGTTGTTTGAATTTTCTAAATCTCAGTTTTTTTCCCTACTTGATCTGTTTCTGATAAAGGTGTTTTAAAAATCTCTCACTGTCATTGCTTTGCCTGGTTCTTTGTTATTCTGTTAGTTTTAGCTTATAAACTTGAGGCCAGATTATTAGATGCATATAATAATAAGATAATAAGATGTTCATTCTTATTATTTAGTGCCCAACTTTCTCATTATTTTTTTCAAAACATTTACATTTACTCATTTGAGACAGGAGTTTTCTTTTGATTAATAGCCTCATGATACATCTTTTCTAGCTCTTTCTTTCCAAAATTTCTGCATAATTCATTGTAACATGTTTCCCATTTAATCTATTTACATTTATTATGCTTATTGGTATATTTGGACTTCTTGCTATCTCATATTTTTGGGTTATTAGGCTTCCCATTTGCGCTTTTCTTCATTGTCTCTCTTCTTCTTTTTTTCGAAATGAGAGATTTAAAATTAATTTATTTTTAAAATTCCAGTATACTTAACATACAGTGTTATATTAGTTTCAGGTGTACAATATAGCAATTCAACAATTCTACATACTGCTCAGGGCTCATCATGATAACTGTACTCTTAATTCCCTTCACCTTTTCACCTGTCCCCCCAACCCACCTCCCTCTGGTAACCATCTGTTAATTCTCTATAGTTAAGAGTCAGTTTTTTGGTTTGTCTCTTTTTTTCTTCATTTGTTTTAGTTCTTAAATTCCATATATGAGTGAAATCAAATGGTACTTGTCTTTCTCTGTTCATTATTTCACTTAGCATTATGCCCTCTAGATCCATCCATGCTGTTGCAAATGGCAAGATTTCATTCTTTTTTATGGTTGAATTATATTTATGTGTTTATACACACACACACACACACACACACACACACACATTATCTTTATCCATTCTAAAATGATGGAGTCTTACATATTCTCCCTTTTTTTGTTCCTACCCTAGTTTAGAAGCTAAAACTATATATGTATAGATATACATCCATATATATGCATATATGATTATATACAATTTTACATGTAGGATATATACATACACCTTTGCTTCTCTATGTACATACAGAGATTCTTATCTACATTGAGTCTATAGGTATTCTTATTATGTCTGAAAGTATTTTTATTTTTCTCATACTCTTGAAAGATAGCTTGGCTGAGTATAGAATTTAGGTTGAATGTTATTCTGCCTAAGGTTTTAGAAGCTATCATTCCACTATTTCTGGTATCTATTGCTACCAATGCAAAATCTATTGACAATGAAAATACTTTAAAAAGTGTTGACAGTCAATGCTTTTTAGGTAATCTCTCATTTTCTTTGGTAGTTCTTAAAAGTTTTCTCCTTGCATATTAATATTCTGATTTACTCTGATGTGTCATGATACAGATTTATCTTTGTTCATCTTCCCTGTACTCAAGAGAGTTCTTTTAATAAGTGCTGATAGCCTTCTTCGTGTCCTAAACTATTTTATTCACTCTATCTTTGAATATTGCGTTGGCACAATTGCCTCTAACGTCCTTCCTGGAACTACTGTTAGAAGTTGGAACCTCTTAATTTGTCCTCCAGGCCCTTATCCACTTCTGCATATTAAAAAAATTCTTTTCGTCATGCTATTTTGAATTTTGGTGAGTTTTCCAGTACTCTATACTAATTTAATTTTCTATGTTATGTAGACTTTTGAATTTTAAAATATTGTATTTTTCATTTCTAAGATTTTAATACATTTGTTTCATTTCTTTGATCTCATTTCATAACTTCCCTTTCTAAAAAATGGATGTTATTATCTCAATGACCTGAGGACTTTTACATTTTCATTCATGTTTGTTTCTTCTAGAGCAGAGTTTCTTTTTCTTTTCTTTTTTTTAAAGATTTTATTTATTTATTTGACAGAGAGAAATCACAAATAGATGGAGAGGCAGGCAGAGAGAGAGAGAGGGAAGCAGGCTCTCTGCTCAGCAGGGACTCGATCCCAGGACCCTGAGATCATGACCTGAGCCGAAGGCAGCGGCTTAACCCACTGAGCCACCCAGACGCCCTAGAGCAGAGTTTCTATTGGCACTTTGAATTAGAACACTCTTTGTTCTGGCCTGTCCTGTGCACTATAAGATATAGCCATGCCCCTGACTTCTACATACAAGGCACCAGTAACACCCCCAACCTTACCGTTGAGACAGCTAAAAATGTCTCTAGCCATTGCCCAAAGTCCCCTGGTTGACAAAACCATCCCCGGTTGAGAATCACTAATTCAGAGTGAATTTATGCTTTGCTTTTTTTTTTTTTTTTTTAAACTAATTTTCTCAGTGTTAATTTCTCCTCATGTTTGGAATTAATGTACAGATTTACTCTCTCCCACTCCTCTGCTGTCTAGTGCTTTTGCAGTCACTGTCTTTGGTTCCTGAGCCCCAAACACAGAACCAGGTCTTACGTTGATGGCTCAGGTTCCTGTCCCATGGTGATATTAAGGATTTCATAGATTCTTAAACATTGAGTGGCTAGGCTTGAGTCCTAGTTAAGAGTATGCATATCGGGACACATTGGTGGCTCAGTGGGTTAAGCCTCTGCCTTCAGCTCAGGGCGTTGAACTCGGGGTCTTGGGCAATCCCAAGATCACGACCTGAGCCGAAGGCAGAGGCTTAACCCACTGAGCCCTGCATTGGGCTCTCTGCTCAGCAGGGAGCCTGCTTCTCCCTCTCCCTCTCTGCCTGCCTCTCTGCCTATTTGTGATCTATCAAATAAATAAATAAAATCTTTAAAAAAAAAAAAAAAAGAAAGGTGACTTCATTAAAAAAAAAAAGAGTCTGTATATGTTTCTTTTATCTCCTGGAAATCCAGCTTCCTACAGCCATAGCTTCACAGAGCTGTGTGTAACAGCTTTCTTCAACTTATTTTTACAACCTGTCTTTCTGCAGTGAAACTTGCTGCAATCCACCTTCTTTATTGTGCACAGGGACCAAACTCCTGGCTGTTGCTGTCTGCACCTGTTTCCAGAGTCTAGTAGACTCTTCATCTCATACTGCTATCTGCTTCTGCTGCACAAAGATGCTTCTCTTATTTGTAAGCATGGTTTTGTGTGTGGATGTTCTCTTTCATATATTATCTGTCAATGCAATGGCTGGAACAAGGGCTTTGGGACAATAAGGAGAGGCTTGGAGTGTGAACTGCTAAAATATATTTTAAAATTCATGGTTGCTGAAAATAATATGATTTTGGTGGCTCTACTCCAGGATTTCTCCATCTCAGAACTCATGGCATTTTGGGCTAGATAATTATTTGTTAGGGGAAGGGGGCTGTCTAGTACATTATAGAAGGTCCAGAAGCATTCTGGGTCTCTATTCACTAGATGTCAATAGCAACCCCCTCCCACCCAGTCGTGATGAGCAAAAATGTGTTTAGATCTAGCCGAATATACATGAGGAGGGTGTGTGTGTGTCAAAGGTGCACCCAGTAGAGAACTATAGCTCTTGTTTGTGAATATCTCTTTTTGTTCTGTCTAATTCCTGGTCATATAAAATCAGTATTTGATTCTTTACATATGTAAGGAAAATTTATTTATTTTTTGATTTTTAATTTTTTAAAAGACTTTATTTATTTGATAGACAGAGATCACAAGTAGGCAGAAAGGCAGGCAGAGAGAGAGGGGGAAGCAGGCTCCCCACTGAGCAGAGAGCCCAATTCGGGACTCAGTTCCAGGACCTCGAGATCATGACCTGAGCCGAGGGCAGAGGCTTTAAACCACTGAGCCACCCAGGCACACCGTAAGGAAAATTTAAACTGATTTTTTCATTTAATTTATCTTTTTAGAGTATATATTGCTACAGCATTGGATTTCTAAAGCATTCAATTGACAAGGGTATCAAGATGATACCCTGGTTTGGATGTTAGTTGCTTCAGATGATATAATAACTTGGAAGAATGTTTTAGAGGGCATCAGAAGCACATAAATGGTAGTGAGCTTGAACACTCGTGATGTGTCCTTGACCTTATTTTGTTCTAATTCCTTGGACAGCACTGCATCTAAGATACACCATTACTTTCACAAATAGTTTCACTTAATAAATGTCACCTGCACTCACCCCACTGTTGACAGGACAATTCTGTCAAGTGATGGTTTTGGAGAGATGACCCAAGGCTGAGGTTGTTGTATGAAATGCTCTTCACTTCTGCCAGCTCTGGCAGCCCTAGAAAAATAACTTGATTGTCACTGATCTTACTCCTTTCTGAGTGCTCTACTCATTCTCTCAGGATATCTAAGACAGGCTACGGTTTGACATGTTGAAGAGGAACATTTCTACTTCTACAGAAGAAAGACTAACATGTGAGCCTGTCTGGTCCGGGATAAAGTCTGAGCAGGTGGTAGATACTTGCTACATTATTGTAAGGAGGGGCCATGATATAGTGTGCTCACAGGGATGGCTGGAAAGGGCCAGGTCTTGCTGATGCTGCTGGCAGAGATCAAACAGGTTCAGCCTGAAGAAGTGGAGCCAGATTAGAGAGACAGGAAAACAAAACAAAACAAAACAAAAAAAACCCCAACAAGCCCAAAGTGAGTATGTCCTCTCACGAAGGGACCCTGGCCTTGGAACAGAAAGTGCTCTGTTTCTGTTGTCTCAGTCTGACAGAGGAAGTTCTTTCTAACAGACACTCACTGTTGTCCTTGTTTTGTGAGGCAAGTTGTTTCCTTAAGGTCTGGAGTGTCTTGTTCCACTTGGGTATTACATGGCTGTGTGAACTAAGGTGTGGTTTTGTGACCTTCGAGACTCACTGGTGATGAGTGCAATGTTGTGGATTAGTCCGTTGCCAAGAAATACTTCCTCTCCTCATGGGTTTTTATTTTCCTAGCTTTATAGGGCCTTAAGTCCCAGAATGCAGTCCTTTAAAAAAGAGAGAGAGAGAGAGAGAGAGAGAGAGAGAACACTACCTCTCTCTACCTGTGACTGTATAAAGCTTAGAGGTTGTAACACTTCGATGGCCTTCTCCAAAGGATGGTTTACTAGGATGAACTTCACCTTGCCTTTACTTAATTAGTTTTCTAACACCTCTTTCTCTAAATAAGGGGTCTGATTTCCAAGTCATAACTTCAAGTGTAGCACTATGATGTATTTATGCATTTATATAAGGTATGATGATATGTTGGTGTAAAAGGACTATAAATAAAACATCTAAATTAATAAAGCATTTGTTGAGTGAATAACATATATTAGATTTCCATGGCTCTGCTCAAACATGAAAGTACTCCTCGATCCCAGAAATGTACCAGAGGCAATCTCTTGTTCTAAACTCCTATTGACATATATTTGTACTTTTCTCATAGCAATTTTTTAATCTTCTCTTTTTCATCAAAGTAACATACATTTGAGACTTTTATTTACTAGATTGTAAGTTCTTAGAGAGCAAGATTCATATTTTGTTCATCTCCCTTGCTCAACTTTGACAAGGTGTAGCCAGAGGTGGGCAAAAGAGGTTCTTTTTTTTTTTTTTTTTTTTTTTTTTAAGATTTATTTATTTATTTGACAGAGAGCAGAGAGAGAGATCACAAGTTAGGCAGAGAGGCAGGCAGAGAGAGAGGAGGAAGCAGGCTCCCTGCTGAGCAGAGAGCCCGATGTGGGACTCAATCCCAGGACTCTGAGATCATGACCTGAGCCGAAGGCAGCGGCTTAACCCACTGAGCCACCCAGGCGCCCCGGCAAAAGAGGTTCTTAATAAATATTGGTTTTAATTCCATTTAAATATTAGAATTAATTTTTAAAAGGGAAAAAGAGGAATCATGCACACAAGTCTCCTCAATTTCTCCATTATTTCCCCATTTTGTGATGTTAATGTAAGTACTTAGCTTTGGGGGAGGGCAAGAATACACGAGAACTGTTCTAACACATCCTTATTTGCAGCATACGTTGAATACTTTCCTCCTATGGCTTATCTTCAAGGCTGGGATAGACAGCAGATCCTTCACTACTTGGCTTGGCCTTTTATATAATATAGACACACAAAATTGCTTGAAAAAGACTTTTCTGTGCCCCAGTTTTCACATTGTCTAAACAGGCAGAAACTGGATCTGCCAATAACATTGATCCAGACGCTCCCATGCATTTTCCATATGGAACTCTATTAATTGGGGTTCAGCCAGAGAAAGAGAACCACCATGAATCTATCTAATCATTATGGGAATAAGATTTTTTTTAAATGGGAGGAACTGAGGGAGTGAAATTTAAAAAGGCCAGTGGGACCCATTTTTGTTTTTTGTTTTCTAGGAAAACTAAGAAATAGCCCCGTCATTGATAGATTGCAACTACTGTAAACCAACAATCTTTTGTCAGTAATACTGAGTGCTTTTCACAGCATAACTTTAATGTTATTAGGCTAAGCAGCATATCCTGCTCCTCACTAGGAGTAAGTAAGAGGAAGGACAAAGGGGAAAAAAGAAGAAAGAACCCTTTTTTGATACCACTTTGCAGAGCAAAGATTATCACATAGTAGGCACTCAATAAATAGTTGTGGAATAAATAAATAAATTGTTAAGACTTGAACATTAAGAGAAGATTCACATGGATCCATGGTAGGCTTTGTTGAAGTCTATGTCAAAGATAGACTCAGTATTGGGTGATCCAGGAGGCCCTTTCCACAGTAGAATAGTTTGAGATGTCCAGATAGGGCCTAATCAAAAATAGGGGTAAGGGCCTACTTATCCAGAGTGATTCCATCTTGGATTCAACAGTCATTTTGTTGTTTATACAGTAAAATGTAAACTGTCCCTGCCCCCCAACCCCAGGACTTACTAAAAAACAAGCCCGGGAAACCAGTCCCAGGTAACAAAGCCCAAATACAAGGGTGCTCAGGCCAGGTGGAGGTATCTAATCAGTGGGGGCGCATACTGTCTCCCTAGCTACCAAGGAGTATGGGCCCTGACTGATGTGATAGGCTAGTTCAAATGTCTACTATAGGATAAATTGTAATTCAATTGGTCACATATGTGTGGCCTAGCATGACTGTGCAGCTTTCTCTGTGTTACAATCTTATTGGCCACCTGTGCATGGCCAGGCCCAACCGCATGGCCTTTGCCCTTAAAAGCTAGTCTGTGAAGCAGAGAGAGATTGCCCTCTCTGTAAGAGGTGTAGCCTCAAACATTTGGTTTGATTCTTGATGCTTGGCGTGAAATAAAGCTTTGCTTGACCTTGGCTTTGTATCAGTCTCGCTCCTTTAATCATAGACCCATTATTGGGGGACCTTTCATAGGTGGGCCTGAAATATTTGCATCTGTTCTAAGGCAGACTAAGGAATTTGTAAGGTCTAAAGTAGGTGTTGTTCCTATCCAACTCATCAGACTTTCTTCATTGCCAATTACATAAAGCTAGGTTGTAAATTGTGGGACTGTTCTGGACTATAGTGAGAAGATTATAATCCTACAGGGCCCAGCATCCATGTTCTTCACCAGCAGGGCCCTATAGCCCATTTACTATGAAAATCACATGACCAAATGAGCTTGGTGTTCTCCTCAGGTAGATTCTGTTATCAAAACTAATATTCTCTAAACTAATATTATTTAGTTCTAATTAGTTCTAATATTATTTAGTTCTGTAATATTAGAGTTTGTCTAAACTTATATTATTTAAGGATGGAAGTTTTAGGAACCTTGAACAATATGGGCTCTGACTGGACTTTCATGACCAAAGTTCAAGAATACAGCATGAGGTCTGAGTGAAGCTGGTCAAGGTCTTCGTTCTGGAGTCAGACCTGTGTTCTTGGCACTAGTGCTTACTGTGATGTTGAACAAACTACTTAGCTACTTTAAACTTCAGTTCCCTTATCCTTCAAATGAGACTAATAATGGTATGAGGGTTTATTGTGTAGATTGAACCCCCTTATATGTTATGTCATATACGACATGATACAATGTATCTGCCACGTAGTAAACTCTCATCAAATGGTAACTCTTTAATTTTATTATTATAAATGTATTCTTTGGCAAAAGACCCTTCCTATCCAATTGTCCTTTGAAAATATCAAAGCCTTTCATTATGATGCATTCAGTTTTCCTACTTCCTGACTTTGTCTACAAAGTATTACCGATTTATCTTTTGAGGTCAACCTCCTTCATGAAGCATGTCCCCAACCTTCCATCTCATTTCCATTTTCATCTCAACCATCTTGGCATTCCTATCATCCATATTACTAAGAAATATACCATGGTATTTAATTCATTACTACTTGTTTTTCTTTCATGGCTCTTTTCTTCTCACTAGAATTTTTAAGTACCTTAAGAGCAAGGATTGTGCTATATACCACATTTGTGCCATCTCGAGTATTCTATGTGGTGCTAGCAAAGAGCCTATGCTCAGTAAACAACTGTTGATTTTACTTTTTATTTGGAGGGTGATTAAAATAATGTTCTTCTGCTCGAATGTATCAAAGGACAGCTCACGAGATGTCACTGATAGCTCTGGACTGGGTCTAGAAAGATGATCCCTGGGCTTAATGAGGACCAAAGGGATTCTGGCCACACATCACATGTGCACATGATATGTAGGGGACCAGTGAACATTCAGTAAAAGAATCTGGTTTAAACAAACCAAATGATCATATGCCCTCTGCTCGACCCTGGGTATTGTTGGTGTAAAGCCAGCGGTGTGTGGCTGAAGAGGTGGGGAAGACTCGGTTGTCTGACCATACGGTATGCACCATCAAAAGTGCTCTCTCTTTTCCAACAGCTCTCAGGCTTCTAGCAGGCCAAGGGCAGGGCCTGGTCTAGAATAGAAAGTTGACAGACAACAGAACACCGTGCCTAAGCAGGACTGAGAGAATGGAAAAACTGATCCACAGGAGATCCACCCTGCCAATTCAGCGGCCGTTGGAGGAAATGCTTTCAAAATAGAATGCGTGGAGCCTGGCAGGCCAGCACAGGAAGACATGCCAAAGCTTGCAAGCTCCCTATCAGAGACAGGGTGGATCCCGCATGCTAAATCATAGCTTTTCGAAAGGTATGGTACCTCCTAACTATCTTCTGTATCACTGCCAATCTTTCAGTATGGTCTAGATTGATACCAGGTAGGCAGAGACCAAGGAGAGTAAAACAATTCAGGTGCACAAGTTGTAATGGATGGCTTGCAGCTTTCCCTTCAAAAAATATATCATGGGTATCCTGCTTTATGCTAACTTTTCCTATCCTCAGTGGACCCGGGTGCCAATGGTGAACTCCAGGAATGCAAATGGATTGTTGAAGTTAAGCACTTAAAGTTTCACAGTCCTTCTACTTGCTTCTGTCACTGAACAGGTGAGTGGATTGTGGCAACATTTCTAGTGGCTTCTGCTTTAGTTTCATAGATGACATGCTCAGTGGCAGATCTGTAAATGACCACAGTGGCGATCTTATGGAAAGGGCTGGCCTGTTTCTTCTTGATTGGGAAGAAAGAAACCTATTTAACCAGATGACTTCATCCTTCTTCCTGGGAGAAAATACAACAAAAGACTAACAAATGCAAGAATGATGCCAGTTTTCCCTGAAGGAATTTCTGGGGAAGAGATGGGGGATAATACTGTTGGAGGGATAGGTTATGACCTGCTTGGAAGACATAAAATAAAATTGTGACTAAAAACTCAGAGTAATTTTTTAACCTGAGGCCTAAAGTAGTTGGTTCAAAGGAAAACAAATTCAGGGATGCCAAACAGAGATTATTGGCTATCAGATGAGAGAGAAAATGAGCCATTGTGATTTGAAAATAGCCAACACAGTAAGTTTCTTCTGTTTGATTCATGAAAGTCAATCTCTCATAGTACCTCACTGACCGTTTTGGGGGAGGGGGGGAAGGATCTTCGCTTTTATTCTGTAGAAACAGAAATGTGCCTTCTCTCACTTCAGTTCCGTCAAACATACAGAGAGGCCCCAGACACAGAGCTTTCACTGAGTGATTAGGAAATCTTTATGGATACACCTGAATGAGAAAAGGACACCAATTTTTGATAATCCAGTGGGACAGATTCCTTTTCTTCACCTTTGGCTTTAAGTATCCCTGCTTTCTAATGTCAGGTCTGTGATCAGAGGACACCTGAAAAGTCTTTGTAAGGAAAATGCTACACTCTGACTTGTCACATGTGTAGATCAAGGGAAGTGGCAGTGGCCTGGGAGAAAATTCAGTCCTTTTCTGTGAACAGGAGACTTTGTTCACACTCTGAGACGGTAAGAAGTGTTACCTTCTACGTAAGTCACTTCTTAAATGAGCTGAGACACTTAGACCATTTCCTGCCAGTGGGGTGGCAGGAAAGCTGACACTTCAGGAAGACTCGGATGGTTTTGAAATGATTTTTCAGAACTTGAGAAATTTGTATGAATGTCCTAGAATATCATTGTGTGAATATTTGTGTCAGGAGTATTTCTGAATTCAAACGGCCATATTGGCAAGTAATTCAGAAGTAGAGAGTAAAGTCAGTGCAGGAGCAGAGAGCAGATAGGATTAGGACACAGAATTAATAAGCCTGAAGTATCGGTGAATGACATTTGGGTGAGACATGGAACCCTGAAGGAAAGAGACTTATTCTCCGCAGCTGGAGAAAACCAGAACAAAACAAAACAATCAGTTACTTATGTCAAATTAAATTTCAGAGCAATTACAATTTAAATGTAAAAAAAACCCATAATGATAGTTGAAGTTTATGCAGGAGTTTCATAATCTAGGAATAGGGAAGGCTTTCTAAAAATGACATCTGAAGGAGCCTGGGTGGCTCAGTAGGTTAAAGCCTCTGCCTTTGGCTCAGGTCATGGTCCCACGTGAGGCTCTCTGCTCAGCAGGGAGCCAGCTTTGTCCTCTCTCTCTGCCTGCCTCTCTGCCTACTTGTGATCTCTGTCTATCAAATAAATAAATAAAATATTAAAAAAATTAAATAAAAATGACATCTGGAGCCAACATCTAAAGAAACAATTTGCAGGTTGGTTGCATGAAAATATTTCTATGACAGCACTGTGAACAGGGGGCCTGGGTGGCATAGTTGGTTTTGCATCTGACTCTCAGTTTCAGCTCAGTCATGATCTCAGGGTCCTGAGATTGAGCCCTAGGCCGGGCTCTGTGCTAAGTATAGAGTCTGCTTGAGAAGCTCTGCCCTCCCCCCATTTTCTCTCTCTCTTTCAAATAAACAAATGGATAAATCTTTAAAATAAGTACTATAAACAAATTTGAACAACAGATAAAAAGTACTAAGCTTTCTTATATAAGAGGTATGACAAAAGAGGCATAAAATCAATAAGGAAGTAGTGGACACTTCTGGAGAAAAACAAGAAACAATATACAGGGCCATTAAACATATGAAATAAAGCTTCAACTCATCAATGTTGAAATAAATGTAAATTAAAAGAATGCTTACCGTTTTATCATGGAAAATATTTAAGAATTGATAATAACCAAGGTTTAGTATAACAGGCTAGGGGCCATCTCAATACACTATGGGAGAGAATTAAACAATGGCACAAATTATATGAAGAACAATCTTGCAACCATTGTTTCAAAATGTAAAATACGTGTACTTTGTGGCCCTGTATTTCTAATTTTAAAAATTATTTAAGGATGGAATCACCAAGAAGCAAAAGTATGTATATAAGATGCTCATTGCTATTTTATTTAACATGACAACAAATGGAAACTACCTAATATTTCACAGACTAATGGTGAGTTTAAAAAAGCTAAGGCATAACAATGAACAACTTTAAACTATAATGTAAACATAAATTTAGTCATATTAAGACATATCTGTGATGTATTTGGTGAAAAAAGAACACAAAGAAACACTTATAATAATACTCAAGTTATGCACTCAAATTTTAATATGATTTTTTCCCCAGCATTTTATTAAGAAAATTTCAAAGATACAGAGAAGTGAAAGAGCAAGAAACACACGTATAGTTTCCACCTAGATTCAATAAGGGCTAACATTTTGCCGTACTTATTTCTCTCTTTCTCTGAACACACACACACACACACACACACACACACACACAACCTTGATCCATGAATGTTCTCTAATCATTTATTGGGACCCAGATCCTGCCTGATCTGATTAGAGGGACTTCCATCCCTTTGCATCCCTCTAAAGGCAGCCCATTCTATTTTTGATAGTGTTCTCTAAGGAAGTTTCTCCCTCGTTTGCATTAAAACCTGCATTTAGGAGGGGAATTTCTTTTTTTAAAGATTTTATTTATTTATTTGACAGACAGAGATCACAAGTAGGCGCGCCACCGAGCAGAGAGCCTGATGCGGGACTCGATCCCAGGACCCTGAGATCATGACCCAAGCTGAAGGCAGAGGCTTTAACCCACTGAGCCACCCAGGTGCCCCTCGGAGGCGGATATTATCACTATAGTTCAGCTATGACTTTTTCTCAGGTAGGAGGGTGCTGAAATACAAAAATTTAAATCACTTAAATTCAATCAGGAATATCTCAATTCTAGCTTTTATGTTTCGAAAAGTAGCAATAATAATGTCTTTGGCAGATTTGTCTTAAAAAAAAAAGTCTGAGTCAGATTTTAGAAAGAGAAATCCGTATTAATCTGTCTTTCCTGTTCTGAGGCGGGGAGGGAAAGAGTACCCCCTCAGACAGACGTCTTCACCTGTGGAACAGCTTTCCCTCATACGGTCATGGCCAACCACCACTAAGCAAAACCACTGTGCTCTGGGACTGTTCCAGTCTGTCAGGGAGGCAGATGCTAGATAAGAAGATGCTGACAGGCCTTCTGGTGTCCTTCCAAGCTCCCCTTCAGAGTTCAGCTCCTTTGTCTTGATCTCCTCATCTCTGCTAACCGTCCCCTCCCAGGTGGGCAGGGCAGGGATTGTTCTTTTACGTCTCTCTCTTGCTTGGTAAATCACCTCAGTATGGATTAATACAACCAATGTTCTTTTCTTTTCATAGAGTGTGTATGTGTGTAAGAGAGTTGAGGAGGAGGGTGCTTTCAGAAATTGGGAGGCTGGATGACTTGTCCTCTGCAAACTCCCCAGGTTTGGTCTTGGTCTCCTCCCTTCTCTCTTTCCCTAGCTTCTTAATCCCCATTTCCACTTTCTTTCTGTTTCCGTGTCCCTGCTATGCTCCTCTTCTCACAGGGACTTTCTCTTGAGATTTCTCCTCTGTCAAAGATGTCACTTGTCTCAGTTCCTCTGGGGACTGATAATTCAACTGTGAAGTGAGATTTCCTTCTTCAGAGTTGTCTGTTAGGTTCTCTGACAAACAATAATGTTCTCTTTAGGTCTGGTTTACTTCAAAATGTTCCAGTGGGGCAGAAGTTTCATAAATCTCTCTCAGCGATGGTATTTGGACTCATAGTTAATGAATACTAAAGTTTTAACAGAGGTTCAGGTACCAGGTGAATGGCAGATTTCCTGCTCATTGTTATGAGTCTCCCATGTTCGTTTCAGGATTGGCTTCCAGAGATTAGGTTTTAAGTTAACATAAGGGTCAAGTCCCACAGACTGGATATACGTTTAAAATGGACACAGAGTAGGGGAAGACATTTAGCTTTTATTCAAAGCTCATTATAATCTTAGGTTTTTAAGGGCTGATTAAGGTAAGAAACTGGAAAATTGTCATTTCAATCTTTATCAGATCATTTGTCATGATTCTCTCATACTGTTATGATATATATACTCTCTCCTGTCTTCCAAAGAATGTCAGAATTTGTGGAAGGTCCAGAGATTCTTGTCAGTGTCATCATGTATTTACTTTATGGTTTATTCAAGGTTAGAATAAAGTACATGATGAATTTCAGTTCAATTTCTCTACCAAAATATCAAAATGAAAAGATATAAAAGGTATTGGATCACTGAAAAGGAAATGAAATAATAAAATTATTGAATGTTTGTTACATCTGCCAAAGTAGCAAATGAATCAATTCCTGGAAGATTCAAAACTTTACAAAGATATACACTGCAATGTTATCTATCAGCTAAAGAGTAAATATGTATCAAACAATTCAATTGAAGCAATATACTAAAGTTACTAATGAATTACATATAAAATACATCAATGCTATGATAAAAAGTCATTTTAGATATAGCATTTATACTATGTTTTTAAATAAATGGTTAAAAGATTATTTAATGCTGAGACAGAATGATCATTTGACAACCTCTCAAGTCCTAGTCTGGTATTTTATTTCTAGAACTCTTACATATTATATTTATATTTTTGGTAAATTTTATTAGTGACTGTTTCAGCACCAGACATTATATCCATATCAGTTGCAATGAAGATATCTATATATGAATTAAAAAAATAATCTGTTCTGATTAGCAGAATATTTTGGCAAAAATATTTCATATTTATTAAAGAAGATAGCCCTGGTAATTATTAAAAAAAATCAGTGCTAGGTAAATCAGCTTTGTGTTGAGCACCCAGTACATATACAACAGCACAGTACACATTGGGGAGACTACAAAGTTGCATAACAGTTCCTTTTTCTAGGACCACACAGTCTATGATTGGTGTACAGATTGCATACGTGTAAGATAAAAATAATCAGTTGTGAAAGATAAATAATAATATAAGATAATATATAATGAGTGGTAAGTGGAAGATGCTGCTAACAAGCATTGTACTAGGAGCAGCAGATGGTTTTTTGTGTTGTGAAGATGATAGAACATTTTCTAGAGGAAGGAAATTTTGTAGAAAAATTGGGGAGTGTTTGTTTTTTTTTAAGGATTTTATTTATTTATTTGACACAGAGAGAGAGAGATCACAAGTAGGCAGAGAGGCAGGAAGAAAGAGAAAGAGAGAGGAGGAAGCAGGCTCCTCACTGAGCAGAGAGCCCGACATGGGGCTCGATCCCAGGACCCTGAGACCAAGACCTGAGCTGAAGGCAGAGGCTTAACCCACTGAGTCACCCACGCACCCAAGTGGGGAGTGTTTTTACTGAGAATGGGTAAGCTGATGTACCACAGATCTGCCAACTTAAGGAAAAGAGAGAAGACATTTCAAAAATTAAGTAAAAATGTTATTTGCTTACAGAACTTAAATTGTTTAAATGAGGATTCCCCCCAAGGCAGGTGACATGAATTTTGTCCCAATCAAGACCTTGACCACTTAGTTCTTCATAATACAAGATGCTGTTTTAGGCTACTATAACTAGATAATATGCTGTAAATTACTCTGGGATTTCGAAATTGTCTGGTTGCATTTCTACAGAGCTGCTGTGTTTTCCCTAGGTGGTGTTGACTCAATAATTTATATTCTTATATATACACTTTTTTTTTTTTTTTTTTTTTTTTTTTGCAGATACTTAACTAAGGCTGACATCACTGGTTGAGTATTCCTTTGTAGAATTCTTGAATATCTACCCACACAAATAAAAATTCAGAAGAGTTTACAGTGGAAAGTTAAATACCCAGAATTTTAGGCATGTTCTATACAAATAATTGACTCTATGTAATCTTCACCTAATATGTCTGATTGGTATTTAAAAATTATATTAAAATTTATTTTCTATTTCATTGCAGTTTATCAAACTGTTATAGACTTTAAGGTTTACTGTTTACCCAGTCAGTTTTGCCCAAACCATCTTATCATCAGAACCTTTTCCAGGGTGCCTGGGTGCTCAGTGGGTTAAGCTGCTGCCTTTAGCTCAGGTCATGATCTCAGGGTTCTGGGATCGAGTCCCGCATCGGGCTCTCTGCTCAACAGGGAGCCTGCTTCCTCCTCTCTCTCTCTCTCTGCCTGCCTCTCTGCCTTCTTGTGATTTCTCTCTGTCAAATAAATAAATAAATCTTAAAAAAAAAAAAAAGGAACCTTTTCCAGGTAACAACTAACCCTACCATCCAGAAGAAAGGTCTTTTCAGATTGCAAGTTTAAATCTTTCAGTTTTATTTCATACTTCAATAATAGCTGTAATTTAGCTAAATAGCCCTTGGTAATTTCATCCAAATGAGTAGTCTCCAGGAGAGAGAAAGTATATTTAGCGTCTAGGACTTTGTAAGAAACTATAGAATAATTCTTAAACTGCCCTTCCGAGATACAAAAAATACACAAATAATAGAGAGATCTACTTAGAGACAAATACAAGGTGGAAATACTCTTGTAACATGGTGACTGTAGGAACATCCATTAAAATGTAGATTGGGAAGTGAACTGCTAGACTTAAATTCAAGGCCTGCCTAGTGTGGAAAGAATTATTTACGGAATTTGTTTTCTGACTGATAGAAAAGAATGGGATCTGGATTCTGACAGACCAGGGCTCAAACCTGATCTCCGAGCTTTAGGAGCTGTATGCCCTGAGCATCTTACTTTGTCTCTTGGCGCCTCTGTGTTTCCAAGTCTGTAAAATGAAGGTATCCCAACTCATCCTCGAAGGAAGTTGTGCGGCTTCCACATCTGTGTAAAGAGAGCAGAGAAATGCTCTATAAATGTCAGTGCTCTATTTTCCCTTCCCCACATGGGGCAAATGCTCCATCTAACTACTGCATGGACAATGGTCTACACACTTTGAAAATCCCTAGATAGATTTAAAAATAAAAGAAAGCCAGAGGAAAGATTTTCACAAATCTGTACAGAGAGAAAGCAAAAGAAGTCAGGTGGGGAATGACTTTTATTTCAAAAAGAGCTTGGATGGAAATGAAGGAAACTCAAGGAGGTACCGAAAGAACAGTGGGCTGATTGTTAGAGTAATTAGTGGCAAAACTTCAATGTCAGGTTGTTTTTGGATCCCCACGTTACCACAATAAACCTGTGTGAAGTTTCTCCCTGTGGGTGGCAGCTGGCCAGCTATTTACGTGTCCTAGAGACAGGATGTGACACCACCTGGGCTACTTAAGACACAGGGCTTGAGGTGGGCTGATGAACCCTTAATGCCCAGCAAGAGTGATCCTGCCTGTGAGTTAAGAAAGCCCTGGATGTTCTGAGAAGACTGCCAATATAATCCTGGTTAGAGTGTGATTTGATTAAAAAAAAAAAAAAAAGTCTCTAAAAATACTTCCTCACCTGCTGTCCTGTTCTTGCAAGTTTTGCTGTCAGGAATTTTTTTCTTCCAGTGAAGGTATTATCATTTTCAGATGTTCTCTTTTGAAATGGAAGAATCTGCAAGAGGTTTTAAGGCAACGGATTTTTGTCCTGTTCCTTTACTTAGTCCTAGTAGGTGAATCAACTTGAACCCGAGCTTTACTCCTTCCAGGACTGAAGTATGCTGGATATGTCTGGTGAGATGCCCGGGCAGTTCACAGGACTGTTTATACAAGCTGAGCATGTCTGGGTGGAAACTTCATCCTAAAAGCAAAAAGAGCCAGACCCCATGCTTGGCTGAGTCATAAAGTCTTAGACATTGAAGAGGAAAAATGACTTTGAACACAAAATTGTAGAGTTGGTCTTTTGACAGGGAAAGAGAATAAGTAAAAATAGAAAAATTCCTTTCACCAAGAATATAACTGGTTAAGCTTGAGAAACACCTTGTGAGGATCCCCAACTTTAGAGATTAACCCAAGTAGGAGAGAGGCATTACCCTCTTCGGTTCACAGATCACCTTGAAAGCCCTGGTTGTCTGTGGATCAGTGGCCTTGGCTGGGTGAGACATTCATGGACTTTGTCTGGGGGCTGGAATTTCTATGTTAAGAGGTGGGAGAACCTTGTGAGATCTGCTCAGGTTGCAGATGGAAAATGTATGTATATGATCAGAGTTGATATCATATGTATAAGAAAAAATAAAACAAAGGCTTAGATTTTTAAATTCAATTATATTTCTATTCCCTGAGTGGCAGGGAAAGAAAGACTTGGGGAGACCATGATTAAGAATTAAAACACCGAAAACCTGGGTGGCTCAGTGGGTCAAGCCTCTGCCTTTGGCTCAGGTCATGATCTCGGGGTCCTGGGATCGAGTTCTGCATTGGGCTCTCTGCTCAGCAGGGAGCCTGCTTCCCCCTCTCTCTCTGCCTGCCTCTCTGCCTACTTGTGATCTCTGTGTGTCAAAAAAATAAATAAAATCTTTTAACAAAAGGAATTAAAACAGCTGGGGAAAGAGCACCCTCCTTCTCTGTGGATCAATTTTGGTGAGGGACTGATTTATGAATGGAAAAAAAAACTAGCTCGTTAAAGATGTAGAAAAAATTCTGAAAGAAAAATCTATTTAGAAACATTTGTTGAAATCTTGTCAGAAAATTTTACCAAAAATTAAATAAATGAAAGCGTTTAGTATCTTCATGTACCTTGAGAATGACATCTTTGCTCTAAGAATTATTTGACTCAATTATATAATGAATGTAAATTTATGCCTTTTTAATTAGACATTTTTAATTTTTGAAAATGAAGTCAGGTTTATACAAAATTAGACTCAATGTTCTGTAAAGCTTATATTCTCATCATTGGCACTATCCATACAGTGGCAGTAATTTGAAGGATGAGGTAAAATTCCTGGCTGGGATTTATGAAGCCAAAACGGGAATTACTTCAAAACGCTCAAGTGCTCAAATGATCTGACAGGGGTAGAAGAAATATTGTAAGTTGTATTAGTCATCAAGTTATCAGTGTTATTTTAAATAGTTGTGAATAGGACCCTAGGAGTTGGATTTGATGGGAAAGAGAAAGAGGCTGCTAGAAGAAGTAGAAAGGACATGGTGGGAATGTGGACTAGATATGTGTGTTTGGGAACTTTGGGCAGCAGGAGATGAGGTGGCTGCAAGGAGTGCCCTGGCGGTGGGGGGCCAGGGAGAGGCGGGTGACAGTGATGGCGCCTTCTTTAATACCCAACTTGGACACACACCTTAGAGACACACTCAGGGTTTCCTAGGAGATTCATGAGGCAACCTTTAAAATAATATCTTGACAGTTAGTGTCCTACTTCTTAGAAACTCAAGCACTTTACCAAACACTGCACATAGCACTCAATTATAATGATTACATTTCCAAGAAACCAATGTAGGTTTCAAGAGTTTAGAAAATTGGTGACTTTAGAGATTCTCTCTCTCTTCCTCAATTCAATGCAACAAACATTAGTGAATATTATTATGTGCCAGGCACTGTGCTGGCCCCTGGGCATAAGAAGATAAATAATAAATGAACACTTGAAGAATGATTCAGATGGGTAGGCGTATGGGTAGGGCTTGGGTAGAGACAGTTGTTGGCATGGGGCTTTGTTGAAGAGAAAATATATGGCAGATAAGGAAGAGGGGAAGAATATTTCAGATAGGGCCATTGTTCCGGAAATAGTGGCTAATATGGTAGGATTTAAATACAGGACTTGGAAAGGAATCTAGTGGAAAAGTAAATATAATTTTGGCTTTTATTTACTGAACACTTTCTTGTAAAACTGGGTTAATGTCAGATTGCCATGCCTTCAGTGTTATGCTAAGAGACTTACACTTTTTGATTGGAGTAAGAGAAGAGTGATTCCCTGTGATAGAACTGTGAAGGAGTTTACAAGGCTATAGCCATGTAATCATGTCTATAATCATTGAATACTTGGGGTCAGGCATTGGGCTGACTATGTTAAACATTATCTCATTTATTAGGTCAGAATTTATTATACTCGTATGATGAGATGTGATAAGGGACCTGATTAGATTTTTAGTGATAGGGATAGAAAGGGGCAACAATTTATATAGTGTGAAGAAAGTACTTTGGAACCTTAATAGTTCATGCATTCATTCACTCACTTATTCATTCAACAAACATTTCTTAAAGTACTCTTTGCCAGGCTCTGGGCTACGTGCCAAAAGCCAGCTGTATGTGGTATGAACTTACTATGTGCCAGGAGCTATTCCAAGTGCTGTGTCTTATTATTATCACTACTACAGATGAGAAAATAAAAACATGGAGAAATCATAAACTTATCCAAGGCCAGAGAGCTACCACTCAGGGCTTGATCCACATTGTCTGGCCCTGGAGTTTCATCCCTTAGTCCTCCACACAATGTCCCACAGGTAAATAAGACTTCTGACCTAAAACACGTTATTTTTTAGTTGGGTAGAAGGACATGGAAACAAATAACTAAAATGCTCCAAGAGTATAATTCTAGTACGTAAAGTGCCATGTGTTATTTCCAGTTTTAGGTTATTTTGAATAAAACTGCTATAAACATTCATGTTCAGGGTTCTAAGTGCACAAAAGTCTGCTTTTCTGGGTTAAATGCCTGAGTGCAACTCTTCTCGGATGGCATGGTAGCTGTGTTTAGTTTTTGAAGAAACTGGTAAAGTGTTTTCAAGGGCAGTTGTATCATTATACATTCCTAGAGGCAAAGTGTGAATGATCCAGCTTCTCTGCATCGTTGCTGCCTTTGGGGATTGTCACATTTTTTTGTTTTAGTCATTGTGATCGGTGTGCGGTGATACATCCTTGCAGGTTTCATTTGCATTTTTCCAATGGTGAATGGTGTTCAGCGTCTTTGGATGTGCTTATTTGTCATCTGTAGATCCTCTTTGTTGACATGTCTCTTCATCTTTTGCTTACTTACCAACCGAATTTTTTTCCTGTTGAGTTTTGAGAATTCTTTATATATTCTAATTACTAGATACCAGTCCTCTATTGGATATGTGGCTTGCATATATTTTCTTCTGGTCCATAGCTTGAAGTAATAAGATCTTTCATACAGCAAAAGGTTTAATTTTGATAAAGTCTAAACTATCAATTTTTTGTTTGGTACCAAGTCTAAGAACTATGTCTAGTCCTTGGTTGTGAGGATTTTCTTGTACATGCTCATCTAAAAGTTTTATAGTTTTATGTTTCTCATTTAAGTCCATGATCTATTTTGTGTTAATTTTCATATAAGGTAAAGTTTAGGTCAAGTTTCATTTTTTTGTTGTTCTTTTTTTCCCCTTTATTTTTATTTTCTTTCACCTATGGATGCCCAATTGCTTCAGTAATTGGTTCTCTATTATGTTTCATTGATCTGTGTGCCTATCCCTCCAACATTACCACACAGTCTTGATTACTTCAGTTATAGTATAAGTCTTGAATGCAGATAGACTGATTGCTCCCACTTTATTATTTATTTATTTATTTAAATATTTATTTATTTATTTGAGAGGGAAAGAGAGAGCACATCTGTGTGGGGGGAAGGGCAGGGGAGGGGAAGAGAAGCACACTCCCCCCTGAGTGTGGAGCCAGATGGACTTGGGACTCCATCCCATGACCCAAAGATCATGACTGAGCTGAAACAAAGTGTCAGATGCTCAACTGACTGAGCCAACCAGCCACCCCTCTCCTTCTTTCTTTATTTATCTTTTTAAGGTTTTTATTTTTATTATTTATTTATTTATTTTTAAATTAACATATAATGTATTATTTGTTTCAGGGGTGTAGGTCTGCGATTCACCAGTCTTATAGAATTCAAAGCACTCACTATAGCACATACTCTTACCAATGTCCATCATCCAGCCACCCATCCCTCCTACCCACCCTCAGTTTGTTTCCTGAGATTAAGAGTCTCTTATGGTTAGTCTCCCTCTCTGGTGTCATCTTCTTTCATTTTTCCCTCCCTTCCCCTATGACCCTCTGTAATGTTTACAAATTTGTCATACCAGTGAGATCATATGATAATTGTCATTCTCTGATTGACTTTTTTGCTAGCATAATACTCTCTAGTTTCATCCATGTCATTGCAAATGGCAAAATTTCATTATTTTTTTGATGGCTTCATAGTATTCCATTTTGTGTGTGTGTGTGTGTGTGTGTGTGTGTGTGTGTGTGTATCACATCTTCTTTATCCATTCATCTGTTGATGGGCATCTAGGTTCTAGGTTCCATAGTTTGGCTATTGTGGACATTGCTGCTATAAATATTTGGATGCATGTGACCCTTCAGATCACTACATTTGTATCTTTGGGGTAATTACCCAGTAGTGCAATTGCTGGGTCATAGGAAAGCTCTATTTTCAACTTTTTTGAGGAACCTCCATACTGTTTTCCAGAGTGGCAGCCCCAGCTTTCATTCCCACCAACAGTGTAGTTTCTCTGCATCCTCTCCAACATCTGTCCTTTTTTTAAAAAAATTTTTTATTTGTTTTTTTTTTATAAACATATAATATATTTTTATCCCCAGGGGTACAGGTCTGTGATTCGCCAGGTTTGCACACTTCACAGCACTCACCAAAGCACATACCCTCCCCAATGTCCATAACCCCAACTCCCTTCTCCCAACCCCCCTCCCCCCAGCAGCCCTCAGTTTGTTTTATGAGATTAAGAGTCACTTATGGTTTGTCTCCCTCCCAATCCCATCTTGTTTCGTTTATTCTTCTCCTACCCCCTTAAGCCCCCATGTAGCATCACCACTTCCTCCTATCAGGGAGATCATATGATAGTTGTCTTTCTCCGCTTGACTTAGTTCACTAAGCATGATATGCTCTAGTTCCATCCACATTGTTGCAAATGGCAAGATTTCATTTCTTTTGATGGCTGCATAGTATTCCATTGTGTATATATACCACATCTCCTTTATCCATTCATCTGTTGATGGACATCTAGGTTCTTTCCATAGTTTGGCTATTGTGGACATTGCTGCTATAAACATTCGGGTGCACGTGCCCCTTTGGATCACTACGTTTGTATCTTTAGGGTAAATACCCAGTAGTGCAATTGCTGGGTCATAGGGCAGTTCTATTTTCAACACTTTGAGGAACCTTCATACTGTTTTCCAGAGTGGCTGCACCAGCTTGCATTCCCACCAACAGTGTAGGAGGGTTCCCCTTTCTCCACATCCTCGCCAGCATCTGTCATTTCCTGACTTGTTGATTTTAGCCATTCTGACTGGTGTGAGGTGATATCTCATTGTGGTTTTGATTTGTATTTCCCTGATGCCGAGTGATATGGAGCACTTTTTCATGTGTCTGTTGGCCATCTGGATGTCTTCTTTGCAGAAATGTCTGTTCATGTCCTCTGCCCATTTCTTGATTGGATTATTTGTTCTTTGGGTGTTGAGTTTGCTAAGTTCTTTATAGATTTTGGACACTAGCCCTTTATCTGATATGTCGTTTGCAAATATCTTCTCCCATTCTGTCAGTTATCTTTTGGTTTTGTTCATCTGTCCTTTCTTGACTGATTTATTTGAGCCATTCAGACTGGTGTGAGGTGGTATCTCACCGTGGTTTTGATTTGTATTTCCCTGATGCCGAGTGATGTTGAGAACTTTTTCATGTGTCTGTTGGCCATCTAGATGTCTTCTTTGCAGAAATGTCTGTTCATGTCTTCTGCCCATTTCTTGATTAGATTGTTTGTTCTTTGGATGTTGAGTTTGATAAGCTCTTTATAGATTTTGGATACTAACGCTTTATCTGATATGTCATTTGCAAATATTTTCTCCCATTCTGTCAATTGTCTTTTGGTTTTGTTGACTGTTTCCTTTGCTATGCAAAAGCTTTTGATCTTGATGAAGTCCCATTAGTTCATTTTTTAAAAAAAATTTTTATTTATTTATTTGACAGATAGAGATCGCAAGCAGGCAGAGAGGCAGGCAGATAGAGAGGAAGGGAAGCAGACTCCCTGCTGAGCAGAGAGCCCGATGTGGGGCTTGATTCCAGGACCCTGGGATCACAACCCGAGCTGAAGGCAGAGCCTTCAACCCACTGAGTCACCCAGGCACCCCCCCAGTAGTTTATTTTTGCCTTGCTTCCCTTACCTTTGGCGATACACACACACACACACACACACACACAAATAAGGGTAAACATGATGAAGGGATGGAATATGAGTGTAAAGATGAAAATGAAAAAGATTTTAAAAAAGAATTGATAAGAAGTTGGTGGAAAAAGTGAAAAAAAAAAAAAAAAAAGGAGGAAATGCGATCAGGCTGGAGCCTAAAACAAAGCCATACGCTAGATTGAGAACATATTTTGGTCTGTTAGAAGAAACTATATCCCAAAATTTTAAAGAAATAAAAACTTGTATGAATACAAAAAAATTAGGTAAAATACAATGAAGGGATAGAATATAACTATAAAAATGAGAATTAAAAAAGATTTTTAAAAATTCATAAGATAAAGTAGTTATAATAGGTTAAAATGGGAAAGAGGACAAATTTAAAAAGTAGAAAAAGAAAGTTAAAAATAATTTAACTTTGAAAGACTAAAGAATCATGGGGAAAAAGCCATGAATCCTATGTGCTATATTCCCCTAGCATTGCTATTTTGCAGTTCTCTTTGATCAGTAAACTTGGTCTCTGCTGGATGTTCTTCCTAATCTTCTGGGGAAGGGGCCTGTTGCAGTGATTCTCAAGTGTCTTTGCCTGAGGTGGAATTGCACCACCCTTGTCAGGGGCCAGGCTGAGTAATCTGCTCAGTTTCGCTCTTGGTAGCTTTTATTCCCTGATTGCTTTCCATAGAGCTTTGAGGGGCAGGAATGAAAATGGTGGCCTCCTAGTCTCTGGCCCAGAGGAGCTGAGAACTTGGGACCTCACTCCTCAGTGCACCGTCAGAGAAAAGCAGCCAATCCCTCCTGTCTCCCTGGCCTCCAGCCGCACTCCCATCACACCTAGCCTGTGACTGAGCATTTCTATCTCTGGCGCACGGTCTGTTTGGAGTCTCCAAACCCAGCAGATTTCTGTTGTACACTCCCGCGCCACTCTTCCTGGTGGAGGAAGGAGAGAGTCTCCCTAGATCTGCCACTTGTGGGATCCCTGCTTGAAGAGAAGTGGCTTGGATCACGGTTGATGGCAGCCCCGAGGTGAGAGGCCACTCCTCAGCTCCATCTCTATAGTCGGCTTCCCCGCTCTGACACTTGGGAACTCTGCCACACTCAGGCACCCCCAGTCTTTCTGTGACCCCAAGGTTTCTGAGGGCACACTGACCCAGTGAGGGCTGAATCCCTCGCTTAGCCACTGGAGTGATGTCCCTCCGTGGACTAGACTTCTAAAAGCTCCAATTTTGTGCTCACTGCTCTCTCACTTGGTGGTAAGTGGCTGAGGTAGGCTCCCTCCCCCTGCAGTCTATCTTTCCAAATATCAGCTTGGATTCACTTCTTCACATGTCCTACCTTTCAGAAAGTGGCAGCTTTTCTGTTCATAGGATTGTTGCTATTCTCTTCGATTTCTTGTTGAGTTTGTAGGTGTTCAGAATGGTTTGATAACTATCTAGTTGAATTCTTGGGACCGGATAAAATTTAGGTTTCCTACTCCTCTGCCATCTTTTTCCACCCACCTCCTCCCTATTTATTTTTTATAAATTGTTTTAACTATTCCAGTTCCTTTGTCTTTCCATATAAATTTTAGAACAGTCTTATCTATATCTATAAGACATCTTACTGAATTTTGATGAGAATTGTATTAAATCTTGTATATAGATTTGGGGAGAAGTAACAGCATTTTGTGCCTACTGCTCCAATCTATGAATCTGTTATGTCTCTTAATTTAGTAGATCTTCTTTGATTTCTTTCATAAGTGTTTTTTACTTCTCAACATATAAGTCCTGTCCTTGTTTTGGTAGATTTACACCTGTTTTTTTTTTTTTTTTTGAGCAATTTTAAATGGTATTGCATTTTCAATTTCAGCATTTATTTGTTCATTGAAAATATATAGAAATATAATTGATTTTTGTATGTTAATGTCCTGTGCCCTTGCTGAATTCATTTATTAGTTTGGGAAGTACTACAGGTTCCTTTGTAGATTCCTTAGGACTTTCTACATAAACAATCATATCATCTGAAAATAGAAGCTGATTCATTTTTTCCTCTCCAATCTCTTTGCCTTTCCCCTCCCTTTCTTTCCTTATCCTTATTTACTAGCTAGAACTTCCAGAACTATAGTGGAGAGAGGGGTATCACTGCCTTGTTTCTGGTCTGGGTGGTGGGGATAGATGTGTGTACAGTCAGTCTTTTGTCATTATCTGTAGTTTTTGGTAAATTTTAATAATCAAACTGAGGGAGTTCCACTCCATGTCTAGTTTTCTGGGAGTTTTTAAAAACCATGAATGAATAATGATTATTTTCTAATGCTTTTTCTACACCAATTGATATAACAAAATGTTTTTTCGTCTTTAGCCTGTTAACATGATGGGTTATATTGATTGATTTTTAAACATTAAACCAGCCAGAATAAACCTCACTTGGTCATAGTGTATAATTCCTTTTGTATTTTATTGAATTCTATTGGGTAATATTTTATTAAGGATTTGTGTATCTATGCTCAAGAAGAATGTTGATCTGCAGTTTTCATTTTTCTCATGTCTTTGTCAGATAATGTTAACTTTACCAAAGTGCTAGCTTTCCCCTATTCTGTTATTTGGGAGACATTGTGCAGAATTGGTATTTGTTTTTTAAAGTTGGGTAGAATTCTCCAATGAAACCACCTCTATTTCAAGATTTCTTATTTGGTAGGTTTTACTTGGTGAATTCAATTTCCTTAATAGTTAGAGGTATATTCAAATTATCTACTTCATATTAGTTTAATTGTGGTAGCTTGAGAAATTGGCTCATTTCTCCTACTTTGTCAAACTTGTGTATGTAGGATTATTCAATTTCCCCCATTTTCCTTTTGGTGTCTGCAGGGTCTGTAGTAAGATCCTCCATATCATTACTGGTATTGGTGATTCATGTCTTTTCTCTTTGCACTTTGTCAGTGAGACTTGTTAGCAGCTTGTCAATTTTATTGATCTTTAGAAAAATAGCTCTTTACTTCATTGATTTTTTTCCCTCTGTTTTCCTGTTTTTAAATTCAATGATTTCTGCTCTTTATTTTTCCTTTCCTTTTGCTTACTTTGAGTTCAGTTTGCTCTTCTGTTCTTCTTTTTCTAGATTCTTGAAATGGGAGATTAGATTATTGATGTGAAACTTCTTATTTTCTAACATATGCCTTTCATACTATAAAGGTCCCACTCAGCACTCTTTTAGTTACAATCCACAAATTTTGATATATTTCTTTTTTCATTTAGTTCAGTGAAATTTTCTTTTAGTTGAAGATTTCCTCTTTCATCTATGTATTATTGTGTTGTTTAGTTTCCATTTTTGTATATTTTCCTGTTATGTTTCTCTTATAGATTTCTAATTTGATGTGGTTGGAATATGTACTCTGAATAACTTCAATTTTTAAAAATTTGTTGAGATTTTTTTTTTGATGTTTCTCATACCAACACTCATAATGTTGTGTTCCTTGTACCCACCAACCCCAAAAAACACCAAACAATTTACAGCTTTCTAGACATCAACTGGGTATCTTATAATTTAATTTAGTTCTGCCACTAACTAGTCATAGGCTTAAGGACTCAGTTCCATAAGACTGTCCTTGCTTCAGACACTAGTTGCAAGTAATGGGTCTCCATGGTTTGGTTCAACCTGGCTACAAAGTTGAGGTTTGCCACAAACCTCCCTCAAATTTGATAATTTGCTGAAACAGCTTGAAAACTCAGGAAAACATTTACTTGTGCTTATTAGTTTATTATATACAAATCAATCACCAGATGAAGAGGCATAAACAGCAATGTCCAGAAGGATCCTGAGCAGAGACTCTTCTGTCTCCAGGAAGTTGAGGTGTACCAGCTTTTTGGCATATAGATGTTTTCAGCAACCTAGAAACTTCCTGTATCCTGCATTTAGGAATTTTTGTGGAAACTACATCATGTAGGCATGATTAAGTACTAACTCAATCTCTAGACCTTCGTCCTTCTCTAAAGAATGTGGGTGGGGCTGAAAGTTTCAAATTCTTTTTTTCTCCTAAAGGATGTATTATTATTACTATTATTATTATTATTATTATTAGAGAGACAGAGGGAGGGAGAGAGCGAGCAAGCGAGCATGCGAGTGAATGGGGGGAGGGGCAGAGGGAAAAGGAGAGGGACAGAATCTCAGGAAGGCTCCTTGCTGAGTGAAGAGCTTGATGCAGGGCCCAATGTGGGCTCATTCCACAACCCCAAAATTATGACCTGAGCAGAAATCAAGATTTGGCTGCTCAAATGACTGAACCACCCAGGGACCCCAGAAATTTCCAAGCTCCTAATCATGGCTTGGTCTTCTGGTTATCAGCCCCCATCCTAAAACTATCCAGGAGCCCATTAAGAGTTGCTTCATTTGAACAATAGAAATGAAGGGGAAATCAAGACATTCTCAGATAAAGGAAAACTGAGAGAATTATTTGTCATTAATAGACTTACTGTAAAAGAATGCATCTCCTTTTTTTTTTTTTTTTTTTTTTTTTAAATCACCCAGGAAATTCCAAAAGATTTAGGAGCTCTGTGTCAGGAACTGAAGTAAAAATTGAAGTATTAAGAAAAAGTGTTGCTCCTAACATCCATATCTCTTAGGAAATTACAAGGTTTTTAGGAGCTCTGTGACAGGAACAAGGGGCAGAGACTAAATATGTATTTCCTGTAATATCACACTTGCCTATATGGTGTTATCTGAAGTTCATATGCTGATAATGAAGGTTATAGATATGAGGTAAGGAGGAAAAAAGAAAATGATGATAGTTTGGGTTAAGCACCATAGAATACATTAAAAAGGGAAAAATAAAAGAAAGCTGGGTACCCTCTTATGGTTCCAAATCATAAATTTTTGGTTACAAAAATCTGTAGAGTTTATCCCCTTGTGCTCCCTCACACTCACCCCACCCCACCCACAATTTCTTACCTTCAGAGAGGCAAGGACAAAATCCAGATTCACATAGCTCATGAATGGTGAAAGTTTATTCAAACTTAGATCTGTCTCCAAAGTTTATTCTAAAGCCTACATAGGTTAAGGAACTGAGAGTTTGGTATTAATTACATGGCTCCCTTAGAGGTGAACATGGCAAAATTTAAGAATAAGGGGCACCTGGGAGGCTCAGTGGGTTAAAGCCTCTGCCTTCGGCTAAGGTCATGATCCCAGGGTCCTGGGATCCAGCCCCACATCAGGCTCTCTGCTCAGTGGTGAGCCTGCTTCTCCCCTCTTACTCTGCCTGCCTCTCTGCCTACTTGTGATCTCTCTCTGTCAAATAAATAAATAAAATCTTAAAAAAAAAAAAAAAAGAAAAGTAAATGAAACAAGATGGGATTGGGAGGGAGACAAACCATAAGTGACTCTTAATCTCACAAAACCAACTGAGGGTTGCTGGGGGGAGGGGGGTTGGGAGAAGGGGGGTGGAGTTATGGACATTGGGGAGGGTATGTGCTTTGGTGAGTGCTGTGAAGTGTGTAAACCCGGTGATTCACAGACCTGTACCCCTGGGGATAAAAATATATGTTTATAAAAAATTAAAAATTAAAAATTAAAGAAAAAAGAAGAAAAAGATGATGTTGGTGTAGATATGAGCTTTAGGGAAGATGGAGAAGAAGAAAAAAAGTCAGAGGATATTTTTGCTAATCTGTATTGCCATTTGCTGATTTTTCTGTGCCAAGGATTTATTTTCTTTATAAAGAAAAGAATACCTACATTATTTTTTGTTAGGATTTTTGTAAGGAGAATGCAGGAAAAAACTGTAAAGCATTTAAGGTAGTGTACAAATACTCTTATATGTTCAAATTTAATACTACTTAATATCCTGAACATAATTGCTTATAACTTTTCTGTTCAATGAAAGGAAGTCAAATTAGAAACATAGCAAATGAGTATTTTCTAATAATTTGAACTCCTTAAAGTGGAACTGGAAAAAAATACTCACATTCACTTTTGTATGCATTAAACCCCTGGAAGAATAAACAGGACATTTATAATGTTGGTTCTTTGTTGCAGAGTGGGGTACAGTGGGGCTGCTGGTCTAGCTTAGCTTTGTTGTTGAACTGGGCAGATGGGTTGGAGGGAGACTTTTGCTTATACTATTTTATAGTTTAAAAAATTTGATCCCTGTGAATATATTGATTATCTAATTTTATAAAAGAACAAAAAAGGTAGAATTGGCATTCTTAAGAATTTACCCATACCCTTTTCCAGGAGTGTTTGGGTTGAGAGTGCCTGCCCATTAACCAGGGAAGTTGTAGAGAGCTATTCCTTCCATGAATGAAAAGCAGAATTTGATGGCCTCTATTGTCCCTGTGGTATGATTCCTGAAATTTGAGTGGATTCTCTATTCTCCCAGGCTTTATTCATGAAATATACACTAAGCACATGCTATAGTGAGTTTGTTTATGTAGTGAAATCCAACAAATACTGCTTCTAATTGCATGCTTTGTCTACTTTTTATATTGGCTAGATCACCTTTGTCAACTAAGAAGGCTTTGCATTAAAGGAGAGATTCTGCTACACCTAAAATCACAGAACTAACATTGAAAACATTGTCCTGTCAATACCTAAGTGCCGATGTAGCCCCTTGATTGATGGGAGCAGAATGACCTATTGACCCACATTGGCATTATCCAAGGGCCAACATTATCAGTCAGTTCTCCTTTCATAAAAGAGACAGGGTGCCCAATATCATTTATTTATAGAAAGAAACTGCACTGGGCTCCTTATCTTTCTTAGTTTGACTTTTGTTCTGACTTGTGAACCCTGTTTTGGATTCTAGTGTTGTTGACCTCTCATCTGCTGGCCCTGACATGAACTATGCTCTGTGGCTAGGTTTAAATATTTGCTTTGTCTCTGTTTAGAATTATACTTTCTTTCCTCTTCAATCTCTGATGGGCCTTGAAAATTTCTTTTCAACTTTCCAAAGAGAACCCTTTTTAAAATCACTGTTATCATGGAGTTGCCTCTATAATTATTTTGGCATTAAATTTCATTCTCTGTACAACAGTAGAATTACCACATGATGTAAAGGGGCCCCTTGTTATTGTCATCTGGTCAACCCAGTATTGTTGTGGAATCTTGTGACCTTTTACAATGTGTCATAATTGTAACGAACTTTTATTTGTGTGTTATTTTATTGAGCACAGTTCATCAAGGTTGATAAAATAAAGTACAAATATGCAGAAGCACTGTGGATTTCCTTTCCTCAAATCAATTTTCCTTTCTCTCAGTTAAGTCTGGAAAATGAATATTACTAAGACGAAACTGTAAAAAATTTACCAATATTGACATCATCTGACTAGTGAGTGGGTAGTAAGGGACTCAGCTTTTAGAAGCAAATGGATCCTTTCAGGTAACTTCAGCACCAAACAGTATGCCAGAGATGTTCACTCTTACATGAGTTAGGCAATTTATGATCAGATTTCCCTCAACTTCAAAAGTTGCAAGTACTGCTAGATAACTGTCCGATCAAGCTCATTTCATGCAATATTGAATAGAATCCAAGTTAGCCTTCAGTCAGTTGGCTTCCACAGGAGACACCTTTCTATAATGACTCAGAATTGAGAAATTTTTATCAGCCACTCTTAAGAGAGGAATGTTGTGAAATTGGAACACATTTTAATATTAAGAGTCTGCTTTTACAACTACAGATTTCCCCAGGGACAGACTTTTTATTCCCAATTGATTACTTGGTGCTACATCACTAGGCAAAAATTCCCCAGAGTTCAGTTACCTCTTGGTCACATTTAGTTTGATAAGAATATTTAACTGAGGAGTGTACCAAATATTTGCCATGCCTTGTTCCTTAAAACTTAGGTTATATTAAAATAATTAAAATAATGTAAGATACTTTTTGCTTTGGATTTTTGTAGGCTTGTAAGCATCAGATTTATAAGCACTAAAACAGAAAAATATATAAAAAATAAATACATTAAAACATTTTTATCACTAAAAAGGTAAGACATTAATATAATTGTCATATACCTCAATACCTATTTATTTCAGTTAAAATAAGTAAGGAGAATAACTTTCACAGTTGACTTCTGATTTTAGAGAAACAATAGGCTAGTCATAAAAATTTTAGGCCTTGACTGACAATTCTATCATTTTATTTTAGCATTCACTGTTGCAAAAAGTACTGCTGAAACTACCTGATTTTAACTGTTTTGAAAGACACTTTCTCAGAAACTTTGGAATTCCTATTTTCTGCCTCATTAGCACTCTGTTCTTTTGGGATTTCAGTTAAAAGTAGTTAAGACTTTCTCACTATAATATCTCCTATATTACTTACCATCTTTTCTGTATTTTCTTTACTTTTATCTCTCCATGCTTCACTTTGATGATTTTATTCAAATTTTGCTTTTAGTTCACTATTTCTGTCCTCAGCTGTGCATAATTTAATTTTAGAGTCATCCATTGACTTTCTAATATCAGTTGTATTCTTCATGTCCAGAATTTCCATTTGATTTTGTTTTATAGCCTATATTTTTTGTCATATTTCTTCATATTTTTTGTCTTTTTTGACATATTAATAAAGGCTTAAAGTCTGTGTATCAATTTTCATCATCTGAATCTCCCAAATCTGTTTTCTCTTATTTCTTTTGGTTTTTAATTACATTGTCTTGTTACTTTTGATGTGCTGAACAATGTATTATGAAAACTATAAAATTAATTTGAAGCATATGGGAGTGCTATCTCTGGCCTTACTAACTGTATTTTTTTTTCTTGTCAAGAGTGTAGGAGCATTAGCTATCCCAGAACAACTCATTCTAATTATAGAAATTAATATGATATGAAGTTGTGTTTTAGTCCCTGCAAAGGTTGAACTATTTCTGGTTTATCCTTCTTCCTAGACTCAACCCTTTGGGATTATAACCCAAAGTGTAGAGTGTTTCACCAGAGAAAGTTTGTTCCCCTATCATATAAAGTTTCCAGAATGTCAGTTCAGCATCTCAGTGTCTTTTCTAAAAGAAGCAGAAGTCTTCAGAAAAAGTGGCCTTGAATGCAGGGATTTCTTCTCTGGGTTCCGTTCTCTTCCATGATCAGTTTGTATTTATAGACAATGTTGATGAACTAAAAATCAAATTGTATCTTCTTAAGCCTTAGTCATATTATTCCACATCCCTCCTCCTCAAGAAACTTATGATGAAACCTTAAAAATCCATTTTGGGTCTGTGTCATTCTTTGACCACATAATTACCTTGCCTCAGCAGATGTACAGAATCTATACATGGACCCTTTCTTGATTTTATTGATATTTATCAGAATAAATACTTGAAGGAAGTTTCTGCCAAGGGATAGGAATATTTTAAAAAATTTGTGAGAGAAGAAAGTTTGGTTTTATTGATTTTTATTTATTCAGTCTACATAATTGGTGGCATTAATAATTTGATCGTCAATTTGCCTTGTTTTGGATAAACTAATGTATGTCACAGAAGTGGACATATTTGGTAAACTTTTGACTTTTTGACATGAAGAAAAATAACAAAGTGCTAAAAAGAGGCTAGATAGAGATTCGTAGACTCTGGATTCAAGAACTTGCTTGGTTACTCATTATTTATGTCGCCTTGGGAAAATCACTTACTCTCTTCAGTTTTCTCATTTATAAAATATAGAGAATAAACTTGAGTCAAAATTTTTCCTCACAGTATAATCCTTTTTTTCCCAAGGGAAACTTACATAGAAAGTCAAAATTAGAAAAACAAACAAACCCAAAAAACCACAGCTAAATTGGATGTGACATTGTGTTTAGTGTGTGTGTGTGTCCTGGGTTACAGCAGGTGCAGATTTGCCCTGCCTTTGCTTTTGGGGTGGTTCCAGGATTCTGTGGAGTAAATAATCATGATGTCTGTTCTAGGTCTTCAGAACACAATTCTAAGAGTGATGTTACATTCATTGCAGGACACTGGTGAGAACAGAGATTGAAGGTTATTTGAAGGTCAGAGCATTCCTTGAAAGGAAATATTTCCAAGTGATTTCTGCTGATGCTCTTTTCATGAACCTGTTACTATTTCTGGCAACAACTCAGCAATGAGGTTGGAAGTGGCTGCCATAGAACTTGAAAAGAGAGAAGAGATTCACACTGAGGATCAATAGGAAGAGATTCACACTGAGGATCAATAGGAAGGGGATAAGGATTCAGTGAAGGATATTTTCCAAGATGACTTTTCCAGAGAGTAATTTAAAGTGTTTTCCTTTCTTTTAATTCAGGACCGATATTCCTAAAGACATGAGGCTGGTGATGTATTTCTAGAAGAAGCATCATAAGCAAGTCATTGTTTTTGCCTCCTTGACCTTTACCATCCTGATGCCAGCAATTACCCTGTTTACTGCTATCTAAAAAGAAAAATGCTGTGTGGAAGGTCTTGTCTACTGTTATTGGAACATTTGGAGAAGTCATGGAAGAAAAATAAAAGTTGATTAATGTGATCAGGAGAGAGCAAATGGAGAGAACTTCAATAGCAAATTTTTTTCTTAACATACTAGGTAGTTTTGACCCAAGTCTGTTTGTTAGGCTATGTTGAATTAGTGGGTGGCAAGCAACAACAAAAGATGGTAAGTACTGTGGTTACAACTAAAGAGGGTGGTACTAAGCCTGCTGGTGGTGACAGATTTCTTTGACTTGGGTAGATTTCAGAAGATTGAAATACAGGATGACTGGTTTCTCTCAAGCAAGCTTTTTCTAGACTATCTGAAATAGATTGATTGAGTGTTGCTGAATGTTTAATAATCTCAGAGTGATCTAGAAATGGAAAAAAAAACTATAAATTTTTGACATCTAAATACTGGGTCAGAACTAGATATAAGTGAAAAAAAGGGTATAGCTTGTTGTATACTCTCCTCTTTTGTCTTATGTTAAGGAAATAAACTATATGTTTGAAGTGGGTCCAGCTATGGTCTGTAAACATACACAAAATTTTATAGCTTTTCAGCAGGTTAAGAGGGATTTCTTTAATACATCTATCCATCTATCTATCTATCTATCTATCTATCTAATCACCTACCTATTTTCCCACAAATCTATCAGATCTGAAAACTGGAAGAATGTGTAGTTTTTCTTTGTAACTTTCTTGACCAGGTGATGCTAATACTGCAAAGTATCTCCTTCCTAGCAGACTATGACCTCATTGTGACCTGGCACTCAATTTATTGAAACACCTTGATCATTATTTTTACAGCCTTTTAGGGAAAGAAAAGTGAAGATATAAAACTGGTTTTGTCTTTGTTTTTGCCTTTAAAAAAAAAAAAAAGATTTATTTGTGTTCAGGGAAGGGGAAAAGGGAGAGGGAGAGAGAATCTCAGACAGACTCCCTACTGAGCATGGAGCCAGACGCAGGGCTCAGTGTCATGATCCCAAGATCATGACCTGAGCTGAAAGTAAGAGTCAGGTGTTTAACTGACTGAGCCACCCACGTGCCCCCGTTTTTGTTTTTTGTAAGGAAGATAACTTTCTCTTTTGCTAACCTAATAGGGAATTTAACTTTCATGTATATTCCAAGCTTAATTCTTGCAATAGAACTCACCTACAGTGTCCCTGTGGTTGGAATTTTAAACCTGCTATCATGAGCATAGCAATTTATCTCTGTGGCTGGATGGGGCTTAGGAAAAGAGGCACACAGAAGGGATTTGACAAATTTAAAATTGGCTTTTAGTTTGTATGTTGAAAGAATTCTAAGAGCAAGAAATTACGCCTTGAAAAGAGTTAGGAAATAACTGTTCAAAGCTTTTTACCAGTATATTTTTCACAACGATCTGTAATTTTGAAAGATGACTACAGTCGAGTGACCTTTTTGTAGACTGGAGAATTGAAATAGTCCAGCCCCTCTGTTTAATAGATCACCAAGCTCATCAGTATGTTGAGGAATGACAAAATTATCCCATGCCCAAAAGTAATTAGGTGATTTTTGTAGTGAAGCCCAAATTAAAATTTAGCTATAATTTTCATGAAATTCATTGGTTGATGTAGTATTGTCCCTTTCATTGCTGAAGCCAGTAAGCTGTAAGAATATGATAATGCAATATTGAGAAGGAATTTTGATTCTATTCACTTCTTTATTTGGCTGCCTAATGATTCTGTAAAAGAAGATAATAGAAGTGGATACCTCATTTTATGCATTTCGAAAAGTACTTGATAATGTACTTCAAAAATATATTAAATACATTTTAAATGCACTTTGGAAAATATTTATTTATAAGACTCTTAATATTTTGTAAATTAAATATTTCAGACTCATGCTTACTATATTTGTAAGTTCAAGTCTTTTCTATTTCTTAAACTTAAATTTGGACATATCTGCCTCTTGAAGTGAGGGTAGATGGGAAGGAAATATTAGGTAAAAGAAAGATAAGAAGATGGCTAACGGGGGAAGAAAGTAAGACCCTATCTGGAAGCAGAATTCTTCATTGTAGGTGTTTGGGAAAAAGGAAAAGCAGAACTCACAATGCACCTGATGAAGGTGAGCAATCTTTAAGAAAGAGAGCAAACAACACTGTTAAGACAAAACCTTTTCTGTTGTGTACTAGGGAGTGTGAGATTACTGTGTCTATCTGGTGAGTCAGGTTTATCAGGGACTATCCTTGTAGGTGTAAGCAAAACAAGCCCACTTGTAATACACAATTAACATCTCCCTTCTACTGCCACAACCAGTCATGAATGATCCAATTTTGAGTAACAGTGTTTATCTTGAAAGAGCTCACAACACTTCACAGACACTTTCTCTCTTTCTTTAGATCTCTCATGCTTCCAGACAAGCCCACACTGCATCTCCACCTCCTCAGCTCACAAGGAAGTTGTGGACGGACAGACTCAGTGTACGAAGCTGCCCAGCCCTGCCAAATGCTGGGTTTGGAGCTAGCAGGAGGTGCTTTTGGGTGTTCTGTTGGGATCTCCCTCATCATTTTTTCATAGCCTCTCTGAATTTGCTCTTGCCACCTGCCCAGGTCTATGGTAAAATGCACACTTGGAAAGGTTGCAGTCAGCTCTACTTCTAAGATCAGCGAGCATGTGATACGCTTCCCCATCCTCCTTGGTCCCCTTCCTGCTCTCATTGCCTCCCTGCAAGGCGGCGAGAATGTCTACTTCACTGGAAGAAATCTTAAAGCCCAGAGAGTATTTGCTGCATCTTCTGATCATTCAATAACTGTCAAAGAAGAACTGGAGTTTCCTCTGTCCTCCTCACAACTCCTAAATGCGGAATCACTTCTCCTTATCATAGGTGATCAACTTTCAGTAAAGAGCAGATACTATTTTTTTGAAGAGGCTAAGAAAGCATGAAATACTGACATGAACAAAGTTCCGAAGTCTAATTAGTTGAGTTATAACCCAGCCCTTGCTGGCTGATTGGCTTTGTCCTGTAGTTGCCTAATGTATAAAGTAAGATGATGAAGCCTAGCTCGTGGGAGAGCATTGCAAGAATGATGAATAGTGGAAGTGTTCTGTAGGCCACAAAGATTCACAAAATTGTTATAGTTACTTGGATTTTTTATTTTAAGGATGCATGCTTTCATAAAAATCCAGAAAATTTAGCAATTTCTCGTAAAATTAGATGGCGGGAAAGTTGAGCACTTTATACCATTTGACTTTGGAGCAGGCAAAGGCAGAAGGAAAATGGAAAAAAATTCTGATTCGCCCTACTATGTCTTTTAGGTGATTGCAGGGGGCACCATCAAAAGTTTACACTATAGAAAAACGCTAGTTTACTAGCAGCTTCTGTTTCTCTTGCTGCACCTTATTCTAGCATGGATCTGAGGAAGTTAAAAGCAGTGATAACATTAAAGGTCAGATGAATTATTACTATAGTGTTCAGGCCAAATTTCTGATAGAGTTTTCCAAAAATGTATAAAGAATCATTCTTAAGAGCCTGTCTCAATGAATTGTTCTTTATTTGCCATGCGGAACTTTGTAAATATTTAACTTCCTTCAGAGGTTGGAATGTACAAATATGATTTATTATTTCTAATGATTGGAAAGAGGCTTGGTATCTGCAAACAAAAGGTATGAGTTGAAAGAGAATGCATAATACAATGCATTTCTTTATTAGTGCAGAACACATTCTTTATAAGCTGGCAGAACAGCATCTGAAAAGAAAAAGTGAGTGATTCTCAAGACGATTTGTCCCTTAGTAAGCTCAAGAGGTGGTATTTAAAGTAGAAATAACTTTTCATTGAGTGCTTATTATGTGCAAGGCTCTATTCGGAGTAACCGCTTTATGTGCATGTTCTGCCGTCTGCCACAGAACACAGACTAACAGAGGATGCAAACTGGATTGTGTTGGAAATGTCACTTACCTATCTTGGTATGTTATCATGTCAATTATTTCTCATTATTTTAATGATAATTCCAAAGATCCTTGAAAAAGAAAAAGAGAGAGATGGACACACAGATAAGAGAGAGAGAAGGATTAGAGGGGGCAGACACCGAGAGACAAGAAGGAGGAGGAGGAGGTGGAGTGGGGGAAAGAGCGAGAAGATGGAGGAGATTGAGACAGATTAGTTGTGAGATTCAGGACTTTGTGGGGAAACATGACTCATGACACATAACAAAAACACAACTTCATTATTGTCTCCCTCAGGTTTATTTCAGACATTCAATGAGCATAATTATCTCTTGCTGGTGAATCAGAACTTGGGTAGGTTCCATTAACTTTTCTGCTCTTATTAACATATCCTACCAACTCTTAAGAAACAAACCAAGTCTCAGTAAATAAATCAGAGTTGCCAAGTCTAAGATGTTAATACACAATGAGCTTGATTCAATATCAGATGTTTTCCCCCTTTTCCAACTCAGGCTTTCTTCTAGTTGACAGACATGATGGAAGAGACATTGTTGGCTTCTCTCTTCCTATGCTTCGTGCTTTCCTCCTCTTTAACACTTTTCTCATTCCAGTTTTTGAGCTTGTTCTTGACCCTATTAAGGTTTGGGAAGGCAGGTGGAAGAGGACAGAAAAGATCATAAACTGGCTCTTCTGGGCTGAGTACTTTTCAAATGTGATTCTCTCTCTGCTGGGCATTTTTGTGGGTTCCTCTGAGCTTCTCATTCATGGAGACCTCTCACATTTAGATTTGTTGACCCTCTCAGAGCTATCTCTACAGTGCATGTTCACTTCAACTCCCTTCAAGTGTCTTTTAGCTTCTTGTTCCTGGAATTTCTTTTCTTGTCCAGGTGTCCCTACCTTGCTGGGCCCACTCTGATGCCATGGTAGCTCTGTCTACCGAGGGACTTGACTCTTATCCACCAGAAACATTCATACATCCCTTATCCCACAAAAGTTTGAGACAAGAGCTCCACGTCAGCAGGGCCACCCTGCCACAGGTCATTCTGTCTGAGGATTGAGTCAAGTTTCAGTCTTCTGTGCCTATCAGTCGCAAGGGAAAATCTAGTTGTGAAGAAGGTGCCATGGGAAGTCCATTTACTCTGCTGGAGAGACATGAGGCAGACACTTCTCTATCCTGAATAGGTGGGAGAAAGCTCAAAGCATAACTTCCTCTGAAGAAGTCTCCTTCCAAATATTTTCCCACTTTCATTCTCTCTCTCCCTTTATCCTTTTTATATTTTCAAGGTGAGTGAGGTGGATCTATAACTTGGGAAACTACTGTAACTTCTCGATAGGGAGAAACTCTGCATATGGTGAGCTGTCTCACCCTGTTTGGCATCTGATACAGATCATACTTATGGCTCAGTAGAAATCAAGTCAGGAGTAGTCCTCCTCTAACTATGTTAGTAATGACCTGCTTTGCAGTTCAAATAAGCGTGACAAGGAAATAATCAAATTAAGTAATTCTAATGGTTTTATTAATTATAATCTCAGAGTCTAATATGATTCTAGATACAAAAAAGTACCTAACAAATGTTTGTTTGCAGAAGACAAAAAGAGGAAAGGCAGACAAGTCACCTGTTATAATCTGATAAATGTACCCATATGCCAATGCCCTGCTTTCCCCCCTTTAGCTTCTGCCAGCTTTGCCCTTGATCTTGCTCTTAGTCCCAATGGTCATGTTTACTCTGCTTGTAAATGCTGTCTTTCCTTTGACTAACTGAAGCTCTGAATTTGGTCATCTATCTCTGCAAGTTCACATTTGCTATAAAACCTGGTTTTGGGGTAAGTTTTCACTACTTTGATGATGAATCTTGACTTATTTTATTTTTTAAAAATATATTTTTTTTAAGATTTTATTTATTTATTTGACAGACAGAGATGACAAGTAGGCAGAGAGGCAGGCAGAGAGGAGGAAGCAAGCTCCCCGCTGAGCAGAGAGCCCGAAGCGGGGCTTGATCCTAGAGATCCAAGAGATCATGATCTGAGCCGAAGGCAGAGGCTTCAACCCACTGAGCCACCCAGGCACCCCTAAAAATATTTTTATGTATTTATTTGACAGAGAGGTAGAGAGGGAGCACAAGTAGGCAGAGTGGCAGGCATAGGGGGAGGGAGAAGCAGGCTCCCCGCTGAGCAGGGAACCTGATGCGGGGCTCTATCCCAGGACCCTGGGATCATGACCTGAGCCTTAGGCAGATGCTTACCTGACTGAGCCACCCAAGTGTCCTTACCTATTTTATTTTTTATTAACTTACCAATTATTGAGAATCTACTATAAGTCAAGCATTAGGTAGGCACTGAGAATACAAAACTTAAAAGGATATAGTCTTCATATATTAACACAATAACTGATGTACATACAGTCACTAAGTGCTTTAGGGGAATTATGTCATTTAATACTTATAACAACCATGAGCTAGATGTTGTTATTCTCATTTCCATTTTACAGATGACAAAACAAAACACAAGAAGGCTAAATAAATTGTTCAGGCTCCCCTAAGAGTAGGATGAGTCTGGAAGTCTCATTTTTTTTTTTTTTTTCCCAAGCAGGCTCCTAAATCCAGCATGCAGCCCACCATGGGGCTTGAACTCATGACTCCGAGATCAAGACCTGAGCTATGATCAAGGGTCAGACACTTAACCACCTGAGCCATCCAAAAATGTGGTAGTCTTATTTTTAACCAATATGGTATGCAACTTCCTTCATCTACTTGGTTCTGCCTGATGTATTGAATAACTTCTGTCTGCTTCTGCTGTTGAGTTAGTGCATTAGTACTGTGGTAGGAGTTGGGGCTGGTGATGGTAATGAAGCTTCTTTTTTTTTTTTTTTTTTTTAAGATTTTGTTTATTTATTTATTTGACAGACAGAGATCACAAGTAGGCAGAGAGGCAGGCAGAGAGAGAGGAGGAAGCGGGCTCCCTGCCGAGCAGAGAGCCCGATGTGGGGCTGGATCCCAGGACTCTGGGATCATGACCTGAGCTGAAGGCAGAGGCTTTAACCCACTGGGCCACCCAGGCGCCCCGGTAATGAAGCTTCTAATGAAATTATAGAGGTGCAATATTGTGTGGGATAAAGAACATTGGTTAAAGTCATGGCTTCAATATTTAGCTGTGTGTGCTTTTTCATATTATAAGAAAGGCATAAGCCTTAATTTTCTAACCTGTAAAATAAGGATAATAATGATACCCACTAAAGATTGTAGGGAAGGTGAAATAGAATTTAACAAAATATGTGACACTCAGGAAGCATTCAATAATTTATAGCTATTATTTTTTTGAACTAAATATATTTTAAGATATAATACACTGAAAATATTCAAGTTTGAGCTTCTTTCTGGAAAGACCAAGGTTTTGCTCTTTGTAGGACATTTGAAATGAGAAACTTTTGTTATTTCTATTTTAGAGAAGAAGAAAATGATGTGAAAAAACTGCCAGAAACCTGATAAGACTGTCTAAGAATTTGGTCTTTAGAAACAAGATTTCTTGCCTCTCTGTTCATTCTCTGTTTGTGTGAAAAACAAGATTTCAACCTTTTGTTTCTTCTCCCCAAAATGTTTTTTACCTTGAATTCCATACCACTAGAAGACCTGTGTAATTCATGCATTTTCTACCTAGTCTGTGATTTTACAATGGTAAGACTGCTGCATAGTGAGGCCCCTCCCATGTTGGGGACTACAGGCACAATGGTGAAGGGTAATGGGCTCTGCAAACATGCACAAGACATGCATGGGGTGCGAAGGGGAGCTCACAGAGGTAGACATTCTTTAAATTCCTAAAAGACAGTAAGGTAGTTAGTGAACGACACACCCTGTTTCAGCTATGAGTAAAAATAAAAAGGCCTGTGTTAGACACTGAGGTTCTATATGGAGCTGGGTTTGGCTGTAGGTGATGCTAAGATAGTTTAGCATTTGATCTTTGGATAAAAATTGGCTAAGTAGAAGATTATGTCATCAAAATGAATGGAATGCTTTGTGACATTGGAGGACACGTAAAATATGCAAACTCATTCTCACAAAAGGAAATAAAGCACATTCCATCTCTCTGAGGTTACACGAACCCCAAAAAGAAACATAGATTTGAATTTAAAATTATTTTCTTTAAATTTAAGTCTTTTGTAGGCACAGGTTTTAACTTCAGAAAGAAAAAATTATCCTCTAAAACATGAGGCAGGGGCACCTGGGTTAAACCTCTGCCTTCAGCTCAGTGGGTTAAACCTCTGCCTTCAGCTCAGGTCATGATCCCAGGTCCTGGGATTGAGTCCCGAATTCCTGGGCTCTCTGCTCCATGGGGAGCCTGCTTCCCTTCCTCTCTCTCTGCCTGCCTCTCTGCCTACTTGTGATCTCTGTCTGTCAAATAAATTTAAAAAAAATTAATAAAATCTTTAACAAAACAAAACAAAACAAAACATGAAGCAAAGCTTAATTTCTTAAATCTCTACTGTTCTCCTTAGTTTATTTAAAAGGTCCATAGGGAGTAAATCCTCAGGCATGAATATGTCCTTTAGCAGAATGTCATAGTTTCTATTAATGAGTTTCCCAGAAAGCCCACAGCATCTCAGGATATTCTTGAGAAAGCACAGTGGAGAGATGTCTCTTCAGTCTTGTCCTCTATAGGTGAATAAGAAAAAATTCAGTGAGGGGAGAACTTTTCCATTTATCTCTACATAAGAAGGTAGTGAAGGAATCAGAGAGAAAGAGGATAGGCAGCCTCAGAGAATGGAAATAAAAGGGAAGCCCTCAGAGCAAACCACTTAACAGCTTCTCTGTGGCCCCAGTGTGAAACCACATGCAGATCTATTCTCAAGCAAATGAAGTAATTTTCCACACTAGTTTTAAAAAAAAGAGCTGGGTTCATCCCTCAGACTACACTGCAGTTTTCAGGAAGGTCCAAACTGTCCATTTTGACTATCATATTGATAACATCTAGCTTAGGGTCTGGCTGATCAGAGATGAACTATAATATTTGTTAAATGCATAAATATGAGCAATCAAATTTCTCCCTCTTTATGTTACTTTTGGTATAAGAAGCTAAAGTATTTTGAATTTAAATACAAATGTGCTTCTTTTAGTTTAGGGCAGACCCTGCAATCTATTCATTTTACAATTGTTGAGCCTTATAGACCACTTTAGCAAAAACATTCCTTAGAACGTTTATCTAAACAATAACAGTCTTTATTGTAACCAATTAATCTGAAAAACATTTTAACTAATTTAAGTAGAGATAATTTCGTATTAGCATGTGTGTGAAAGGATGTAGGCCTGCTGGATCTGAATGTTCCTTGTGGGGAGCCTCACCTGCTGGGGCTGATTAGATAAGGCCAGTTGAAGCAGGATTACAAAGATTGTATTGGTCTATTCAGGCTGCCATAACAGAATACCATAGGCAGGATGACTTAAACAAGAGAAGTGTATTTTATCACAGTTGAGCAGGCCAGAAGTCCAAGATCAGGACGTTGGCTTGGTTGGATTTCAGTGAGAGCTCTTTCTGGTTTGCGGATGGCACCTTCTTGCAATATCCTCACAGAGCAGAGCAGAGCAAGCTCTTTGGTATCTCCTCTTACAAGGGCACTAATCTCATCATAAAGGTCCCATCCTTATGACCTCATCTGAACCTAATTATCTTGCAAAGGTTCCATCTCCAAATAGCATCACATTGGGGGTTAGGACTTCAATAAAGGCATTTTGGCAGGATGTAACTCAGTCTGTGGCATTTATGTTGAGTTGTTTGGACTTACTTTTAAGCCACTGAGCAACAGAGTAAGATCAAAGTCTATGTTTCAGGAGGATAATCCGGAGAAAGAAGGATTGAAGAATTGTTATGACTAGTGATGTGGATAGATATGAGCTATGGATAGAGGAGCTGACTATAAATAAGATGTCATAGATTTAGAATAAGGTGCTGGCAGTGGGATCCTGGAGAAAAGCAAAAAATCAAAGATTCATGAAAAATTAAGAATCAGCAAGTTTGGGCAACCACCTAGATACAGGGGATGAAGGAGAGGGAGGCATTAAAGTATCTCTGAAATTTTGAGCGTGTGCAATATAAAGAACAGTGATGCTGTTGATAGATCCAGGGAACTTTTCAACTTTTGATGTGCAGAGGATGAATAGTTGAAGGAATAACCCATTTTCCCAGCTAGATGACACTTGTGTATATGCCCATCTATGTCTATATACCCATCTAAGTAACAACATGAACTCTTAGGCAGCTGAAGTCATTTTACTATGAAGCACTACCTGGAAAAAATTAAGTCATAAATTAATAAACTCAATACAACAAATATTTATTGAGCACTCTTTCTGAACAATGGAAGATCCATAGATATATAGTCCTTGCCATCTATAAGCTTATAATCTAGGAGGGGGTCATGGACTTAAATAATGTTAGTCTAAAGTAGACTGAGATATTTTATTATGGCAGAAGAAATGTCTTCTATTACAGGCAAATGTTCTAGGGGGAGGGAGGTTGATTTAGTATTTTGGAAAACTGCTTGGAGGGATTAGAGCTTGATCTGGTTTTTGAAAAATAGATGGACTCCACGGAAATGAAGAGATTATTCCAGAAAGAAGGTATCCCATGAGCAAAGATCCTGAGATAAGAAAATGCAGAAGGGCAAGGTTGAGAAGAGCAGAAAATTCCAATGTAAGCATAAAAGAGGTGAAAGTATGTGGCCGAGGAAAGCATCTGTCCTAAAGATCATGTGGGGCAGTATTATTTCCAAGGGAGGAAAAAAAAATGGTTCTTATTTTTTTAAGATTTATTTATTTGAGAGAGAGAGAGAGAGAGAGTGCACACACATGTGGGGGAGGGGCAGAAGGAGAGGGAGAAAGAATCTTAAGCAGACTCTGCACAGAGCATGGAGCCCAACATAGAGCTTGATTTCATGACCTTGAGATCATAACCTGAGCTGAAGTCAAGAGTCTAACACTAAACAGACTGTTCCACCCAGTTGCCCTAGCTCTTACTTTTTAACGTACAAAGTACAGATATACATATAATAAATAATCAGGCATACAGTATATCTGTGGTATTAAATTGTGTGTGGTGATTAGAAAAAGATTATCCAAGAAGGCTCCCTAAGTTGAGAAACACTGCTGTGGATAGATTTTTGGCAAAACAGTGAATGAAGCTCCCAGAAGAGAGTAACTTGCCTTACCTGAGTTCTGGTTCTGATCCATTTGATGGGGACAGGACATTGAATTAAGGTGAATGTAGATAATTTGGGTAAAGTTACTCTACAAACTCAAATTGGTTAATGTGATTTTGGAAACTATAAGCGAGGTAAATTATGCAAAAGTTGTTTTTTCCCTGACTCATGGAAAGAATGACTTCCAAAGTAATTTTACCCTTCTCCTGGATTTCAGTGACTTGGCATTATAAAGCACATGAATTGCAGGATGCTTTCAGAGCCCATTACAGTTATTAAATAATGAACATTCTTCAGTCTCACCAATTCCATTAAGAGTGACATCATCACTTTCCGAACTCAAAGACGTAGACCTGCCCTTTGTCACATTGCAGACCAGTTTGGTGGTAGGTCTAAGATTGAAAGTTATTATATTTATCCTAGGAGATGCTGTCAGTCTATTCTAATCATTTTATTAGCAAGTATTTATGAAAACATAAAATGTATAATTATTATATGTGCCAGGCCCCCCGGGGGCAAAAGGCTTAGAAGATGAGAAGCCACATTTACTGGTCAAATAGAGAGTTGGAGAAACAATATAGAAACTCATGAGAATTTATGTTAGAATCAATTCATGTAGATATCTGATGACCCAACTTTGGTAAATAAATAAATAAATAAATAAACCCTTTAGCCTTTTTATAATGTGTGTCTTCTTTGGAATAATAATAATACGTGTCCAGTACTAAACGTCACAAAACTAATCAGGAGTCACATGGAAATAAGGAGGAAAGATGATAAAGACAATTTACCTGAACCTTAGAAAGCCAGAATTTGCTCTAATTCAGGAGGAAAACAAAAAAGAATTAATAGTGGTTGCAATAGGAATGTGTGATAGATTACATTGCTATTGTTCAGTATCCACTTCCCCACCTTACTGAAGATTGGCTTGGCCAGGTGACTTGCTTTGGTTTGTGAAGATGAATGGAAGTGATATGTGTCACACTCAGGTAGAAGCTTTGAGAGAAATTCATATTTCGTCAAACTGTTTCTTTGCTGTAATGTCCACAGTGTTCTAATGTCACAGTGTTCACAATGTCCACAGACATTGACTACTCCTTCACTACTCCTAGTCCCACAGTGAGAAGTGGTTCAGAGCTGTGGTCAGTGCATTATAACATGAACCAGGAGTGAGAAATGGAACTCTGCTTCTGTAAGCTAATGCAATTTTGTTGGTGACTATGGCATAGCTCTGCCTAATCTGACTGCTACTGAAAGCTAGGATAGTAAGATATCAATGAGTAAATGCAAATTCTCATGGGGCTGATTAGCGAGAAGTTGGAGAATCCTTCCCTCTAGAGAAAACCAGTGGCTGGAACTCAATAGGAGAGTCAATGATTATGGTTTGAATGGTCCTTCTGTAGGTAGGACAGTGTATTCACTACTGGTTTTGTTTTATGTGCCTGTTTGTGCATGTATCTATTTCAGTTAGGAGAGAGAGGAATAAAATTAATTATTTTATGGGGGGATATAAGTAATAAAAACTGCTTATTACTGAATTATTTTTTAACCACCCATTGCAATACAAGTTACCTCCTCTCAGAAAGTAGGCGATTTCAGGGATAAAAAGCCTAACAATTTGCTTGCCTGTGACCTTGAGGTAGAGTGTTTCTATCATTCACTCATAGTATCCTCCAGTCCTATAAATCAATATTTCCATTTGAACATGTATCATATTTCTTTTCTGTCTTTGAGCTTGTATTATTTGAGTGTGACTGTTACCACCACACTAGCATGTATTCAATGTTATTGATTTGTGAGAAAGAACCCATCCAAGTGAAATGATGGTGGTTAATAGCTAATATTTTAAAAGTACTTTCTCTTGTAAGATTTTCCCGTGTATTATCTCTTTTAAATCCTTAAAATGACTCTATGCTGTAGGTACTATCATTACCCTGATTTATCTGTATAGGAAACTGAGGCACAGAAAGGATAAAGTTATACAGTTGTGCAGAGAGTGGCAGAGGATGGATTTAAGAACCTGGAAAGTTGGAATTAGGAGCCAGGAAGCTATTTTCAGTTTGTTGCTAATGAGTGGTGCAAATTCAAGCAATTTTATATCTCTGGGTCTCAGTTTTTTATGTTTCCAATTAAAAAGGTTGACTAGGGGAGCCTCCTGGCAATAAAACTATAAATTTCTGCACCATCGAATAACTACATTTAAATCACCTCATGCATTATGAGAAAGAGCTGTGGCATTAGAAAGGCTACAGGTTTTGGTGTGGCCAAGCTGTGAGGTCTGGGAACCTACCCTCATGTGTAAATTGTTGGCAATATCTATCTCAGAGATTTGTGGTCACATCTAAATGAAATACAAAATGAGAGATTTGGGGGTTCTCTGCTAATTGTAAAGAATGGTATAAATAAAAAATTATCACTGTGTAAAAGACTTATTCATCCATTCTTTTATTGAGCCACCCATTCATTCATCCACCTAGCCATTCATCCATTAAATATTTATTAAATGACATTCACAAGGGTGAAGAGTAGGGTTCCTTTCCTGTACAGAGCTCACAGTATAAGCTGGAGACAGAAGAAGGACTATATCATCAAAGGTCTTGGATACCATGTTAGAGAGGTCAGATTTTATCCCATAGGAGGTGGGAATCCAGGGAAAATTTTTAAGGAGAAGGAGGAGACTAAAACTATACTAAAACTATAATTTGTTTAGCAGCGTTGTGGAGGATGGAGGGGAGGGAATGAGACAAGAGACAAAATTGTTGGCAGTGGGGTAATCTCTCTCCTAGTTGCCATCTGAGACCTTAGGCCATGAGTAGTCCTGAAACTGCAGCAATGGGAGACCCCCGGGTCTGCATGGGTACTAGGGTGCGAAGAGAAAGGGATGGTTGGGTCATGAGCCCATCAGTTATGTGGCAAGCCTCACTCAGAGACAGCCCAAGTTGTCTTGTTCCTGGGGATCCACACACATTCTACCCTTTCCACTGTCCTACACTAAGCTGGTACCCAGCGAAGCCCTGGAGAAACTAGGAATATAATATGTGGGTGTACAAACTTGATCTTACTTTGGTCACTACATTCAGTCTGGCTTCTCTTTAAACCAATCCCCAGGAGAAGTAACATAGATCAAACTTATAGAAAAATTGTCACACTTGTGTTATGCCTTTGTTCTGTTCTTTGTTTTCTGGTAGAAGTATCAGAAGGTGAGAAAAAGAGGTCTAGATAAGCCAAAAATTCTTTAATTAATTCCTAATCCCCCCTTCCATTGACAATAACCAATAAAGACAGATATTTAAGATATAATATTTATAGATCTTTCCATATGTATAAATATATATGCATACATCTTTCCACATATATAACTTGAAATTAATACTGGCTCTCAAAGTTTCTAATAATAAATACAGAATATCATAGAATATTGAAAAGGTGCCAATTCTGGAGCCAGTAGTCTGGTTTCAAATCCTGGCTCAACTTCGTGTGGGCTGTGTGACCCTGGATAAGTTGTCTACCTTCTCGATGCTTCTCCTCCTTCAACTACAAAATGGAGAAAATTATGTTTCTACCAGTTAAAAGTGTTTTGAAGGCCTCTATAAATATAAATATAAAATAAATACATTTATATAAATATAAATATAAAGGGCTCAGAACAGAGTCTGATCCAAAGTAAGAGCCTAATTAATGTTAATTTTTATTAATTTTATTAGCCATGATTACTATTCACGCTGCTAAGGTGGCAAGTGTTCCTCCTCCTGGGCCTTTCTAAAGACAGAAGTATCGAATTTAAATGTAAGGCAAGCAAGGAATTTGTTCTTACTAAGCACTGAGGCAAATATAGCCAGAGAACAGTGAGACAGACACTTAAAACTAAGAGGTAAGTCCAGTTCCTTTTACAATCACCTTGTTAATTACAGCTTCCGCATCTCAGACATTCGCAAACCCTCTTCTTGAGCAGAACTGATTTTGGCCTCGTCTGTTGCCTGTTCCCCGCTCTCTCCCAGGCCCTATGCCTGACCCCAGCTGACCTATAGATGTGCCAGCACAGAGCTTTTGCTTTCCAAGTGTTGGAATTTCTGGATGCTCACCATAGGCTAAAAGCCATATGCAGGACATATCTGAGTGGTCTAAAATAGAGCTGTGTTTGAGTTGGCGCCAATTCTTCTTGCAGGTTCCTCTTAATCTACTTGCAGGTACTTTCAAACTAACTTCTTAGTAGAAGAGCAATCTCAGTATCATCACACTAACTTTACTCTAGATTGCTAAGTCTTTGAACTTAGGGTCTGGTTTTTATTAAAACCATGAATTGCTAAACGGATTAAGTAGGGATTCCCTCTACTTCATATAATATAAAAAAGTGAAGCAATGGAAGACACTGCTTGGTAAATTTGATTTTTCCAAAGTTAAAAAATTACCACAGAAAAGAAATGATGATTATGCAGTGGGTGGAGGTATAAGCTAATGCAATGGTGGTTATCCTTTTGCAACATATAAATGTATCTAACCATCGGTATTGTAGGCCTTAAGTGAAACTTACACAGTTCTATGTGTCAATTATACACTGATAAGGTTGGAGAAAAAAGAACTTAAAAAAACCCTTGCAATGTCAAAAATCACAAGCAATATTAAAGTGTAAATGACAAATTTGGAAAACCTTAGGAGTTATGACCACTGAGAAATGAATTTCCTTAAGGTACAAATAATGCCAACAAATCAATAAGGAAAATACTGGAAATGGAGCAAGCATAAGAGACTTGTGGCAGAAATAATTAAAATCAATAAACACGATAAATTTTCAACTTCACTAGTGATCATATAAACATGAAATAATAAAAGGATTCTCTTTTTTGTCTGTGAAATTGGTAACGATTAATGATTAAAATAGGTAATTAGGACAAAGCTAACATAAAAATTGTCTCTTGTGTTGTCTAAATAGTACAATACTGCAGGAACAGAAGCTGACAATATGTTAGGGCTAACCGAAGGCCTGAGAAGAATCCATACCCTTGATCCAGTGATTTCAGTTCTCAAAATCTTCTGCACAGAATTAGGGATTCATAAAAAGATTTTTGTACAAAGATGTTTAATATAGTTTTGGTTACGATTCGAAATAAACCTAGTAACATCATCAACTACAAAGGAGCAGAACAAAACAAAAACAAAAGAACCTGAAAATGAGGATTTTTGATGAGTTGAAGGTGGAGAATGATTCCACAAATTATGTTTCACTCATATGGCAGAATTATTACCCACCCTATATTTTTAAAGTTTTTATTTAAATTCAAGCTAGTGTAGACTTAATTTCAGGTGTGCAATTTAGTAATTCAAAACTTCCATACATCACCCAGTGCTCATCACAAGTGCCCTCCTTAACCCCACCCCCTGTTTCACGCATCCAAGTGTTGGAATTTCTGGATGCTCACCATAGGCTAAAAGCCATATGCAGGACATATCTGAGTGGTCTTTCTAAAGACCCCTGTTTCACGCATCCCCCCATCCTCCTCCTCCTCTGGTAACCATCAGTTTGTTCTCTAGAGTTAACAGTGTTTCCTGGTTTGCCTCTCTCTTTTTCTCTCTCTCTTTTTTCTTTTAACTTCTTGGCTCTTTTGCTTTATTTATTAAATTCCACATATGAGTGAAGTCACATGGTATTTGTGTTTCTCTTTCTTTCTACCTGGGCAAAAATATGGAAACTTCACAAATCCCTGTGTCATCCTTATGCAGGGGTCATGTTCATCTCTCTATTGTTCCAGTTTTAGTATATGTACTGCCAAAGTGAGCACTACCCACCGTATTTTTTTTTAATAGAGACTTTTTTTTTTAAGATTTATTTATTTATTTGGGAGAGAGAGAAAAAGAAAGCCCATGTTGAGAGGGAAGGGAAGACGGAGTGGGAGAGAGAAAATCTCAAGCAGACTCCCTGTTGAGCGCAGACCCCCACTTGGGGCTTGATCTTATGACCCTGAGATCATGACCTGAGCTGAAATCAAGAGTCTGATGCTTAATGGATTGAGCCACCCAGGAGCCCTAATCATATTTTTAGTGTATCCATTATTAGCCTATTTGGAAATAATTTTTAATAATAAGAAAATACATATATATACATATATGCATGCATATTACACATATTACATATCATAGACATATCAAGCTGTTATTAACCACATTTGGAAAGAAATTTTACTAACCTAGAGATATATACATACATATCTCATAATATACAAGTATGTATTATCGTACAAATAAGTATTTCATTGTGATGTAATTATGTATTATCATACAAGTAAGTAAGTAAGTATCATATAAGTAAGCATGATAATACATAATTACATCACAATAAAATACTGTCTACATTTAAAAAAGTAAACCTACCCATATACACAAATGCGTATATGTCTAGTGTAGAAAAAGACTGGAAGGAAATAAATGAAAACCTTAACTGCATGTTATTCCTGTTTGATAGAAATGATGGGGCTAAAAGAAAAAATAATGTGAACAGACCTATTACAGAGATGTGATTTAGGCAGCATTTTTGCACACTTTTCAACTTGAGCCTCACTATAATCCTGTGGGTAAGTGCAGGAAGGTATTATTTTCCCCTTTCATAGAGAAAGGTGCTGAGGCTTAGGGAGGTGCTTGGTTTAATCAAGGTCAAAAGGCAGAGCTGAAATTTGAACATGGGTCATTTGATGCCATATCTGGAGCCACTTTCATTTCACTAAACTAAATTGACCCTTTAAGATCATGTGGCTAGAAAATCTATAGCCAAAGGGAGGCCAGGATGGTGAAAACCTATAGTTAGTTATAATTCTTGAAAGTTTCACAGCTGCTAATACATAGGAAAGGTCGATTGAGATTCTAAGTAGTAAATGCAAATGAAAGTTTCTGGAGTGTTAACGGAAATTATTGATTATTCACAATATCTTTGCACACTGGCTAAATTGAAGATCCTTTTTCATGAGTCATCCCTGAGACTTTTGAGGGAAGGTAGATGGGTATTATCTTGGTCAACACAAAAGGAGACAGACTCAGAGAAGGGAAGAATGCAACACACACACACACACACACACACACACACACACACACATACAGTAAATAAAAGCAAGGTAAATTTCATATTCTCAGCTTCTGCGTGATGAAGTGTGATCATATTCTTACCCCCTAAACAGGGTAGTCTTGTTCATAGGTGAGCATGAGCAAATGTACTGCTCCCTGAGATGCATACCTTTCTACTTTAGCTTTTTCCCCTTCGCATTCCATTTTGTGTTCTCAAATAAAAACTTGAACATTCTTAGCCAAGAATTCTGGAATTTAAAAAAAAAATGAGCATTAGAATAACTGTATGCTTATCATAAAGCCACAGCATTTAACCTTTACTCCTCCTTCGTTTGAAAAAAAACAAAAAAACTATGCTATGGCTGGTACAGGAAGTCCCTGTGTGGTATCTCCTGGGTGCCAATTATTTTTATCTTGTTTTATCATGTTTTTATTTCATTTCATCAGTAAGTACTCATTTGTATAAGTTGTTCCTTCCTCTTAGAGAATTATCCATTTCATTCAAATTCTAAGTCTTCCCTCAGTTTTCTGTTTGTCTGGCTAGAGTGCTTTGCCTTCTGAATTTTCTAAATATTTTTCTTAATCCATCAAATCACTTTGCCTAGATAGACCTAGTGTTCATTATTCCTAAAATATATTATTATTGATTCTATATTATTTTATATTCTATATTATTGATTCTACCTTTGTCTTATGGCGTATTGAAAAGCATTCTCCACAAAGAAGACACTAGTAACTATTAATAGTTGATTTGGAAATATTATGACTCATACCTATTTAGAATAGTACCTAATATCAGTATATTTTGGCAAATATTCTTTTTTTTTTTTAAAGATTTTATTTATTTATTTGACAGACAGAGATCACAAGTAGGCGGAGAGGCAGGCAGAGAGAGAGAGAGGAGGAAGCAGGCTCCCTGCTGAGCAGAGAGCCCGATGCGGGACTCGATCCCAGGACCCTGAGATCATGACCTGAGCTGAAGGCAGCGGCTTAACCCACTGAGCCACCCAGGCACCCAATTTTGGCAAATATTCTTACCATTACAAAAAGGAATGCTTTGTTAGTTCTTTTTTTTTTTTTTTTTTAAAGTTATGATAGGTCTTATCAACTTAGAAATTATAACCTAATGCCCCAGAAGGAAGTATGTTCATCTCTGGTTACATCTTCCCTGGCCCTCTCAATCTCATATCATCTCATTTAATCCCCTGTATTTGGACTCTTGACAATTAAGAACAAATTATTCATGTGGTTAGAGTGCTGTATATAAAAATATGGTAGACGATAAAAGGGCAACAAAAACATACTCGGGACTATAAAGTAAGATTAGTAGTTAAGCTTTATTTATTTATTTATTTGTTTATTTGTCAGGGATAGAGGGAGAGAGAGCGAGCGAGCACAGGCAAACAGAGAAGCAGGCAGAGGCAGGCAGAGGCAGAGGGAGAAGCAGGCTCTCTGCCGAGCAAGGAGCCCGATGTGGGACTCGATCCCAGGACGCTGGGATCATGACCTGAGCTGAAGGCAGCCACTTAACCAACTGAACCACCCAGGCATCCCAGGTTAAGCATTTTGAACAGTTCTGGGACTTCCCTAGGTTTACAGTATACTTAGGGAAGGGAACTAAACGTACTAATCTAAACTTAAATAGCAATATAAACCAAACAATAATCAAAGGAGTATAAAACATGTCAAAATATGTTCTGGAGGGGAGCTTAGTTTCGATTGGGAGAAATTGCTTTCTTGTGGAGTCACCAAGGAAATCTGGATAGAGAGTTGGTAAGAATGACTGCAACACAGTGAGTAATAGCATCAACTTTAGATCAAGACAGGCTTGGGTTTGAATTCTGACATGGTGATCTTGAGCAAGTGATTTTACTTCTCTGAATGCTGGTTGTTTTCTGTTAAAGGGGCTGAATAAAACTTACTTTGTAGATGTGTTGGAAAAATGCAACAAAACAAAGTATGTAAAGCATGCAGCTTAGTTCCTGCTGCACAGGAAGTGCTGAACAAAAGCAGCTGTGATTAACGGAATTGGAGCTTGAATGATAGGTTGTAATTCCGTGGTGGGGGTTGGGATTGAGGAAATCGGAGATACAGGACAGAAAAATAAAGGCAGAAGACCTTGCCGGTGAGGCAAAGGCATAAACCAGGATGAGGAGGCCTAAATATGCAGATAGGTTTAAGAAGAATATGAAGGGACCATACTGAAGGTTTTTTTGGGGAGGGCCACGGGTGTCACACCATTTATCTTGAACAGAGGCAATGTGTTTCAGATCACAAATCATTTGACCTTAACAGACGGCTTGGCACCTTCCTTTTGGATGCTGAGATGCTGGTTTTTGGCAAAGCAAATATCCTATATTTATTTATTATTATTATTATTATTTTGCTTCATAGCACCGTGGAGCATCTTACACATTACATCGTTCTATTATGACACATCTGTGAAGTAGGAAGAGCTCTGGGTAAAAATCCCTGACATGAACTGAAAGGTCCACAGCAGGTGATTGTGCTGTGGAGATGGGCCTGGCTCCAAATTTCCTTCTTCCCAGAGCCTCCCTGAAAAAGCCCATGTGGCCAATCATGACATTTCTCATTCCACATCTGCTCGAGGTGGTGGGGGAGGGGGATGGGAGAGAGGAAGGAAGGGTCCTGAGCACTGTCAGGACTCGAGCAAGAGGCTTCCAAGTCTTCAGCAAATGGGTCGTGCAAACAGTTTTGCTCTACATACAGGGAATATGGATCTGTAATTATGAAAACACTTGCACGTAATTTCCACAATAGCAAGGTGTCAACAAGCAGGTGCTTCCTTGTGTTTGCAAAAAGGCTCATCCCACTTCTAAAATGTTTATTTTTAAGATATCTTTCATGTTTGACTTGTGCGTTTCTTTGCAGATGATCACAGTTGTTTCTCCTTTTCCTCTGGTGAATGATGAGGGCAGTGGAGATGGCAAACATCTTATGAAGCCAGGTAAACTTTGGAGGACGTTTGTATTCACCAAAGCCATAAAGCTGAGGCAGAAATGGCCTCCCTGGATTTTCCTCATTGTTTTGGGAGCAGTGAAAGGAGAACACGGGCTGAAGGAAATGCTCTCATGCAGAATTACAGAGGTGAGGACTTGCCTGGCAAGGATGCTCAGGGACCATCTAACTGATGTTTTATTTTTACAGAAGAGAGCTGAAGCCTGGAGAATTCAAGTCAGTGATTCTCAACCTTGACTGCGATTGACATCACTTGCAGAGATTTAAAAACAATTTTTTTCTGGGCTCCATCTCTAGAGTCTCTAATGGAGTTGGTTTGGGGTGTGGTTAGAACACCTAGAGTTTTAAAACTTCCCCAGGGGATCTTCCATTCAACCCCAGATTGAAAGCCATTTGTTTTTGTTCCATGAAATGTACAGTACCACATGCACTAATGAACAGTCATGCTCTCAATAGCAAATGTCAATATGGGCAGCCAAGGTATGTCAGTAGGAGCCCAGACTGCTAAATCTGGTGATGTCCTCAAGCCTCCAAACTTTATTCTGCAGTCTTTTGTTCATCTTTCTGTTGGCCTTTCTTTCACAGCCATGTCATGTGAATTCTTTCTTTCTTTCTTTCTTTTTTTTTTGCATTTTTTTGATGTTTTAAAATGTTTTCTTTTTTTAATTTTAATTTTTTTTAAATTTCTTTTCAGTGTTCCAGAATTCATTGCTTATGCACCGCACCCAGTGCTCCATGCAATACATGCCCTCCATAATACCTACCACCAGGCTCACCCAACCTCCCACCCCCCCCGCCCCTCCAAAACACTCAGATTGTTTTCCAGAGTCCATAGTTTCTTATGGTTCGTCTCCCCCTCCAGTTTCCCCCAACTCCCTTCTTCTCTCCCTCTCCCCATGGCCTCCATGTTATTCCTTATGCTCCACAAATAAGCGAAACCATATGATAATTGACTCTCTCTGGTCTGCTGTTTCTAAACTTGAAAAATCACATTATCAGAAAAGGAGTCTATAAAGGCATCATTCTGAGGTATAGCTGATGAATTGGTAAGACCTCCCTTCGCTGCCTTTGTATTTTAACCAAAACCATATGTCCTGCTAGGAAAAAGCCTACATGATACAACCTTGCAATAATAACTCAAAGATATTACTTACTGTCTGTGAAGAGAGAATCAGATTTTCCCTATCAGGTCTGCAAGCTGGATTGTCCGGGAGACACTCAAGGTCTCTGGCTGTAAGCATGTGAATTTGCAAGCTCCTCTGGCCATTGCGCCTGAGGATGAAAGGACCATCACTTCAATTGCAAAGACCAGGATTTTTTCTTCGCAGTTTGTATGTTTTGTCCCTACTCCCAACCCTTCTAAACATGGGGGGAGGGGGATCTGAAATCAGAGTACTTTTCCTGGAACAAAGCTGAAGAATGCCTGACTGTGCCTGGCCAAAGTGTGCCTCTTCATGGGGTATATAAAAATCTGGAAAACTGCATGAATTCTGCTAGCCCCATACCTGTACCTAAACCTAAGAAGCCTGCTTTGTGCCTCCACTATGTGTTGTTTGTAGTGTTCATCTTGAGACCTTGCCTGGTTATTTCCATAAAGTTGCATTTAAGTAAGTAGGCAATTATGAGAGCTATTTTGAGTACATGTTTCTCCTATAAGTCTTCACAGAAGTCTGGATACCAATTTGTTCATTAATTGAATTCCTACTGTCCTTGCATTGTTGATTTTCTTCTCTAGAATAATAGCATTTGATTCTTCCTACAGTAGGATTATAGCTATGTGTAGAATTATCTACTAGAAATAGGCCTTTTTAAAAATTATTTTTATTAATATATATTATTAGCCCCAGGGGTACAGGTCTGTGAACCATCAGGCTTTCATACTTCACAGTGGTCACCATAGCACATACCCTCCCCAATGTCCATAACCCAACCACCCCCTCCATACCCTCCTCCCCCCGGCAACTGTCATTTGTTTTGTGAGATTAAGTGTTTCTTATGGTTTGTCTCCCTCCTGCTCCCATCTTGTTTCATTTTTTTTCTTTCCTTATCTCCTAACCCCTCCCTTTCAAATCAGAGAGAACATATGATCTGATCATATGATTTGATCAGAGAGAGCATAATACCCTCTAGTTCCATCCACATCTTTGCAAATGTCAAAATTTCATTTCTTTTGATGACTGCATAGTATTCCAGTGTGTGTGTGTGTGTGTGTGTGTGTGTGTGTGTGTGTGTGACACATCTTCTTTATCCATTCAACTGTTGATGGACATCTAGGTTCTTTCCATAGTTTGGCTATTATGGACATTGCTGCTATAAACATTTGGATGCACATGACCCTTCGGATCACTACATTTGTATCTTTAGGGTAAATACCCAGTAGTGTGATTGCTGGGTCATAGGGTAGCTCTATTTTCAACTTTTTGAGGAGCCTCCACACTGTTTTCCAGAGTGGCTTCACTGACTCGCAATCCCACCAACAGCGTGGGAGGGTTCCCCTATCTCCACATCCTTGCCAACACCTGTCATTTCCTGACTGGTTAATTTTAGCCATTCTGGCTGGTATGAGGTGGTATCTCATTGTGGTTTTTATTTGTATTTCCCTGATGCTGAGTGATGTTGAGAACTTTTTCATTGTCTTTTGGGCATCTGGATGTCTTCTTTGCAGAAATGTCTGTTCATGTCCTCTGCCCAGTTCTTGATTGGATTATTTGTTCTTTTGGTGTTGAGTTTGATAAGTTCTTTATAGATTTTGAATACTAGCCCTTTTTTTGGTATGTCATTTGCGAATATCTTCTCCCATTCTGTCAGTTGTCTTTGGTTTTGTCGACTGTTTCCTTTGCTGTGCAAAAGCTTTTGATCTTGATGAAGTCCCAATAGTTCATTTTTGCCCTTGCTTCCCTTGCTTTTGGTGATGTTTCTAGGAAGAAGTTGCTGTGGCTGAGTCAAAGAGGTTGTGGCTTACGTTCTCAAAGATTTTGATGGATTCTGGTCTCACACTGAGGTCTTTCATGCATTTTGAGTTTATTTTTGTTTGTGGTGTAAGGAAACGGTCCAGTTTCATTCCTCTGCATGTGGCTGTCCAGTTTTCCCAACACCATTTGTTGAAGATACTGTCTTTTTTCCATAGGACATTCTTTCTTGCTTCGTCGAAGATTAGGTGACCAGAGTTGCGGGTCTATTTCTGGGCTCTCTCTTCTGTTCCACTGATCTATGTGTCTGTTTTTGTGCCATTACTATACTGTCTTAATGATTACAGCTTTGTAATAGAGCTTGAAGTCTGGAATTGTGATGCTACCAACTTTGGCTTTATTTTTCAACATTACTCTTGCTATTCAGGGTTTTTTCTTGTTCCATATAAATTTTAGGATTATTTGTTCCATTTCTTTGAAAAAAGTTGATGGCATTTTGATAGGGATTGCATTAAATGTGTAGATTTCTTAAGGAGCATGGACATTTTCACAATATTTGTTTCTACGATGTGTGAGCATGGCATGTTTTTCCATTTCTTTGTGTCTTCCTCAATTTCTTTCATGAGTACTTTATGATTTTCTGAGTACAGATTCTTTCCCTCTTTGGTTAGGTTTATTCCTAGGTATCTTATGGTTTTGGGAGCAATTGTAAATGGGATCAACAGTTTAATTTTTCTTTCTTCTGTCTTGCTGTTGGTGTATAGAAAAGCAACTTATTTCTGTGCATTGATTTTATATCCTGACACTTTGCTGGATTCCTGTATGAGTTCTAGCTGTTTTTGAGTGGAGTCTTTTGGGTTTTCCACATAAAGTATCATATCATCTGCAAAGAGTGAGAGTTTGACTTCTTCTTTGCCAATTCAGATGCCTTTTTATTCTTTCTTTTTTAAATTTAATTTTATTTCTTTTTGGCACTCCAAAATTCATTATTTATGCACCACACCTAGTGCTCCATGCAATACGTGCCCTCCATAATACCCACCACCAGGCTCACCCATCTCCTCACCCTCTTCCCCTCCAAAACCCTTAGCTTGTTTCTCAGAGTCTACAGTCTCTCATGGTTTATCTTCCCCTCCAATTTCCCCCATCTCACTTCTCCTCTCCATCTCCCAATGTCCTCCATGTTATTCCTTATGCTCCACAAGTAAATGAAACCAGATGCCGATTCAGATGACTTTTATTTCTTTTTCTTGTCTGATTGCCAAAGCTAGGACATCTAGTACTATGTTGAATAACAGTGGTGATAGTGGACATCCCTGCCATGTTCCTGACCTTAGGGGAAAAGCTCTCAGTTTTTCCCCTTTGAGAATGATATTCACTGTGGGTTTTTCATAGATGGGTTTGATGATATTGAGGTATGTATCCTCTATCCCTACACTTTGAAGAGTTTTGATCAAATTTGTGTTTGATCTTGAATCAAGAAAGATGCTATACTTTGTCAAATGCTTTTTCAGCATCTATTGAGAGTATCATATGGTTCTTGTTCTTTCTTTTATCAATGTATTGTATCACATTGATTGATTTGTGGATGTTGAACCAATCTTGCAGCTGGAATAAATCCCACTTGGTCATGGTGGATAATCCTTTTAATCCATTTTGGTGAGAATTTTTGCATCCGGGTTCATCAAGGATATTGGGCTGTAATTATCCCTTTTGATGGGGTCTTTGTCTGGTTTTGGGATCAAGGTAATGCTGCCCTCATAAAATGAGTTTGGAAGTTTTCCTTCCATTTCTAAGTTTTGGAATAGTTTCAGGAGAATAGGTATTAATTCTTCTTTTAATGTTTGGTAGGATTCCCCTGGGATCCCGTCTGGCCCTGGGATCTTGTTTGTTGGGAGATTTTTGATGACCACTTCAGTCTCCTTATTGGTTGTGGGTCTGTTCAGGTTTTCTATTTATTCCTGGTTCAGTTTTGGTAATTTATAAGTCTCTAGGAATGCATTCATTTTTTCCAGATTGTCAGATTTGCTGGCATATAGTTGTTCATAATACGTTCTTATAATTGTTCATATTTCTTTGGTGTTGGTTGTGATATCTCCTCTTCCATTCATGATTTTATTTGTTTGGGTCCTTTCTCTTTTCTTTTTGATGAATCTGGCCAGAGGTTTATCAATCTTATTAATTCTTCCAAAGAACCAGCTCCTAGTTTCACTGATGTGTTCTACTGTTCTTTTGGTTTCTATTTCATTGATTTCTGGTCTGATCTTTATTATTTCTCTTCTTTTGCTGGGTTTAGGCTTTCTTTCATCTTCTTTCTATAGCTCCTTTAGGTGTAGGGTTAGGTTGTATACTTGCGACCTTTCTTGTTTCTTCAGAAAGGTTTGTATCGCCATAAACTTTCCTCTTAGAACTGGATTTGCTGTGTCCCAAAGATTTTGAACAATTGTGTTTTCATTTTCATTTGTTTCCATGAATTTTTTCAATTCTTCTTTAATTTCCTGGTTGACCCATTTATTCTTTAGTCAGATATTCTTTAACCTCCATGTATTTGAGTTCTTTCCATTTTTCCTCTTGTGATTGAGTTCTAGCTTCAGAGCGTTGTGGTCTGAAAATATGCAGGGAATGATCCCAATCTTTTGGTACTGGTTGAGACCTGACTTGTTTTCCTGGGTGTATCTATTCTGGAGAATGTTCCATGTACACTAGAGAAGAAGGTGTATTCTGTTGCTTTGGGATGGAATGTTCTGAATATATCTGTGATGTCCATCTGGTCCAATATGTCATTTAAGGCCTTTATTTCCTTGTTGATCTTTTGTTTAGATGATCTGTCCATTTCAGTGAAGGAGGTGTTAAAGTCTCCTATTATTATTGTATTATTGTTGATGTATTTCTTTGATTTGTTATTAACTGGTTTATATAAGTGGCTTCTCCCGTGTTAGGGGCATAGATATTTAAAATTGTTAGATCTTCTTGTTGGACAGACCCTTTATGTATGAGATAGCATCCTTCCTCATCTCTTAGTATAGTCTTCGGCTTAAAATCTAATTTATCTGATACAAGGATTGCCAGCCCAGCTTTCTTTTGATGTCCATTAGCATGGTAAATTGTTTTCCACCCCCTCACTTTAAATCTAAAGGTGTCTTTGGGTCTAAAATGAGTTTCTTGTAGACAGCATATTGATGGGTTTTGTTTTTTATCCATTCTGATACCCTGTGTCTTTGATAGGGGCATTTAGCCCATTTACATTCAGGGTAACTATTGAAAGATATGAATTTAGTGCCATTGTATTGCCTGTAAGATGACTATTACTGTATATTGTTTCTGTTCCTTTCTGGTGTGTTACTTTTAGTCTCTCTCTTTACTAGAGGACCCTTTCAGTATTTCCTGTCAGGTTGGTTTAGTGTTTGCAAATTCTTTTAATTTTTGTTTGTCCTGGAAGCTTTTTATCTCTCCTATTTTCAGTGACAGCCTAGCTAGATAGAGTATTCTTGGATGCATATTTTTCTTGCTTAGTGCTCTGAGTATATCATGCTAGTTCTTTCTGGCCTGCCAGGTCTCTGTGGCTAAGTCTGCTGCCAGTCTAATACTTCTACCATTGTATGTTGCAGACTTCTTGTCCAGAGCTGCTTTCAGAATCTTTTCTTTGTCGCTAAGACTTGTAAATTTTACTACTTGATGATGGGGTGTGGACCTATTTTTATTGATTTTGAGGGGGCTTCCCTGTGCCTCCTGGATTTTGAAGCTTGTTCCCTTTTCCATATTAGGAAAATTCTCTAGTATAATTTACTCCAATATACTTTCTGCCCCTCTCCTCTTTCCTCTTCTTCTGGGATTCCAATTATTCTAATATTGTTTTGTCTTATGGTATCACTTATCTCTCACATTCTCCCTTCATGGTTCAGTAGTTGTTTGTCTCTCTTGCTCAGTTTCTTTATTCTCTGTCATTTGGTCTTCTATATCACTAATTCTTTCTTCTGCCTCATTTATCCTAGCAGTAAGAGCCTCCATTTTTTATTGCACCTCATCAAAAGCTTTTATATTTCAACTTGGTTAGATTTTAGTTCTTTTATTTCTCCAGAAAGGGATTTTATTTCTCCAGAAAGGGATTCTCTAATATCTTCCAGGCCTTTTTTTGAGGCCAGTTAGTACCTTGATAATTGTCATTCTGAACTCTAGTTCTGACATATTGCCAATGTCCATATGGATTATGTCCCTAGATGTTGGTACTTACTGCCTCTTGTTCTTTTGTGAGGGGCGAGTTCTTCCACCTTGTCATTTTATTCAGATGTGAATATATGAATGAGAGAATAAAATAATAAGAGGGTGGCAAAGACCCTAGAAAAATATATACTATTCAAATCAGAAGAGACCTTCCAGAAAGTAGTCGATTTTCTGTTCCTAGAATTGCTGCTCTTCTTCTCTTCTATCTCCTGTTGATTCTGTAGGTGTTTGGAATGAGATGATAACTATCTACCTGAATTCCTGGGACCTAATGCTGTTTCAGTCTGCTAATCCTCCACTATCTTGCTTCCTCTGATTATGCCTTTAAAAAAAATTTTACTTTATTCATTTGAGGGAGGGTAGGGTAGGGAGAGAGGGAGAAAAGCAGATACCTGCTGAACATGGAGCCTGATGTGGAAATTGATCCCAGGAGCCTGAGATCATGAACTGAGCAGAAATCAAGAATCAGATGCTTAATCAACTGAGGCACTGAGGTCCCCCTGGAAATATGCTTTTATTATATTATCATTAGTAAGATATAGAAAGAGAGGAGAGAAGGGGCTATAAAAGAATGCTGAAATTAATCATGAGGATCTAACTCTGTATGTAAGAACTTTATGCCTTTAAGTTTTGGCATGATTAATTAGTCTGTATCAGAGTTTTCCTCCCACCAAAATGTATATCAATGTGGAAAAATATATAAAACAATGATTTGAAGGAAATGGGCAGCAACCAATGCAAGGTTAAGGTCTCTGAGCTAAGGAAAACACATGAGTTACATCCTTTATTCACCCTGATTTCTCCCCAAGTGCAATTTCTAAACCCCTCTGTGGGGGCATAGAGCCCAAGCTGAAAACAGCAGTGTTGCTATCAGAGGAAACAGGCTGGTGTTTGGAGTTACCATGGTGACTGGGATTTGAGGGGTAGGGTCTTAGAAGAGAGCTACAGAGGACCCTCAAAAATCTACACAAAAATTCACATTGGCTCTTTGGCTCACTCATAAAGCTATGCATGCACAGAATGAAATTTCAAGAGCTGGAAATTTTCAAGAGAAAAAATGCAGGGAGGCTTAGATATAATCAGGAATTTTAGTTTTCACAACTCTGAGGAGACATTAATGTTTGGGTCCAGCTAGTGAATGCCCTGGGCTTACTGTTGTCATTGAAACACCACATCCTAGAAGTTAGGAGAATGTAGTATGTAGTATTAGTAGTATGGTAGGATTAAGGGCTGGACTCCAGGAGAAAGATCAAAAGTGAAATAGACCCTCCCCAACATAGACTAACATCAAATGGCAGGATGAGGGTGATCCTCTAGAGACTTACTTGTCTGCCAGATAAAAACTTAATGCTCTTTAGAAGATGACATACTTCAAAGCACCTATGACGTATCACTTAGAACATCCAGCATATCATATAAAAGTATTAGGCATGCAAAGAAGCAGGAAAAGTGACTAATAAATAAGAGATAAGACGGGGGAAAAAGACCTAGATAAGATATAAATATGGAATATAATTTTCAAGGAGTTCAAAACAACCATGATTAAGGTGTTGAAAAATAAAGAAAAAGATGGTCAAAATTAATACAAAGATGGAATATTTCAATAGACATTTGGAATCTATTAAAAGAATCTGATAGATGTCTGGATCTGCACAGTGCAGTATTTGAAATTAAGGTCTTAATGCCTGACATATGACTAATTAGTCTAAATTCTCAAGGCAATTGCATTTATCTGCCACATAGATTAAAATCTGTGAATAGAGAAACCAATAAGTGTAGGCTGATTAATGGTAATGAAATCTAAGGGACTGGGGTTGCATAGACAAAGGAGAAAATTTTTTTGTGAACTGTGCTAGATTTTGACCAATGATATGAGGCAACTATAAAACATGATGTTCAAATGACCAGAAATACATATTTAGTCTGTTCGTTAGTTTGTTGAGGCTGCTGCAACACACATGAGGTGGCTTATGCAACAGAAGTCACATGGCATTTTCCCTGGGTGTGTGTGTCTAGGTCCAAAATTTTTGCCCAAATTGTCATTAAGTTTCTGTTGCTTTCAACCTAAAAACCCAATAATTGAAATAATTGGAACAAGATATAAGCCTTTGAGACTTCAGCATACATGGAAATGATCAGAATGGAGCAAAACTTGGAGTTCCAGATGGACAAACCACCTGTTTCCTTGGCAGGCAAAAGAAGGAAGAACAAGGAATCTGAAATGAGCTGGAGGAAAAGAAGGGTGGAATTAAGAAGATTGATTTTTCTCCTACAATCATGTAGGAGAGGCCTAACTTCAGAGTCTCGTTATTGGAATGGATTCCAAACTAAGGACACTCTAAGATCTACCTCTATATGTAGATTCTCTAATGTCACATGGAAGCATTACTATTGCATGTTGGTTTCTATAGTAATTTGATGCTATTGATGCTTATACGGGTAGTTCTCAGCTGCCGTGTAAGTCAGCTCTATTTCCTTTTTTTTTTTTTTAAGGTTATTTATCTGAGAAATTTAAAGGTTATTTATCTGAGAGATAGAGAGGTAGACAGAGAGACAGAGGGGAGGGCAAAGGGAGAGGGAGAGATAAAATCTCAAGCTGACTTCTCTTACTGAGTATGGAGCCCGGTCGGGGGCTCGAGGTGGGACTCAGTCCTATCATCCTGAGATCGTGCCTGTGACAAAACCTAGAGTGGGATGCTCAACAGACTGAGCCCCCCAGGCCCCTCAGCTCCATTTCCTTTGTAAATCATATTTTCTGAAGTAACGACATGCGTGGAAGGTGATGTTCACATCCACATCCCGGTCCTGTAGCTATCACTCGGTCTCTGGTTTTTCTGGAAAAATATATCAGTGCAAGTGAAACTAGTATTCTTAAACAAATGAACAAACAAACAAACAAACAAACAAAACCCTTGGATTTTCTTTGAACTCTCTCTGTAGTGAAGAATAACCCTTTCCCAAGAGAAAGGCATGTAGTATGTAGTATTAGTAGTATGGTAGGATTAAGGGCTGGACTCCAGGAGAAAGGTCAAAAGTGAAATAGACCCACCCCAACATAGACTAACATCAAATGGCAGGATGAGGGTGATCCTCTAGAGACTTACTTGTCTGCCAGATAAAAACTTAATGCTCTTTAGAAGATGACATACTTCAAAGCACCTATGACGTGCTTTGGGACGTAAGTGTTAAGTGTCTGCCCTCAGCTTCTGGGACGTAATCTCTAGACCCTTACAATGCCATGCCTGAGAGGAGTCTTGTGGGACTGGAGGTTATGGGATATCAGAGGTTTCACAGCCCCAAAACTTCCAGATACTCTGACAGAATGTCTGGATAGACTAATAATGTTATTCACTGTAGGAACTTTGAGTCACACAGCGTCAGCTTGATCCCAGACTACCTGGAAACTGAGGTCAGCCACATGGCCAGTCAACCACAGAACCTGATTCAAGACTCTGGATGCCAAGGCTTGGGCGAGCTCCCCTGGTTGGCGATTTTCCATACATGTCAGCATATGTTGCTGCTGGAAAAGTAATGCTGCGTATGGCTCAGTGTGGAGTGGACAACATGAAGCCTTGTGTTAGAAACTTTCCTGGATTTTGCCCCATGTACTTCTCTTGGCTGACTTTGATCTGTATCTTGTAATGTAACCTAATATCTATCTTTTAATTTTTTTTTTAAGATTTTATTTATTTATTTGTATATGTGTGTGTGTGTGTGTGTGTGTGTGTGAGAAAGAGAGAGACAGAGAGCAGAAGCAGGGGGAGTAGCAAGCAGAGGGAGAAGCAGATTCCCCACTAAGCAGGGAGCCTGATGCGGGACTCGATCCCAGGACCCTGGGATCACGACCTGAGCCAAAGGCAGACACTTAACCGACCGAGCCACCCAGGCATCCCAAAACTAGTCTATATCTTAAACCATGAGGATAAGGGCTTCCAGTGAGTTCTGAGTTTTTCTAGTGAATTATTCAAACTAAGTATGGTCTTAAGGACCCATGAGTTTGTAATTGTCAGAAGTAAGGGTTACTGGTGGACTGCCTTCTATCTTCACATTCTAAAAAAACGTAAATAATTTATAGACAGTGTTTCTGTAATTACTGCTAGTGACAATTCATCTGTGACGAACTGCAAATTTAAGTCACTGGCTTGAAGATAATGTTGGTAGTTGTTTGTTAAAGGAAGAGGATTTGTGGTTTAAAATAACTGGCAATTTCTCTAAGTACTGTGGTATTCATTCCGTCAACAAGTATTTGCTGAGCGCATTACTGAATACCTTAAAGACAGTCCCTTAGATAGAGATAATTCCTAGATTTTAAAGAAGCTTGGCAATAATGGCTAACAGAGAAATCTGATTCATTTTGAACAAGGATTAGTTTGTGGACAGAGACAGCTACATCAGGGCTACGAAGTCCATTTTGTTGTAGTGGTCAAAATTGTGATATCTGGAACCAAGTAAGCCTGGGCTAACTACCTAATGTGATTTTTCAGTATGCATACTGTGATTTTCATTGCAATTTTCTGCTCTTTCTCACTTTTCTCATCTGTAAAATGGAAATAATATCTACTTCATACACTTGTGAAGATAAGGTGGGATGATGTATTAAAAGATCCATCATATAATCAATACCTGTTATCTAATATTATTACTATATATATATATATATATATATATATATATATATATCTTTTAATGCATATTTACAAAAAAGAAAAACGAGTGTGAGGGGATGTTGCTTCCTAGCATTACCTATTTTTATATCTGTGGCCACTTAGATCCTTGGTCCGAAGAGCTATTGCAGCACCGGGGCGGACAGCAGAGAAGATCCAGCTTTGAACGAACTGTCTGATGTAGCAGAAAAGCAAATGACTTGGCAGCAGTCACTTCAATGACAGTCACTTTTACTGCCTTTTGTTTTGTAAGTAAAATAGCAGGGCATTTTGGCTCTTGTGTATTCAGGGGTACAAAGCCCCAGAGAAGGTGAGATTGGATTTTGTGATCGCATGGCTTTTAGGCAGGGGAAGGATTGCGAAGCAGCTGGCGAGAGTAAAATATTCATTAGTTTAGTCTGTAGTCACAGTCACATGTTTAGATGGCTTCTCGGTGGGGTTAGTTCAAGTTCTGCCCCCAGACATTTTAATTTTACAGAATATATTGAACAGGCAGAACTACACAGAGCTTTGGTAAATTGTTTATTTCTGAGATTTTCTTCATTCTCATGAAAATGCATATTAGACATTAGTCTACCCAATTAAATTTACTGGACAGACAGAAGTGACAAAATAACATTAAAAGCTAACATTTTATAAAATTAAAATACTTAAAAGAAAACAAAAGAGGCCATGTTGTCCAACATGGAACCTTCTGCACACCCCTGCCTTTGAGCAATTTAGCCATTTTGGCTCAGTTCACTAATCTCTTCGAGGTAATTATACCTTGCACTGACATCACACCCTGGGCTCTTCCCTCTTATTCTCAAAATGAATAAATCCTCTTGGCTAGCAGTGTAGATTATATTCTGCTCCTTTTAAGTCAATTACTCAAAGTCACAAGGCTAGACCTTGGCAGAGCTCAAAGATTTGGTGCTAGTTCTCTCTTCAATGGACCCTCAGTCCCCAGACCGTAGCTTGCAGTGGAGACACGTGGAAAGCTTGTTGAAAATGCATACACCTGGGTGTGAGACACAGACTCACAATGTGCTGATTCACAATGTCTGGTGCAGAAACCCGAAGTCAGCATTTTTAACCACCACACTCAGTAATCCTGAAGTAGGTGATTGTAGAACCACAGCCAAGGGATTACACAGGAGGTCTTCCAGAAGCGAAATCTATAGGTCATCTCTGCCTCCCTTCAGCCTGGAGAGTAATGGATGGTAAGTGCCATTTCCTGTGCCAGGGAGGAAAATAGAGCTGGTTTCTTCAAAAGAAATGCGGTGTTTTCTTTTTCTCTGTCTTGCTCACGCCTCTGTGAGGTTTACATCTGACACTTGAGAATTTTAGGTGGAAGCTAAGCTTTACTTTTGCGATCTCCAAGACTGGCTTCTCTGTGGTGTTCATATTGCATGAGGGAATGCACACGAATATGATAGAAACAATCCAAAGCTTCAACCATGAAATGTTCCTCTTTCTGGACAATCCGTGGATGCCCTCTGTAGCCACTGATGCAATGCCATGGTCTGACCCTCTTCCTGCTTTGTGTCTGGTTGCATCAGCTCCTTGGAACCTCTACAAGTAGTTCCCAGGAAACAGACGACATACTAACCTTTCTGAAGACCCACTGCTCTTTCCCAGAGCTATCTCATGAGATATACAAAATTGTGTATACAAGCTATCTCATGAGAATACAAAATTGCTTCTGGGGTCATTCTGGTCATCAGTCTCCAGAGGAGAGCAGTTTCTACAGCAATTGGATGCTCCTACCTTGTGCAGAAGCAGGAAGTTGTCGCCTTTCTTTATATTAAGGACCATTCAGCCTTTGGCAAGAGCTTATGTGGTTTTCTCTTGAACCTCTGTTTTTCTGGTCCTAATGGGAAATGCTTTCTTTTCACGGCGCAAGTGCTAGATATATAGTGTCAGAATAAATCCCACGTTCTGTGGGACTCCTGGCAACTATAATTGTGTCACAGAAACAACAAAACATGCTAATGAAGCAGGTTTTATTTCCTTCGGTAAACAGTCTGCATACATACTAAGTGTCCTGCAAACTAACAAAGATGATACATTAGGAAGTTTCTTAGCAGTTTCAGAATCATGTGATTGTATTTAATCTTCTTATTAGGAAAATGATGGGGGTTAGAATGGAGGAGAGGTTAGCAAACCTATTCTGTAAAATATTTTAGGCCCTGCAGGCTATATAGTCTCTTTTATAATTACTCAGTGCTGCTGTTGAAGCGTAAAAGCAGCCATAGACAAAACGTAAATGAACGGGCATGGCTTTGTTCCATGAATTCTTTATTTACAAGAACAGGTGGTAGACTGTGTCTGTCCTAGGGGCACTAGCTTACTGACCCCTGGACTCAGTTTGTAATCCTGTTCAAGCAAGTTGCAATTCAACTGTCACTTGGTTGTCTTGTGATTAAGATCTATGGTGCTATCCATTTCTAATTTTATCTTCCAAAGACCACTGGAATTAGAAATCATACTAGTATTTATTTAAAAACTCTTATGCTATACGAAAATATGTTTCAAATGGTAATTAATTGAGTTCTTCCAAACCTAAAAAAATGGCGCAATTATTATGATCTGTGTTTGCACATACACATTATTGTATGTACCCACAGTAAATGATGCAATTGGGAATCAAGCTCAAGTGAATCTGCTTTTAGAAACTGATTCATAAATACCACTGCTTTACATGGAGGTAGAATATTTTTATATCCCAAAGAGTTAGCACGTGTGCTAATCCCTTGCAGGGGAATGAATGTAGAGCAAGAATGAATGAAAAGAGAAAAAAAAAACAGGGAGCAGCCATGCAAAAGAGGGATTTTAATAGGTAGGTCTACAATGTCCAACATGACAGAAACTGAGGGAGAGAACTGAGGAGAAGCGATTAGATTTGAAAACAAGAAAGTGTATGATGACTCTCAGACCCCCAATGGGTGCGGCCAGGGGCCAGGTTACAAGAGGAATAATATGGGAAAGTAAATGTTGTTTTAGAAACTTGGCAATATAGTGGACAGACATAGGATTTTGCTTCCAATCCTACCCCGCCTCCATCTTTTCATTCTCTTCAAAAAAACCAGCTAAGATATACATATCCTTTCACATGTTGATCCTTCCATAGCTAGCTTGGCAGGTTTGCCTGGCAAAACCTCAAGATTTACTCTTTTTTTTTTTTTTTTTTTTAAAGATTTTATTTATTTATTTGACAGACAGAGATCACAAGTAGGCAGAGAGGCAGGCAGAGAGAGATGGAGAATCAGGCTCCCTGCCGAGCAGAGAGCCCGATGCGGGACTTGATCCCAGGACTCTGGGATCATGACCTGAGCTGAATGCAGAGGTTTAACCCATTGAGCCACCCAGGTGCCCTCAAGATTTACTCTTAAAGGGTGCTCGAGAAGCCATTTATCAGTGTAGAACCCAGTAATCGAGTGACGGCCAGGCTCTAAGAGTTCCTTTCTGGTAATCAGGAGTCTTATGACAACATCACTGAGCTCCTTATTCTTTTACGCTCAGAGCAAGATGATATTTAGAGGCCAGCTTGTTGGGAAGTTACTTCACTGTGTCGTACAGATCTAAGAAATGTTGGAGCGACTGCTGTTCCCGAACACACAGGTGGTGGTGGAGTAATAAGCGAAGTTTTGTTGATTTTGCTTTTCTCATAAAACAGGAGAAATGGATCAGTTCTGGCAGAGTTCAAAGCTCTCGTTCTGTCACGAAAGAGAAATAACTCCAAGGGCCAGAAAAATAAGAAGACAATGTGTTTATGTCAGTCCTTAGATTAGAGAAGTTGTCACTGGCTGAAGTTCCAAGCAGGATTATGGCTCACTCCAGCCATCTGAGTGGGGGGCTGGGACCTGGTGCTGACGTGGAAAGAGTTGGCCTCCTTTGCAAAAATCTTTAAATCGAACAACTGCTTTCAAAACAGATGTCTGTGAGGTGCCTGGGTGGCCTAGTCAGTTAGCTGATTCTTGATTTCAGCTGGGGTCATGATCTCATGGTCGGGGGATCGAGTCCCCATCCAACTCCGTACTCAGCATGGAGCCTGCTTGAGGTTCTCCCTCTCCCGCGGCCCCTTCCCACCCCTGCTTCTTTCTTTCCCTCTCTCAAATTAAAAAAAATTAATATTAAAGAAACCCAGATTGTCTATAATGCCAAACTTCAAACAACTCATTTTGAATTTTGAAAGAATCATGTGGGATACTTAACAATTACATAAATCTCTCGGGTGATCCAATATAGAAGTTTGAGTGAAGGTCAAAACTCTTCTATGATATTTCAAGATGTTTAAAAACAGTACTTTGAAAACAGAGGAAACTATGGGTTATCTGTATTAACCCTAGTGATGGTCATGAATAATGGACATGGACCAAACCTTAATTAGCCATTACCCAAAGTTCAGCGTCTAAGAAAAGTGAACATTCTATCAGAGTGGTTAATAAATTGCAAATTCAAATAATTCCATATATTAAAAATTTATTTTTCCATTTTGACAATGCTGATTTGTGACCTGCTCAAAAAATTATTATTAGAAAAAAAGAGGTAGGGCAAATGATTTGAATACTTTGTTCACTAAGTTGTGTAACTGAAGCTTAGCTACAATAACGTGTAATTCAATGATTTAATGAACACCTTGGTGGTGGTATGCAGTTTTTGTTAATTTAGGAAGTAGGATGGTTTTCATCTGCCCTTAATTATCATTTTTCTTGTACTTATTACTCACTTAATCTTTAAAAAGGAATTAAACCTTTTTATAGTATTAGAGTAGGTCATAATTAGTTCATTATGGAAGAATCAGAGTATAATTATTAATTCAACTTTCTGTTCCTTTTATTTATCTTTTTAATATTTATTCAGTTTTGAATTCAAAAGACCTTTAACGAGTTCTGCTAATTCCAAGTGCCAATAGTTACTTTCTCTTAGAAATGCAGACTAAGATATTTATCATAGTGGATTCAAATGTTGCCTGATTAAGTTCTCTGATTTTTCTCCACAGGTCACTTTTTATCTGATGAACGAAGACCTTTAGTTTTAGAAAGGGTTGGTTTAGTATGCAGTGTCTTACACAATGCCTACCACACACATAGTAGGTAGCTAGTGAATGATTTTGTATTTGTATTCTTTTGAAAAGTCTTTTCTCGGTGTCTTTTTTTGGCTTTAACTTCATTTTTTTTTTCAAGTTAAATCTAGTTTGACACAATTTTATAGACAACCAAGATTCCTAAGCTACTCATTAGTTGCACTTAGGTATTTGCCAACTTTGCTTGTTGACAAGTTGTTGACATTGGGACTAACTATAGAAGTGAGCACATCACCCAGAAATTTATTAAGATGTTTATTATTCTTTTATTTTTTAAAGGATTTTATTTACTTATTTGACAGAGAGAGATCACAAGTAGGCAGAGAGGCAGGCAGAGAGAGAGGAGGAAGCAGGCTCCCTGCCTAGCAGAGAGCCTGGGGATGCGGGGCTCAATCCCAGGACCTGGGATCATGACCTGAGCTGAATGCAGAGGTTTAACCCACTGAGCCACCCAGGCGCCCCGATGCTTATTGTTCTTATGGTTTCATATAAAGAAATGAAACCAAACAAACTCCAAAACTCATAGCCTGGCTTGTGTACATCTCTGGAATAAGAAAGTATTTCTGTTATTTATTTCAATTCTTAGAGTATAACTGACTTTTTGAGAATCTGTTTACTATTCATTTTGGATAAGTTATAAAAACTCAGAATATAAATATATTTGACTTAAAATTACTACCTACTATCAATTTCTCTCATACAAGACAGTTTCATTTGTATTAAGTGCTTGAAATTGATAATTATATACATGGATATTTAATTAATTGAAAAACTGATTATTGAGGCTTTCCTATTTATTTTGAAAAACAAATTTATTCCAAGTATTTAAATGTGTTGAAACATGAATCTTCTCAGGCCGTTGCTAGAATATTACAGACAAAATAATACTGTTACTTGCTTGAAAAATCTTGTTCTTGCTATAAGAACAATCAAACAGAATTGCCAGAAGAAATAAAATATTTAGAATCATCTTATATTGAAATGCGTCTTCTACAGTTCCAACTAATATTAAATTATAAGTCACTAAGACTATACTTATCATGGCAAGCATTGAGTAGTGCATAGAATTTTAAAATCAATATGCTGTATACCTAAAACTAATATAACATTGTATGCCAATTATTCTTCCATAAGAAAAGAAATTAAAAAATTAAAAATCACCAAATCCAAGTATGTTTTTTATTGTACTGTTTAAACTGCAGATTTTAAATTATGATAAGAATTATCATAGAAGGAAATAGAACTTTATTTCTGAAAATATCATATATAGTACTTTTTTTTTGGTGAGACAGCAGAGTCTCACAGCAGAGTGGAAAATATTTTCAAAATTAATACTTTCCCTTTAAAAATAATTTCTCATCATTAACTTTAAGAATTTCTGTGTCTTATTTTGTTCATGTATTAAAATTGCTTGTCATTCACTTTGTTGTAGAGAGAAAAGATAAAAGGGCAATTTTAAACATGATTGAAGGCAATATTCACTTGATGTAGACAAATTTTGTTGACATCACTAAAAATCAAGCATCATTCTGAACATAATTAATTTCTGAACTGTTAGAATGTGGTTCTTTATTTAGCACTTGTTATGAGTTGAATGCGTCTCTTCCTGCCAACCCTCAAATTTATGTTGAAGTCCTAACCCCTTGCGCCTCAGAATGTGCATGTATTTGGAGATAAGGTCTTGAAAGAGATAATTAAAATGGGTCTTTAGGGTCGGCCCTAATCCAATGTGTCCTTATAAAAAAAGCCACATCAAGACACGTGGAGACAACGGCTGTCTACAAACCAAAGAGAGAGAGAGGCCTCTGAAGAAATCAATCCCAACAGCACCTTAATCTTGGACTTTTAACTTCCGGAGCTGTGAGAAAATAAATTTCTGTTGTTAAGCCATTCTGTGACCGTGGCACCCGGTTTTGGCAGCCTAGCAAGGTGATAGACTACAGCTATCACTATGGAAATTCCGAGACAAATGTCTTCACTTTTCTGAGAGGTTTTTATGAATTCCAGCCCTGGTGGTTGTAAACCTTATCTTAGTCAGCTTCTCTATATCCTCTGACTTCCGGTTAGGTAGACAGAGCGGGAGTGTTACATTGGATGGGGAGAACTGGATGTGTTCCAGAACATCTGAGCATGGATTCTATTGTCTTTATAGCTCCACGTGTTTGTGTAAGAAATAAGTCAGATAGTGTGTTCGTACGCACGTGTGCATGTATACAAAGGGTGTGTGTGTTGGTGTGTGTACTGAAGAGGTGCTAGAGGACACTGTCTAGGAGCACAGACTCTGGAAGCCGGTGGAGTCAAACCTCTTGCTCCATTGTTTACTAATTGTGATCTTGGGCAAGTTCTTTCACCTCTCAGGTCTTCACATTCCTTATCTGTTAAATGGGTTCAGTCATAGTCCCTGCTTCCTAGGGTCATTGTGAGGATTAACTGGTGTAAGTATTTAGAATAGTGCCTGACACCTAGGAAGTGCTGGGTGTATAGTAACTATTATTACATGAATTTTTTAATAAAGGTTTTATTTATTTATTTGACAGAGAGATAGAGAGCACAAGTAAGCAGAGCAGCAGGCAGAGGGAGAGGGAGAAGCAGGTTCTCTGCTGAGCAGGGACCCCGATGCGGGGCTCGATCCTAGGACCCTGGAATCATGACCTGAGCCAAAAGCAGCCGCTTAACCAACTGAGCCACCGAGGTGCCCCTACATGAATTTTTTGTAGGTGCCTTCAAGTGAAACCAAATTTTAGTCCCCATGATTAGTGAGAAATGAAATATATAGTAAGTTAAAATGTCTATTTTGTTAAATTAGACTCTTTCTTGACTTCATTCATTTTTTTCACACATTTAAATAAATCCTGATTTGAATCATGAAAGCATTAGCCCCCAGCTTGCATGATTTTGGTCAGCTTAACCGAACTCTCAGCTCATAAGCTTTTAGTTTCCTCAACCATAAAATAAGGGTAAGGATCTCTATAGTGTTATTGTGGATTCATGAAATGAAGCAATGGATTTGAAGAACCCTGCATGGTGCCTGGAAAGGAGTAGGCGCTAAACCTCTGATGACTTCTCTTCCATCCCCCATGTTCCCTAAATCTCATTATGATAATAAGGTTTTACGCTCAAAGGAGGAAATCGAGGTGGGAGAAATGGGAAGGTGCTTAGAGATGAAACTGAATTGCTCGTGAACAGGTGGAGGGCAGGGAGGCCAGATCGAAGAGAGGACTGCGAATTCTCTGCCTCCTGCTCTTTCTGTATCAATAAGCAGTCCTAACATGCGTGCTTCTGCTTCTGCTTCTTTCTCCTCCCTCCGTCAGGAGGGAGAATAGCGTTTAATACACAATCAGTGATTGTAATACACAGTCAGGTAGAGACTGGCTGAGGAAACCAGATCATGGAGAGGACTTGGCAAGGGTATGCTTGTTTTTCCCATTCTTAAATATGTGAGCGTGTTTTATGTTTCACAGGATTAGGTCCATCAGCATTTTGAAGTCCAGGGCTGGTGTGCTAAATCTCTGCCCGTAACTCCCTTGCCCTTTGAACCTCTTCTCGATGGCCTTAGATTTGCTGCATTTCCTTCCCTCCCCTTGCTTGTTAATTCATGTCTCCCACAGTCAACCGGGGGAAAAATGCATCTGGCACACTTTTCTCTCTGAATCCAGAACGGACCCATTCCCCCTGCAGCATTTGGCACAGCGGCTGACTTGCTATGGATTTCTCTTTTGCCAGCAGAGTTTATTAGCCAATAAATTCCCATTTTAATCTCTTTATGACCCTAACATATTGCAGAGAAGTAAAAGAGTCAATTGATAAGATTAGGAATTTTTAAGGACTATAAATCAAGGCCACACAAATTTCAGCCCTTTTTCAAGGGAATGCAAAACTGATAAGGCTGAAAGTGACTTGAGAAGAGCTTGAAAGTTTTACAAGAATCCAGATGGTGGCAGCAGAGAATGTGTGAGAAGAGCTCAAGGAGCAATAATGGCTTAAAAACATGTTCTGAATATGCTGCAGGTAGTTGTAAAACTACTAATTATTGATGACAACTAAAATAAGGAAACTGGCTAAGGAACTGCACCTTAGTACTAGAGATGTCTGACTTTGACTCATTGGCATTGTCAGTTTGGGCAAGCCAATTAACTTTCTGTCTTGTTTCCTCATTTGTAAAGTGGGGATCATAATAGTTCTAGGTTTGCTCCGGGATTAAGAGAGATAATGTATGTAAAAGGTTTAGCCTATGCCTAGAAAACTGTAAGTACTTACAGAGAGGGGAAAAAGAGAGAAAGAGAGATGGGGAGGGGGAGAAGACTGTAAAACAAATTAGCACCATATTTCATAGTAAAGTTTCTATTCCATATTCTAAGCCAGAGTGGTACTACAGGGGAAAGGGAAGCAGTCAGCTCCTGGGTGCAGGCAAAAAGGAGATGCAGTGCCTGTAGAGAGTTTATTTTTATTTTATTTTATTTTATCAAGCTTTTTATTTTAATTTCAGTATAGTTATCACACAGTGTTGTATTAGTTTCAGGTGTACAATGTAGTGATTCAATAGTTCCATACATCACTACTCAGTGCTCATAATGTAGAGAGTTTAAACACAGTAACAATACCAATGAAGATCAGTCTCCTTTCCTCAATAAAGCATGCTCCTTCTCAAGCAGTTAAAAAAATATCAGTCTCCTCTAAAAAAAATCACTATACACCAGGGGCACTTGGGTGGCTCTGTCAATTAAGCATCTGACTCTTGGTGTTGGCTCAGGTCATGATCTCAGGGTGGTGAGATGGAGCCCTGCACTGGACTCCCTTCTCAGCCTGCAGTCTGCTTGAGATTCTCTCCCTCTACCTCTTCCTCTGCCCCTCCCTTGCTTATGTGCACGTGCTCTCTCTCTCCCTCAAATAAATCAATCTTAAAAAAATTACTATGCACCAGTGATTCTAAATCATGCCAATAATAAAAATAATTTTTCTTTTCCTTTCTTTCTTTCTTTTTTTTTTGGTAAGCAATGTCTGCTTTTATTTTTTAAGTTTTCATTTAAATTCCAGGCTAACATACAGTGTAATATTACTTTCAGGTGTCAGTACAGTGATTGAAAACTTACGAACATCACCCTGTGCTTATCACCACACGCTCACTCCTCCATCCCCATCACCTATTTAACCTATAATTCTACCAACCTCCCTTACGATAACCATCAGTTTGTTCTTTCTAGTTAAGAGTTTCTTAGTTTTGCTTCTTTCTCTTTATCCCCCTTTATTTGTTTTCTTTCTTAAATTCCACATATGAGTGAAATTGTATGGTATTTGTTGTTCTATGATTTATTTTATTTAGCATAATAGTCTCTAACTTCTTCCATGTTGTTGCAAATGGAAAGATTTCATTCTTTATTATGGCCAAGTAATAATCCATTGTGTATGTATGTATACACACACACACACACACACACACACACTCCACAGCTGCTGCTGCTTCTCCTTTTTCTTTTTTTCTTTAAGATACAACTTTTATTATTTTAGGACAAGCAATGGGAACATAATATAACACTCCAAAGTAACCATTTGCAATTTCAACATAATTTAGTTTATTTCTTATATATCCAGATGTATTCTCACAAAGGCCAACACAGGTTGACTGAAGTTAACTTCAATGAAATGACAACTTAATCTGCCCTGAAATAATTAGTGACTTATTTTTTTAAGGTTTTTTTTTTTTTTTTTTTTTTTTTTGTAATTGGTGGTTTAAACATAGAATGTCTCTTTCAGGCAAATGTAAAGTCAATGCCCCATCTTCATTATCCACTCATCCACCAACAGACACTTGGGCTATTTCCATAGTTTGGCTATTGTAGATAATGCTACTTTAAACATTGGGGTACATGTATTCCTCTGAACTAGTATTTTTTATTTCGTATGGTAAATACCTAGTAATGCAATTGCTGGATCATAGGGTAGTTCTATTTTTAACTTTTTGAGGAACCTCCATACTGTTTTCCAGAGTGGCTGCACCAGTTTGCATTCCCACCAATAGTGCAAAAGGATTCTCCTTTCTTTGCACTGTTGTCAGCATCTGTTTTTGTTTGTTTGTTTGTTTGCCTGTTTTTGTTGTTGTTAATTTTAATCTAAAATACTCTTTCTTATGGAAGCTCCTCTAAATTGAATTTTTTAAAAGACACTACCTTCTGGCCTTGACCTACCTACCTTCTATACTTACATCTCACTGACTCATTCTTCCCAGTCCAGTTGGAGTCTAGTGTTCAATGGAGATACTCTGCGCATTCTTGCCACCAATTTGATTGTACCATCCCTACCACTTGAAACGACTTATTCTCTTCTTTTCATTTATCTAGATCTTACTTTTACTTGGGCTTGGGAGAAGCCAACATTTCCCAGGAGGCTTTCCCTATCTGCTGGATCCCACAAGGATACCTCCCTTCTTGTGTATGTAGTTATCTTGGCACGTAGCGTCTGCTGCCTTGAATTGTAATATATTACCCCTCCTCCCAATGTAAAGGAGGGGCTTGTCCATGAAGCTGGTACTTATTTCCATACTCTAGGCCAGCTTTAGGTTTTGCTATAATCTGTTCCAGCTATTCTACTTCAGTAAACAAATACAACTGGAGATTATCTTTTATTTTGAACTTCCTCTGAGAGATATATATGTTAACTTAAACAGTGTGTATAGTGGAATATCAATCAACACTAGACATTTAAGACATTTAAGGAATAAGACATAGGATTATATTGGAGTTTGGAAGCAAGTGACAGAGGTCTCCCAGAACTGAGATTCGTCTACAAGACCCCCAGTATTAACTCTAAATTCTAGATTCCACTGAAGAACTTTTTCAGTCATTTTCTGTGGGAACTGGAATAATTTCATCTTTTCTTTACAGGTGCAGAACTTCATGCAAGTTTTAGCATGCAATGCCCACTCTCGTGGATTGCATGAAAAAATGCTCGAGACTTAACCTTGCATCTGTGTTCTAACCAGCTTCTGCAAATAGTATGCTATCAATGTTTACCTTGACATCTCAAGAGATAAATAATTTTTATCGGGACATATCAGGAAATGAACTACTTAAAGTGAATTGAGAAGATCATTAGAAAAAATGTAAAATGTCAGTGTAAAATGTCTTTCTTCACATCTTCATATTCAATATTTTTAGTCTTTTACCATGAGGTCCTTTGTAAAAAACTTGACCAGATCTCAGATCACAGGCTCAGTATCCAGAAGTGGAGGAATCTCAAAAGTTCTGGGCCTCTCATGGGTGCTCTGGGAAGAAGGAAGCATTTCTGGGTGGAGGGTCTTCTGCTCAGAACAAATTCTGGACAGATGGTCTGTGTTCACTTTCCTCTGACTCTAGAGAAGTTGGACCTGAGTGTTCAGTTTCTCATCACTTCAGGTGGGAAGGTGAGGAGAACCCAGTCTTATCTCATTACTGATGCAAAATCACTATCTTAGTTGTGTGAACCTTGTTCTGGGACCAAACCAAAGTTTTTTCATTACCAAAGGTACAAAGAAAATGTGGTAAGGGAGAACATGGCAGAAATCTGTGGCTGTTTGAAAGGCCGTTATACTAAAAATGAATTAGACCTCTTCTGTATGAACCCAAGGAATAAAATGAGGAGCAATGGTAATAGACTTCAGTTCAAAGTAAATAGAAGAGACTTTCTAACAATCAGTTGTTCACATATAGAACAGAATGTGGTATTGATAACTGTGTTTCCTATGATGTGAGATATTCACATAGCGGGAATTCTGTGGGATGTTCAAGTGTCAATGAATATAAATAAATGAATTCCAATTTTCCTTATCTGTAATCTGCCATTTTTTCTCCAAATCTGTTGATTAGCCAGTCAGAATTTTTCAAACATATCAAATTCAAATGAATCAACTTAAAAAGTGAATTAGTTTTTCCTTTCTCTCTTTCCTAATCTCATTATTATTGTGGACTCTGGTTTTATCTTCTAACTTCGATCAGGTAGGGATCAAGGAGCAAGCCTCTCAATGCAAAAGGTATATGGTATTGAAATATTCAGCATATAAAAAAATCACATGGGATTTTGGAAGATTATGCATAGAATTTCAGGTTTTTTTGTTTTTGTTTTTTAAGCTTAGAGAGAAATGCAGTCTTGTAATGAAGTCTTAGGTGGCATGTGAAATGAACAATGGAGAATTTGTCTCTCCTGTTGTGCTTCTCTCTCCATAGGAAGCTTTATTCATATATTGAACAATTCTCTTCCCCAGCCTACACAGTCCCAAGGGGGGGATTTAACGAAAAATTGGTTGGAGGCATAAGTGCTCTGTCTATTCTGCCTTCTTTTCAAGGGGCAAAGGAAAATTACAAGCTTCTTTGGGTGTCTGACTCATGTATTTTATGCAGGTGCCATATTCACATTTTCTTGCATGACAAGAAAAAAAATAGATTCCCCTTCCTTTTTAAAGTGGGATTTGTGGGCTTTGCAGTGAGGTGTTATGAAGATCTTCAGAGGAAGGTAGTACAAAACCTTTTTTTTTTTTTAATTAATTTTTTATTTTTTATAAACATATATTTTTATCCCCAGGGGTACAGGTCTGTGAATCACCAGGTTTACACACTTCACAGCACTCACCAAAGCACATACCCTCCCCAATGTCCATAATCCCACCCCCTTCTCCCAAACCCCCTCCCCCAGCAACCCTCAGTTTGTTTTGTGAGATTAAGAGTCACTTATGGTTTGTCTCCCTCCCAATCCCATCTTGTTTCATTTATTCTTCTCCTACCCACTTAAGCCTCCATGAACCTTTTATGTGTTATTCAAATCATTGTTTCTGAGGAAGAATGAAGTATAAGTGCATTAGTCTGTATCCAATCAGGAAACAGAAACCACACAGTAATTAGTAATTTGGAAAGGAAAAGCTATAAAAGAATTGTTGACTATAGCAGAGGATTGGAGTAATGAGAGATTAATTAATATAAAGATACTTGTAAGGAATATAAGAATATATATAAGGAATATAAGAATAGTAGATTACCAATTATCATTCTCAGTTTGATTTCTTCTCCTTTCCTTATTATATTTTTCCTATGCTTGGTTTGGGATTATTTTGCTCTTCTTTTTCTAGTTCTCATGTTGAAAGCTTGGGCTATTGACTTGAAATTTTCTTTTTTTCTAATATGAGTTTTAAGTACTATGAATTTCCCTTAAGTACTACTTTAGGCTCATCCCACACATTTTGATATACTGTGTTTTCATTTTCATTCAATTTAAAATCTTCTTTAATTTCCTTTATGACCTCCACTTTCACTCAGGGGTTTGGAAGCATATTGTTTCTTTGTTAGCATTTTAGGATTTTTCCAGATATCTGTCATTGATTTTCAGCTTACTTAATTATGCTCAAGGAATATATTTTGCAAGATTTCAATTCTTTTATTTTGTTAGGATTTGATTTATGGCCCAGAATATTGTCTCTATTGATGACTATAGAGTTTACTATATATATATTTAATGTGTTTATATTATGTTATACAGCTTAACATACTGTGAGGACCTTACAACAGTATATTCCCAATTCATTTCTCTCATTTTTGGGCTATTGTTGACGTATATTTTACTTTTCTGAAAACTATAAGCACACAATTCATGCTATAGTTTTTTTTTTTTTAAGACTTTATTTATTTATTTGAGGGAGAGACAGTAAGAGAGAGCATGAGAGGGGAGAAGGTCAGAAGAAGAAGAAGCAGACTCCCCATGGTGCAGGGAGCCTGATGCGGGACTCAATCCTGAGACTCCAGGATGATGACCTGAGCCAAAGGCAGTTGCTTAACCAATGAAGCCATCCAGGCGTCCCTACACTATAGTTTTTGCCTTAGGCAGCCAATTTTAGAACTACTAAAAATAAAAGAAAAAAATTGTGTTTGTCTTAATTTATCCCTCTTTCAATATTCTTCACTTCTTTGTATAATTCTGAGTTTTTGTGTGGCATTGATTTTTCCTGAAGAACTTTCTTTAGCATTTCGTTGTAGTATAACCAACCACTAGGTTGCTAATGATAATTTATTGTCTTTGCTTTCTGAAAAAGTTCTTATTTCTCGTTCAGTTTTGATAGGTATTTTAATTAGGTATAGGATCTCAGGATGACAGATTTTTTGTTTGTTCCCTTTTAATACTTTAAAGATATCATTCCATTGTTTTCTGGCTGCGTGGCATCTGACACGAAGTTTGCTATAATTCTTATCTTTATTCTTCAATATGTAATATGTCTTTTCTTTGCATTCCTTCAAAATTTTCTTTTTGTAATTGGTTTTCTATATATGGTTTTAATATAATATTTTTTCTATGGTTTTAATATAATATTTTTTTTTCTCTCTCTCCCTCTATGTGTGTATCTGTGTGTGTCTGTGTGTGTGGTTTGTGTATTTCACTAGTTTTGGAAAATTCATAAGCACAATTCTTTCTAATAGTTCTTTCTCCTGTTCTCTTTCTTCTTTCTGGGTTTCCAATTACACGTATGTTGAATTGATTTTGTCCTACTGCTTTTGGATTTTTTTTTTAACTCCTTTTTTCCTCTTTCTGTTTTAGGTTGGTGGATTTCTGTACCGCTCCCCCCAGTTTGGCTAATTTCTTTTGACCTTTAATTTTCACTGCTTCATTCCTCAGTCATATTGAATCCACTAATGAGTCTGTTGAAGGAATACTCATCTGTTATTATATTTTTCATTGATATCATTTTGTTTTCATTTTTCTTATAGTTTTTATCTCTGCTGAAATTCCCATGCATTAATGCATGTTGTCCACCTTTCCCATTAGAATCTTTAGTATTTTAAGCACAGTTATTTTAAATTCCCTCTGTAATACTTAGACATCTGTGTCATATCAGGATTTGATTTTGTTGATTGCTTGTCTCTTGACAGTTTTTAGAAGTTGCTTCTTTCTGTGTCTTGTAGATTTTTGCATTCATGATCTTACTCTTACATAGGAATGCAGTGACTAAGGTAAACAGAATGTTGGAACAAGTACCTGGAAATTGTTATATCTCTCACATTGCTCAATCTTTGCATGGAAGTTGAGTCAATCTAATCAGAAATTAAGCTGGGTTTGGCTTTTGTTGTAATTACAGTTACCATGTGTGCATATTTCTTAGTGTATTTGCATATTCCAATTTAGAGTCTTTCTACCAGCAATCATCCTCCAAGAGTCTAGCTACTCATTCTACTGTGTTCAACTGTATTTAATATTAGGTCATGTTTAACTGTATTAGGTCTACATCTATGATAGTTTATTGGACTCAGGATGTATTTGTGCATTTTTTTTCTAACTGATGGAAACAAACCAAATTCTTGAGAACTATGCCTGACATACAGAAGCAGAAATTTGGTTTCATACCCTCACCTCCCCTGCCTTTCTTATCAGTCCTGCAGAACCACAGGCACTTTTACCACATGCTCTTCCTCTTTGGTTCAGAGTCATGTTGGTTTTTTCTTCTTTATCCCCACCTAGGATAGCAGAATGCAGTTGTTTCCTTCTTATTTCATCACCTGATTGCTTCTTCTTATGGAGACATTTTAAAAAAGTCATTCCAGAGGTGTGTGGGTGGCTCAGTCGTAAAGCGTCTGCCTTCTGCTCAGGTCATGATCCCAGGGTCCTGGGATAGAGCCCCGCATTAGGCTGTCTGCTCAGCGGGAAGCCCGCTTCTCCCCCTCTCTCTGCTTGTGTTCCCTCTCTTGCTGTGTCTCTCTCTGTCAAATAAAAAAGTAAAAACTTTAAAAAAACTTAAAAAAATTTAAAAAGTTATTCCAGAGGTGCCTGGGTGGCTTAGTTTGTCAAGTGTCTGCTTTCGGCTCAGGTCATGATCTCAGGGTCCTGGGATTGAGCCCCGTGTTGGGCTTCCTACTCAGTGGGGAGTCTGCTTCTCCCTCTGCCTCTGCCTCTCCCTCCACCCATGTTCTCTCTCTCTTTCTCTCTCCCTCAAATAAATAAATAAATAAAAATTTTAGAAAGTCATTCGGTTTTTCAGAAACTGTACACCCTTTCCATTTACCAAAGACCAAATATTCTCCTTCTTTTTGAGAATTTAATCAATCTATTTTCTGTATAAGAAGAGCTAGTAGTGCATATTTTAAGTTTCATATACTTCTGAGAACAGAAGTTAGTGAGGCAGGTAAGGGTATAAATGCCCTCTTCTAATATTGAGAGATAAGCAAGCATCCTGATGTTCAGGGACTCTGAAATAAAGCCTTGGCTATTTCCCGTGTCAGTACCTAATACAGTCAAATGTGAGCAATTGTCCAGTTTCCTATTACATTTCCATGTTCACAGAGAGATGGCAGAATTAAAGTTATTCTACCCACAGTGCTCACTACCAAACAGAAATATCTTTACTTTTGAATAAAAACAATCAAAGGAGAAAAGTATTGGCTTTGGAAGTTGTAGAAAAATCTTGATTTGGTGTTCTTTTTTATTCATATGGTTCAAAGCATATGTACAACAAGTAGTTTTTCTTCTTTGAACTTCACCATCAATTTCCTTCTTTGATCATATTTCTTATCTTTAGTCTTTTTCATCAAAGGCATTTTTATTAGTAAGGGCTATTATGCCCTTCTTTTTTCTTAAGGCCATCTGATAGCCATCTCTAATATCCCCTGAATAAATTTCTTTCAAGACAAAGATCAGTATAGGCAACTATCAGCTTGCTTAACCCAAATTCTTGATTTCATTTTTGCTTGAGCATCTGAACTCCATCAGTAAGGGCTTCATGTTTTGTACTCAGAGTATAAACATTTGTTATTATTTGGATAGGGTGATCAAAAATGGGTCTTAGGGTGCCTGGGTGGCTCAGTTGGTTGAACATCTGACTCTAGGGTTTGGCTCAGGTCGTGATCTCAAAATTGTGAGATCGAGCCCCATGTTGGGCTCCTCGCTGGATGTGGAGCCTGTTTAGGATGCTTTCTCTTCCCATCTCCCTCTGCCCCAACCCCACTTGTGTGCTTTCTCCCTCTCTCTCCAGTAAATAAATAAATAAATTCTTAAAAAAAAAAGAAACAGAAAGAATGGGCCTTACGATAGTATAGATGCCTTTCTCATCATCGCTTTAAGAAATAAACATCTTAGATAAAGCGAGAGATAAATTCTTCTGGACAATTAATTATCCTACAAATGAATCTGTACATTCATCATTTCCCTTTCTAAAAAATATTTCAGGCATTATTCTTAGGACTTCTGTCCCCTATTTTTATCTTACAGCATTCAATGCTTTTAATTTCTGGGCCTCCATATATTATCCCATGAAACAGGGTCACAAGAAGCATCAGCTAATAGTAGCTTAAACAATAGAAGCATTTTTTTTTTCTTTCTTGTCTTTGAGAAGTTTGAAGGAGACCGCATAAAGCTAAAATGGTATTTTATAGTATCAGGGAAAAATCTAGGCTTCTGTCTCCTTTGCTACCTTTCTTGTGCATAGTCACTATTCCTATGTTTACTGGATATCCGGTCCCAATAAAGCTCCATTCCAGACAGAAAATAAAAAGGGATGAATCAGGGCCAAGAATGCTTACTGGAAGATGCCTTATATTACTTTCATATTCACATAGGCCTGCTCCCAGTCACACAGCCACACTTAGGAGCAAACAGAGTTGGAGAATGTCTACATTCTGAGCTGCTGTATGCCTAGCTATAATTTGGGGCTTTTGGCGCTGAAGGAAAAAGGGAGGACAATTTTGGCAAACAACCATTGGGGTCTGGCACATACCACATTGATACACACATTTCTAAGAAATAACACCGAAGTCAGTCAAATTTGAAACCGAGGATCCCATTTATTTGTACCAAGATAATTCACAAATTCAGTTGCATCCCATTCATGTGTTGGGATGACCAGTGCACCACAATGGTTTTGAATGTAATTCTGTTTTAACACCTCAATATAATTAAAATTAATTCATGACCAGTTTCGATATAAGCCCAGAATAATTTACTTATAAAAGTGAACATGAAAAATATGCAAGTTCCTGACTAACAATACATTAATATGTCTCAATGAATTCTTTAACAGTTTCAGTACATGTGTTCATAACTGTTAGATGTATTAACCTTTCATCCCTGTTTTAGGTTCAATGCTGTTTTTAATCCACTCTAGTACTGAGAGTTAAAAAAAAATTCAGTAATCTGTAATAGTCAAAAACATCAATAAGAATTTTTTCTTACACAAATTTGGGGCAGCTGGCTGGCTCAGTCATTAAGCATCTGCCTTCAGGTCAGGTCATGATCTCAGGGTCCTGGGATTGAGCTCTATGTCTGGCTCCCTGTTTGGGGGTGGAGGGGAAGCCTGCTTCTCCTTCTCTCACTCCCTCTGCTTGTGTTTCCTCTTTCTGTCAAATTAAGTAAATAAAATTTAAAAAAAGAATTTTTTTCATACGCAAATTAAAATATTGAAGGAAATGGCTAATTAAGGATTGTGTGTAATTGGAATTATTAACATGACTCTCTATCCCCAAGGTGAATTGTATGATTCCACAACTTTGTCTTCTTGTTAACAAAATACATGCCAGTTTTAAATATAGCTTTATTCAAGATGAATCCAATAAAAATGAACGCTACATTTTGAAGGAGAATTTTAATTTCTATATAAATTTCGTGCAATTCCTTATGCCAATATACTTGCAGTTAGTTTGTTAGTTTATTAAAAACCTTTCTCCTCACCCTCTTTGCTCTCAAACTACTGACTCTTTTCTTCTTTTTCTCCTTGTAGGGAAAGATGATCTGAACTAGTATTCTGTATTTTATGTCTTCAATTACTCTCCTTCTACTCTCTCTTGAGTCCAATTCCATTAGGTTTCCTCCAGTATTCTACTCAAACTCAATCAATGGTTTCTAGTTTTTTAAAACCAATGGTCACTTTATAGCACTCATCTGACTAAAGCATCTGCAACAGTGGTATGGTTGATCACTCCCTCCTTCCAGAACTTTTTTCTCCTGGCCTCCAGGATGCTGTACTTTTCTGATTTTCCTCTTTTTTTTTAAGATAGTTTTTTTTAGACTTCATTTATTTATTTGACAGAGATCACAAGTAGGCAGAGAGGCAGGCAGAGAGAGAGGGGGAAGCAAGCTCCCTGCTGAGCAAAGAGCCCCATGTGGGACTCGATCCCAGGACTTTGAAATCATGACCTGGGTCAAAGGCAGAAGCTTAACCGACAGAGCTACCCAGACACCCCTCTGATTTTCCTCTTATCTCAGTTCCTTTTGCTGGTTTTCCCTCATCTTCCAAGAGAAGTAATCTAGAGATTACATGTGAACTTTCCTCTCTTTCTGCACTCTGCCCTGGTTGTCACAAGTCCCATGGTTTTAAAAACCATCTGTGTACTCATGACTAAACAATTTAGAACTATATTCTGGACATTCACTCTAAATCCAGGCTCATATTTCTAACTACCTACTTGAACTTTCACCTTAAAAAAATCTAATAATCAATTTAAATGCAACATATCCTAAGCTGAACACTTGAACTTTGCTCCAAAGCTTCCATAGTTTTCTTGACCTTGATCAATGTATCTCCATCCTTGCTATTGCTATAGCCCAAAGCCTTGCGGCCTTTCTTGAAATTATTTATATAATCATTTAGCATTTCCTCTTAGCATTACCTCCAAAGAATATCCAGACTTTGACCATTTCTCACCATCTCCACTGCCGTCATATAAACCATGTTACCAGCAGTCTGGGATGATCACAATCGTTTCTGAATTGTCCTCTACTCTTGTTTCCTTTCTACTCTTTGGTTGCTCTTAACCATTCCTATGCTCAGAACCTGCCAGTAGCTTCCCATTTTTACTCTAAGTGATAGCTGAAGTCACTTTGAGATTCCCATCTCCTAGACTCTTTCTACCCTTAGTCATGGGGCTCCTGATTTAGTTCTGCAGATGGGGAGAGAGAGAATGAGCTCCGTTTGCAACTTCCTGCACTGCTGGGGAAGTTGGATTCTCACTTCCACATTCTCCATCTCTCTTGCAAGATAAATCACATGCTGAGGAAGATCTTTCTTGGCCCTAAGCCGTACCACCTTGGGAGATGGGTGACACAACTAAAGTAAAACTGTTCTTAACCACTCTAATGCATCCAAATTTGCATTTGTTTTTGTTTTTGCTTTTTGCTGTGACAGAGTGCTGGAACTTTTCCTCTGGAAATCTGGACTTCCACAGATGCTCTTTTATCCATGAGTAATTGTCTAAGTCACTGTTCTCCAGGGGATCCCAGACTGTGGGCCAAGAGAGACTGGAGCAAGTTCATTGCTGCTGCTGAGTCCACATATGGAACCGAGTTCAATTTGCCCATTGCCTGATACCAGGATAGGCAAGACTCCTCCCGAGTTCCATGGTATATAATGCTGGATCCCACAGCACCCGAAAGGCACTTTTGTCTGTTGATGGATGCCAGATTTTTGCTGTTGGGAGTGAGGGCAAAAAATGCAGGACATCTTATGTCTCCATGATGTTGACATCACTTCTAACTATAATCTTATATTTTGGTGCCCCTACTTCTGTGGTTTCTTCTTGTCTCCAGTGGTTTTATTCAAAACCAAATGGATGTAGAAATATTTCTCCTACATATGAGTTAGAACAGGATACAGCCATAAAAGGGTAATAAAGAAAGGAAAGATTAGCCCCTCCAACTTGAGTTAAAAATAAACAAAACACTGACTCAGTAGAAATTATTGGTAAGAGACTTGTGCTTCAAAATGTCTGCTTTAATGAGTCAGAGGGAATTAAAACTGACTGGATGAATTATCTATTACAGAGAAGATGTTTCACTTGACCCAGTTTAGAGTGAATGACCCTAATTGCCTGTTTGAATGTGAGAAGGGCCCATTGCCAGATAGTGGCTCTTAGTTGTAAATGGGTAAATTTTCAATGAGGGAATTGTTAGTTAAGGAAGTCTCCATAATGAGGAAAGGTTGAGCTCCAAATAAGACATGTTCTGACAAAGAATTATATGGGAAAGCGTTCTGAATAGAAGTAAATGGGGTGTGTGTAATTTGGAGGTGAGGCCACAAAGACAATGCATAGGATGTAGAAGTTACTTTTGTGTGACTACACCAGCATGGCTGAGTGCAAAACCTGTAATGCAAAAAGATAGCAACTGTCTGAAATACTATGACTCAATCAGCAGTTTTATCTCAATCCTGTAAGAATTTATGAGAAGGTAAGTAAGTAATTATGTTCCTAGAGTGAGGAAGGATTGGATGAGCCCTTAGTCCTAGCTCTCCCACTAACTGGCTGGGTTCTTGGGTCATTCAGTTTCCTCATCCATAAAATATAAGAATAATTTTGGAAGACCCTTTCGGCTTAAAAATATCTTACAAATCAGCAATGAATAGAGTGAGAGTTGCTGCAAAACCTGAGATGTAAGAAATACAATAGAGCCTTTCTTTATGAATAAAAATAAAATCTGATTTATTTTACAAATAATCATTACATGACTATTATAAGCCAGGTATGTGCTCCATTCTGGGGATATTCTTGGAAAAGAAGGTAGACAAGGTCTTGCCCTCTGAGAATTTTTCTTGCTCACATTTTCTAAGGATGAATTCCAATATCACTCCTTTTTCACAGATCTTGCCCTCTCTCTTGGGTTATTCCAAACCTTGTGATTTGCACAATCCAGGAAAAATAAGAACAATCCCTCGCTTGCTTTCTGATCTACAGCCATCGTGATTGCTATTGCTTTTTGTCTGATTCCATAAGATATTTTTCAAAGTGTCTGGCTCTGTGGGTAGCATCTCTTCTCAAGAACTAACTGTTGTTCCAGGAGCTTTTGCCCAGGCTCTATTTGCCTCCATTTCCATAGGATGTAGCTCTCAACGACTTAGATCCCATCCTTTTTATGGTGCTATGAGTAAATAGCCCAGTGCATGCCACTCCACAGAACTCTACCTTCATCTATTCCGCAGTCCTCTGAGAACCAAACCACCATGAGACTTTGAACTAACACCCTACTCAATGCTCAAGGCCACGGCTTCCACTGTGTCCTACTTTGAGCAATGAAGTCCTTATCTTCTTCAAGCGTAAGGCTGAGTATCAGTAAGACAAGGATTGAATCTGACTCAAAGTTGGGCTTGCTTTCTAATTAGCTAAAGTCTCCCCGACTCCCTTTTGTTCCCAACAATAAAACTGAGCATCTGTTTCCTCATTCTTTCCCTTCTCTTACATCTGTGGTTAAGTGCACAACCCCTGGAACCAGATTGTCCAAGTTTGAATCTAAGCTCCACCACTCAATTCTGGATGGCTTGGTCTTATTCCGTAACCTTTCTGCATTTCAGATTTTCATCTTTAAATTGCTCCTAAATAAAAGACACCTATCTCATAAGTGTATGTGTTGTACTTAGAACCATAAGTTGTACAGGGTAAGTGCTTTGTAGGTGCTATTATTTTACTTGTTATTACTTATTTTTTTATTATTATAATTTTATTATTACTGGCCTGGCTTTTGAGTAAGATCAGTGGATTAGGTCTTGTAATATAAAATCCACAGCAGAAGATTTCTTCAAAGTAGTTCTGTACTCAACCATGGCCTATCAACATTTTTGGCCTTTAACAAAACAAAAAATATTTATCTCCTTGACAGTGAACAAAAAGGTCTAATGGACTTTTATTTTTAGGGGGAAGGGCTATATGGAATTATCTTTCATTCCTTTGATATTAAATTATTAATATTTTTAAATCACCCTCTCACATTTTAAACAGGACAAAAAACATTTGCCCAATTTGTAACTCAGAAGCCTGTACAGATTTTCTCACTCTATTCCATACTTAAGCAGGAAGATGTTTCTACTGCATTGAGAAATTGGCTCCATTTTTCCCCCATCTGCTTTCTAGCACTTGTGGCTTTTTATTTCATATCACTTACAACCCAAGGTAATTTGAGTTGCTTCTGAAAGTCTCAGACTTAACTTGTTAGCTTGTCAGTCATCCCTTTACTGTGGTGAATCAAAATATTTTTTACTTTGTGAATATAATATGGATATTTCATTTCACTGAACCATTTCAAGTTTCTAACATTGAATTGTTGATATCTTGAGATTCTTTGCACCTGCTTAATTTTGATACATGACCTTTACATTGCTTTTGAAAGTCAAACTTCTAATGAGGAAAAATGTATAAAATAATGTACATCATTTTAATGTACATATTGGCATGTTTCTTAGGTTCAAAATGCTTTATTTTATGTGCAGGCAGTGAAAATAAATGATCTTCTGACAGCCTGTCAGCCAGAGTTTTATCAGCTATGCCTGACCATGTCCCTTGGGTGGAGATGGCAGCCAAGAGCAGCTGGGGTTTTATTTATTGTTAGGGCATTTTGTACATGTTTAAAAGGAACTGTGGTTGTGGATCTGGACAAAGAGTACATGTAGAGGCCAGGAGGCCTAATTTCAGAAACTGCCTCAAGTATCCTGTGATGAAATGTACAGACTATAATCTTGCTGCTTGTTGCTTTATGTACTGGGTAAATAAACCACTGCCTCTACCTGGGGATGAAGAAGAGCCTTTCTCTAAGACTTTGAACTTCACACTCACACCTTTCCTCATATGCTGGTCCTGCAACTCACTTTAGAAATGTGGAGACCTGGGGTGGGGGCGGGGGGTGGCATCGAAGAATTCAGGGAAAGAGGACCATTTTTTTTTAATGTTTCAGATTGTGAACTTCCGTGAAATATATTTGTTATTGTGGTGGTTGTAACTGTTAAGGAGCCAGGCATAGAGACTGAGAAGAACAAAAGAAAAGGAAGGAAAATACTATGTTCTAAGAATTGTATTCAATACTTTGCAGGTATTGTCTCTTTTTATCCCCCAATAATTCTATGAAATAAGAACACATTTTATGCCCATTTATGGTGAGAACGTTGGTGATCGGACAGGCAAAGTAACTTGTCCAAGGTAACATGTCTAGTAAGAACAGAAACAGAATTAAACGGGTTTCTTTATTACAGAACACATAGCAAGGTAACTAAACACCCACTTGTTCTGAGACTTTACTATATTATGGAAAATTTTATTTCATTAATCATTTATGATAGATTTATAGGCCATATAAAGTTGCTGAACTATTTAAAGAGAGATGTTTTGTTTTTTGGTTTTGTTTGTTTGTTTGATTTTGGTCAGGGCTGGCTGGATTTCTTTCTTATTTTTTATCAAAAAGTTCAAGAAATTCTCTTTTTGTTTTGTTTTATTGAAGTATAACTGACAGGTAACATTATATTAGTTTCAGGTATACAGCAGGGTGATTCAACATTTACATACATTTACCTTACAAAATGATCACCTGGAAAAGTCTAGTTACCTGCCATCTATTACCATACAAAGCTATTGTAATGTTATTTACTATATTCCTTATGCTGTACTTTGTATCCCCATGATTTATATATTTTATAACTTGAAGTCTTCTCTGTTTAATCGCCTCTATTTTTTTCAATTTATTTATTTTTTTTGAGAGAGAGAGAGAAAGGAAGAGAGCAGGAGGAGGGGTAGAGGGAGAGGGAGAGAATGCTCAAGCAGACTCCCCACTGAACACAGAGACCAATGTGGGGCTCGATCCCAGGACCCTGAAAATGAGCCAAAACCAAGACTCAAATGCTTAACCGACTGAGCCACCCAAGCTCTCCTCCCCTTTTTTGTCCATCTTCCCACTCCCTTCTCCTCTGGCAAACACCAGTTTGTGCTTTATATTTATGAACCTCTTTCTGTTCTATTAGTTTTGTTTTTAAGATTACTCATATAAGTAGAATCATATGATATTTATCTTTATTTATTTCACTTAGTATAATACTCTTTGGGTCCATCCTTGTTGTTGTGATTGGCAAGAATTCATTATTTTTATGACATAGTAATATTCCATTGTGTGTGTGTGTGTGTGTGTGTGTGTGTGTGTGTGTAACTCATCTTTATCCACTCATCTATTGATGGACACAGGTTACTTGCATATCTTGGTTATTGTAAATAATGCTGCATGAACATATAGATGCATATATCTTTTTGAATTAGTGTTATCATTTTTTGGATAAATATTCAGTGGAATTGTTGGGTTGTATGGTCGTTCTACTTTAGTTTTTTGAGGACCCACTATACCGTTTTCTACAGTGGCTGCACCAATTTGTATTCGCACTGACTGCATGAGGTTTCTCTTTTTTCCACCTCCTCACCAACATTTGTCTGTTTGATAATAGTCAGTCTGACAGGTGTGAGGTGATATTTCACTGTGGTTTTTTTTTTTTTTTTTTTAATTTGTTAACAAATTTAATTATTTTGGTGAATAAGTGAGCTGTGGGCAAGTCACTCATTAGTCATCTGAAGCCAATTTGCCTTGAAATTTTTTTTTTTTTAAATGATTTTAGTATTTTTATTTATTTATTTATTTTATTTTTTTTTTTAAATTTTTTATTTTTTATAAACATATATTTTTATCCCCAGGGGTACAGGTCTGTGAATCACCAGGTTTACACACTTCACAGCACTCACCAAATCACATACCCTCCCCAATGTCCATAATCCCACCCCCTTCTCCCAAACCCCCTCCCCCCGGCAACCCTCAGTTTGTTTCGTGAGATTAAGAGTCACTTATGGTTTGTCTCCCTCCCAATCCCATCTTGTTTCATTTATTCTTCTTCTACCCACTTAAGCCTCCATGTTGCATCACCACTTCCTCATATCAGGGAGATCATATGATAGTTGTCTTTCTCTGCTTGACTTATTTCGCTAAGCATGATACGCTCTAGTTCCATCCATGTTGTTGCAAATGGCAAGATTTCATTTCTTTTGATGGCTGCATAGTATTCCATTGTGTATATATACCACATCTTCTTGATCCATTCATCTGTTGATGGACATCTAGGTTCTTTCCATAGTTTGGCTATTGTGGACATTGCTCCTATAAACATTCGGGTGCATGTGTCCCTTTGGATCACTACATTTGTATCTTTAGGGTAAATACCCAATAGTGCAATTGCTGGGTCATAGGGCAGAACCCTCCTACACTGTTGGTGGGAATGCAAGCTGGTGCAGCCACTCTGGAAAACAGCATGGAGGTTCCTCAAAATGTTGAAAATAGAACTGCCCTATGACCCAGCAATTTCACTGTGGTTTTGATTTCCATTTTTTTGATGGTTAGTGATGTTGAGCATCTTTTTATGTCTTTCATGTATTTAGTGCAAAGAAAAATGTTCTCCATATTTGTGGTTGAAAATTATGGTAACATTGATGAATGTATTGTTAGGCTCCAGTAAATTGTCTTCTTCAGGTAGTTGAGATTTACTTTAAGAAGTCATGGAGAAAGGAGGAAGCAAAGAAAACTGCTTTCCAAATTTCACAATGAAGTTAGGTCTATGGAACATTGGAACATTTTCCAAGATTCAACAACTATTCCAGGACCCATGTATTAATTCTTGTGATCTGACTATTTTGTCATCCGCTCAGAAGTGGGCATCTGTGAATTCTTGCTGTGGGCATCCTGGTTCAGTTCTGACCTGTAGAGAGAGGTCACATGATAAAAACATGAACACGCTAATAGAAGACATTACCTGCGATTGTTTCCTTCACAGGGCAGTAATGGGGGTAGGACATGCTATGTTCTTAGATATTCCCCAATACAGCTCAAATTTACAACACAAATTTACAGCTGTATGTATAACTATATTTACTGTAATAGCTGTAAAATATAGAAATGGCATACAATTTTGCACTAAAATCTTTACAATTTGGATGGTCAAGAAATGATATAGTTTCAACTTCAAGTTGAAAATAGTGATTGAGGTTATTCAAAGGCTTAGGGATTTTTTTAAAACTTAGATTATTTCCAGGTGTACCCACTACTTTTTAAGAATCAAGTGAACCTTCACCTCTGGCTTTAGGATCAAGTATCTATTTAATCTTTAGGTGTTGCCTATAATGGACTAAATGTTTATGCTCTCCCAAATCCGTACAATTAAATCTCAACCCCTAAGATATTAAGGTATTAAAAGGTGGGGACTTTAGGAGGTATTATGTTATGAGAGCAGAACTCGAATGAAATGAGTGCCTGTATAAAAGAGATGAGATCCCCCTTCTCCCTTCCAAGGGAGTTCAAAGTTAGACAGTGTTACAAACCAGAAATGAACCAGGAATTGGGTTCTCACCAGACATCAAATCTGCTGGCACCTTTATCTTGGACTGCCTAACCTCCAGAACTGTAAGTAATAAATTCCTATCATTTGTAAACCACTTGGTCTGTGGTATTTTATTAGCCGCCAAATGGACTAAGATATTGCCCTAGCACCAGGCTTTCCCCCAGTACGATGTCTTTACAGTAATAAGAATAGTGGCTTCAGAATGATTTTGTATTACTAGCGTCTTAATAGCATGTAAGTTTACTTAAATTTTCTGAGCCTCGGGTTTCTTATTGTATTTAAAACGAGGTTCGTATTTTTTTTTTTTTTTACTTGTTTATAAAGCAATTTTTGGTAAACCTTAATGAAAGAAGCTTGCAAAATCTATTGTATTTTTGTCATTTTTCAAGCAGGGTCTTGAACAGAGAAGGCGTTGGTTGAGTTATAGTGCAACAACTTTAACTTAAATTATGGTGATTAGAGAATGATTTTTCTTCTTTAATCCTCATATTTTGAGATCTTTAGTCATCAGAGACTCCCCCAAAACTTCATTATGATGAGACCTAGTTAGGCATGAGGGAGAAGAATTCTCACAAGGAGTGACATATGCCATCCCCCTTTTCTTACCTGATTTATTCAGGTTCTCTTGAGATGGAACTTGTGGCTCTCAATAGATTTCTTGAGTTACCCAGAGTCAACTCTTACTAACACAAGGGGATTTGCCATTAGTGACGATGACATTGGCCCTTGAGTCAAAGGAAACCAAAGCAAGCGTGTGGAGGCACATGTTATCTTTTCATTTTGAGCAGTGCCCCCTTCTGATTGAGACAACTTTGCATTTACATTGGTTTCTTCTAGAATTAAAAAAAAAAAAAAAATTTAAGACCAAAGATTTTTTTTACACATGAGGGTGGAAATGGAGTGGTACACAGTGTTCTCGGGGTGAGCGCCATACCTCATCTTACTTGATTATTATTTGGGCTGAAGCATGTTAAGGACACAGGATATGCTTCAACATGGGGGTCTCGGGGCTGGTAGTCAAACAGGAGTAAATCAACAGCCTGTTGCTAACATATTATTTAAAAATAAATATCTCATGATGTACTGGAAGAAATATAAAACCCAATCTCATAATAAGAGCATGGAATTGGGGCCTTCTTCACTCTCTTAAAGATTTTAATCAACGTAGGATTATCTTTCCTTTGTTTCCAACAGTGGTGGTTCTGCAGCGGCCCAGGCTCCCTGCAGGGGAGATGGTCGAGATGGAGAGAGAGTTGGAAAGGAGAAGCACTTTGAGCTGGAAGGTGTTATTGAACAGATTTAAACGTATTTTAATCATAGGCCTTTCATGCTATTTTAGATCATGTGTGTGACTCCCTAGCTTATCTCCTCCCTTCTACTCCAGCTGCTGGGGAAATAGGCAAATTGCTCTGGGAAAGATGAATACAGTGTATCTGTGGGCTCTGAGATTTTGGTTCCAAGTGTTGCAAACAAGCAAGTTTACATAAATGTGTGCCTAGCCCAGCGCCTCTGTGATTAGAGAGCTCTGTCTCTAGGAGCATTCCTCCCCCTCTTCACATGGATTTAGCTCCAGAAGCCCACGACAAGTACCTACCTATGCAGTTTCCGCTCACTGATTTGTGGCTGCCTTTATTCTCCTGAAATATGTCTTTCTAGTCATGCTCTCCTGGTTTCCCTTCTACCCTGTAATTTGTGCAAAAAGCAAGGTATCTGACGTGCCTGCTTAACAGTCTATTGACATTTCACAGAACAGAACAGATTGGAACTCTTTTTTTCTGCAATCAGTTTAAAGTATTTGAACCTTTCTAACAGCTGTGAGACAATATTTATTCTTAGTCAGCAACCGATTTCATGAGTCTGACACCATGTACTGTATGTAGCTGTCTGAGCCATGAGACAGAACTTCAATGGGTGATCAACTATGCTCTCCGAGGGACGATCTGGGACGGTGGGATGGGTCAGACTCCACTCTAGAAATATCACAGAATGGTTCCAGAGGAGGCCAAGGATTTCCACGTCCAGGGAGGCCAGGCAGACTCACAGGCCAGAGGAGCATTTGTAGACTTTTACCTTGTGATGGTGTGGTGGTGGGGGCAGAGTTAGAACAATGGGAGGGTTGTGGGAACTGATTAGGAAGAGTCATTTGCGTGTGAATTTCACAGGATATTGGATACTTTTCCACCAATTCAGCTTGTTTTAAAATTATTAAGAAGGAGCCACAGGGAAGGGTTGGTTTGGAAACCTTTGGAGTGTATGTATAGAATCACTCAAGGAGCTTATTAAAAATGTAGATTTCTGTTTGCCTCTTCTAGACTTTTGGTTCAGAAGGTCAAAGGTGGAGATAAAGGAATTTACATTTTAAATAATCATCGCAGGTAATTTTGACACATGAAACTTGAGAAAGATCGTTAAAGATTTCAAAAGGAGAATGAAGAATCTAGGACTCTTATTGTCCACGATTAAAACTCATCACTAATCCACAAATATTTAAGAGCAAAAAACGGGGCAAAACTCACTCTAATACATTGCTGTGTAGTTCGATTGTAAGTAATGGGGAAGATAATCAACATTTTCTATTCCTTCATATGTGTCAGACGATTGAAATGAAGTAAATTTTATTTAATCTTTATTACAGCCCGGTCTGTCACTTCACATTACATCATTTTATGGGCAGTAAAACAGGCTTAGAAATGTTGAGTAACTTGCCCAAAATGATATGTATTGTGATTACCAGAGCCCCTTAGGCTTCTCACTCTCCTCATTATGCTCAGGAAAGTTTATCATGACTTCCCTCACAATGTCCACACCAACAAATCCTAAATTCATGTTTGCAGCCTGGATCTCTCTTGGGTGTTCTCTAGTCATCCCTCCGTTGGTTTGTTTGACATCTTTGCCTTGATGTTTCCCAGCCACCGGAAGTTCTATATACTCTCAATTGTACTAGTCATCTTACTCTGTATATTTTTTTCTCCTTTACTATCCTTCAGCTCAGCTAGTAGGACCCACCATCTACCTATTGGTCGAAGCCAAAAATCATGGAGTTCTTTTGACCAAAACACCTACATATCTCCAGGTCCTATACTCTGCAGATTGTCACTGCTAGCCTTTCTAGTTCAGGCCGGTATCATCTCTTGCCAAGAGTTTCCGTCAGTCTTTGCTACGCAACACAAATTTTTCCATAACTTAGTGGCTTAGAATGGAAATCATTTTACCGAACTCAGAATTATGTGTGTCAGCTGTGTAGCTTTTTGGGTCTGGGCCAGTTTGGCGAAGCTCTGCTAGGCGTTTTCTTGGGTGTGTGATCTGTTGATGAGACAGCTCATGGCTTAATGACCTACCGTGATCTCACTTACATACCAAGTGGTGAGCAGGGATGGCCGTATGGCTTTTGACTAAGAAAAGGTTCTTTGCTTTTTGCTGGGGTTCTTTTCCATGTGTGGTCTCTCATTCTTCAGCAGGTTAGCGTGGGCCCAGCCACATGTCGTTCTCCGTATTCCTAGCGCAGTAAAAGAGGACAAGAAGCCCCGATGTACAAGTACTTTGCAGGCCTTTGCACTATTTTTGTTAATGCTATTCAGAGCCTCTGACTTCCTGTGGCAAGACACTACCAAAGATTGTAGATAGAAGGAAAGGAATATTTTATAGCCATTTTTGCAATCTATTACACTGGGACTCTGTAATAGCCTCTTACTCGTTTCCTTACCACCCTTCTTGCTTCCTCCAATCCCCTTTTCATCCAGCAGTCGATGAATTATCTTTCGTGCCTCTCCTCCCCTTAAAACTTCGCTGCCATTCTTTTGTTTTGAATATTCTGAAGTCCTAGCTCCTTAATATGACTTAATGAGGTTCCCTGGAATGTATGTTCTATCTACCTTGTCAGGCTTTGACTTTTTCCCTCTGTTCTTAATTTGTCATGGTTACTCAGACAGCCAGATTTAGTTCTTTCTTAATCAGAAGTAACATGTGACAGTAAAATTCTATTAGTCTTCTTACCTTTCTCTACCTGAAAAGCTCTTTCTCATTTCCTCATCTTTTTTCCCCTCCCTTGTCTAACGGACATATTTATCTATAAGTCTGAGCTTAAATATTCCTTCCTCAGGCTTCCCTGGACTTTTTTTTTGAATATTAGCATTTATACTTGATTTCAATTAAATGTCAAAGTCTGGCTTTCCTGTGAGAGTGTAAGCATCATGAGGTTAGGGACCATGTCTATTTTACATAGTGCTGACTCTCTAACATGTATCACAGTGCCTGGTACATAGCAGGTGCTCAATAAATACTGGCTGAAAGAAAAAACACCCCTGTCTTTTCTTACTTCAGAACTCTCCTTACTATGTCACACCTCAACTTAGGCTCAGTTTGCTGACCCTGTTTCTTTTGCTTATATACTTAATTTATTTTGTGTTTATGGACTAGAAACAATTTTAGTAATGTAGACAGAAGGAAAAACATATCTATCTATCTATAACAACACACATATATATTTAATGTTACATATATTTCATAAATTTTGTAATTATATTTATTGTTTCTTGTTCAGAGGTCAGTGTCAATTTATGTCAATGTATTTTTCTTGAATCACAACGTCCTCAGAGAGAAAAATCAGGGAGTGATTTAAGGAGAGGAAGATGAGACAGCTCCAAAGGGAGATTTGACAACATTTCAGTGGTCTGAGAGCAGTCTTACCCGTACTGTCTCAGCTGTGGTCTCAGCATGGATATTTTCACAGTGGGCTGGCATCACGCACGTTGGCAGGGTCTGCTCTGTGGAAGCCAGTCAACTCTGGAGGCCATTCTCACAGTCATGGAAACCCTCTTGGAAAATATAACTTCAAGGCCTGTCTTTCTTGACTTGTGTATCCGTTGTGTCCTGTATAGTCTGTGACAAGTGAAACTGCCAGAGGGAGGCTGGTAGCAAATCTGATAGCTCAGTTACTATAAACCCAAAACAGAAAAAAAATTTTCAGAATTGTTCTCGGGACACTAGAAAAAGTTTCCATATCAAATAGTTCTTCTTAAATCAACATGTTTGTTGCCCTGAAAAACTAAGTCGTGTCTAATTTGTATAAATCTAGTTAGTTAGAAACCTATAGGCTGATTTACAGCCTCTCTCCATACGCTTTATCTTCTGGGATTTCTCAGTTTTTCCATGTATGAAATAGAGACATCCATAACCTTATGCTACATAATATTGCTGTAGAACTAAGATGAGAGAATATATTTGAAATAACTTTGTGTACTATAAAGTATTAATCACTCATCAAGCATTTTTCGAGTATGTATATTCCAGACCTTGTGCTAAGCCCAAGGGAGGGATATAAAAATGAATAAGATACAGTCCTTGCTCTGATTGAGGTCGCAACTGATGGAAGTGACAGATGAGGGTAAAACCATAACACAGAATGAACAAAACTGTGATATCACCAAGGGGGGAGCAGTTCATTCTGGCTAGAGAGTTCACAGAGGAGAAGCTATTTAATGTGGGCTTAGAAGAATAGGTAAGATTTTACCAGAGGGAGAAGACAAAAGGGCGTTCTAGTCAGATATCTACTTATAATCTGTAACAGGAGACTCACTCTGTCTTTAAAACAATGATAAGTAGCGGGAAGATACCCAGAAGGCACATAAAAGAGGTATAATTGTGAATTATATTTATTTATTTTTGGATTAAGAGAAGACAAGCAGAAGTCATAAAACAAAGTAGCTTCAAGGACAATGAAACCAGAACAAGAAGCAGTGAAAAGTCACTGGGGGAAACAAAACCCATTACTTGTTACTTTGTATGTAACCTCAAATGCATGAAAGCTTTGAGGCCACTGGTGCGCCAAAACTTCAGGAATTAGAAGAGGATTCTTTTCTCTTACTTAATAATCAGATGAGTGGGTATGAAAGATGAAAAAAACAAATACAAAGTGATTAACAGTGTTTGGTCAAGGATACATTCATATACTTTTACAAAAGTAACTTCAACAATTCATGAACTAAGCGGAAAAATGTGAAAGTCACCGAAATCTAATTAGAATTACTGTCAACACTTTGTATCATGGGTGTAAAGGCCCATTATCCTTTATACTCCCTTACCGCTACCGCCAGGGGACAACTAAGATGGATGATTAATTTTAAAAGTAGAGATCTAAAAAACAAATTCAAGAAAAAAGCAAAAATTTTAAAGATAAAGAATTCAAAATCTCAGGGGAAACACACCTACGCATGCACACAGATTTACTTTCCACTTTCAGACATATTAACTTGTAGATCAGGCATATAATTTAAATTACTCAGAAGGATGTCACTGAAAGTGAAAGGGAGTGCTGTTTATTTTTGTGATTGGGCAACAGGTGCAAACCTGGACCGTCCTGGGCAAGCTGGATGTATGGTAACTTAGTCGTAGAAACTGCACAGTTAAAATTCCATGGAACAGCACAAAACAAATGCTTTTGCTTTCCTCTAAGGAGCTCCTGGGGCTTTTGGTTTTGAAACACTCTAAGTTTTGGTTTAGGCAAAATTTATTATCGAGGTAGGAGTGGAGCAGGATAAGGACCAGTATATTGTCGTCCTTGAGAGCATTGACTGGTTGACAGTGGATAAATGGCTTAACTTCTCTGTGCCCCAACTTCCTCATCTGCAAATTTGGGGTAATAACTGTTATTGTGAGAATTAAATGTTAATTAGAAAGTGCTCACAAGAGTGTTTGGCTCAGCAGCTCTTTCTGCCCATGGGTCCTGTCTCCATGTTTTAATAAAACCACAATTTGCACTGAAAAAAAAAAAAAAAAAAAAAGGAGTGTTTGGCTCTTTGGCTCAAAGGATTATATAAATGTTCGTTATTTTTATAATTATCCTCGCTTTGTCGATTGCTCCCCAAAACAAAACAAAACAAAAGCAAAACCCAAAAGGAATAGATCAACAAATTATGTTCAGGGTTAGCCTGATATTTGGGTTCACTTGAAGATGGAAAGTGATCCAGGACAGATTAAACCGGAAATCTGGGCCTCCTCCAGAAAGAAATATTTCTAAGTTTTCTCTGGAAAGAAGTGAAGGGGAGGAAGAGGTCAGACAAGACCTTATTTTAGTGGTTTGGTTTAAAGTCTCGGAGATGTCCAATGCTGGGTCAACTCTGTACTAGACTTGTTACCCATGTAGTAGTGTTGTCAAAGCAAATGATGTTTGAAAAAACACTAGAAGCAGCCAGAACTAATAATCATTAGTTCTTATAATAATGAAAAGGAATCAGCTTAATGGGCAAGATTTAACTGGAAACATATAAATAGGGACCCACAGGGGGGTTATTTTTATAATTATCCTTGCTTTGCTTGTTTATATTTATAAACATATAAATATGGACCCCCTTGGGGGGTTAACTGTTTACAGTTAAATCTTGCCCATTAAGCTGATTCCTCTTCATTATTACAAGAACTAATAATTATAATTTATGACATCATAATTATAATTATAATTAATACAATAATATAAAATAATTATAGCTGTCATTCTTGAGCATTTATGAGATGCCAGGCCTTGCCTTGAGTTCTTCATATATATTAACTCATGATAAGTACTATTGTTGTTAACATTTTGCAGGTGAAGATACTGAGGAATAAATAAGTTACAGGTTTACTCAGTTTTGCATTCATCAGTGTCAGATACATACTGGGCACCTAATAAGTAATTTATTGAATCAGTCTGCTGGGAGGTGTATTAATATTTTCTAGCAGAACCTATGTACATGGTTCATTCTATTCAGTATGAAGAAATTTCAAGAATCTACTTAGAGGAAAAACATTTACAACCAACTTCTTACCCTTGCATAAATTTGTTCTTGGTATTTTGATTTCTGTAAGACCATAAGAATTCACAGTTATGAACAACATTCCAAATAACCTTTTAAATGCCATCATAGGTAAGAGTGGAAGTGTTAAATGAGATTTTGAATTCTGGAAAATAGCCTGACAAATGAGTATGGGCAATTTTTAATAAATCACCTATGTTTGGCTTTGAAAAGCCTTATTGTGGATACTTTTGCCTTCAGCAATTTGATTTCCTAATTATGTTTCTACCTCAAGACAGTATTATAATTGCTTGCATTTTCTGAGCACATACTGGCTGATAAGGGGAGAGGGGCACTTTTGGGCAGTTCTGTAAATGTCAGGAGGCCAGTCTGGGGTTAATGATGCGCTCTGAATCTTCCACACAATGGAAACCCCACACAGGAAAATTCTCCAGTGGAGAGTATGCCTGTGGTAAAATGTGTGAGGCACAGAGCAGAAAAAGAGGCAGCAGGAAAGACATCAACAGGGAGATAGCACAGAGTAGCCATTAGAGGCAATTGATCAGGGAAAGGAATAGAAGATGGTAGTAAATGTTTATTCTCCTCAATGGGCTATTTTGTAATGGTACTTTGTATCCTACGTGATTGGCCACAAAAGCAGGCACCACATTTTAATGTTCTGGGTCAGTTACGAAAACAATAACAGGGGAGAAATAGTATTCCCAAGGATGTGATGATATCAAAGTGGGTTTATTTGCTACATTTAAAATTTAAAGAGCCAGGCTCATGAAATGAATTCTAATTAGATTAAAAGCTTTCCTAAACTCCAAAGGGATGCAGTGGCTCATCCCTGTTCCTCCCTCATCATGCCTCTGTTTCGGAACTGCCATCTAAGCACTGCCATCATCTTGTCAGCCTTGCTTTCTTTGGTGAAAGCTACTACTCTCAATGATTCATCTGATCAACATTCATGCAACAATAACCAGAGGTGGGCAAATAGTCCAGTAGGGAAGAAAAACACTAAAACGCAATTACAGATCACCCTATAGTTACGATTAATGTTAAATGCCTTGAAGAAAAAATTTATATTTCTTAGTACATTGTATCTAGGGACCTATCCCAGATTAGTGTGTGTGTTGGGAGATGGAGGAGGGTTGGGAGAAGGTGTTGCTGCATAAGTTACCCTTTAGACTTGAAGAATAAGCAGGAACTGGCCAGGAAGTGGTGGCAAGAGTCTAGTGATGGCAAGTCAGGTACATATGACTGATCTTACTCCGTTCTTTATATTAAAAGGGTTTTGTGACTTTGAAGTTAGTCAGTGGACTATCTCTGGGGTGGGCTGATTGGAGGGAACATGATGGAAATTGAAAACATCACATAATAACAGTAGAACACTGGATTGGCACATCTTTCTTCTAAGATGCTTGTCCCCATCTTGAAAAGTAGAGATGTGCAGAAGAATTATGGGCATGTAGGTGAACCGGTTACTTTCTTTCTGGTTTTGGAGGTGCTGGAAGAGGGAAAGAAGAGTGTGCGTGGACTCAGCAGAGGTGGAAGGTAGCAGCCAGAAACTGTGAGATTGTTCTCCTCACTATAGTGCAGTTAGTGTGGGCTTATAGGGACCTCTGTCTGGACAGACAAGGAATATGGAAAATGCCTCCTAAGACTGGCAGATATAAAAAGCCCAGATGGTAGATATAAAAAAAATCTATCTCCAAAAGCATTCTGAGGGGAATTCAGTGCTGTTCTCCAAGCAAGAATTTGAAATCTATACAACTTAAGACCATTATGTTGCTGATAATTTCAGGTATTTATTTCTGCCGCAACACGGGGGACGGGGGACTTAAACAACTTTTATTGTGCTTCATGCTGGATTCTATAAATCACCTCAGAAAAAGGCTGACATTAAAAGCAAAAATGAGTTAAAAATCCCGTGTTTAAAGAGAAAAAAAGCTGTGTGGGAGGCAGGGCTCAGTCTGGGAGATTTGAGAGGAAAGTTCTCACGATGTTCACAGCCCACACGATCACAGGGTGTAAAATCTCAGGGAGGGGATTCTTTGGCAGCAGCGACATAGATAATCACATTTTCCTCAGAGCAGATTTTTTGTTCAAGTTTTTAATTCATGTTAAGATTTAAGGAAGTGTCTTTAATTACAAAAATGGCTAAACACTTCTATAGTATCCTTTCAGAAAACAGATTCCTTGAGGAATGATTTAATCCAATGATTAGGCTGATGACAGAAAAGCACAGACTTGTTATGTACTCAGTGAGGAATGTGTGTGTGTGTGTGTGTTTAAGTATGAGCACAAGATAGGAATATGCATTAAATTATTCCATTTCCCTGCTATCAGGTGGATAATGAGCAAATCCCACAAACATGGTTCTCCTGCAAGGATCATGGTTATTGTTTATTCATTCTCAAGTACAGATTTCTCCACATGAAATCGAAGTAACCAAACATAATTGTTCCTCTGTCAACTCTTGATTATTAGCGTGTAAATTATGCCTGAATGATTTACAGGGTCATTAACATCACTTCATCAAGGAGCCCAGATTATTTGAGTTTTGCTTTATGCCAGCTTAATGCTGAAGGAGCTATGAAAAGTTTCATAGTAATGGTAATGATACACATCACTATTTATTGAGCATTGTCTATGGGTTTAGTGTTTTCCATGTTTTATCTCATATAATCTTCCCTGTAGAATAGATATTATTCTTTTTTTTTACTCTTTTCTTTTAGTTAGTTTAATATTTTTGAGGTTCACCCATATTATAACATGCATTCACACGTCATTCCTTTTTATTGCTGAAAAATATTCTTTTGAATGGATATTTTATTGATCCATTCATCATTGATAAAAGTTTGGGTTGCTTCTACTTTTTTGGCTGTTATGCATAAAGCTATGATTATTTGTGAACATTTGTGTATAACTTCTTTTGCACAGATATATTTTCAATTCTCCTGGTTTATATCTAGGATAGAAATTGCTAGGTCATACAGGAAGTCTAGGTTTAACCTTTTGAGGAACCACCAAATTATTTTCCAAAGCAGCCACACCATTTTATCCCCGCGACAGTGTGTCAGGGTTCTGACTTCTCTCCTTCACCAACACTTGTTATTATCAGTCATTTTTCTTATAGCCATTCTAATGGTGTGAAGTGGTACCATTGTGATTTTGAGTTGGTCACTGATGACCAATGATGTTGAGCGTCTTTTCATGTGCTTGTTGGCCATTTGTATATCTTCTTTGGAGGAATACGTATTCAGATCCTTTACTTATTTTTTAACTGGGTTATATATCATTATTGAGCTGTGATAAGGTCTTTTTTTCCATTTTATTTTATTTTATTTCTTTTCAGTGTTCCAAAATTCATTGTTTATGCGCCACACCCAGTGTTCCATGCAATACGTGCCCTCCGTAATACCCACCACAGGCTCACCCAATCCCCCACTCCCCTCCCCTCCCCTCCAAAATCCTCAGTTTCTTTCTTAGATATTATCCTTATTTCTGTTTTATAGATCAGAGAGAGGGAAATTGTGAAAATTGGCCAAAATCAGACATCTCATCATGGTGATCAGTCTGGCAATCTGACTTCTCTACAAATTTGTTACAACAAAAGTGAAACATATTTTATTGCTTCTTTTTTCCCCCCAAATATATGGAATAAAAAATTTATCAGAGGGTCACCTGGGTCACTTGGTCAGTTAAAAGTCTGCCTTTGGCTCAGGTCATGATCCCAAGGCCCGAGATCCTCTCCTGGGATGGGGCTCCTTATGCCCCTCCCTGCCATCCTGTTCCTTCTCTGTTCTCTCTCTCTCAAATAAATAAATAAAATCCTAAAAAAAAAAAAAAAAAAAAGTTATCTGAATTGTTCCTTAGCCACATGTTTTATTTTGCTTAATAACACAAATTTAGTGACAGTAGGAGTTAAATATTATTGATCAACACTTGTGGACTAGTTTAATGATGCTATTTTTGCTTTCTTGCTTCAGTATTATCAGTTTGTAAGTAAATGATACCTTTCCCCCCTCTTTTCTTATCTCTCAACATGAGAAAATCTTGAATAGATCTTTAAGAAGTTTCCAGGTATAAAGTATGTAGCATGTCCGACATGTATTTGGCTTTGAATCCTTTCCTCTTTGGGGGGAGCATTTGCACAGCAAATATTACCCAACTGTCATAAATGCTCTTCTAATACTTACATATTTTACCTCCTTTTCATCTCTCAAATCACTATGATCTGGATTTTGTCTTCAAGACTTCTATCATTTCAAATCCCATGGCCTCTTCTCAGATCACATCTCATGATTTCCCAGGAAGTGACTTTATAGACAGTTTCTGACTTGTCTTGGAATGTTATCCTTTCTGGGTTTCAGTTCACCATTTCCTTTTGGTGTCCTCTCTTCTCAGTTTTCTTTATTAACTTGCCTTTATCTAATTATTAAGTGTTAGTGTTCCCTAAGGTCCCTTCTTCAACTGTCATCTCTTCTGTCTCAATGTTATATTTCCAGTTTCTTCATTTAGACTGACACATGCATTCCTACTTTCTGAATCTTCCCTGAGTTCTTTTATTTTTAATTTATTTTTATTTTTTAGAAGTGTGGGGAGAGAGAGAGAGAGGGAGAGAAAAGGGGCAGAGGAAGAGGGAGAGAGAATCTTAGGCAGGCTCTCTGCCCAGTGTGGAGCCTGACGCAGTGCCCCATTCCATGACCCTGAGATCATGACCTGAGCTGAAATCAAGAGTCTGATGCTTAACTGACTGAGGCAACCAGTGCCCCATGAATCTTCCCTGACTTCTTTAGAAACAGTGAATTCCTCTTCCCTTTCCCAGCCAAGAGTACTTTATTTATGCCATAGTATACACTTTCATCATGTCTGCCTTCTGACTAGTCTCCTTTGAGGAAATGATAGGCTCTGTTGCGGTCAGCTCAGCAGATTATCAGAACGGAAGTCTTTGTCTCACTCATGCAAGAGTCTGCTGCAGATCGCAGATAGAGCAGTGCTCAAGGGCAGTGGGTCGCCACTCCGTTCAGGGACTCAGGGATCCAGGACACTTCAAACCTGAGGCTCTACCTTCTAAGTAAAATGGATATTTTTCTGAATTCCATGGCAGAAAAAAAAGATTAGAAATTTGATTGGGTGTAGCGGCTCATCCTGCTCTGTGCCATTCAGGTTTCATTGGCCCTAGCTAATCATGGGTTCTGGACAGCAAGACTGGGAAGCTTAGTCTTCCGTGTGCCTGGGAAGGACAGGGGAAGGACTGGTAACCAGCTTAGCACAGGGATTGTATCATAATCATTTTTTTTTTTTTATGCCCCATACTTGACACAGAATTTGACAATAAACACCAATACGTGTTTCTTAAACCGAATCTTATCTAGTTCAAACTTGCATCAAAAGGTGAGGCTTTCCTAAAGGAAAGGGAGCTTCTGCAAATTACTCCAGGAGATATTTCCAGAATTAGGACAAGAATCTAAGTCCATTGCTCCTTTCACTACACTTGCTGTTCCTGAAGGAATTTGTTATAGAAGGATTGTATGATTTTGCTGGGCTGCGCATTAATTTCATTAAGGTGGCGACGTTTGTTTTTGTTCGTTTTCTTGCTTGCTTTAAATCCTGACTTACACAGTTAATAGAGATATGGCATGAAATATATTAGGAAAATGAATCAAAGGCAACAGAATCAACTTAAAATAGATTATCAGTTAGTTGCCAGGCAACATCAATAACTATTTCCAGTTCCTAAATAGCCCATGTCTCTTTTTCTACCCAGTCTTTAGTTGCATAGCACATTCTTCTATTGATAGGGAAAAAGAGAAGTGTGAAAAGTGAACCATAGTATTATAATTACCACCTACCCTTACTTTTTTTTTTTTAAACCATAGTTTCTCAAATAGTAATTCTATGTGTTTGCTTAGCAATTTAGGACCTTCCCCTCAACCCCCATTTTATGTTTACTAACTTTTAAATTAGTACATAGGGATTCTCTCAGTGCTATTTTTTCTATGAAAATATTAAATCTGATGACTACTGTAATATCTTTTTTGGGTGATCTTATTTCTTTCAAAGCTTGGTGATCTCATTTACTTTATATCTCAGGGTTCTCCTCCAAACTCCACCAAGATTCTCTCTTAAGCTTTGCTTTTGCCTGTGAAACTCCATTTGAACATATAAACTGATCTTAAATGCAGTGTTTCTAAAATAAACTCATGATCTTCTTCCTTTCTCCCAAACCTCCTCAAACAAACAATCACAGAGATTGCTGGGTGTGGCATGGGGCTGGTTTCTAGTCAGTGGAATCTGAACAAAGTTATGGGCATCCCTTCCAAGTCTGGCCCATACCATCTTCCCCACAAACCAACAAACCACGGCCACCAAATACCACCACCAAAACAGGTGAAAGCTCCTCCTTCCTAGTTTTTACTTGGCTGGAGATGGGTATGCCGAAATTGGAAATCATACTGTTAAAAGTGGTGAAGCTCTTATCAATCTGAATTCTCAAATGGTTACAGCAAAGAAGCCCTATCACTTTCCTGGACTGTTCTCATAGCAAGAAATAGACTTTTTTGAATCATTGGTTGAGATTATTGTTACCAGAGACATAATACAGAAACCTTGGTTTGTTTATCTAGGAAATAGGAAAAGTAACTGTTTTGAGAACCAAATGAAATAATATAAAGAAAGCATTTATTTTAATGCCTGATTATTAGAAGATAAGTTTTAGTTTCTTTACTTCCTTCTATCTTCCATTAGATACAAGGAATACAGTCCTTTCTTCTTTCCTTCCTTAACTTTCTTCCTTCCATCTTTCTTTCTTTTCTTTTCTTTTCTCTTCTCTTCTTTTCTTTTCTCTTTTCTTTTCCTTCCTTCCTTCCTTCCTTTCTTTCTTTCTTTCTTTCTTTCTTTCTTTCTTTCTTTCTTTCTTTTCTCTACTTCTTTCTTTTAGAGAGAGAGAGAGAGAGAATTGGGAGGAGAAGGAGGAGAGAGAGAGTCATAAGCAGGTTCCATGCTCAGTTCAGAGCCTGACATGGGGCTCCATCTCATGACCAACCCTGAGATCATGGCACTGAAATTAAGAGTCGATGGTCCAATCACTTGAGCCATCTAGGTGCCCCCCTCCCTTTTCTCACTTCTTATATGTCTGATTCCTCTACCATTTTTTCCTGCTTTGTGCTTGGCAAAGAAAATAGTGGTTATGAGACTCAACCTCTTAATTTCCTGTTGCCAAATCTACAAACAGTCATGGGTCCAAACCCCCATTTTGCTCTTTCCTCCTGTCCCAATCACACTCCTTCTGCCATTTAACATTAACCAGTGTGTATTAAGTGACTAGTACATGCCAGGTAATATGGGAAGCTCTGCATGGAATATATCATTAGAGCTCATGAAGAAAGTACTATTTTATATCCTCATATTGCAGATGAAAGAATGGGATCAGAAAAATGTTTGATCACAAAGCAAGTGTGATTGAACCACCATATATTTTTAGATTCTTTCATTCTATTTTCGCTTTCTAGGTGTATTTGAACATGCTCAAATGTCTACAACCTCCGGAAAACCATTCCCTGAAGCTACTGCTCCCTTCTTCATTATCTTCATCTACTGTCTACCTCCTCACCTCCACTTTGCAAGCTTAGCTCCTCACGTCTACTCTCTGGCTTGTGTCCTCACCACACAGGTAAAGTGCTTCCTCTGTTTAAGGAACTCACCCAGTGGAAACTGCCTAGTTTTTAAATCACTCAACCTTCCTGAATTATGCAGTTCCATTGACTACTCTCTTTCTTTTCTTTTTCCTTCTTTCCATGCTCCCCCCACACTTTTTTAAACATCCTTTTCACTCCACATTACTTGCCTAGCCACTGTTTCTCAGTTTCATTTTGGGTACTCTTTTCCTTTTTATATGTTGGTGCTCCTTGGGGTTCTATCCAGCTCCCTCCATTTTTTAAACTCTAAATATTCTGCTGATATCATTCACTCCTATGGTTTCAAGTATCAACTAGATGCCACCCCTCCCCATGTCTTTTATTCACATGCTATGAACATTGCTCTTGAATTCTATAACCATTTAAGTAATTTCTGTGTGACATTCTCAATTTAGATGCCACACGAGCATCTAACTCATTTCTAACTCATTTCTCAAACTCATTTCTAACACTGATTTCATAATCTCTCTCCAAATATCTTTCCTTGTAACAGTTCTTCTGAACTTCCCTGTCTCAGCAATTTGTCCATTTAAGTTGGAAACTGCATATGATTTTTGGATCTGGTCCTTCATTACTCCCCACACCCAATCAAGTTCTAAGTCTTGTTAATTAACCAGAAACTCTGTTTCTAAAATATAATTCAACCTAAGAGGGTTTTTGTTTTTTGGGTTTTGTTGTTGTTGTTGTTTGTTTGTTTGTTTTCCCTCCATTTCCCGTTTTGTACCAATTTACCCCTATCCATGCCTCTGGAGCATTGAATGCTGAAGATACATTATTTGCCATTTTGAGAAAATAGCAGGCCCTTTCATATTTCGAAAAAAGCTTACTTATCTTTTTCTCCTTTTTGTGCTTGGAAAAATATTTCAATAATCAGCTATCCTGTCATTGCCCTTGTGAACCTTGTGAAGTTTTCCTTGAGGCAAAGTTGGGTGCTGCCCTCCCGTCCTCCTGTGCTACCGTAGAACTTTGCACCCACCTCCTTTCTAAGTATTTATCAGAAAGTTTACATTATTTGAGTATTTATCTCTCCTGCTAGATTGTGAGACTGAATTGGACACTTCCTAATTTTAAAACACCTTTGCTAAAGGCCCAGTTCATGGAACGGCCATTTGCCAAATGATTGGATTCATCAACTTTATCAATTTATTCCAAACAGTTGTAGTTAAAGCTCTTTGGATGTTTAAGTTTGCTTCCCAACGAGGACATATGATTTTCTGGATATTAACATTTTATGGTGGATCTATCTTCTGAGAATCTGGCAAAAGGGTGAGGTTAACAAAATAGAATCAGTACTAATTTAAAAAATTTTTTTTCAAAGGAAAACCTATTTTCCAAACCCTCCTTTTTTGTCCATTTTATATGTAATGGGACCACTTGTCTACCTCTGAAATATTTTCAGTTATCTTTGAATGTCATTTTCTATTTTAGTAAATTTTAAGCATTTTCTTATTCTTTTGCCAATTCCTCAAATGGCATCCCAGCTTTCCTTTTTTATATCTAGCATTTAAAGTTTAAGATTAAATTAAACTTTAATGAAGATTAAACTTTAAATTTAACTCACAGGCACTAAAATAAATCAGAATTTTAAACAAGATTAAAATTTAATGAAATAAAATGTTTAAATTAAGTTAAATTTAGAATTACAATTTAAATTCATCCAAAAGGATCAGAATTAGTTAAAAACATTACATCTCCATGAAACTAAGAATGTGATTCTGTCAAAGAACAATTAGGGTATCTTGACTTGGGTGACTACCAATTTGCAAAATGATCTTACGCAAAATGCAATGATCAAATGCAAAATTTGATTTGCAAAATCAAAAACAATGAAAAAAAATGACCACAATGGACCAAATCAAAAAGATGTCAAAGAAAAGTAAAAAACAAATTGATTAAAAATATTATAAATGACAATTGATGAATGCTGAAAGGCTGGCTCAATACACAATACACAACGACATTGTTTTTTTTTTTTTAAAGATTTTATTTATTTATTTGACAGAGAGAGATCACAAGTAGGCAGGGAGGCAGCCAGAGAGAGAGAGAGAGGAGAAAGCAGGCTCCTTGCTGAGCAGAGAGCCCAATGCGGGACTCAATCCCAGGACCCTGAGATCATGACCTGAGCTGAAGGCAGCGGCTTAACCCACTGAGCCACCCGGGCACCCACACAACAACATTTTAAAAAGGAGTAAAAACCAGTGTAAACTGAGAGTCCCCATGTGAAAAGTAAAATTCTACTGATGCATGTGAACTATTTCACATTCAGTTATCAAATCAAATATTCTTCTTAAAATCTATACGATTATCTTTTGTCAAATCAATATATTTGATGGGTGGGTTGTCAGTGAATCAGACATTTGGTGAATTGAGTTCTAGTGAATTTGCATGTTTGCCATCAGCAAACTTGCCTACACTCTCAACCCCTTCTCCAATTTCCACAACCCTCTTATAAGTATGGCATCCTTAAGTGATGTCTGTTATTTCTTTTACAATCAACTTACTTATCTGGTCAGAGGTTTCTCATTTCCCCCCTCTTTCTGAGGCCTCTTGCCTCTTATTTGGTTGATAGATTCTGGACTTCCTCAAGGACACTACTATATGCTACTATAAAAGCAGTGTATTACTTTGTTCCCTTAGGCCCTCTTTTCTTAATGTTTATTTTTCAATGTTTATTTATTTGTTTGTTTGTTTGTTTGTTTTTAAGAGTTTATTTATTTATTTGACAGACGGAGATCACAAGTAGGTAGAGACGCAGGCAGAGAGAGGAAGGGAAAAAGGCACCCCGCCGAGGAGAGAGCCCGATGCGGGTCTCGATCCTAGGACTCTGGGATCAGGACCTGAGACAAAGGCAGAGGCTTTAACCCACTGAGCCACTCAGATGCCCCTATTTTTCAATATTTAACATATTTGTAAAATACAAATCAAAATGTGTCATTCCCTGTCTAAAAACTTTTTAACAGCTCTCTGTTATTCTTAAAGATCCAAGTTCAGTCTATGGCCCAGAATACAGCCCAGAAAATGTTCCTGCACATTTTGGCCCCTGGATGCCTTTTTGTGATTCTTGGAGGACTTGCTCCTTTTTGGGCTCCAGACATTGACTTTTCAGACCTGGGGATGTGCCACACCACTGTCCTGCCTGGAGCCTTTGTCCGTGTATTTTCCTGCGCACGCCTCTTGCTACCTACCTCGGTGCCCTTTGTTATGAAATGCCTCTCTCTCTCTCTCTCTCTCTCTCTCTTTAAACTAGGTTTTATTTTGGAGCGCAGTTTCAGGTTCACAGTAAAACAGAGTATGAAGAACTCAGAGAGTTCTTACATGCTCAGTGCCCCTACGTTCATGGCTTCAGAATGCTCTTCCATTTTTTAGCCTCTCCTCTGCTAGATACATTTCTATTACTGTTGGTTCTCATAGAATCATATTCTTTTTTCAAACATCACTTTGAGACCTTAACTTTTTAGTATGATTCTTTGTTCCTTGTCTTTTTTTCTCCACAAGGCATAAACTCCATGAGGGCAAATACTGTTTATTATTGCTTATCATTTGCTTCCCAAAAAATAATCCTATGCCTGGCATACTGTAGATTGTCAAAAAACATCCAACATCGTGGGTGAATGACATAGATCATATAACCCTTTAGAGTCCAGGGGTAAAACACAGCTCTATGTAATTACCAATATGGACTTTGAAAACCTCAAAAATAATTAACCACAATTTTGCTATTTCTTTCTAATTCAGACAAATTCAGATTTTGCATTATAATTATTCTTGTCCAGCAGCTCTTAAAATTAACCACAGATGTTATACTAACAGACATGTTAAGGGAAATAAAATTAGATTGTTATACATTAAATATAACAATTCCTTTCTTCTTTGATTCTTTTCTGTTTTCAAACCTGAAGTTTTTGGTTTCAAACCTGTAAAAATTTGCTTGCTTTAACTAAGAAGCACAGATCACCACAAGGGGGCAGGGGTAGACAAATATTCAGGTTTTTTTTTTTTTTTTTTTTTTTTTTTTTACTGTGTTCTGTATCACCAGAGTATTATTCTTTGACAGAGTAAATTTGGGCCATTATTTTTTGTATGAGGTGTTTTTTTTTTTTTTTTTTTTTTTCCATTTGCCATTCAGTTTAAAATCTATAAGTACTATTACCCTTTCCATACAGTGTATGTCTTTTCAAAAATGAACAGACCTCCACTACACAAATTGTAGGCATGAAATAACTTGTCTTTTCAGTACATTAAGTCATTTTAAAGAATTATAAGAATGATATGCTAGGCATGGTAGTAAATTGTTCATTGGTAATTTTATAGCTAGTTTCTATTCCTTTTTTTCACCTTTAGCACCCCTCCCCCTCCCACCCCTACATCCCCCTACCCTTTCCCCCATACACACATAGAGGCTAGAAGGGGGAAAAGGGGATTTTGTAGTTTTCTTTTCCAGGGTGGGGGGAAGACAATAATTTAGGGAATATTTGAGTATTTATTACATAGAACAAAGAAACTGAATACTTTCTGGGAATAGGATTTCATAGTATAATTCACCTTATTTTTCTATATTTTGTTCACTAAATACATATCTATCTTCTTCACTTTGGTTAAGAAAAACACAACCTGAGCTCTGTGTGGCTAGCTTGACATAGTTCTCAAAACAGTTTGGGTTGAACTTTATGTAGTGATCTAATTACATGACTAACTTTATATTATTGCTTATTCTGAAATTTAATTCCCTATAAATGAAGAGCTCATCAAATTTAGAGTTGAATTTTAAGAATGTTAAGTTTAATGATAATGAAAAGAAGATAATTTGCATGTGAACAGCCTTGGTTAGGAGAAAGTTTAGAAGAGAAAGAGGGCTTTTTAAGTCAAACTAATAGAAAGAAGGAGACTTTGATTCAGACTGGAAACCACCAAAAAGCACACAGGCTGTTTGGAGACAAGTCACTTAACCTGGATACTTTTCTATGCCTCTTTGCCTTCCCTTGCTTGCCTTCTGACTCTGGAACACCTCCTCCAACCACGCCCCTCATTTTTACTCCCGGTAGTACAAGTAACTAGGCATATCTATTACACTATAATCTCTAGCCCATGGAAGATACTGCTAATGTATCACCATACTCCTCCACCCCCACCAATCTAGCCTCAGTATCCTTCTCAATCCAGCTCCTCAAAATAGATTGAATACCAACACCAATTAATTACAGTTGTCCTATGAGGCAAAGCACATTTGCTGTCTTGGTGAGTTAGCCCAAACTGGTTACTGGTTGTCACACCAAGGTTGGATAGCTTTGGAAAAATGTAATTTTGACTTGACTATGATATAAAGATGTTGGGGAACAGAATGTCCCTTCTCCCATTACACATGGTGACAGAATAATACCATTCAGTCTGAGGTGAGAAAATAAAGCAACTAAATAAACTCTTCTAACATTTAATCTTGGTCAGGCTGAATTAGAACATTCGTCAGTAAACCCCATGAGGGGTTCCTGGGTGGCTCAATGGGTTAAACCGCTGCCTTCGGCTCAGGTCATGATCTCAGGGTCTTGGGATCGAGCCCTGCATCGGGCTCTCAGCTCAGCAGGGAGCCTTCTTCCTTCTCTCTCTCTGCCTGCTTGTGATCTCTGTCTGTCAAATAAATAAATAAAATCTTAAAAAAAAAAAAACCCATGAAAGAAGAGACATACCTATTTTGTTCGTCACTGTATCTCCAGCAGTTAGCCAATAGTCTGACACACACCAGATACTCAGTAATGTTTGCTGATTGAATGAGTGAATAGTGAATAATGGCAGATACCATGTTTTATGCTACATGATTTTCTCCATTAAATGAGGTAGTTTTTCACTCTAAGCTAGTAACTTCCAGAGAAATAAAAGGGAGAGGTTTTTTTCCAGAGGGTAATCCAGAGCTTTTCGGAAGGTAGCAATGGAAAGACATGAGCAGTAAAAGTTGGGAAACCTTCTGTGAGGGCCATGTCTGGTCCATTTCACTTTCAATCATCAAAGAATCATATAATTTAAAGAGTTTAGAACTGGAGATTTCTCATGAGTCAATATGATACTATTAAATTAAACATGAAATACTAAACATTGGTACACTTCTGAGACCCATCTTTGGGAATATTTAATTTAACTCTTACATTTTTGAGGAGAAATATTATAAAACCTTCCAAGGATATTTAATGTGATCTTTATTTCTAAAGGTCAGTTAAGTCTGAGGTTAATTCCTTGTATTCTAAACCGGTATCCTAAACTAAGAATAGAAGGCTCAAAACTGAAAATCTTATTATTCATATGACCACAGTAAGTGTGAACAGTTTTCAAGTTTTAAACTTGTGTTATAGAAGCAGAGGGCCTCCGGGGCATCTTTCATTTGTTGACATGTTGAGGAAAATGTTGCAAAATACTTCAGAGCTCATCAATGGAATACATTAGCAAGGTCCTTAGGTATTATCTGGGCAGGTACTGCCCAGTAGAACTTTTTGCCCCAATGGTGATACTATTTCGATTGTCCAATGGAGTAGCCACTATTTATATGTGGCCATTGTGTTCTCGAAATGTGGTTAGTGAAACTGAGGAATTGAATATTTAATTTTTTAAAAAATTAGTAATTAAAATTTATACTTGAATGCTACATGTGACTAGTGTTCGTTTATTTGGACAGTGAAGCTCTAGAAGGATAAATGCTTAATTCGAGTGCTGTAAGTTTTGAGATGAGATATTAAACATTTTAGCAAATAAGATATCAGACTAAAACTAATGGAAAACTCAAGAATGGTAGTATGGGAATTTTAAAACGCAACAAGTTAAGCATCTACCATGTACTTGATTCTTTGCCAGACAATTTTATATTTATTATCTCAGTGAATGCTTGTAAAACTCTGGGAACAAAGATTTTATCTTTATTTTATAGGCAAGGGGCCAGATATTAAAACTTCCTTAGTGGAAATAGGATTAGAACTTACACCCATTTGGTTTCAAAAGCCATGCTTTTGTACAATTTGAGTGAGCAGAAGAAAACTACCCAGATGCAGCTGTGAATGTGTGTCCTAGGAGGCAAATCAGGGCTTGAGTGAGTGTCACATCCAAATATTAGCATAGAATTTCTTAAAATCCATGGGAAGGCTAGGATTGGCTTCTGATGATATCATAGGGCTGAAGATAAGGATGGGTCAGATGGTCTGGGTTGGGAAGAAGAAGGATGTTTAGGTACATAAGCAATAATTGTTGGACTTAATATTCCCATTAGCTCACGCTAACTATCGTAGCATTCTTGGCTCCATTTTGTGGTTGGATACTACTCTGATGTTATTTTTCTCTCTGGTAATGCTCTGTGACTTGATTTTATCCCCATACATCATAGGACTCATGCAATGTGTTATTCCCCTGATAAGTGTGAGTTAGGGCATTTCCTTATTGTAACCGTGTTGAGAAAGAGCTTCTTTTTGGTGCAGAGGATGCTTTACATCACTAAACCTAATGTCTCTGGGTGCCTATGTCTTCCTTAACACCTAAATCATCCTGTAGAAAAATGTGTCCTGTATTCTCAGAATAAAAGGATAATAGCATTTTTCCTGACTTGTCTTTAGAGTGTGTGTGCCACAAAATAATAATAATAATAATAATAATAATTCTGCACTAGCTTACATATTAAATGAAAGTGTCTACTTAAAGATAGCTTAATATCAATTCCCAGGAAAGGATTGATCTTTATTTGACATTCTTAAGTTGGCTTTCCCAGTGATTGAAATAAACTAGATATGAATGATGGCCAGGGTGTGTGTGTGTGTGTGTGTGTGTGTGTGTGTGTGTGTGTGTAGGCTAGCCCTATACCTTGCAATTCTGGGATTGTTTTAAAACCAGAAGTCCAATATTAGAATTCTTTGATAAAGATTGGGATTATGAGTAGGGTTCACCGTATTTCCTTTGAATGGAAACAAGGGCAATTTTGTGATTCCCCTGGGAATTGAACCTAGGATCTTCTGCATTTAAAACAAATGTGCTAACTGCTATACCAAATATGAATCTGGTGCAAGATGGGGGACTCTATACAAGGTTATCAGTCCACTGAAATAGTGGGCTTTGGACGTAGTATGTGAGCCCAGAAATGGGATGTGAAAAGGAGACTAAATTTCTGAAAAAGCAGATGAAATGGTGCATCCGTCTTTGGGGCCGAAGCTGGAGGGGAGCTGGAGAAACAGCACAGGAACAGAAACAAGATTGTCACAAGGCAGTTAGGGAGCAAATTACTTGAATTGCAGCCCACTTACATTTGAGCAAATGTGCTTCTGGGACCTTGGGGCTTGTTCTTAAAAGAAACAGTCCTGTAGGATAAGTGCCTTGCCAAAGTCCAGATTGGCTTCAGTGCTGGAGAAACAGACACATTTTGCAAAATCCTAATGTTCATTGCTGAAGGAGAGCTCAATTCCCAGGAAAGAATTGTTCTTTATTTGACATTCTTAAGCATCAGCCATGTATTAGGCAATCTGTAGCCAGAGAGTTGAAAGAAATTTCTGCTGGCATAGTCTAGTTGCTGGATGTCTTCTGGAAAAATAAGAAATCCTGTTGAAGAACTATGTCAGAATCCACTCCAATCTCTCCCTCACCCCCACCCTCACCCATGTCTGGCCTTTATAAAGAAGGGTAATAAATCTCCTTTCCAAACTTATCTCGGTTATGGCAGAGGGAAGTGGAAATATGTTGTCCACTTGAGGGGAAGATTATTGAAGTACCATGGTACATGATTTATTAGAGCCTGTTTGATTTAAACTCTGATTATACCCCAAACACTCAGTTCTGCTTCACACGCAGAAAAGATCTCCTACAGCCCATGCTACCTTACAATCCTTCTCACTCCTTATCCACTTTGTAGGGGAAGGCAGACTGTTATTAGCCTATGAAAAACACACCCTGGGTTGCATGTATTATGGAGAACTCTCCTATGATACCTCTTCATTTTCCTCTTATTTTACCTGTGGTGATGTCTGCAAGTGCCTAAAGCTGGAGCTCGATGTGGTACTATGATGGGTAGTACAGGGAACAGAAAGGCTACCTCCTTGTTGTCCATGAAAATTGGCTTCCATTTCTCTCTCTCTCCCTCTGTACATGTAAACATGTCTGTCGCCACACTCAGACATATACAAACCATATGATAGGATAAGGTGATAATTCAAATCCATTCATTCTTTTAATAAATATGTATGTTGAACATCCTGGAGGGACAGGAAGAGTTGCCCTAATGAAATGACTGTAGACATTATTTTGTGTGTTCTTTCCTTCTTCATTATTCTCTTCAAATCAGATGATTTATGTTTCTTGCTTCAAGCTTTCTTTTACAGAGCAAGGAATAGAAATTCCTTGAAAGCAACCCTCTTTCGGAAAGACTGTGCTTATAAGAGGGGAGAAATGGGGAGAGAGGAACACTTTCAGTGAAACTGACTGGGAAGGGTGAGAGCAAGGCTGCTGGGTCTCTGAGTAGAATGGTTCTACCCCTTTTCCTTGACAGCATCCTTGGGCAATGGCAGGACTCAAAGTTATACCCAGAGACTCAAGCCTTGACTACAGAATTCCCATTCCCCATAAAGAGTCCTGGAACTCAAGAGAGGCACAAGGCAATCAGGGGCCATGTGCGACAATATCTGAAGGGAAACTAAGCTTTTCCACAGTAATCAGTAACAGGACAGGCCTCTGCAAAGACTTGGGACAGAATAGGAGAACTCAGCTGAATTTTTATAAGACACTAAGGACATGAGGACAAAATGCTATAATAATTATTAGGATTAAAATCTCTCCAGATTGGTGGGATTTGGAATTAAGGTGATTAAGCAGTATTGGATTTAAGTTAATTTAAAGAAAATAAAGCAATGCTTTATTGCTTGCACATCTGGATTTGTGGATTAAGTCCCTACCTGCTATCACTTAGCAGGGAACACAATTGTAAACAAGTGATTACTGTTGTGAATTGACTGATCTATGAAGGAAGAAGTCAGGGCATTTTGGAAACAACCTGAAGCTTAGTTGGGAGTGTGTTTGTGGGATATGATGGATGAAGGAAGTAATTATTCCTTGAGTGAACATTTTAGCTGTTATCTACAGGATAAATGAGTTACCTTGGTTAAGGGGACATAGGAAGGTTGAAGAATGTTCCAGGAAGTGAACAATATTTGAAAATATCCTGAGGTGAAAAAGAGCGTGGAACAGCCAAATGTGCCCAAGACATGCACGCAAGGCCGGGAAAGGTCAGACACAGAGAACAAAGAGGGGTCAGGTTGCTTGAGGCCTACTAGATTATTAAACACAGATAATATGAGATATGGAAAGTCACTGAAGGATTTTAAGTAGGGGAGTGAAATAAAAGATTCGAGATTTTTCTAAAATTAACTTTGGTTGCAGTTTGGAAAATAAAGGGACAAGAAAGATTTAAAGGGCCAATGAGTAGGCCTTGTGATTATAGTTGGTTGGCCTAGCTTACAAAGGAAGATGGTGAGAAGTCAAAAATAAAGAGAGTTTTGAGAGACTGAATCACTAGATCCTGATGACTAATGTTGAGGTAGGGGCATGAGGTGGAGGGGTAAAGAGTGAGAAAGCTTTCTACATTTCTAGCTTGAGTAATAAAATAGAGGAGGGGAAATAATGGAATTAAGAAACACTGGTTGAAAAACACAATTTAAATTCAGTTTTGAGAAAATGAGTTTGATCTGCTTTGGAGATATCTAAGCTTTCATATACATGTTATAATGACCGTAATTACTGAATGTCATAGTAATTTATTATTGGACTAAAGGAGATCATAATGAGTACTATGATAATAAATTAAAAGTAGGTGATTCTATGTTGTTAGATACATTAAAAATATTTTAAAAGGAATTAAAATGGATATGTACAATTACTGACAAAAGTTAACAACCTTGACCAAGAGACCTGCCAAAGACAGATTGTGGACCAAATAAACTTTCCTCAGATTTTTCAGATGACAGGAAGAAGCTGGTGGAAGAAATAGTCGGAAGTGGCTAACAACACACCTTGAAACCCAGGAGATATTAAGTTCTTCAATTTCAGATTGTCAGGCAATGTAATTCATTACTATAAACAACAGACATTCCATCAAGCCACCATGAAGAGCGTTTAGTCTGCACAACCTTTCAAGTGCTGACCCCTCCAAGTGCATCGCCTCTGAGAAACCATGAACCAAATGGAAAAATGTGTGGTTGTTGGTCAGAAAAGTCTCTACATCTTGAAATTATAATGGTAGCGATTGGTTGCTAAGTTTGCTACCCCTCCGCCCATCTGTTAAGAGCTATCATTATGAAACTAGACATTTGGCTTCGGGTGTAAACTTTATCACAAAGCTTGCCACAGATGGAAGAATCCAGGGAGTTTCTAGCCAGTCCTTGCTTTCCTTCATGCGGGGGATCATGGTAGAGACTGCATGTTCACAGAGCTCTTTTTCTCAAAGAGAATGGAAATGGAAATAGAATTATTGCCTCAGGAAGCAAAAACAGGAAGATAACCCTTAGATTATTGGGGCTATCAAGGCCTCCTTGCTTAAACTCCTTCAGTGGTTAGTGGAAGACACGGTGAGGAGCCAGGCGTGGGTATCTTGAGGATCCTGAAGCATCCTGTACTTTTCTTAAAGACATTTAACAGATTCTACCTTCTAGTATAGTTAAATGGCAAGTTTTCTTCTTTTTAGATAAGTATAAACTGCAAATAGCAAATAAGAAAACATTAAAGGGCTTCTATGTGCTTATTGGAATAAGCAGCACTTTGGCACAATTTGACTACAAGGCTGGCTGTAACAGTTGGGAAATATCTGGGCAGGGCCAGAGGTGGTAGTGGGGGTGGGGTTGAAAAGGGAATAGGAAAAGGAAGTGAAGAAGGAAGACTATTGTTCCCAGCAATATGGTCCCCCTTGTGGCCCAGTGCCTGGAAACTCATAACACTTGTGTAGTCAAAGGCCCCAAATAAGGGATAATGCATAGTAAGGCACAGTCAGAGAAGGCAGTGTGGATCTGTCTGACTGCAAATACGCAACGGCCAGCCAGGAAATGACTGGGTGGGTAGACCACGCATAGGTAGTAGTAGGAACACATGGAAGAACAGTGCTCTAGCCTCGGTGGAAACCAAGAGGTAAGAGTAATTGGTCAACAATATCTACTCCATGGGTGGTTGTGGAGATGAACTGAGACAGCTGGCTCATCGTGATTCAATAACTGGGCTGTGGGCATTAGAAATCAGGCTGGTTAACAGGCCCTGACATGAGATATGACCAACAGGGTCACTGCAACTATGGCCGTCAGAGAATTCATATTTATTACATGGAACTACTCTGCTAGGCACCTTCCATAAGTTACCCCCTTCACCCCGACATCAAATATATGCACACGTATGAACATCTCTATGTTATAGAGGGAGAAATTCAGACTCAGAGAGGTTAAAACAATTTTCACAAAGACACTCAGATGATCAAGGATGGAGTCAGATTTAAAGTCTACCTGATTTTGTGCTCCGTTGGTGTGTGTCTTCAGAGCACTGGGAGAGGTGGGTTAGAGGAAGGTGGGTTCACAAGGAAGAGGTTTGAAATTTGGAAACTAGACAGAGAGGAACTTAAAAATATAAGCATAGGAGTTCTGTATTTAGTGTGCCCAGAACCCACTTGGTGGCCTCTGTGGTCCATTGCATACTGCATTATACTTAGTTCCATTTGTGTAGCCTAGTCTGCTAGACTGGATGTACCCTATGAATAGGGAGATAACTTTCTCCCCTCAGTGCCATGTACAATGTTCAGAGAATAGTTGGTGCTTACACATTTATTGAATAAATGAATTCATTAAGTCAAGGCCAGAACTGCAAGTTACAGCACCCAAATGTACAGAAATCGGTAGCAAAACCCAAGCAGAATAATGACATCTGTAAACAGAAATCTTTTTTGAAGCAAAGTAAGGTGTACTATAATATGTTTGGGTTAACCTGTTAAGCAGAGTGTTACAAGCGTGAACTTGAGGGCAGGTCCCTTGACACTTACCGCGTCTCTAAAAGTCCTCCCAGGCCAACGTCTTTCACACAGGAGATATTCAGTGATATGTTACTGAATTCTAAAAAGAAGATAACGGTTCAAAATCATGTATGATCTTCATATCTTTGGGTAACTTGTTGGGGCATTCGTGTCTTAAATCTTCGTACATGAAACGCATATGCAATTTGTAGTTTTAAGATTTAAGGTCACAACTAAACTATAAAAAGCCTCTGGATAAAAAGTGAAAAGTGGATCGGGGTGCCTGGGTGGCTCAGTGGGTTAAGCCGCTGCCTTCGGCTCGGGTCATGATCTCGGGGTCCTGGGATCGAGCCCCGCATCGGACTCTCTGCTCAGCGGGGAGCCTCCTTCCTCCTCTCTCTCTCTGCCTGCCTCTCTGCCTACTTGTGATCTCTCTCTGTCAAATAAATAAATAAAATCTTAAAAAAAAAAAGTGAAAAGTGGAAGTATTTTGTGCTATATAGCGACAGTCTAAAATGTAATACTTCATTCACTTTTGGACCCCAAGTTCAAACCTCCTATCAAGATTACCTCTACCTTAAAAACTGGACAAAGTCACGCCCCCAACATTCTTCTGATAACCTCAATTAGTTTAGATGTGAGAATACAAATTGAAACGAGAAAGGAAATGCTTGAGCTGCTGGGAAGTGGTATTGACATTACTGAGACTCTTTGGTCCTTTAATTGTGCTGGTAAAAAATACTGATGGGGTCAAACAATTGAAAACTCAATGAGATGAAAACAACCGGGAAAGACAGGGGTGTGGGAGGCTGAGAGGTTAATATCAACTTCTGTCTAATTTAGGATTTGGATTAAAGAACAGAGAAGCTCAAACCTGCTCAAATCATGCTGCCATCTGTGACTCCGATGTGGCATTTGGAAGAGTAAAAACACATGCTGGAAAATTACCAAGACAAAGAAAAATTCTGGAATCTCGGCACAGGATTTTCCGTTGTGGCTAAAAGGCTGAGCTACTTTGGAAACATTTGGATTCCTTCTCTGCTTTATCTGAGCCGCCAAGCATCTCTTTTAAAGCATAGACATTGCATTCTCTATAAGGAGGAACCTTTGTGAGTTAATCAGTCATCATTTTCCAGGCTCATCTAGGAGTCACATCATTAAGAAGTATGTGTTGGTAGTTATTGATTATCTAACAAAAGGGAGAACAAGAGAAATTAAAATCTTGTTTAAGTGGCATGATACTTAATGAGCTCTAAGATGTTCTCTGTAGCCCCAGTTCCCATGGAAATTATTTAATGCTAAGAGGGAGTTCAAACTCCTGAAGGAAGCTGCATATTTTCAGAGAACCTAAGCTGAGAGGCAAAGCAAGAAAGGTCTGCATTTTCGAATAGAACATTTTGTATTACATGCACATCTGCATTCACTATTTTTTTTAAATAACTTTATTTATTTTAGAGAGAGAGCTCAAGCAGGGTAGGGACAGAGAGAGAGAGAGAGATTCTCAAGCTGGCTCCCATGGAGGCTCTACCCAGAGTCTTGAGATCATGATCTGAGCTGAAACCAAGAGTTGGACGTTTCACACTGACTGAGCCACCCACATGCCCCTGCATTTGCTCTTCTTACAAAGGCTTCCAGGAAGCTGGCTGAGGGCAGAAGACAACATCATTGTACTTCCAATTTCAAATTGTCACTCTACTTTGTATCCTTCACGTACTTGAGTCTAACATGAGTTGATATGGACAGAAATCCTTTTTTTTTTTTTTTAATCTGAAAGGGAAATTATGTGATATGAAGTATCCTAACCTCATACCATTTCTGTGAATTCCCTGGATTATAAAAGGGGCTTCCATTCAATTCAGTGTAAGGGAATTTTTTAAAATTTGAAATTTTGGGACCAGGCTCTTGTGTGCAGGCATGGTCTAGAGTGTGACGGACGTCGAGGACAGCACAGCTGGCCCCTTCTCACAAGCAGCTTTTTTTTTTTTTTTAAATATTTTATTTATTTATTTGAGAGAGAGAGAATGAGAGAGAGAGAGAGAGAGAGAGAGCATGAGAAGTGGGGGGGTCAGAAGGAGAAGCAGACTCCCTGTGGAGCAGGGATCCCAATGCAAAACTCGATCCCGGGACTGCAGGATCATGACCTGAGCTGAAGGCAGTCGCTTAACCAACTGAGCCACCCAGGCGTCCTCACAAGCAGCTTTCTACCTTGGCTGCGTCACCGGCATTGTGTGGACAGATCCAATGTTACTGTCATCCAGTTACCTTCCTTCAGTGACAGGACTGTGGGGCCTCACGGTGAGGGATAATAAGCTCAAAGCTTTGGTTCCAGGGCCAGACTTCTCTCTAAACACTTACAAGGTTGTTGGCAAGCGACTAACCATCTCTACACCTCGCTTTTCTCCACTGAAGAACAAGACCAGCATCAGCTAAGACAGAGATTGTGAAAAATTAAATAAGATATCCAATAATGCTAACTCCTCTTACCCTTTCCCATCAGTTTCTAAACAGGCTGTCCTCTACAAAATACCCCACTCACAATAGAAAGGGCTCTTTAGAGTTGGTGCCCAAATGATGTTGACGTCTACATTCCCCCTTCTGCATCTCTCTGTCTTTCTTAGTAGCGGAACGCTGCTCCTGTTGTCGTTTGCCGTCCTTTGAGGAGATGTCCTGTACCTATTGTCATCACGTGGGATGCCTCTAGGCCTACGAATATCACATACGTGGCTCCTGTGGCCAGAGTGGTTCAGGTGACCTGGTTGGGTCTTTCAGCCAAAGCTGCAGGCATACTAGATGGTGTAGGCCCAAAGAGCCTTTCTTTTCTGAGGAGTGTGACCATGAAGTCTGTGGAGGAGAGCAGAGCCAAGTGACTTGGCAGGGCTCAGTGACTTTATTTGATTTCCTAAACACAGCGAGCCCAGAGCGAAATCCTGCGTGCCCTGGGTTTTTCATCAAAGGAGCCAAGAAATTATCTTTTTTTCCTCTCTCTTTTTTTTTCTTTAGCAAGTTTGGATTAGTTTCTCACCTTTTCAGCTGAAAGGGTTTTGTTGTTGTTGTTGTTTTAATTAATTAATTAACTAATTAATTAATTTGCTGGAGAGAGCGAAAGCACTCAGCTGGGAGATAGGCAGGCAGAGGGTGAGGGAGAAGCAGACTCTCTGCTGAGCAGTGAGCCTGATGCGGGACTTGATCCTGGGACCTGAGGATCATGACCTTAGCTAAAGGCAGATGCTTAACTGAGCCACCCAGGGGCCCCTTATTGAACAGGTTTCGATGAACACTTCCAAGGGTGGAAATTGATGGAGGACAGGGGGAAGTAAAATTTAAATTAAAAGTAAGATTAGGGTGCCTGGGTGGCTCAGTGGGTTAAGCCACTGCCTTCGGCTCAGGTCATGATCTCAGGGTCCTGGGATCAAGTCCCACATCGGGTGCTCTGCTCAGCAGGGAACCTGCTTCCTCCTATCTCTCTCTCTGCCTGCCTCTATGCCTACTTGTGATCTCTGTCAAATAAATAAATAAAATCTTTAAAAAAAAATAAAAGTAAGATTATCTTTTACTTGCAAACTGTTTTCTTTAGAGGGTCCATATACTGCCTCAATTCTCTAATGTATTTAAAGCAAAATAATCAAGATGATCGCTCTAAAAATTTCTTGCTTGGAGTTATGTCATAGGAGCCCCAAAATACCTTGCATCATGAGAAGAGCAGCACAGAGATTATCATCTGAAACATGTAGAGAATAATGATGCATCTCCACCAGAAGAGAGCACTGTAACTGTCTGCATGCGGCGTCCACAGGAAGAAGCCAGCATTTTTGGAATCTCAGAAACACCTTTTTTAAAAAATTTCCCTCCACCACAGCATCTCAACCTTAAGAGACAGACAAAAGAAAGTCCGGTTAAAAGCTGTCTGCAGAAGGAAATGGTTAACAGAAATGAAAATTAAAGTAAGAGTAAGACCATAGAATTCCCACATGGTCTTGTGAAACAATCCAGGCAGTCCTCGCTGCAGAGAACCCTTGCAGCGGGGAAGCAGCAGGCAGAGGTAAAAAGGACATATTGCTGTGCAAAGTGGATAGCCAATTAATGGAATGTGTTATCCCAGGGGTGTTGTAAGCCACATTAGTAATGTGGAGAGTCTTAGATAAATGTATGCTTATGAGATAAATGGGGGAGCTTTTGAAGGACGGAGGACAACTTGGGGAATGCCCTCTCTTATTTAACGACCACAGAGTGCTGGGGGTTGGGGGGGTAGTGGAAAAGCCCTCGTGACTCATGGAGTTACAAGTGTGGTTTAGCCTTTTCAAAACCGTGTGATCTTGAGTCCACTTGTCATTATGGGGTCATAATACAGCTATCTGACATCACTGTGGGAAGCTCAAAACAGATCATTATTTCAGTGCCTTTGAAAGACAACAGATGAAGTTGAAAACAAAGTTCTAACACAAGTAAAGGACTGCTTATATCATGATCACCAGTAACCCCTGGCCAGGCCCCACGGTCATTCCATCCCTTCATCTCTATCTGGTGTGATGGATCAGCACTGTTGGGCAAGTTACCACTCTCTCCTTGAAACTTCTCATGTCCCCACCACGACGCTGCCTTCACCAGCTTTTTCTCCTTTACTCTTTCTCCTTCTTAGTCTCTTTGCTGTTCCCTTTTATCTCTTCAATCTTTAAATGTTGGAGGTGACTCAGAGCTGAGCCCTCTTTTCTTTTCAATCTACTCTCTCCTCCTGGGGGCAATTTCATCCAGACCAGTGGCTTTAAATTCTGTCTATACCCTTCATGACACCCAGTTTATATCTCTAAGTGAGATTTTTTTTCCCCTGAAACTGGGGATCTCTATTACCAGCTTCCTACCTAGCCTCTTCACTTGGATGCCTAATAGTTGCCTGACATTTACCAAGTCCAAAGTAGGGCTCCTGGAATTTCCCTGCATACTTGTTGCTTCTAAAACTTCCTCATCGGGTCAATGTCTTCTTCTACCTTTTAGCTGCTCAGTCCAAGATCTTGGTGTCATGGTTGACTCATCTCTTTCTCTCCTCTCTCATATCTGGTCTATCCTGTCAACTCTTCAAACTGTATCTGGAATCTGACCACTCTTCACCTTCACTGCCTCCACCTTGGTCCACACCGTCATCATCACTCACAGAGGCTGGATTACTAGAACAGCTTCCTAACCAGTTTCCTAACAGTCTCTGCCCTTGTCATTTAGCAGTCACAATGTGTAGCCCAAGTAACCTCATAGAAATCAGCTCCTTCTTCTCCTCTTCTCAGAATTCTTCATGGTTTCCATCTCAGAGTAAAAGATGGTATTCCTGACATTTTATGATCAAACTCTGTCACCTCTAAAAAATAATTTTCATCTACTTACCGTTGTCCACTCTAGTCTAGCCATACCAGATTTCTTGTTATCACTCTACTACCATAGACCTATTTTCACCTCAGGATATTTGTATTTCCTGTTTCTGCTGCTTGGAACGCTCTTCCCCCAGATATCTGCACGGTGAGCCCCTTCACTAACCTTAAGTTTTTATAGGAAAGTGGCCCCAGTGAGGTCTTCCCTGGCCTAGCTAACATTCTACCACCCCACATGATACTTCTTATTCCCTTTTCCTTATTTATGTTTTCATTTTTTTATTATTTTTGAGGATAAAAACTTCTTTTCCCAAAGAATTCCAGGCTCCAGGACAGTGAAGAAATCAGGTCTCTGGTAACAAGATTTTCAAATGGAGGAGTCACCTGTGTGAACATGAGCATCTGCTTAATTATGCACTGAACAACCCTGTCGTGACTTCGGGGGTCTTGGCTTCTGTCTTTACATCTGCACAGGGCTGTCTGAGGAAAGAAGAGTATGGCCCTAATGGGGACAAACCAGAACCAGTGGGAGGAAATATAGGAGGCCTAGAGGCTGACTTAGCATATGCAAGAACCTATATATTGACTCCCTTGATAGGAAGACCACACTTCTTCACAGCAAGTTAGTAGAGACTAGATGACCATCTGGCAGGAATTTTATATCACTGATTTGTGCCACTGACTGCTGAAGTCCCTTTTACCCTTGGAAGCTGAAGTGACACCAGCTAGCAGGGATGCCTGGGTTTATCTGAGAGGCAGGCTGGTCAATGGGGTCTTGGCTCAGGACTGCTGGGCTCACAGCATCCTTCCACTGGCTCAGCTGCTCTTTGTGTCATTGGCCTTGATACTTTTGATCTTCTAGGTGGACCTGTCCCTCCCGAAGAGCTGAGGAGTTCTTAGAAGCTGTGTGCTCCTGCACATTTTACCAATTGGATCAGGCTCAGGATTTTAAACTGTGGGAATGGTGCCAAGAAGCAGTCAGAGACTGCTCTCATGGATTCCTAACTTTGGAGGGAGTGGCTGCTACCTGAATTTACCTTCCTGGACCAGTGCGGCACTGGTCCAGGACTTTGGTGGGCCTTAGGAGGCTGTGACAGTGGTCAGCATGTAGACCGTGAGTGCTTGGTGCCCCTGCCAGGAGACAGACAAGAGGGGACCAGCCTCAGTGGGCTCTGTTGTTTGGGGGTACTTTGTTCTCAGCTCTTAGGAACAAGCATGCAAGAAGAGGGCTTGACCCTTTAACAGAGAGCAACCTCATAGAGTCCCCCAGATTCCTGAGCCTCCTCCTCATGATTTTTCCAGTCCTTCCATGGATTAGTGTCACTGAAGATTGTCCTTGGCTCCAACAGCCTTGGCAGCAAACCTGGCTTCACCACACACATGTGCGCATGTGTGTGTAAACAGTAATTCAGTTGATAGGTATATTGTTTGTATATATGTAATATAATGTATATATGTATGTATAAAAATATTTTTGAGTTTTGATAACTTTATCAAAATTTACCTGTGGTAAACTCTGGCAAGGGCAGAGAAAGAACGAAGGACTGTCATCAATTAATGTAATTTACTCCAAAAGGGGTAATATATTCATTAAGGAAGTCAATATTCATTCAGCAGCTAATTAATTCAATTGTTCATGAACTTATTCATCAAACAAATATTTTTCAAGTGTTTGGAAGGTTCTAGACTGTATGTATTCTAGTCCTGATGGGTTCCTTTTTAACCATTCAACAGGAAAAAAAAAAAAAAAAGAAGAAGAAGCGAAATAGAAGCCCCTAGCTCATACTGCCTTCTTATTTTTCATGGTGAAGACTAGGTCCTCTCTATTATATCTGCTCTGTGGAACCGGAGAGTTGTTGGAGAGAAAAAGTCAGAATATCTATGAAGGACCATCTTTTTCTCATGCTATTTGGAAAGAGTAAGACCTGGCTAAGAATTAACTCATCTCTCTGTATTAGGTCTTAGTATTTCATTCGTTATTCACTTATACATATCCTAGTCCACAGTGATTTGAAACAACTTAAGGAAACACATAAAATACTATAATGATGTAGGATTAAAAGGCAAAAATAGCATAAGGAGACAGACTGAATGGAATGTCAAGATTAGAAAAAAATTAATAAGAAATTCAGGACCTTGGGGTTCCTGGGTGGCTCAGTGGGTTAAGCCTCTGCCTTCAGCTCAGGTCATGATCCCAGGGTCCTGGGATTGAGCCCCGCATTGGGCTCTCTGCTCCGCTGGGAGCCTGTTTCCCCCTCTCTTTCTGCTTGCCTCTCTGCCTACTTGTGATCTCTGTCAAATAAATATATAAAATCTTAAAAAAAAAAAAGAAATTCAGGACCTTATAATGAACACAATTATTATAATTGAACAATAACTTTGGCAGTGAGTTGCCTAGTAGCCTAAGTGAAAAGATAATCCATTATAATTTCATATCTTTAGGAATTTAATGATATGTGAGGGAAGCTCAGTGTAAATAAGTTTCCCACAAAGTAGTTCATCTTTTTTTCCCACTTGTATATAGTATAATAATATAAATAAACAAATAAATATCGTGTGTGTGTGTGTGTGTAACTTTTAGGGAGTCTATCTTGGCTACTGTATATATGAAAAATATGATCTGGAATGATCTGGAAATAAAATTTTAGCCATTATTTTTAACTAAAAACAAAAGCATAAGAAGAAGAGGATGAGAGATATTATGTGGGGTAAAGGAATTTTAGGTAGGCCAGCAAAGGCCTCACTGAGGCCATTTTTTTTTTTCTAATTTCTTTTTAGCTTAACAGTATTCATTGTTTTTGCACCACACCCAGTGCTCCATGCAATACCTGCCCTCCCTAATACCCAGCACCTGGCTCCCCCAACCTCCCCACTCCACCCCTTCAAGACCCTCAGGTTGTTTTTCAGAGTCCATATTCTCTCATGGTTCACCTCCCCTTCCAATTTCCCTCATCTCCCTTCTCCTCTCCATCTCCCCATGTCCTCCACGCTATTTGTTATGCTCCACAAATAAGTGAAACCATATGATAATTGACTCTCTCCGCTTGACTGAGGCCACTTTTGAGTAAAAACCAAATGTTAGTGAAAGAGCTCACCATGTGGATGTCTGGGACAGAGCATTCCAGGCAGCAGAAACTGAAAAAGCAAATGTTTTGAGGCAGAAGTATGTCTGTGATAGTGGAGAAAAAACAAGGAGCTATTGTGGCTGGAGTAGAGAGAACAACACAGTAAAAAGAAGATGATTTTTTTAGAGGTAACAGATCATAAAATATCAAGGACACTTAAGCTATTTGAATTAAACTATTTAACTATTTACCTTGAAGACACACAATAATATTAGTTTTTGAATGATTTCAATAATGTATAAATATTTATGCAACACATTTTATTGGTTATTATTTATAGTAGAGATAAACATTTTAGTAATCAAATACACGGTCTCTTATTATTTTATTTTATTAAGTCACATTTACACAGTTTTGATATTAGACAAAAATAATTTTATATAAACACAGGCAGTTGGGACTTTTCTCCTTTCTATAAACAATCTTCAATAGTTCAATACACGAAAGGGGGGAAAAAAAAGAACAAAAGACAGAAAAGAGAAAAAGATACAAGACAGAAAGTACTCATCAATAGTTTTTTTCCCCTTAAATTACTCTGTCACTATAACATACATTTTCCCCCCATGAGATGTTTTTTTCTTCAACAGCCTTAATTATTTTGATTTTTATCAGACATGATTTTTATTTTCTGTAGTCTTTATATGTGAGCCATGTCCAGATGGAGAATAGTATAGAATAGTCCCCCTCTATATTTTTTAAAATCAGCCTTTTGGGTAGAAAAAAATGTTTTAGAACGGTACTTTAAAATGACAATGTAAATAAGATGATAAGAAAGAGTTTGCTTTAGCACTATCACAGGAATTGTAGAAACTGAAAAACATTTTAGTGGAAAATATAGACATTTTTAGCTGTTAAGCTAGTTTTTAGAGCTACCTTCAGAACTGTATGTTCCTGCAACTTTGTCACTCTCAACAGCTACCATTTATTCTTTTTTTTGAACACGTATTTTCAAAATAAACAGAGCTCTGCTAGTAGTGCCAGCACTTAGAGAGGGGAGCGAAAGAAGAGAGAGGGGAGACTTTGTGTCAACTTTTGTTGACTATACCAATTCTTAGTCTGTGGCTAGATCTTTTGTCTGATAGTATCTATTATGGGTTGTGTTGTGTTCCTCTAAAACTTAAGTCAAGTCCTAACTCCTGGTACCTGTGAATGTGGTCTTATTTAGAAATAGGGACTTGGCAGGGATAATTGGGTAGGGAGGTGCAATGGTGTAAGTCCTGTTTGGAATCTGAAAGCCTGAGAACTGAAAGCGCCAAGGTCCCAGGGCAGTAGAAGATGGATGTCTCAGCCCATGCAGAAAGGAGTTTGCCCTTCCTTCACCTTTTTCTATTCAAGACCTGAACCGATTGAATGATTCCCACCTCACTGGTGAGAGCAACTGTTGTTCAGTCTACTGACTTAAATTCTAATTTCTTCCAGAGACACTCTCATAGACATACCCAGAAGTAATGTTTTGCCAGCTATCTAGACACCTAGCCTGGTCAAGCTCATACACAGAAAATTAACTATCATATAAGACATGGGAGAAGGGAAGGATTTTATAATTTTATGATTAAATATCAGTCTTCTAGTGAGCCTGAATTCCTGGCTATGACTTTATTAAGTGTTTCTCTGCCTTTTTACCACTTACCCCCTTTAGTATGATGGGTAGAGTAGAGGTGTCTGGGGTAGGAGGAATGACTTGCTCTAGGAAAGCAAATATATTTTTAAGTCAATGCTTATTATTTGAATACATATTAAATTCATACTAAAAGTGAATACATTTCCTGATACATACTGAAATGTTTGAAGCTACTCATCTGTATCTGGAATCCATTTTGCAACCTTCTGTCTGTGGTTCTTAACAAAGAGCAGAAGGGAGAGGGGAAATCTTGACACTACTTGGGGTTTGTATTGGTGTTGATGCCTATCCTTGGTTGAGAACCTCAGATATAATAAAAAGATTGAGGGATTGATTTGTGTGGGTCTTAATATTGCCTTACCTTATATTTGAAGATAGGATATGTCAACTGATATGCCCCAAACTACATATTTAATCTGTGGTACAGCAAGACTCCAGTCCAGGGTTTTGAATTCCCACTAGAGTGACCAAGCATCCCAGTTTGCATGGGACTGAAGGTTCCCCAGGATGTGGGGCTTTCAGTGCTCCAACCTGAAGGCCCCAGGCAAACTGGAAGTGTTACTCACTGTCACAGAGAATTTAAAACCCAGAAAAAAAGAGAATATAAGATGAGGAGGTTTTCCCCTTGACATTTACTATCTGTGTGCTGATTACTTAGAGGATGCTTATGTATGTAACGTGGCAGATTACAGGAAGATCAATTTGCTGGCAAACAGTTTATAAATTACTTCATTACTCATATCAGTGTTATCTGAGATTTCTATCTGTCTGACACAAGCAAACAATAAAACAGACTAAAGCTTCTCTTTTCATGGGAACTGTATAAGTGCTAAGTCTATCTGCCTGCTGGCAGCCTACGCTTGGGTGGGAGTTTGATGGCAGCACTCAGTAAATCTTTCTATGCTTTAGATGTTACCATCAGAATCAGGAGTGGGAGGAAACAGGATGGGGCTGGAGAGAAAGCATCTTGGCACAGCCAGACGTGGAAACATCTCATACTGTCTCTATTTTCACCTCCACTGTTACTGGATTGCTCTTTCTTTAATGTAATCATGGACCATGGTCGCTGACTTATTCTAGCTCCAAATGACCCTGGAGCTATGTGCCTCAATTCTCATTAAAGCCTCAATCCCAGTGCTCTAGTTGTTATAATCATCTTGCCTCTTACTTCCCTCCAATCCAGGGCTGAGGCTCACTGTTTTTCTAGGTAGCTCTTTCTCCAAAACGACTGAAGTCTTGTCCCTGACCCTCATCAAATTGCTTAGTATCCTCTGCACAAAGACTAACCCTACCTATCACTTGTGAACAGCAGTTTAAAGACCAACATCTCCTAAGGCCCTGAAGGATACAGATAATTTGCCTGAAATCTGGCTGAAGGTGGGTCTATTGCTCAGGCACTATATCCGGCCTGCTGTAATTCCAGCATTTGTTTGAAACTCCCCTCTCACTTTCCTAGCCAGAAGGTTAGGCTCATGTTAGGCTAGACCTGAGAGGGTACTGGCCGGGTATGCTGTTGTGGGAAGCTGGAGCCCAGAAGCAGGAAGTGGCATCCTGGAAGTTGGCTGAAGGTCTGTAACTGGGGCATCAGTCCAAGGGGCTTAATGGAGAATCAGATCCAATGTAGGGAGGCCAAATGGGATTAGGGGGATCAGGAAAGTGGTAGAATTAGGATAGGAGACAGTGGAGGTGCTGTGGAGGATTGGTGAGCAGACACACATAGTAACTCTTATCCTGGGATGTCCCTGACTCTTGAGGCATATTGCATTTGAAGAGGATGTAATGAAATGACTACTGACTTACCCTAATAGGCCGGTCAGTTGCCCTATCATGTACTTCCTGACAAGTAGTCTTGCTCTGAGGAAACAGCAAAGTCTCCCCAACAATCATAAGCCTATTTCAAATACTTTCTTTTCAACCAGTCAGTATTCTGGCTCCTGTCTCACCTTCATTGAGTTTGTTATTGGCCTTCATCTAGGTTGTTTTTGAATCCTTAAAGAATATCTTTTTAGATGAGTTTTTCCTCTAAAACTAGATCCTGTCTAATTATTTAATGATTGTGCAACTAACAGAGAAATATTCTGAGATGATAATTTCCATGTTAGGGAAAGAAAAATTGAGGCTGATTTAGACCAGACAAAGCAATATTTCAATTTTTTACTTTTTGATGTTGTAAATGACCATGGAAAATTTGCTTGAATATTTTCTATCATTGGAACAGGGGCTTCTAACTTGTTCAGGGGTAATGTAAGACCTCTGCCTCATGGCCATTGGGGTTTAGAGGATATTTGCTGATAGGAAAATTATTTTACCGAAATACCCTATCTTTAGCCACCCCTCTACTTAGCTGCAGTAGCACAGGACTTTGTCCTTAAGGTGAGTGCCAGTCTGGGGAGAAGGGTTTTCCCCAGTGAACAGCTGTTCTAGGGACCTCTAGCTCTGCCACTTTAGGGAAAATATTCAGCTTGCACATTCTTTGTTTTTTTGAAAAAATGCCTCTGGAAGTTTCTATTATATGAGAGGATTTGTCCTCTGGTAGAACACCATAGTTCATTGTTCAGAACTTTCTGGAAAATTCAAAAGCACAGCTTTTCAAGACTCTCTTTTCCAGAAAGCATTTTATCCAAATTAAAAATTAAATTCTGAGACACAGTTAATATGTGTTAGCCTTTGTAGGAGCAGCACAGATCTAAGACTTTTATGTGAAGAAACCTATAGTTCTTAACAATTGACATGTGGAATATGGCAAATATGATTGTGTGTGTTGAAATGCTTTTTATTTGGTGACTTAGGAGTGACAACCATACCTGGCCACTGCTGGAGAATGTTATGATGGCTTAGTACTTAGTACTTTGGCTCTTCTTTCATTTTTACTAATTTTTGTAAATAGGTAAGATAGTTACTAAGAAAAGAACATTTTGAAATAATTTAAATCTTTCATCTTTATATGTATTATGTCAAAACAAAGAGTTAATAGAATAGATCTAATCAGTGTGTTTAAAAGGAAAATGGCGCCACCTGCAAAGATTAGCGGACATTTGGATGCTGTTTAGTTTGTACCTGCATTGGTATAAGCACTTTACATGTACTTACTCATCTAATTTTTATAAATTAGGTACCTTTATTATTCAAATTTTTATAGATGAAGGAAATGAAGCTTGGAGAAGTTAAGCAAGGTCCAAGGTCATACACACAATGTTGGAGCTGAGACGTCAACGCAACAATCTTTCTCTAGGGCCTACTTAGACAGTGGTAGGAGGCCCAAACTGTCATTTTATCATGATAGGCTCAGAACTTGATGCAGTTCCCTAGGTTACATGAACCAACAATAGGTTTTCTAAGCACATTCCAAGCTATTCTGTCAACCTTGGACATACTGTCCTTGATGGAATCCATACCAATCATTAAGCAAATGACATGACGAGGACTATATTTATTGAGTAGGTGTGCTTGGGGCTTTACTATCTCTAATTTTATTTGGTTCCAGCTGATTACTTGATTATATGGATGTGATTTTACTTACTATTTTTGCAATTATTTCCTCAATAACTCTGATTACCTCTTTTCTTTGTTAATCACCTTCTCTGATTTGGGTGATTTTATCAAAGTGCTGATAGTTGTAGCTCAAAGAACAGAATGCCCCACCTGCTCTTCTGCATTATAACTCTCCCAACATGGAAAGTGTCCAAATACTCTCTTTTTTCTGTCAATTGTTTTGTCTCTTCTGTAGAGGCCCTGATGGTTATTCTTCACTGGCGGATACTCTCCACAACCTGAGCTGTATTTCCTAGCTTTCTCCTTCTAACTTTAAAATCTAATTCGTCCTTTTTGTCTGTCCTTTGTGTTGTTGCTCATCCCATGTCTTCCAGTCGCCTTCACGTTTCCTCTGTGAGTCTTGTTCCCCATCTCTCGGCATCTCAAACTGTGACCTTGCTTCTCTGTGTATTATACCTAAGGATGACGCTTCACTTTTTCTTTTGTAGCAGTAATCCTTAACTTTCTTCATCCCATTCACTAAAAGAAGCTCATGAACATAAATGTTCCAAATCCTTTTCTGGACTTCTCCTTCTCTCCCATTTCTCAGAATATCCAGTCCATTATATTAGAGGCCCTAGCTAACTTTGTCTGTGTCAGACACATTGAGTCGTGATAGTCCTTACAACAGTTCTGTGAAATGAGTACTATTATCACTCTCAAGTTTGTCAGTGAGGAACTTGAAGAATAGATAGGCAACGTAACTTGCTCAAGACTATACTGATAATGAGTCGTAGAGCTAAGTTCTGAATATGGATAAGGTAATTTCAAAATCTGTGAGGTTTTTTTTTAAGCCATATTTATTTATTTTTAGAGAGAGACAGTGGATATAAACAAGGGAGAGGCAGAGGGAGAGAAAGAGAATCTTGGGGAGACTCCCCAGTGATCCTGGAGCTGGACATGGGGCTTGATCTCACAACCCTGAGATCATGACCTGAGCTGAAACAAAGAGTTGGATGATCAATGACTGAGCCACCCAGGTGCCTCTCAAAATCTGTTTTTAACCTGTAGAGATAGGTTGCAGTCCTACTTCCTTTCTAAAGGCAATGATCTGGCTACTTAGCCTCTGTCATCGCATTGCAATAAATATGGTCTCCTTATCACTTAATAAACAGACTGATCAGTATTGTCAAATATAGAATCTGCTCCTTCCAAAACAGGAGGAGAACTTCTCACACACTGAGTTTTCTATTGATGATGAGAGATACAATAACTTGTTCTTTATTTTGAAGGAGATCCTCTGGCATACCTCAGGTGCGTGGACCCCAAAGAATTTTATGGGTTTAACAGGCTCCCATATCCTTGTATGGTTTGTCCCCTTTCTCAGGTCGGAGGGGGAGGGGAGGCATGTTTCTTATTGAGGCTTGGAGAGTTGCTTGCTACTTTTTACTTATCAGGTCTGATTACACTGATGTCATCAATAGAGTGTATTAATGTGATGTGCTGCAGTGTTCAGAAGGTTCAAGTCCCTTCAGATTATATTGTGACAAGGGCAGCAGTAGAGTTAACATAGCCCTGCAGCAAGATTGCTAATGTTTAATTGTTCATATTACGTGAATGTAAAGCCCTTCTCATCTCCTTTCCTGATGGATGTTGAATAGAACATATTCACCAAATCAAAGACACATATGATATACCTAGGGCCATATTAATATGCTCTAGTAAAGATATCAGGTCTGGAAGAGTAGCTGTAACTGGGGCTAATGCTGGTTAATTTGTGTTATTTTGTGTTACTCCACTGTCATCCATCAGGATCCATATGGTCTATGCACAGGCCATATGAATGAATTAAGTAGGGATAAAGAAATGGGGACCACCACTCTTACATCCTTCAAGTCTGGACTGTGGCAATAGTCCATTCTCCTTCACAAAAAGTCAGATGATTTTTTTTGATTTACTACCTCAACTGGAGTGGGTTCTGATGCCAAACACTTAAAGACTCTGTATTTTAATAGGAAGTTGCTTAAATCTTAAATTAAGATTTATAGATTGAGGAAGAGATGTTAAGATGATGAATAACCTTAACACACACACACACATACACAGACATACATATGTATAAAGGAGATATCCATAGAAGTTAGACAAATGGTGAAGATATGGTGAAGAGTCCGTGGGAAGACTCTGAGAAGCATCCAGAAGTTGCTGGAGGTACTTAAGGAAATAGAATACTACTAATGAGTATTACTAGAGTAAATTGATATTAATGAGCATTTACTGTGTACCAGGCACTTTATTTATATTTCTTCAATTAATTTTTTTGATAAGCCAATGGGTCAAGGGCCATATGGTTCCCATGTTACAACCAAGAACACTGAAGTTTGGAAAAGTGAAGTAACTTGTTTCAATTCTGGTCCCAAGCTGGTAAGTGGTGGAAATGGAATTCAAACCCTCTAGACTGGGGGCTGTAAGCCATGCCTCCTGCATGTCTGTTGGCAGGAACATATCCTGTTGGAGGCTGCAGTCTTTGATGACTAGAGTAGAAGTAAAAACTCATCACCTGCGGAAGAGAGATGCAGAAATGACTCTGAATGTCTGAATGCTTCTGCCTGAACATTGTTAATGAAGGGAACATTATTAGGTGTTAAACTTGCTGAACATGATGGAAACCTAAGGGGAATTTGGTTACTAGAATACCTTCTCTTACAAATGGTTGTCAATGTAATTAGTGCTCTGTAGATTCTGTAGATCTGGTACAAAGAAATAGAAGAGTTTTATGAAGATGACCTCTTGAGAAGGTAGGGAAGGCTTATTAGCTTCTTTTGTCTGCCTTCGGATTTTATAATCCCTCTGCCTCCCCAAAACTATGCATTAACCATTTGCTAGCATTTTAACTTACTTCTTGCTCATTCAATGCTAACATCACATTCATTTGAAACGGGAATGGTTGGGGTGGTGTTTAAAGGCAAATTCACTGGTTAAAAGCAGTTTTCACATAACACAAGCTTAATCTATGTTAATGTTTTTCTTCTTTTTTAAAGTACTTTTTAGAAGGCTATATTAAATAATAATAATGAAAATTAAATACATTATCCCCAACCACCATAAAATAGATGGCTTAATATTTTACTTCCTTACAGTTTTTATTAATATGCATGCATCATTTTTACATAATTGTAATCAAAGCAGAGATATACTTTTGTTTTCTTTTTCCCCATTAATGTATGAGCGTTTTCCCATGTAGCTAGTTAGTGTTTTTAAATTAACATGTTAATGGATGTATATTACTGCATGGAGTTACTGTAGCGAAATGCATTTAACCATTTCTACACCATTGAACAGTTAGATTGTTTTTAACCTTTTTACTGTCATAATAAAGAGCAATAAGGTACATAATAAAGAGAAATGAGGGACACCGGGCTGGCTCTTGATCTTGGGGTCATGAATTTGAGCCTCATGCTGGGTGTAGAGCTTACTTAAAAAAACAAAGAGCAATAAGCAAATGGAATATGGGGTCTGGGTGATCTAATTTTGAATCCTGACTTTGCTGTATAGGAAGTATGGAGCCCTGGGCTCCATTCACCCTGGTCTGGGTGAATACTCCTCGTACTCAGTAATATGCTGTACTCAGAAATATCTGTTGTTAGAAACTATGCTTGGTTCTGGGCACACAGAGGAAATCGAGAAAGATGTGGTCCCTTCCCTACACAGCTATGTAGCTAATAGGTCAGTAAAGTGTAAACAGTCATATGACTGTTGTGAGGAGTAAAAGAAAAAACAACTGTTAAGTACTTAGCGCAGTGCCTGGCATATTCTATGTGTCTAATATTACTCTTATTACAATTGGTTTTATTATTGCTTGAGTGATGTTATTACTATTTTTGTTATTGTTATTTAAGCATATATCTTTCTTCATAGCTACTGGTTTTTAAAGATCATTCACTTACCGATTGCTTTTATTGAGTATAATTTAACATTTCTTGAAGCTGGTCTTAAGGTGATATTAGTTTATAAGTTAAGCATGGTATTTTAATTAATTATTAATTAATTAATTTTTACAGATTTATTTATTTGAGAGAGAGTGAAAAAGCATGAGCAGTGGGAGGGCAGAGGGAGAGGGAGAAGCAGGCTCCCCACTGAGCAGGGAGCCTGATGCAGGGCTCCATCCCAGGACCCAGAGATCATGATCTGAACCTAAAGTAGATGCTTAACCAACTGAGTCACCAAAGAGCCCTAGTGTGGTATTTTTAAATGACACCTGAAGAGAAGACCAATGTTTTCTTTAGTTGAGCACCTCTCCCTATTTCAAACTTTGTGCCAGGGCTAGGAGAGGGAGCAGTGGGGCCTAACATCTGTCCTCAGGGAGCCACAGGCTGGTTTTTCTTTAAGAAAACAATGGGATGATGATGTTCTATATTGTTGTTTGTGTGTGTGTGTGTGTGTGTGTGTGTGCGTGTGTACACACATATATATAAACTACATGGTTAATTTTCAATATTCATATTCAAAGAATATGACTTTGTGCAGGAAAAATCCTAAAATCTACATACTAGTATACCACCTTTGTAATAAAAGATATATTCATTTTCTCAAGTTTATTTAAGTCTGCATGACTGATTTATTATCATCTTAATGATGATGGCTCCATTGGATCCATCAGCATAATTAAAACTTTGGTTTTAACTCCTAAATTATGAGTCATTGTTGCCACTATTTAAAGCCCACAAAGAATGCAACCTATTAATGTGGCCAAGTTCACATTGATTAGAAAAGTTTTGCTACAATATAAATTTTATTCATCAGCTTTGCCTGAGTTTCCTTATGTGAGACCTTGTACAAGAAATTCATGATGAAGATTTTGTAGAATCCATTTTTCTTATGGATTCATTAACTTTAATAAATTAAACCTGAACATTGATATCTCTATAGTTAGCAGAGACGCCTAACCATAAACTCTAGACCTCAGGGGAAAGGTTTCAAGTAGAGCCTGATCCACAGTGCCCCTCAGGGGACAGCATTTCTCTTTTACCCCTCAGCCACAATGGTTTGGCACACATTTAAAGTATTACAATTTGCTAAGTTTTGATTTATGTCTACACCCATGAACCTCTGATGATAGTCAACCCAATGAACATTTCCATCACTCTCAAACGGTTCCTTATACCCTTTTGTAATCCTTCTCCACCCTTTGCATCCCTACCTACCCTGAACTTCAGGTACCCCGTGATCTCTTTGTTGCTACAGATTAGTTTTCTGTTTCTAGAATTTTCTAAAAATTGAATCATACAGTATGTATTCTTCTTTGCCTGACACTGCAAAGCTATTTTGAGTTGCATCCAGTTTGTGGATGTATCAATAGTGTGTTCTTTTGATTGCTGAATGTGAGCCCGTTGTGTGGATAAACTAAAATTTGTGCATCCATGTACCTGTTCATGAACATTTGAGTTGTTTCTAAGTTTGGTTAGTGTACATAAAGTCATGGAAAAGACTGTGTGATTTTATTTTTCGTGGGCAAATACCCAGGATAGGAATGGCTGGGTCACGTGGTAGGAATAGCTAATTCTTTTCATGGCCTGCCAAACTGTTTTCTAGAGCGGTTGCATCCTGTTGCATTCCTACCGGCAGTGTGGAAGTGTTCCAGCTGCCCTACATCCTTACCAACACTGGGTACGGTTGATCTTTTCAATTTCAGCCATTCTAGAGATTATACTGGAAAAGCCAGCAAACTGTGGCTCACAGGCCAAATCTGGCCCACCACCTGTTTTTGCAAACAAAGCTTCATTGGAACATGGTGGTACCCATTCGCTTCTTTTCTGTGGCTCTTTTTGCTTTACCGCGGCAGAGCTACGTAAAGGGAGCTTATAAAGCCTAAACTATTTATGATCTGGTCTTTATACAAAAAAATTTGCTGACCCCTGGTGGAGTGGTTTCTCCTCCAGGCTTTACTTTGCATTTTCCTAACGATTAATGAGACTTAAATAGCACACATAGGTATTTAAGCTGCGGGCTTTTGTACTGAACACCAGGTGGCAGAGTTACACTTTTCCGTTACTGCTTTTCTAATTCCAACTGGAAAGAATCATCAAGATCATGCATCCAGCTACTTTTCTGAAACTTGACTCACCTTTTTGTCCCCCGTGTTCTTCACTATGTCGTGTTTAATTGTTAGTCATGTGTCATCTAATTTTTCTACAAGCCTGACTACTTAATTTCTTTTATTCTAATTTTCTGCATAGTTGTAAACATCTTGTTCCTGAAGTAGCATTGATTTCCCAAAAATGCCCCAAAGTTTTTGTTGGTCCTTAGACCAGGGTTGGCTAAAAAGTGGCATTTCTGTCCTTTACCCAGTATAGACTACATGCGTACTCACTCTGGCATATCTTCTATTATTTGTTATGTTACGTTATTTGTCTCTGAAGTATTTTATATATGTAAATATACATGTACATACACAAATACATTTTACACTCAGATGCATGTAAATATGAAACTATACCTTTTAGCATCTTTATGAAATTGTTAAAACATTGAAAGAGTGTAATGAACTTGTTTCCCAGCTTTCATTTTGGTCCTGTATAGTCGATTCTCAACCTTGCATTCAGGATGGTCTTTGAAGATAAGTCACTTATGTAACTAATTCCTCTTTTCAAAATCTGTGATGTTTTTCTCTCTTATGTAAACATGAAGTCCTTTCTCTGATCTTGCTGTGTGCTTTCTCCTCTTGAACTCCCCTCCTCCCACTCTTTCCTTTGCCACCCTAGCCTCCTGACTAGCCCAAGGACATACCCAGTCCATACCCAGGGCTTACGATTGTTTTCTTGACCTGGAAAACACTCCCCTATTTGCTCCTTCATTTCCTTCAGGTGTCTGCTCAAACTATATTTTATCAGAATCTCTCCGTGACTACCCTATACAAAATGGTCCTTTCGATACCTCCACTCTCATTCTGTTTTCATTTTCTTCACACACTTTTCATCCTTGGTATATTGTATATTTATTTATTTTCTTCTTACCTCTTTCCTTTCATGAGGCAGTGAGCTCCTTGAGACCTCAGATTTTGCCCATTTTCTCCCCAACTGAATTTCTACTACTTGCAACAATCTCTGTATCTGACATATAAAAAATGCTTTACAAATACTTATTGAAAATACTGATTGAATGAATACTACAAGCTGCTTTTTTCACTTGAGATTATATTTTTGAGATTTACTCATGTTTTTTGTGTTGATTCATTTTTTTCCACTGCCGTGTAGTAGTATCTTGGATGGCTATATCTCAATTTATCCTTCTTGTTTGGTAGATATTTAGGTTTCTTTCAGTTTTTCACTGATGGAATCCATGCTGAAATATATACTCTTAATTTTTTCTCCTTGAGCACATGCACTGGTTTCTCCGAGGTGTATTACTGAGTGGATTTGCTGAATTGTAGGGTAAGTTTAAATTCAATTTAAACAGGTACCATCAGGGAGCCTGGGTGGCTCAGTGGGTTAAGCCTCTGCCTTCAGCTCAGGTCATGATCTCAGGATCCTGGGATCGAGTCCCGCATCGGGCTCTCTGCTCAGCAGGGAGCCTGCTTCCTCCTCTCTCTCTCTCTACCTGCCTCTCTGCCTACTTGTGATCTCTCTCTCTGTCAAATAAATGAATAAAATCTTTAAAAAAAAAAAAAAAAACAGGTACCATCAAATTTCTCCCCAAAGTGCTTGGCTAATTTATTCTCCCACTAGTGGTCAGTACATGATTAATGTGAGTTATTTGTCATTTTCTGAGCATTAGTATCGCTGGCTCTTTTGTGTGTTTTCTAACAGGATTCTAATATACAAACTTGGGTTGAATGTTTTCTGTAATTTTTTTCCTTTGTTGTGATCTTTCTTTCTTCCATTTATTGTACTCTAGTGAATAGATTTGACCTATAGAAAGGATATGTGTAAAAAGGATATGTAAATAATAGTGCTATCCCTGCTGGAAAAAACAAACAATCAAACCCAAAGTGATTATGCTGTGTTTGGGGGGGATACAGTATGGTCCATCTATTGGGCACTGTGGTAAGTTCTTTTATACATCATCTTATTTTATTCTTGCAATGGCCCTTCCGGTTAGGTATCTCTAGATAGTACTTGGACCCTAACACTTCGTGCCTACTGTCATACAGCTAAAAATTTATTATTTCATAGTAATATAAGGGAGCATGATATGAAACATAAATGTAATTTTGTGTGGGAATTGAAAAACTTTTTTTCTTCATGTCTCCTTTACTGAAAAAGGAATTATTCCAGACTGACTGTTGAATGAGTAAGTCTAAGTTCTCCTTGCAAGGACCCTCATTTTTTCTTGATTTGCATATGGCTCTTCAGAAAGGCTGGGGGGTCAGACAGAAGTTTGCATTGACATCTCTCAGCAGTCCCTGTAGACTCTGCATTGCTGCAGAATGCGATGTTGTTGCTCAGCTGACCAGATAGGTTGATTGAAGAGAGAATGGGTAAGAGGCAGCTATCATACTCTATGCCACTTTTAGGACAGGGAATGAGTTTTGAAACCAGGAAATGATGGCATCCCTCTTTCAATGATCTTGAGAGTCATTTGTGAAGGAATTATCCACTGGAACCCATGAGAGCTCTATAAAACTCTGATCAGAGTACATGGCAGTCTTAATAGAAGGTCTCTGGTTTAGAAAATACTATTGTCTAAAATGAGAAACTCAGAATCCCTTCTAAAATCTTCCACCTGCCAAATACACATCAATCTTTTGAGACTTACACTTGGTGAAATAAAAATCCAGGCTATTACTGCTCTCCCAACACAACACGAGAAAGCCTTCCTTGATATCTTGATGTTTAGGCTTATGTAAGAATGTTTATAGAATATCTAACCATGCTTCCTTTTTTAAACTTATTAAAGCAATGAAAAAAAATAGATTTTCTCATATTTTTTTTCGTTGATGCTTCCAGAGGCGTTCCTAAGGGATCTTCAACCTGAAATACAGTAAAGTTGGAAATTAGTGTTGTGATCAAGTTGGTATGCCACATCTCATTATTCAATTTACAGCAGATATCTTGGCCTTTGAGTTTTTTCCTACTTTAAGGACGAAAGGATTTTCTTTCATAAGTAATATCCTTACTCAACCAATAAGATGGAATTTTATTACGATTGTTAGATAACTCACTTGACAAAGAGGGTCAATGACAGTTAAATGGCACCAACAGCTCATCGAAAACAGTGATTTCATCCCACTCACCATACTTGTTCCCACTGCCTAGGAGAGGGCTTGATGTATAAAAGGAGTTCAGAGATTAGTTACTGAGTCAATATTATAAATTCATATAGGTCTCTATATCATATTTTCCTCTTCTCTCCATAAAATCATGCTATATCCCTTTTTTTAAACTGGGAACATTTCCTTTACAGGTGCATAAGTTTTTTAATGCTTAAAAAAAAGAAAGATATCTTTTTTTTGAGAGAGAGCCTGTGCACATGTGTGTGCAAGTGGGGATAGGGAGGGACACAGGGAGAAGGAGAGAGAGAATCTTAAGCAGGCTCCACACCCAGTGTGGAGCCTAATGTGGTGCTCAGTGTGGGGCTCAGTCTCATGACCCTGAGATTAGGACCTGAGCTGAAATCAGGAGTTGGATGCTTAACCAGCTAAGCCACCCAGGTGCCTCCAAAATAGAAAGATCTTGATTGATTTTTTGAGATGGAAATATGTAACAAGGTCATTTGAACTTCTCTTGTGAACAATGATTTCATTTTTGCATGTGGTAGAAGTGATGTGTTTCCTCTTCCTCTGTTATTAAAAAAAACTGACAAGCAAAAATGATCACCCAAGTTTTTTGTTTTTTTTTTTCCCCCAAGTTTCTTTTTGATTATTCACTGACCAAACTGGAAACATCCACAAAGGAACGCTTCAGGGTAAAATGTTACTGATGGTTGGCATTTCTAGAATTACCATGAGATAAAGACTGCAATGGAATTCTAAACATAAAGGACAATAAATTTGATTTGCTCTGTTCTTTCTTTCTTTTTTTTTTTTTTTTAACAAGCTTTGAACTAGATAACATTTCCCTTGAGGTTTTTTTTTTGTTGTTGTTGTTGTTGTTGTTTCCCCCTTCTCCAAGCTTTAAAGAGATGACAGAAACAGTAAAGCCTATCATTTGGTCATCCTCATGTATTCAGCACTTTCATATATGCTAAATATTACTGTAGATGCCAAGAAGAACATCTGCATTTGAAAATTACCAACATCTCTAAGATTGCAGAGCATTAAAGTGCAGTTTCCACTCAACATCGTTTTTCAAGCATATGCCTCATAACAAAAATTCTCAGAATATTAGTGTTTATGGGGAGCTTCTGAAATATACTGAAATAAAACCAATTGAATTATATATTTACATGTGGATTTCTATGTTTTGAGATTCTATAATATGAATCTATAAATTAAATTCTTGTTCAAAATAGTCCCTCTAGCATGTATAAGAACAATATTTCAAGCTGCTTCCCTTTCCTTAACAAAGCGTTGGTGGTATAGTGGTGAGCATAGCTGCCTCCTTCCCTTTCCTCAGCAAAAATTTCCATGTCAATTACAAAAGACTCATAGTTCCATCAAGTTCCTTTACATTCTTGTATATTTTGAAAGGATGGTATAAGCATCTATATGTGTGAGATAATAACAGGATGATTTTCCTCTTTAATCTGTTTTTTTTTTTCCCCCAGAATGCTAAGTGTTGAAAACTGAAAAGGAAAATGCTTCTTATAGAAATGTCCTTCTTTTGGAAGAGAGAGGATTTAAAAGAGAATAAAAAATTTTAAGCTTGATAAGTTCATGCATTAGTCATTGGCTACTTTCAGTAAATAAATTATAGGAACAATATGAGGAAATATATGAAATGTTTTTGTGGGAATTGATCTTGGACCTATAATAGGAAATGCCCAAAAAACATTTCTAAAATGAGTCTTCAAGTAGAGCCTACAGACCATGTTTTATTCTGTGATGTTTAACTCACTTTAGATTCTACTGTTCAGGCCAAAAAACAAATAAAACAAAACAAAACAACAAAATAAACCCCAAACAAGCAAGCAAACAAACAAACCCTCATTTAAAGATTCACAAAGTCTTGGTAGAACATGGCTGTAACTTTGTTCCATTTGACTCTGAGCCAAAGACAATTCTTCACTTTCTGGTCCAACTGTGTTTGTTATTAATTAACAAGGAGGTAGAGTACATAAAATATTCTTTAGTGTTAAATATTTGGCGATTTCAGACACAATAAAAATGGGTATTTCAGGGGTACCTGGGTGGCTCAGTGGGTTAAGCCTCTGCTTTCGGCTCAGGTCATGATCTCAGGGTCCTGGGATTGAGTCCCGCATCGGGTTCTCTGCTCAGCAGGGAGCCTGCTTCCTCCTCTCTCTCTCTGCCTGCCTCTCTGCCTGCTTGTGATTTCTCTCTGTTAAATAAATAAATAAAATCTTAAAAAAAAAAAAAAGGGTATCTCATTAAGTCAAATAAGATCTCTTTCTTTTCAAATTGATGAAAGCAAATATCTATTTTTATTTGTTTTAAAAAATTTAAAAAAATTTGTCATCCTACCATGTCTTTCCTCTTCTGGAAAAATCATTTCTATTTTTCTTTGAGATTCTTACCATGTGAATCTGGTGAGCCTGTTGCTGGCCCTATTGTGTTATACCAGTCACATGGTGACTGCAGACTACAACACCTATCTCTTTCCAATAGTCATTGGTTCAAAGTGGTAGGCAAGTGATTGGTTGGGTCACACCCAGTCCTTCTCTGGAACAGTTCTAAAGCAGGACAAAAGAGCTTGCATTTTGCTCTGCTTGTAGAAAAGTCCCCATCATCACCTCTTTATTGTACACCCACCAAACAGAAAGGAGGAGAAGAAAAACATAGAGATGTGTTGAGACTAGAGTTGGAGGAGGCACTGATAACATTACTTGTGTTCAGGAAACCAGATGTTCCTAAAGTCAGCACCTATTTTATACTATGCAAGTCAAAAATTCCCCTTTTTAAATGTAATCTTATTTTGGATGATTTCCTACACTTGCAGTGGAAAGAGTCCTAACAAAGGCTTTCATCATGTAGCAAAGATCTTTTAGTGTCCACTCCACTATAACTTTCAGTGGAGTTAAATAATTGTGTATCTACTACAAGAAGGCATATAGTTACACATCACATAATTTGTGGTTTAGTTTGCTATCTTGAAATAAGGTGGTTCTGTTCATAAACATTTCAGGTGGGCATATCTTCTGTTACTGTTGAGCAAGATCTCAGAAGCAAGGTCTCAGAAGCAGTAGTCACTATGCCTCTCCTAATTGTCAGCCAGGTATGCCCTTAAGGAGTAATAAAAGGTCAATTATTAAACTTACTATGAGTTTAACAGTATCCTATTACAACCAAATTCTGACAGGAAAGAACATTAATTGTAACTTGGGGACTGATTCCAGGTTGAATATAAGATGAGAGTTACTGGACCCTATAGTAATATGGAACTAAAAGGTCACTCTCCGCAAAGTCTGGATAACTTCAGTTTCAAGGACTATGCTTCTGACATTTTTGACTGCCCTGCTTTTTCTCTTCCCTTGAGTCCCTGTCCCACTGCCACCTAGACTTGTGTTCAAGTCCCTGGGTGTTTCTTGGCTCCTGATGACCTGCTTTGGAGACCCTAGGCCTATGTGCAACTATGCTGCCTGCAATCTCCATTCAAGACACACTAGCAACAAAAGCAATTCCTACATCAGTGTAAAAAAAATAACTTTAGACTTCCTTTTGTGAAAAACTAGAGTAGCAGTGAAGAACACAAGGTTTGGATTAAAACAGACCCACGTTAAAACTCTATGTCTGTCACTCACTAGTGCTGAGATGAGCATCTTTAAAATAGGGGCAATAATAGCAATCTTGTAGAAGTGTCATTAAAGTAAAATAAAATACTGCACTTGAAATGTCCAATATTGTTCTCATAGATTATCAATAAACTATATCATCTATATTTTTATAACACAGTAGGTCCCAAAGGACCCCTTGCCTGAGGGCTTGTTTCCCAACCAAAAGAAATGTCCCTGCAATTTCTTCTTCTAAGTCCAAGGTTCTGGGACTTTTCCTTATGTTGCTGATGTCCCTTTATCATCAGGGGCCTTCAACACATTCATGTCTTTAACCATAGTCAGAAGTCAAAGATTCTGTTATCCACTGAGGAAAGCTGGGCTTAGTACCTATAGCTTGCAATGCACAATATGAAATACTGAGCTTGACTAGTTCCTGGACCATCTTCCTTCTCCTGGATGCAGAGTTCCCATTAGCTGCTCTGACCTGGCCTATCCTCTCCCCACATAGAAGATGCAATTCGGCAGAGTAACGATTGCTGGGAAAACTCACCTGAATCATCCTCAGGAAGCCAGAATTATTGTAAAGGGGAAGAATAATGTATATTAAACTATGGAGATTTGGATTCTGGTTTTGCCTTTTTTTTTTTTTCTGTGTGACCCCAGACATACTACTTACTCTCAGTGCACGTTTTCTTCATTGTAAGGAGAGAAAATAATGATGTTTGTGAAGATGACATGAATTAGAAAGTATGAAGCACTTGGCACCTAGTGATCACTCAATGAATAGTAACTGCTGTGATTTTGCTGAGGCCAGCATGACTGTTATGATTCCTTTAGAAGACCTTGCTTTCCACTTTCATTTCTTGTTTCCGGTAAGTTTTAAACCATTAGGAAGTACACTACTAGCCTTCAGAGGTAATGAGCCACTGGAAAGGTTCTTGGGATGTCCAAGCAGGTTAATATTATGTAGTATTTCACTTGGGGCAATTACATTGGAGGGAGATTTTCTCATTTCAGGGCTCAAGGGCAATGTGTTCCCATGTTTAATGAACAAAGTTTTCAAAACTGCTCTTGTGAACTGCTGGAAATCTGTGGTTTAACTCCACAAGTGAGAATAGCCATCGTTAAATGAAGTGGATATGAAGGTATTTCAGGGTATACTTTGGTGCAATTTTTGTGATTTTGTTAAATAATCATCCAGAAGTATTTAATTTAGCTTAATCATTACCACCAAATCTGACAACTTTTTGTTAGTTTGTTCGAAAGCAGCAGAGTTTGCTTTCTTGAGATGTTTCGACTTATAACAATGCCCCATTGCCAGAACATGGTGGGCCTGAAATAGTTTATTTGGGGGATGGAATCCGTTTAAAGGTGGAAGAAAGCAGAACACGGTGTAACTCCATTTTTAGGTATTTCCAGTAAGCAAATTTATTTTTTTTATTTTATTTTTTTTTTAGATTGTATTTATTTGACAGACAGAGATGACAAGTAGGCAGAGAGGCAGGCAGCGGGTGGGGAGGGAGCTGGAGAGCAGGTTCCCCGCTGAACAGAGAGCCTAATGCGGGGCTTGATCCCAGGACCCTGGGATCATGACCTGAGCCGAAGGCAGAGGCTTTAACCCACTGAGCCACCCAGGCGCCCCTCAGTAAGCAAATCTTAGCAGACACTGTTTTCAAAATGGCTGCTCTGGGTTTAACTAGTTTGACACCAACCATTCTTCTGGAGGACCTTGCTGAGAGACTCTTATTTTATATTAAAGCGGAAAGATCCAACAGAAGCCTAGGCCGCCACTGTCCCACCCTGGGGCCAAGACGTAGGTCATGGTAAGTTTTGTCCCACTTCAGCTATGTCAAAGTTCAGAATGTATGTGCAGATTAAAAACTAGAGATAAATTTAAATATTTATTGGATAAAATTTTGAAGTTTGAACATAAAATAAAATTTTGAACATAAAATTTTGAAGTTTGAACATAAAATAAAATTTTGAACATAAAATTTCCTTTATGTTCTAAATATTTTATAATGATGACAGTAAAGTATGCAAACATATAAACTACAGGGCAGCTATTCAATCTTGAATATCTTCTTTTTCCCCCTTATCACCTCTTGCTATCATTTACCATTTATCTTACCGGAGGAACATTCATAGCAATAGCCTGGACCTTAACAGATGATAACTAATACACAACAGAAAAACAACTTTGCATCTCAGTTCAGTAGGGATTTCTTTCCTCAAAAAGGTGGTGATTGTGCCTAAATCATCTCAAAACATCAGAGTAGTTTGGCCAATGTGCTCAAATATACTTAAGAAAAAAAAATGAAGATACAGAAAGAAAAAAATAAAAAGTATTTAAGCTTTTATATTTATTGACTATCAATACTAAGAAAGTAGATGCCTCATTATTTTCCCATCTGGAGTAGACATAACAATGCTTTGTCTCCCCAAATTTTTATTAAATACCATTAAACATGTTTATACTAGAATTAAACAAAGAAGGAGATTCATACCTCTTTTTCAAGAAGTCATCTCCTTTTCCATTAAGCACAAAATTATGCACTGTTTCCTCTTATTATCCTGTGTTAGTGTCGACGATCAAGTGACCCATGAATTAATTTGGACCTATGTTTAGGATGAGACTACCTTAATGTAACTCTGATTGTGCTGTCTGAGAAAAAAAAAAAAAAATATATATATATATATATATTTATATTCAATCATTGTCAAACCAGGGCAGGGGGAATCTAAAAAAAGAAAACCCAACCACGTTAAAGTTTTTTTTTTTTTTTTTTTTTTTTTTAAAGATTTTATTTATTTGAGAGAGAGAGTGTGGAGGGCAGGCAGAGGGACAGACAGACTCCCCATTGAGCAGGGAGCCCAGCTCAGGGCTCAATCCCAGGACCCTGAGATCATTACCTCAGCCGAAGGCAGACACTTAGCTGGCTGAGCCACCCAGGAGAAACTGAAGGCTGCTTACTTTTATTTGTTTATTTATTTATTTATTTACTTTTTACCTCTTCTATCTGGGAATATATCGTAATAGCGACAATTCTGTTCTGTTTCTGTGCACTTAAGCCTAAAACTCACATACTGTCTCCATATTACTAAAAGCTTTTGGTCTGATTCATGAATGTCACAATGCAGAAAGATGGATGCATTTTTCCTGACTCTCATGTACCATTTGACAACCTCCCACTCAGAGAGAACTGGCAGACTGGCTGGGTAGTTATTGTGTTCTGCAAAGAGAATTATTACAAGGAAATATTCATTCAACAGGAAGGGAAAAATGAATCTCACAGATTTCAGCACAATATGAATTGATTTATTTCAGACAGTGAAAATCTCCATGTTAAGGTTATGTAATGAAGATCCTTCTCATTTAAATGCTTTTAAATTTTTTTTAAAGAAGTGAATTTTCTTTCATTAAGAAAATTAGAATACTCTCACCACTCTCATTCCTGTATATATAGAACTATTACTTAAATTACGATAATTACGCTTAAGTAATGGCAGCTCTGATTTATCCCCATATGGTGCCCCACTCCCACTTCCATTTCCACTCACATATTCACTTGGTAAATTGCTTTTTCAGGTACTCTAATGTGAAGCAATTGCATTGAAGGTCACAATTAACAGCTTCCCTGTATCCGTGGCCATTGCGGTATGACCTTGCAGATTCTTCCACCAAGAGGTAAATCTATTCCCTCACTCCTTGAGTCTGGTCTAACATTGTGATTTGCTTTAGCCAATAGAACATGGCACAGATGACACTGTGCCACTTCTGTGCTGGGGCTTCAGGAGATCATGCATGCTTCTGCTTTTTCTCTTGAAACCATACCACTGGGTCACTGCTGTGTGAACAACATGGATCACATTGGGGGTTAGGGCTTAATAAATGAATTTTGTTGGGGGAGTCACAATTCAGGCTATAGCAGTATCTATGGGGGTCATATAGTTCAGCCTTTCAGTAGGATATGCCTACATCTAGATTTTCCTAACAAAGGAGATAAAAAAAGAACCTATTTAAAATACTCCTGGTGGGGTCCCTGGGTGGCTCAGTCAGTTAAGCGGCTGCCTTCCGCTCAGGTCATGAGACCAGGGTCCCGGGATCAAGTCCGGCATTGGGCTCTCCGCTCAGCGGGGAACCTGCTTCTCCCTCTCCCTCTGCCTGCCACTCTGCCAACTTGTGTTTCCTACCTCTCTCTCTATCAAATAAATAAATAAAATCTTTAAAAATAAAAGAAAATATTCCTGGAATTGATGATTCAGCAATCATTGTGTTAATAATCTGTCAGTAGGTTCTTGCTTATGTCTACTTACAAATTTTCAATTTGTTTAAGTTAAACTCTTTCAATTCGGTTCAACACTTAAACTCTCTTCTGTAGTTAGAAGAAGGAATGATTGGTGTAGTATCAAAATTTCATTTCTTGACTGTGGAATAGTCCTATCATCACTTCTTCTCCTCACTGTGTTTGTAGATATTTCAACTTTATGATTTTCAGGACTAGAGCTAAAACCAGCAATACCAACTAGGATCTCTGAAAGTTGTTTCATCTAGGACATATTTGAAATTTTCTTAAATTGGATAACTGGTTACCTAAAGCATGCTGCTTCCATGGAACCCACAAGATAAAACTCAGAAATACGTAAACTTCTTCCATCACCGGAGGACAATCCACATACAAAGAATTTCTTTTAAGACAAGAACCAAAAGTGTATTAATTTTAGTTGATATAACTGATGTTTACTTTAATATAGGACCTGGTCTGTCTTAGTTATCTTTGTATATGGATTTAGTCACTTTCTTAAGAGTATTGTGTACTGATCTCTGCCAGTTTTCTTTTATGACATTCTTGAATTAATTTCATTGTTTCACCTATCTCTGAATTAACAATGAGTGAGATCCTACAATATGTTAAGTATCATTCTAAGTTTTGGGGTTACAATAGTAACCAAATGAGACAGAATTCTAGGAATCTTACTGTCTAGTGGGAGATGACAATACAAAAACAAATATAAAATACACTATGTGTTATAAAGAAAAATCAAGATAAGTAGGTAGTGGAGGGAAACTATTTGAATAGAAGGGCCACTTAGATGGTTAGTATATCTGCAGATACATGATTTGAGCAGAGATCTAACTGAAGTAACAGAACAGGTTATACAATTATCTGGTAGGAGAAAGTTACAGGCAGAAGAAATAGCAAATGTCAAGACCTGAAATAGTAACAACTTTGAAAACTTTCAGCTCAAGTAATATTTCCTCTCCTTTAATTGTTTTTTAAAAATGGTTAATTAGTTAGTTTGGTTTTTATTTGTTCAGTTTTTTTTTTTTTTTTTCTTTCTGGAAATGAGGTTACAGAACGCAGCAAGAGAAAGCCTTATATAAAGATAAAGAGGTTGAAGAGAATTCTCCATGGAGATTTCTAAGATTAGGTTGCTTAAATATTTGAGAGAATTTGTCTGGCTTTGCCAGGCCTATCACATTGTCCCAGAGCTGATACAAGGTTGGAATTTGTAGGCCCAGTGGTTACTGTCTGCCTCTCTGCCTATTGTTAATTCATTAAGCGAATTTACAGGTACCCAAGATATTTCAGGCACTGTGTTAGATGCAGAGGATACTAACAGACAGGTAAATTGTGGTTCCTTCCATCAGAAAGTTATTTATTCCTCCTTGAGATCAGCTGTCATAGTGGTAAAGACAGGGTTCTGGAGTCAGGGTTTATATTCTGGGTCTGCCATTTACTAAATGCAGATGGTGCACAATTTATGCTTATTTATACTTTAAATTTCCAGTTTGCAAAATGAGGATTCATTCATTCCACAAATACTTATTGGGACATTTCTAGGCATAGGTGCTTTGGGATAGGATAGTCAGAAAAACAAAAATAAAATAATATTTAGTTGATGGGAATGTTTTAAGAATTATGTAAGATCATATGTACTCTGTCTTAGCACAGTAACTACTAAATAAATGCTAGCTATAGATTTCTTATGTTGTAAAACTCGTGCTTGGTAAAATAAAGCCCTAAATGAAGGTAGTTGAATTGAACTGAGTTATTTTATGGGGAAGCAACCTGTGTTACACTCTGAAAATACAAAGGAGGTTGTTAAAAGTAATGGCTAGTAACAAACTAGGTTATGGAAGAGAAACCAAAATGTCTCGTGTCTGGGGTCTGTTCCTCAACTTTGGGGTTGACATTGAGCAGCATTCAAGCCATTCCCCATTCTTCTTCCCATCTGTGGCAGAGATGCAAGTTGCCTTCCCAGTACCCAGCCTCCTGCTTTTCTTATTTCTGCTCCCAGTTTTGTTTTGGTTACCATGCTTCATCTGAACAAAAGTACTACACTTCCCAGCATTCCTGGCAGCCAGGGATGGGTGCTCATGTCATTCACACTGTCACTGTTTCAGTAGCACTAGGTGTTGTTTAAATGTGGAATCGTGGCTTTCTCACACCTGGGCATTTACCATTTTCCAGAAGTTTTGTTTATCAAACCAGAAAATAATTTGCATAAATGAGTAGAAGGGTTTTCATCTTCACTAGTTAAAAAAGAAACAATCGAAATGCATTCCTTTTTTACTCATATCTTTATTTTAGTTATTTTTTTAAATGGATCTTTTTATTTATAGCCACATGAAAAAATTCTTTTGTTTGATTTTCTTCAAAGGTTCCCTCTTCCCGTCGCTTGTCCTTTCTTTCATTCCCAAAATGTAACTTGAAAAGTGCATTAGGGCAAAATCTATTTTTACCTACATTTGGTTGGAGATCAAATGCTGAGGGCAAAACCTAGCTATCAATTGCACAGTCATATTTTAAATTTGGATTAAACTGGAGCATCAGAGATCAGGAATATACCACTTCAGTTAGATTGGCATTTTGTTCACAGGTGGCATTCTTAATTACCCATCACTCCTGGAAAGGATCTGTTGGAAATCATGAGGCATCATCATTTCCCCCAACTCCTGCCAGTTCCTATGCCTCAGAGTGCCACCTTTTCTCCTTTGACTTCTTTACTAGAGCACGTCCCTCAGGCATTTCTTTCCACTTATAGGGTTGAAGTCAGCACTTTCCCAGAGTGGGGAGCTCAGGATTCCTTCCAAGGAGTTCAGGAAAAGCTGAGGCACTTTGGGCAGAGGATCAGTATATATTTCATTTCTCCAAGTCAGCTGAAAAATTGTCACGGAGCCCTTACATTTCCTTTTGAGCTCATCAGTGAATTTTCTTTCAGAGTTGAAGGCTTGCATATACTGTGGATGTCTGATTTATCCTATCATAATTCTCCATGGGTATCCATTTAAGTGGTGTGTTATAATGGAAATAGCATTGTCTTGGGAACAAAGGCCCTGAGTCCCTGCCAGTTCTTATCAACATGACCTCAAACAAATAACGCAGTCCCAAGCTCTGGTTCCTCATCTGTGGAATGGAGTTAAGGCCTGCCCTATCTATCTCATAGGATTGTTGGGAGGTTTGATAAGGTGATAATTTGTGGAGGGTTTTGTATGCTCTAAAGCGTACATACTCTAAAGCAGTATGGGTAGGTGATTATAAAATCTCATTACTGAACCAGAACTCATTCCCTGTCTCCAGGCATACCTCATAGAGGGGAAGCAATTTTACTTCTACACCAGGTTTCTATAAATATCCAAACCTTCCAGGCCAGGGAAAACCCCAGCACTTTCTACCTTGCTGTCATGAGACTTGGCACAGGGATAAGTAATTAGGCAGTGGGGTTCAAATTTTGACCTGGGGTTTGCTTTCTAATTGGGGGATGCTGCCTTAGTTACTCAACCCTGTCCAAGCCTCAGTTACCACATCTGCAGAATGGGGATAGTGATCATATCCATACTTCCATTTGATTCTGGGTTTATCTGAGACAAGCCCTGTAAAGTAGTTAGTATAGTGCCTGGCATACAATAAATAGTGAATATTAGCTATTATTCATTTGTTATTAGCAAGGGCACAAGTAGGTCATGTGATACTGAGAAGAGGATGGCTAATGTTTTATTTTTTTCCCCCTAAAAATGGCTAACAGTTTACCACAGAGACTGGGGTACTGTCTCTAAGGCTCATGCTAGTGCTGGCAGGTAGGTAGGTGTGGTTTTGTTTTTGTTTTTGTTTTGTTTTGTTATGTTTTACCTTTTTTATCGTTTAGGTGGAGGTCATTTTAATTTTAATTTGACCTCTTGGCCTCCGCCTTCTCCTTCCATATTCTGACGGAAATGAAGGGTCATCAGTATTTTATATAGACTGTGATTTTATTTTCTGCCCAATGTCTGACATTTTACATTTTTCTTTGTGCATTTATTTATTTATATGACTAATCTTAGAAAGGAAAAATAATAAAAATTACATTTCACTATAAATAAACTTCAATTTTGGGGAATAGGATAAAAAGATGGGAAATATATTCTGTTCTCGAAAATCTTGTCTATATGGTCATAGTACTTATGGATCTGTGATTAAAATTAAGGAAATTATCCTTGTTAAGATTTCAGAAAATATAACTTAAGCACTTTATTTCCTATAATTGCAGCTAGGAAAATAGTTATTAGATCCTAAAGCTCATCTATCATCTGTCTTTGTGGGAATTTCTGAATGTACTTGTTGAAGACCTGTTATTAATCTTCTCATAATCTATGAGTAGGGAGGCTATTGAGGACCTGATGTGGGTAAGGATAATGGGAATGCCAGGACCAAAGAGATTTGGTGAGGGTGAAAGCTAATAAAGAAATGAATATACTTCATTAATAGACTTGCTCATACCTAGGACTGGAATGGGCTAATAGGACAGGGCTCACATCCACAAACCTTCATTTTTGTAATACTGGTAAGGATGGACTCTGGTGTGATGTCCAGTGTATCAGCTTGTGCTCCATACAGGACTTCCAAGATATATCATTCAACTGTCCTTTGTTGATCAGTTAAGAACAAGGATAATTCATAAGAATACCCCAACTGGGTCTCCTGCATCTTTAGATTTCTATTAATTTTAGTTTTATTCCTTAAACTTAAAATATGTTCAAGACTCTCCTATATAAGTAAAAATAAAAATTACATATATTTATTTATATATGCATACACACACACACACACACACATACACGTAATGGCAAAGAAAAAGCCCTCCACCTCTGGGCTCCAGAGCATCTTTTTAGTTATTTTCGGAGTTCTCATTTCCTTGTTTCCTACTCATTGATTAAACTGCTTTCTCCCACTGTTAAGCGCCTCCACATACACTAGCAAATCTGCTCCCTACAAGGTCTTTAGAGACCTCTCGTAGGGCAAATCCCATGGGCAATGTTTGCATTGACTTTTCTGTGGTGTTTGATACTGCTCTTTTAAGTTTGTCACAATTATATTTCTTCCAGGATCCTCTTCTTTCATGTACTTCTTTTTTTTTTTTTTTAAAGATTTTATTTATCTATTTGACAGTCAGAAATCACAAGTAGCCAGAGAGGCAGGCAGAGAGAGGGGGGGAAGCAGGCTCCCCGCTGAACAGGGAGCCCGATGTGGGGCTGGATCCCAGGACCCCGGGATCATGACCTGAGCCGAAGGCAGAGGCTTTAACCCACTGAGCGACCTAGCGCTCCTTTCATGTACTTATCAAATGTTGATACTCTTTATGGTTCTTTCTCTTAACTTTATAAATATTCCTTGGGTCTATCATAGATACCTTCTTGTATGCCTATGGGTCGTACATACAAATCTTTAATCAATGTCCTTGTCCCAGTTTTTAAGCCCAGGTTTTTTTTTTTATCACCTATTAAATTGTTCTCTTTGGATATTCAACAGCTAATTTAAACATATTAGTTTCTCCCCTCTAAGGGCCTATTTAGCCAGAGCGATTCCATCTGGTTAAACAGTGATTTTGTTGTTTATGCAGTAAAACTTAAACTGACATTGTCCCCCACCCCCACCCCAGGGAACCTATTAAAGGCAAGTCCAGGAAACCAGTAAAATATGGTCAACCAGTCCCAGATAACAGAGCCCGGATGCAGGATGAGTCAGGCCAGGTGGAGACATCCAATCAGTGGGGCACGCATACTGTCTCCCTAGCTACCAAGGAGTGTGGACCTTGCCTTTTGGGCGCCTCTTGGGCACCAATTCTGACCAAGGTGACAGGCTAGTTCAAATAACTACTACGGGGTGAACTGTAATTCAATTGGCCACCCGTGTGTGACCTAGCATGACTGTGCAGCTTTTTCTGTATGTTACAATCTCATTGGCCACCTGCATGTGGCCATGCTCAATCACATGGCCTTTGCTCTATAAAAGTTAGTCTGTAAGACAGGGAGGGGTCACTCTCTTTGGGTCACCTAGAGAGTTGGCCACAAGGTCATATTTATTTATTTGTCCAGTGATCTCATTATGGTCCAAGACCAGACTCTTAGCCTTGTGTGCTCAGAAACTAGCCTCAGCCATGTCTCACTTAATAAGAATGATAGTACATAAAGATGCTAACTCACACTAAGAGACCTGACTGAGGCTATTTTATGAATTTAAATGAGAAACATCTGTGAAGCCAGCTTCACATTCATATTTGCTAGATAAGTACATTTGGTTCCTGTGGATAAGCTATACTGAAAGCCAAATTATCAGAGAGATGCTTAAGAAACATGGAATCAGAACAAGAGGATTTATATACATTATATAATTTCAATATTTTATGGTATAAGGCTCCCTTCACTGGACATAACAATCTTTGCAACATGAATATATGTTAGACAGAGGAGATAAATCTGCAAGCCTGATAAAATTCTCTCCTGGATAGTATTTGGATAAGAACTCCCAAACTTTGCCTCTTATTTTCTGTATACAACTCTCATTTTCTCTCTATATTTAAATATACGAACCATCTCTTATCCAATTGGCACACTCTTATTTTATTGCACTTAAATAAGATTATAGTCTAAATTTTAATGACCTGGAGAGAGTCTATTTTTTTAAGTGAAATTTGAAAATCTCTTTTTTGATAGATTGTGTTGATTTCTGAGGGCAAATTGTTTTTCTTATTCCTGTTTTGTTTCTGAGGTGATGAGGAGACTTTCACATTGTAACTGCTTGTTTATTTTCACGTCTGACCTACCCAGAAATCTCTAATATCCTAGAGATTGGTGACTATGATTTATTAATTTTGGTGTCCTGTTACCTAGCCCAGAATTTTATCACAGAAAAATATGTTGTTTAAATAAATATAGGTTAAAATTTTTCTTTGGTAGTAAAGTGATGTTCATTTTCTTTCTTTCTTTCTTTTTGGAATTTATTTATTTATTTGAGGGGGAACAGGGAGAGAGGGACAAGCAGATTTGGTGCCGAGTGCAGAATGCAACGTGGGTCTCTATCCTACAACCCTGAGATCGTGACCTGAGCTGAAATCAAGAGTCAGAGGCTTAACTGACTGGGTTGCCTCTGTGCCCCATAAAATGATGTTCATTTACATTGACATTTTAAGCTATCTTTAAGTGAAAGTGTTGTTTTCGAATCTGTGGTAATTTAAACATTTTAGAATTTGTGATTTTTGTGTATGTGTGTATTCTGCAATTTATCTTCCTTTTCAGGAAGTGATATTCAATCAATGAATAATATATTGAAACAGAGAAAAAGAAAAAGTAGTTAAAAGCAAGGTAACTAGCTTGTAATTCATTACATTAAAATATTCATCTGTTGAAATTATAAAATATATAGTGATAAGTAACATTTAGCTTATCAACAATGTAGCAGCTTTTATCAAATTGCTTAAATTTGAAATACCTAGTGTATATATTAAAAGCTGCTAACTTTGAATTCATCTGGTCACCAAGATTTCATAAGGTCAGAAAAATCTTTCTAACCAAGAATGTATAGTGATTAAACAAAAGCCATCATGTTTATAAAGTTTAAGTAGCTCATTCCAGAATGTTCAGGTACTTAGGACTGTGTCTGTAACCAGCTTATCATGAAGTTTATACCAAAATGCTAGAGCTTTTCAGGTATTCATGAGGCTCCCTGTGTGTTTTATTGAGATCTTGTTTTTATAGTCACTTAACTGCAGTTATAATGTAACTTCATTTTGGTGGAACACTGGTATAATCGGCAAAGTTAATAACTGTGTACCGATCCTATGTGCTGGAGGATAAATTTAAAAACTCTACAAGCTGTTCTGCTAATGAAATCTGATTGGCTTGAGAAAGAGCAGATTCTGTTAATGATCAATTAACTGTTACATTAAATCAGTCTGTTGATACTTTCCATAAAGTTCATATTTAGCGGTAGAAGGAAGTAAGAGTTGTCAATTTGTACGTGGTTATGATTAAGTCCATATTGGAATATGTAGTAAACTGAAATGTTTCTTTAAAGCAATACTTACCCCTTACTGGAAGATACCAATGTTTTGGTGTGCATCTTTCTATTTCTTTAGCTCTGTTTCTTCTGAATGATGCAGAAAGAATGATGATGAGTGGTTTTTAATTTGGAATTACAACTAAGGGTGAGGGGCTTAGACTGGAAGTTTAGGTCTGATGTCCATTGCTGTTTCAACTCTGTGCTTATCTTTGAGACAGCAGGGGCGTGTTCAAACCCGAATGAAATGTGCTTGATACAGATCTGTGCTAGGATCTGCAGAACATCAGGGGCAACCTTAGCAGTTTATTGGCATTGGTTTTAGAAAATGTACAGATTGAAGGTTTGCACCTGGTTTCAGAATTGTTTTTTGGTTTCTGCTATTGAGACTGGTCATGCAGCCTTGCCGTGGGCTTTTTGATCAGAGGCTCTTAAAAACCTTTCCTCAGATGAGACTGTGACAATCTTGTTGATCCACGATCCGAAGATGAAATGTGTTCTCTGAGACTGAGAAAAGACCCCAGGAGCTATGACTGGAAGGCTCCCTCTCTCTCATGTTGGCCTGGATTTGTTTTCTCGTGCAGCACCACAGTCTTTACTTTTATAAAAGTCTTCTGTGAATATACTGTGTGATGAGTCCTTTCAATGATCAAATACGGTATAACTGTTACTATATTATTTTTTCCCCTGAACCATTTAAGAGTAAGTTGCACATGATTCCTTTTTGTCTCTGAATATTTTAGTGTCTATTTCCTAAAGAAGGAAAGAATTCTATATAACCACAGTGTAATTATAAAAACCAAGAGATGAACATGAATACAATAGAAATATATTATGTATTATATAAACTGCAGATTTTGTTCACATTTGTCTTTAAACAGTTTTTATTAAGGCTTTAAACAAGTAATATCCTGTCTAGCACACCCCCCCCCCCCAATCCAAGGTCATACGTTACTTTTGGTGATTGTATATCTTAAATCTTCCTAACTTTCTGGGTCTTTATCTCTTATGATACTAATATTTTTGAAGAGTAGGGTCAGTTATGTAGTAGAATGTTTCTCAGTTTGGGTTAATTTGATGTTTCCTCAGGAGTGACTCACTTTATGATCTGTGGGCAGGAATGCCATAGATCTAACACTGAATTCTTCTCAGTGCCTTATGTTAGGAGGTATGTGCTATCATTTAGTCTCATTATTAGAGATATTAACTTTGATTATTTGGTTAAGGTAGTGTCTGCCAGTTTTTTTCCCTGCAATGTTTTATTTTACCCTTTGTAATTAATATGTCTTCTGTGGGTAGGTATTTTGACATTATGCAAATATCCTGTTACTTCCCTTAAGTTCTACCTTCTGGTTTTAGCATCCCCTAATAATTCTTGCTTGAGTCAACTGTTATTATGATAGTTGCCAAATGGTAATTTTCTAATGACATCAATCTGTCTACCTTTAATAGCTGGCTTCCTATCGGAAGAAAGGACCTTCACTCTTTCTTTCCGTCAGTGAGAACACACAGACCTCCTATTCCATGTAATACTATCTTTATTTATTTTGATATTCATATTGTCCCAGATTGGACCAGGGGGAACCAGTTTAAGTTGGCTTTTGTGTCCTTTTGACATGTCCTCACCATTTCTTTGAAATCTTTCAGACTTTTGGCATAACAAGGTTACCTGTATTTTTCTTGCTTTAGCCCTGGAATCAGCCATTTCTCCAAGGACTCCTGGTACCCTTCAATGGAGAATAGTATTTTGACGACAAGATCTGAATGTCAGGTACGCTAATTGCAACTGGGTTGTCTTGTCTTTTAGGCCCTCTCAGCTGATAGAACTAGGAAGTTGAATATGCATATGAATATTCTTATCCGTGCATTTAAAATTTTATATCCTACTTTCACTCCTAATTCTCTTTTATATTTGAATTTATTATCTTCTAATATAGTATATATTTTTTATTTATAATATTGGTTAATATAAGATTTGCGCAGTTTTTTTTTCTACGAGAATGTAAATTCCACAATGGTGAGAGCTTTTCATTTGCTTTGTTTGTAAATGTGTCCCAGGCAGCAAGAACAGTTTTGAGCTCAATAGTTATTTGTAAATGAAAGAATAAATGCATTCCAGGGGAAGAATTGTGCAGGAAAGAAAATACAAGTATATTATATAGTTCCATTGTAATTAGTATTTCCATAGTTATAAACAATATTAAATAAATACTGAATATTGATATAAATAAAATTCTGATAGAAGTATATTGTGAAAATGGAGGGAAAAGAAAGGTGTATATTTGTGTGATATGAAAGAAAGCTAAATCTTTTTTTTTAGACAAAGTCAGTAGATAATGCCTAACATTGAAAAGTTTTTTGTTTTTTGTTGTTGTTGTTGTTGGTTTTATACTACATAGTTGGGGGTCGAAAGAAACAGAGAACTTGAAGGTGGTTGTCTGTGAGAAATCAGGAAGTGGGTGATGGAGAGGGTATAGAAAACTACATTTTTATAATAAGCAGGACAAAACTACTTAATGTATTAAATTAGATGTCTTTGGTATAAGTAATATTTAATATTTTCTAACCATTTAATATTTTTTAACCTTTTAATATTTTCTAACCATTTCCCTCCATATATAAACATACACCTTTGATAATAATAGAAAAGCTTTTGAAAACAATGACATATATGAATGACTATATGAATATATGTAAGTTAGTTTTTCTAGAATCTTCTCTAAAATGAATCTTTTCTCTCAGGCAAGTCAGCAAAAAACTGCGTCAGTGGACAAGGGTTCTTTTTATGCTAGACTGTACATCAGCATAGAGCGATCTGCCTATATTGATGAAATTTTTGTATTGTTTAAGTGTTGTTGATACTGTTGCTTGTAATATTATGTAGGAGAATTTTTCTTCTCTTCTTAGTATCAAATATTGTATATTTCTCCAAAGCAATCAATTTGCTTTATTTTAAGAAATGGCAAGCCAAAAAACTGGCATTATTTCTCTGCAGGATATTAGAAAATTCAGAGACTCAATTCTGACATCTGTAACAAATGCACGGGATCTCTGGAGTATACAACTTGTCCACTAATTTGTGTCCTGCATGTCCTCATTGCCTGCCTACCCCAATTTTCTCCTTTTCCTGATTTCAACACATATCTTGTTGTAAGTTGTATTAAGCTTTGCGAACTTTATTAAATCTGTTCAAAATAAGGAAAGGTATAAATTAGTAAATAATAACTGACTACACATATTTTTATCCACTGAAACAGAGGATTTTGTCCCAGATTTGACAAAATTTGACAAGCTTTGTCCCAGATTTCTGAGCTTTTCCTAATCCCTAGAGATAAAAGATGTATAAACTTTTAAAATTGATTGCTTATTTGGAACTTTATTTTTTGCTTTCCTCAACTTAGTTAATGTTTTCCTAATCTTGCTTATAATTAAATTTTGAGGGAGACTTTTAAGATAATTTGAAATCAATATGCTTCCTCTTTATTTAAAAGCAATAGGACAATAGATTTTTGGGTTAGAAATGGTTGTAGTGGGGGCGCCTGGGTGGCTCAGTGGGTTAAGCCACTGCCTACAGCTCAGGTCATGATCCCAGGGTCCTGGGATCGAGTCCCGCATCGGACTCTCTGCCCAGCAGGGAGCCTGCTTCCCTCTCTCTCTCTCTCTGCCTGCCTCTCTGCCTACTTGTGATCTTTGTCTGTTAAATAAATAAATAAAATCTTTAAAAAAAAAAAAAGAAATGGTTGTAGTGATTTTCTGATATAAAATTCTATAATGAGCTACTCATTTCATTCCAGTTTTCTTTCTCTTGTTTTGTTGGAAAGGCTGTTCTTTAAGCTGAAGTACACACACATACACATACACACACACCACACATACACATACACACAATCTTTTTTAGTACTTTCTCTGTGGTATACAAGGTGCTCAGCAGCAGGAAAGCTCAAGCGAATAAAACAAGCTCCTTCAGCAAGTTACTCTCTGAAACCTGTGTCCTCATGTGTAAAATGGAGATAATAGCAGCACCTATCACATAGAATTTTGGTCTGGGCATTGAAGGAATTAATGCATATAAAGTACCACCACTAGTTAAGTGCTCAATAAGCGTTTGCCGCTGCCATATAATTTATAGGCTTGTTGCTAACGTCAAATAAAAGCACTTTGCAAAGTGCATGGCACTGTTAAAATGTAAGGTGGTAACAATAAATTAAATCTTAGTAGAGTTAGGTTAAAACTGCAGTTAGTCAAATAGTTCTTTTATATATGATTCTACTTGGAAGCATATTAATTTTTTATGCGATCATTTTTTTGGAAACCGAAATAGTTTTGAACATTCATGTCATTAAATTTCATATTTAACCCATCACTTCAGTGAATACCTTACTGACTCTTCCCCTTGACATTGAATGTGTTAGTTCTTGTTTTCCTGTTTTGTGTTTTATAAATGTTTTGTGTATATATATATATATGTGTGTGTGTGTGTGTGTGTGTGTATACATATATATATATATATATATATATATATATATATATACACATATTACCTAAAGTACTTATAGACTACATACTAATGTGTGTGTGTGTGTGTGTGTGTGTGTGTATGTATATCTCCAATAATCCTATTGATTTATACAAACATTATGTTGCTTCATGTTATCACCAAACAATTATATAGTTGATTGTTTTGGGCAATTTACTTTTTTTTTTTTTTTTTTTTTTTTTAAGTAGGACAGTCTCTCCATTTGTCTGGAAAGGAATTTTGTTTCTTTATGTTCCTCAGACACTTGGGAGCAAAACCCTGGCTGAAAGCTATGGGAAGCCCTGTGTTGTGTTGATTTTTTTTAATTTTTAAAAAATTTTTAAAACTTATTTTCAGCATAACAGTATTCATTGTTTTTTGCACCACACCCAGTGCTCCATGCAATCCATGCCCTCTCCAATACACACCACCTGGATCCCCCAACCTCCCACCCCCGCCCCTTCAAAACCCTCAGATTGTTTTCAGAGTCCATAGTCTCTCATGGTTTACCTCCCCTTCCAATTTCTCTCAACTCCCTTCTCCTCTCCATCTCCCCTTGTCCTCCATGCTATTTGTTATGCTCCACAAATAAGCAAAACCATATGATAATTGACTCTCTCTGCTTGACTTATTTCACTCAGCATAATCTCTTCCAGTCCCGTCCATGTTCTACAAAAGTTGGGTATTCATCCTTTCTGATGGAGGCATAAAACTCCATAGTGTATATGGACTACATCTTCCTTATCCATTCGTCTGTTGAAGGGCATCTTGGTTCTTTCCACAGTTTGGTGACCATGGCCATTGCTGCTATAAACATTGGGGTACAGATGGCCCTTCTTTTCACTACATCTGTATTTTGGGAATAAATACCCAGTAGTGCAATGGCAGGGTCATAGGGAAGCTCTATTTTTAATTTCTTGAGGAATCTCCACACTGCTTTCCAAAGTGGCTGCTCCAACTTGCATTCCTACCAACAGTGAGAATTCCTCTTTCTCCACATCCCCACCAACACATGTTGTTTCCTATCTTGCTAATTTTGGCCATTCTAACTGGTGTAAGGTGGTAGCTTAATGTGGTTTTAATTTGAATCTCCCTGAGGGCTAGTGATGATGAACATTTTTTCATGTGTCTGATAGCCATTTGTATGTCTTCATTGAAGAAGTGTCTGTTCATATCTTCTGCCCATTTTTTGATATGATTGTCTGTTTTGTGTGTGTTGAGTTTGAGGAGTTCTTTATAGATCCTGGATATCAACCTTTTGTCTGTACTGTCATTTGCAAATATCTTCTCCCATTCCATGGGTTGCCAGCATTACCTTGATCCCCACACCAGGCAAAGACCCTACCAAAAAGGAGAGTTTCAGACCAATATCCCTGGTGAATATGGATGCTAAGATTCTCAACAAGATCCTAGAAAACAGGATCCAACAGCACATTAAAAAGATTATCCACCATGACCAGGTGGGATTCATTCCTGGGCTACAAGGATGGTTCAACATTCATAAATCAATCAATGTGATAGAACAAATTAATAACAGAAGAGAGAAGAACCACATGGTCCTCTCAATTGATGCAGAAAAAGCATTTGACAATATCCAGCATCCATTCCTAATTAAAACACTTCAAAGTATAGGGATAGAGGGAACATTCCTGAACTTCATAAAATCTATCTATGAAAGACCCACAGCAAATATCATCCTCAATGGGAAAAAGCTTGCCGCCTTCCTGTTGAGATCAGGAACACGACAAGGATGCCCACTATCACCACTCTTGTTCAACGTAGTATTAGAAGTCCTAGCAACAGCAATCAGTCAACAAAGAGAAATAAAAGGTATTCAAATTGGCAATGAGGAAGTCAAACTCTCTCTCTTCGCAGATGATATGATTCTTTATATGGAAAACCCAAAAAACTCCATCCCCAAACTACTAGAACTCATACAGCAATTCAGTAATGTGGCAGGATACAAAGTCAATGTACAGAAATCAGTGGCTTGCTTATACACTAACAATGAAAATACAGAAAGGGAAATTAGAGAATCGATTTCATTTACTATAGCACCAAGAACCATAAGATACCTGGGAATAAACCCAACCAAAGAGGTAAAGGATCTGTGTTGATTAAGTAAAGGTTGTCTCCGCGTGGGTTGTTCTGGCCAGACTCTGCAGTGTTGGAGGCTGAGCCTGCCTTTGAGCCCGAGGAAGGTGCTGGCCTCTTGAATATCTGAGTCACTGTCAAACTTAGACCACAGGTGACTTGTGTCGCTATGTTCAGTTTTCTTGCCCACATTTACTGAGCAGTTTAGTATTAATTGGAGGGAAAAAACCTGCACAAAAACCATAATCCCTCAATTTGCACTTATCATGGTGTTAGGAATTTGGTATCAAGAAAGTCGTCTTCTCCAAAGCTGTGTCATATTGTTACGAGAGGTAATTCAGGGAGTGAGAAATAGTTCCTCTTTAATTTGAAGTTACTGAAATTCCTATTACACTGAAAGGCATACACCTATATCTTGGAGCATTGGGCTTTGGACATTTGCTCCTCCTACCCTCATACTCACAAATATCCCTAGCCCATCCAGGCAAACTTATTGCTATAAGGTGTACCCTTTGCTCCAATTCATGCAGAAGCTCCCTAATTCCCACATATACTTACTCCTGCCTACCTCTGAATCTTTGCTGATTTTCTTCTTTCTGACTAGAATCCATTTCTTAGGCCCTGTCTACCTATACTAATCTTACCCAAGGAGTTTCCCTAGGTAAATCTCTTCTAAAATGATCTTTTTACTTTCTTATTTCCATTGCATCATGATGGATTAAATATACATTTTATAACATATGAATTGTTTCATATGCATAAATGTTCACTTCCAAAGTAATATATTGTTAATCTGATATTAATAAAACAAAGAGGGGGCACTTGGGTGGCTCAGTCGGTTAAGCATCTGCCTTTGGCTCAGTTCATGATCCCAGAGTCCTCGGATCGAGCCCTATATTGGGCTTTCTGCTCAGCAGGGAATCTGCTTCTCCTTCTCCCACTCCACCTGCTCATGCTCTGTCTCTCACTCTCTGTCTCAAATAAATAAATAAAATCTTTTTTAAAAAACCCCAAAACCCAAAGATATATTTGACTTAGCTAACTTGATAAAATAACTGAAATAGCCATTTTGATATATGAATTTTTTTAAACTTTAATTTTTTTAAAAGAGTTTACAAAAGATGTTACATACTTCCATAATTAAACATCTCTATCAAAATAATTTAGCCTTGTCTTGGTGGTTTAGGATCATAAGCATTTGTTTTTCCCTGCTATAAATTACCTGAAGACTATTATTAAGTATTATTATTCAAAGCATAAGCACCAAAAAAGACTCCTTATTTCCCACTCAAACCTCTGCTTCTAAGATTCAATCAATCATTTACTTATTCAGTTAGTGTTTATTGATCACTGTACTTCAGTATTATGTTACTTAGGGAAATAGTAAAGCAGACGTTAATCTCATAGTACTTTTGGTCTAGAGTACTTATAGTTCACATACTAAACAAAAATCACATAAATAAAAATATATGTTCAGGCTGAATATGCTCCAAGAAGAAAAAAAATACAGGGGTGTTATGAGGGAGGAGGTACAAAGGTAACTGACTTAGGCAGGTGTTTCAGGGAAGATCTCTGTGGAGAAGTGAGATGTGAGCTGAAACCCGAAGAATAAATAAGTCTTAGCCAGATAAAGAGTGTGGAAAGAGCATCTCAGGCACCAGGAATAGCTGCTCTAAATCCCTGAGTGTGCAAAGGAGCTTGGTCCCTTTAGGAACTCAAGGTAAACCACATAGCAGGGGTTGCTGGGAGCACGGGTGTGATGTGGAATTGTGGCGGGGGGGGGCAGATAGAATAAAGTCTCTTTGGCTATTTTATAGACTTAAATTTTTACTAAGTGTACGTGAAAATAGGTTTGAACAGTGAAGTAAGATGTTACACATATGTTAAGATCTCTAGTTGCTTGTGTCAGATGGGTAAGGGAGAAAGTACCAGAAACAGGTAGATTAGAAGGTCCAGGTAGAGGTGCCACAGAATAGCCGTGGCAGTAGAGGTGCTGAAAAGTGGACAGATGCAGATGTGACTTTGGAGGCCTGATAAAGGATTAGTTGATGGTTCTGATATGGGGGTGGGGAAGGAAAGGTCAATGCAACCTTAGATTTCAGGGCACGCATTGGCTCACAAGTTCTTCAGGAGCTTCTGAAGTGCTTTTTGTTGTACTCTGAAACTGGCCCGCATACATGGAGGGCATGGAAGGAATGAAGAAAGTGGCAGATCACTCCACATTGGTGGATGACAAGTTTAAGAATGCAACTTACCACTGGCCTGGTGGTGGGAATTATGGAGGGCATGTATTGCACTGGGTGTGGTGCATGAACAATGAATTCTGGAACACTGAAAAGAAATAAGATAAAATAAAATGGAAAACACACACACTAAAAAAAAAAAAAAAGAAGAAGCAACGCAACTTATACACAAGGCTTGTCTCCTGCAGCCACATGGTGAGTAGATCTCTATACTGTCCCATCAGAATCTTAGAAGTGTATGGAGACTCTTATGGTTTGTCTCCCTCTCTGGTTTTATCCCATTTCATTTTTTCCTCTCTTCCCCCATGACTCTCTGCTCTGTTCTCAAATCCCATATCAGTGAGATCATATGACAATTGTCTTTCTCAGATTGACTTAATTCACTTAGTATAACACCCTCTAGTTCCATCTATGTCATTGCAAATGGCACGATTTCATTTCTTTTGATGGCTGCATAGTATTTCATCATATATATATATATATATATATATATATATATATATATATATATATATCACATCTTCTTCATCCATTCATCTGTCTGTTGATGGACATCTAGGCTCTTTCCACGGTTTGGATATTGTGGACATTGCTGCTATAAACATCAGGAAACAAACCGAGGTTTGCTGGAGTGGAGGGGTGGGAGGGATGGGGTGGCTTGGTGATGGACATTGGGGAGTGTATGTGTTGTGGTGAGTGCTGTGAATTATGTAAGACCGATGAATCACAGACCTGTACCCCTGAAACAAATAATACATTATATGTTAACAAAAAAAAGTGTTTGGAGAGGTCTTAACTAGATTCAGTCATGTATCCTTTTCAGATGGTCTCAACACCACATCATTATCTCAAAGCTATGTCCTTGGGCCAGCCTCTGGGAGCAAGGAAGTTGAGCAGAATGTGCATTCCAAGAAAAAGGGAGGGAGGGAGGAGCCTCTGATTGCTAGGGTCTGGCTCACAGGGGAATCCCCAGTCATGTCTTCTCCATGGCCTTTCCCAACAACTTGTGTAAGTATGCATATAGACAGTGTAAAATCAGCAGGCACGGCATTTTTTTTTTTTAAAGATTTTTTCTTTATTTATCTGACAGAGATCACAAGTAGGCAGAGAGGCAGGCAGAGAGAGAGGAGGAAGCAGGCTACCTGCAGAGCAGAAAGCCCGATGTGGGGCTCGATCCCAGGACCCCGGGATCATGACCTGAGCCGAAGGCAGAGGCTTAACCCACTGAACCACCCAGGTGCCCCGCACGGCATTTTTTGATATAACCATTACCTATCACCTGAAGCCTCACTTTACTTACTTTCACATCCTTGGTATAAAGCAAGATTTGAGGCTCCTGGAAGTCTGAATTCTGGAATAGGAGTGTCAAACTTCAGAGCTTAAGCTCTTTGACACCAGGGACCAAGTCTCACACTTTTGAATCATCCCACAGTGCTGTTCTCAGCACAGAGTAGGTGCTTACTAAGTTGGCTTTAGGTTAACCAAGTATGGTTTAATTAATGCCAGTTGCTTGCTTGAGGATTTCCTTGATCATAAGGATTATGTCTTACAACTGTTTTCCACTTTTCTTAATGGTGGGCACCATTAAGTCTTTGTCCTAATTGAATAATAAAGGTGGGACAGAAGGAAGAACATTCATGAATCTCGACGTTCATCAGAACAAGAATTAGACATGCATTGGGGCACCTGGGTGGCTGAGACAGGTGAACGTCTGCCTTCGGCTCAGGCGATGCAGGGTCCTGGGATCTAGTCCCACATCAGGCTCCTTGCTCCATGGGGAGCTCGCTTCTCCCTCTCCCTCTGCCTGCAGGTCCCCCTGCTTGTGCTCTCTCTCTCTCTCTCTCTCTCTGTGTCAAATAAATAAATAAAATCTTAAAAAAAAAAAAAGAATTAGACATGCATGCACATTATGGCTGCTCCTGGCTGTGCTTTTGGGTTCTACCTTACCGTGGAGAAATTATATTCTCTTCTTTCTCTGCCATTCTGTAAACTAAGCAGGGCACTATGAAAGAAAAAAATTAGTCCAATACTTTTTAAACAGTAAGGGTGGCTTTATTCAGGATTGTTGTGTTAGGTGTCAAGACTATCTCAGACTCAACTCAGAATGCAACAAGAACAAATGAAAGTTTATTGCCAAGGAGCCGGTAAGGGGAGTCAGCAGATGGAAAATTTCTAAGGGGAGACATTAATATTAGGGGGAATTCGTGCTAAACCTGTTATTTTCTGTGAGTGTTCCTGTTAGATTCTCATAGAAGGCAGGCCAGTGGGGTCATATATCACATGCAGGATGGTGGAGGATGAGGAACTGGGTCAGAGTCTCTCTAAACTGACTCAACAGAATTCTTGTTTAAACAGCAATGCAGGCCTAGCAAGGAAGGGGCTTAGGTCAAGACCTCACTGAGAAGGGCGCTGCCAGGAGCCTGACTCAGATTTTGCCAAGGAGATTTTTTGTCAGCAGGCTCTGGCCCTGGGGTCCTGTGGTTACCATCCACAGCTGCCAGACTGGGGAAGGAAGTCTTGCGTGCAGGTCTGAGCCATTCTCCAAGCAACATTCTCCATAATTAAATGGACACAGTTACCTCCAACGGTTAGACTGTCAAGTCTGTTTCTCCAATGGCTCAGAACTCAGGTGGAGAACAGAGACGTTATTGGTAGTTCATCGGGCCTCGAAGAACCCTAACACAGGTGTCTGGATATGCCGATGCACTTGTAACTGTGATTTACTATAGTGTGGGAAAAGAGATTAACTACAGAATGACATTACTACTCTATCGCACCAGGCCCTGTGTTAGGTTCTTTAGACATGCTATTTCATCTATTCTTACAGTGATACTGAAGAAGTCAACAGCACTATCAATATCCATAGAGGTACCAGGAATTTTATTCCAGGTTTTTAAAAAATTTCAATTCAGTTAATTAACATAGCGTGTATTATTAGTTTGAGAGGTAGGGTTTGTTTTTGTTGCTTTTTAAAAATACGTCAGCTGGTCCCAGGTATAAGAAAGAGGACCCAGAAATTTCCATACATTCTATTGTTGAACTCACTTCTGTCATATTGTGCAAATGAATGTCAGTTTGGAATTTTATATACTACTCGACATCTCAGATGGAGTTTTGCTAGAGTGTAATGCTAGGTAAATGTAAATTATAAACTTTGTGCAAAAACAGTTCATTTCACTTATTCTGGGAAAAAACCTCAGTAACCCTCTGTAGATTAACTGCTCTGATTATCCCCTTTAAGGTATTACAGCTTTCTTAAAAATAACTTCTCTGAAAATTACGTCACGAAGATGAGGTTTCCTGGAATATAATATTGAGATGATTGAACACGTGACTGAATTAAAATACAGCAAATGAATGGACAAACTCCTGTCTTAGAGAAAACAATTAGCCATGATTTAGACTTTTAAAATCATTGGAGCTTCTTTTCCTACAACTGTATCTTTTCTCTGAGAACTGTTTCCTTCCCTTACATAATTGAAAATGACTGGTTTCCCACTTTTGGGCTTTCTTTCTGTCATATTATTTTTGCTGACTTAAAAAGCTACACTTCCCTCACAGGTACTTTTGGGTTCTTAAAGTGGCATTAGAGATAAATCATTATTATGTATTAAAAGTATTAAAATGAGCTTAGTTTTTATTTGGTAGATTCATGTCTAGGAATAAAGTCAATTCTAATACAATTGTGCTCCTAAAAAACTTCGCATTATTGGGACGCCTGGGTGTCTCAGTTGGTTAAGAAACTTCGCATTATTAAGAATTATGTGTAAGAATGATTGTAGGAAGGGAAGTTAGAGCCTAAACAATTTCAGAATCACAATTAAAGATTATGTTTCCTACAGGAATTTTAATACAGGTATTTGAAAATGCTAATAATTTGTGTTTATAATATAAAAATTGAAGATCAATCAACAGAAACAGAAAAAAATTAAATAAAACATTCCAAGTGAGCCCTGTGCATTTTGAATGATAAAAATTAAGGAACTTTTAGGTTACCATTGTGTAAATAATTTTTATAACCCATGTGATGCTAAAAAGCAGATTAAAACTAGATGTTTTAAAAATGCATTGACAAAGTGAATTATAGCATTCGTAATTGGCAATGGTTTTTAATAAGTAAAAAGGGTGGGGAAGGGGGGACCCAAGAGCTGTACGTAACATGCTTAACATTAAAAAAAAATCTTAATCTGTGATACTATTTCCAAGGCCCAAGCTTCTTATAATTAATAGCAGTTCATACATTGAAAGTTAGGGTCATTATGGAAATTGCAATAAAAATGAGATGCCGGCATAGCTCAAATAAATTAAAACAAATATTGCTTAGATATATATACAGGGACATTCATTGCAGAACTTTTTTATGATACAAAAAAACAGAAAATAACCTAAAATTTTGATAATAAGGAATTGGTTAACTACATTTTTTGTAAATCTCTATAATGTATATGTAAGTAAATATTTGTGGTATATTATTAAGTGACAAAAGCTTGTAATCCCATTTTTGAAAATTTATGTTAATTTTCCATTGAAAGTGTCTAGAAAGATATGTAAGAGAATATTCAGATTAGTTAACTTTTCATTTTGCTTGACTCTTGTTTTCTATAAAAAATATGGATTCTTTGGCTAAGATATTTAATAATTAGAATAATTATTAGAATTTATTATTGTTTAATAAGTAATTGTAAAAGAAATCAGTACTGCAGAAATTGATGCAGAGCTTTTGGAAAGTGGAAAAAAAAAACCAACAGGCAGGTGCCTGGGTGGCTCAGTAGGTTAAGCATCTGCCTTGAGCTCAGGTTCTAATCCCAGGACCCTGGGCTTGAGCCCACTCAGCGGGAAGCCTTCTTCTTCCTTTTCCTCTGCATGATGGTCCCCTTGCTTATACTTTCTCCCTCTGTCAAATAAATAAATAAAATCTTAAAGACAAAAAACCCACAGCCATAATGAAAAAATTGTTTTTAAGTACATGCTATCCTATCTTAATAACTGATTCAGCATAACATTATTATAGAAAATCTCTGAAGGACAGAATGCTATATAAAACTAATAAGTACATAGTTTATAGAATGTATCTAAGTGTAACTACATAAGTTCTATTTTTTCTTAAGGGAAATTAAAGAAATATTATGTAAATAAAAAAGTATGTGGTTAATATTCTCCAACCCGAAAAGCCCAGCTAGGGAAAAGGGGTAAAAAAAAAAAAATGTGGTGTGGTGTGATAGCTTTACATGTAAGCATGAACTTTTTATTTTTTTTAAAGATTTTATTTTTAAGTAATATCTACACCCAGTATGGGGCTCGAACTCACAACCCCGAGATCAAGAGTTACATGCTCTACTGACTGAGCCGGCCAGGCACCCCATGCATGAATTTTTTTTTTTTTAAGATTTTATTTATTTATTTGATAGAGATCACAAGAAGTCAGAGAGGCAGGCAGAGAGAGAGGAGGAAGCAGGCTCCCCACTTAGCAGAAAGCCTGATGCAGGGCTCGATCCCAGGACTCTGAGACCATGACCTGAGCCAAAAGCAGAGGTTTTAACCCACTGAGCCACCCAGGTGCCCCCCATGCATGAATTTTTAAAAAAGCAATACGACACTCATTTATTTAGCCTTTACCGTGTTCTAGTTTTGATGCTATGGGAGCAAGACAGGGTGCCTCACCTGTAACATCTCACCATCTAGCCAGAGAGAAAGAAACATCTAGAACTTGATGATGCGTTACATGTGGTACCACAGGTTGAGACTAAGGATTGTGGGAGCACAGAGCCAGCAGCGATAAATTCAGCCTGCTGTGGGAGATTTCACCAAGAAGGTGCAATCTGAGTTCCTTAAAGAATGAGTAAGACTTACTAGGTGAAGATTGCTGAAAGAGCTTTCCAGACCCACGGAATGGTGAGAGCCAAAGAACAGGCAGAGTGTGAGATGTGTCATGGGAACACCAGTCATTCAGAGGTGTGGGTAGTTTGTATCATAGGGCGCAGATGAGGGGGTGTGGAAGGAGGGAAGTCAGTCAGTGCAAATATTTAGCTATGTAAGTACAAAATGTAAGAGCCTAAAAAAAGAGACATGAAATTTGAAAATCGCAATTCTGAACATAAAGGTAGATCATTTCTGTCATTTAAAATCTGTAGCAGTAGGTGCCTCCTTAGCTGAATAGGCAGCACGTCAGTCTCATAAAATCTGTAGCAGAAAGAAAAGCAGCTTTATTGAGTTTCTGTTGTATGCTTTTGTATCTATTGTTGCATTTAACCCTGGTATCTACCCTAAAAGGCGGATTACTCTCAATGTACACCTGGGAAGGGGGGAAGCTACAGAAATCACCTAGTTTCCGGAAAGATGAAGTGTAGCAGCATGGTTCAATCAAAGTTCACACAGCTCCCCAGGCTGGTATCGTTCATGTCACACCCCTCAGTCTTTCTGAAACACCCAGCTGATTCTCATACTACAGCAAACAGCGGGGCTCCTTGCCACACAGATCACCACCACCACCATCACCTGCACCAAATAACTTGGTATATATGGAGTTAAAAACAAATGAAGAGAAATAAAATATGTATGTGAAAACTTTATAAATTATTTCTTCCCTATTCAGCATCCCTTATGGGATGGTTACTGTGATGTGAATGTAGAAATTTCCTGCTTTGAAAGCCTTGATGTTTCCCTATTGTGGCCCACAGCTGTATGAATACAGCAGTATTTCTTGAACTGGCAAAAAAAAAAAAAAAAAAAAAAAAAAAAGGCTCATTTTCTGCAGTACGTGAATCCAAACAAAGGTATTTATCCCAAACAGCTACTTTCTCCTTTACAAAGGACTGATTTGGAATTCAGTTTGGTTGCGATGCCACAGGTGCTTTGGATTTGGATGGCAGCTTCTAAGTGTGGGTGTGATGAGCTCTCTGTGTTGCCTGCCTGGCTGAACCTTTGCCAGGCTGAGTAAGCTCGTTCACCCAGGAGATGGCCCTGAAGCTGGAAAGATGTGAGGCACGATGCCTTGTCGCTTGAGTTTGCCTGTTTTCCTTCTCTCTGCTATGCTCCCTGCCATGAGTCTCCACATTGTCGTACTTCATAAGGAGAGATGAATGCCAGCATCTGCCAAGGCATTAAGATACAGATCCTGCCTCTTCAGTGGACTAGATTAACATATTAAACAGCCGGTTCTGTTAAGATGTTTCCAGCTAAAATTAGTATTTCCTTTCTTGTTATGCTAGTTGTGATTTCATGGGGTTGTTTATCTCCTGGCGGAGCTCCCTCCCGTCTTTCTAGGCTCTTGTCATCTTCCACACTGCTGACAGACTGATCTGTTGTAAAGGAAAATCTCCTCATTTTATCCCCTTTGCTTAAAATTGGTGTGAAGTAAACTCATCCTTCAACATTCAGCCATGCTGGGCTCCCATCGGGAGAGGGTCACTTTCTGGTCTAGCCGAAGCCTGGGCATACCTCTCAGATGGTGCTTTGCACAGTATTTGCAGTTCTGTGTTCATTATCTCTTTCTCTTTCTAGTTGATGCTTGAGGGATCGTCTTTTTAGCTATTTTAGCATCAGAATCTCATGTGTGCTAGCTCATCAAATGTACAAAGAAAACATAAGCTGGAGATATTAATGAGTTAAATTCCTAATAAATGAATTAGTAGGGGTGCCTGGGTGGCTCAGTGGGTTAAAGTCTCTGCCTTCAGCAGGGGACATGATCCCAGAGTCCTGGGATCAAGCCCCACATCGTGCTCTTTGCTCAGCGGGGAGCCTGCTTTCTCCTCTCTCTCTGCCTACTTGTGATCTCTGTCAAATAAATAAATAAAATCTTTAAAAAAAAATGAATTAGTAAATAGTAAATGAATGATTGGTAGTTGTGAGACCTCACCAGAAGGTGAAAGCAGAGGAGCCGCGGAGGGGAGGGGACAGAGAATCTTTTGCCATCTGTAACATCTAATAAGGGGCAATAGAAATTCCTGGAATTTCCTTAAATTGACATGTTTAGGTAGTAGCCTTTGAAGAAATTTTTTTAAAAATTTTTTAAATTTATTTTCAGCATAAAAGTATTCATTGTTTTTGCACCACACCCAGTGCTCCATGCAATCCGTGCCCTCTCCAATACCTACCACCTGGTACCCCAACCTCCCACCCCCCGCCCCTTCAAAACCCTCAGATTGTTTTTCAGAGTCCATAGTCTCTCATGGTTCACCTCCCCTTCCAATTTCCCTCAACTTGTTTTTACACAATCTTGGTGGTTATTTGAATTCGTGGACTAGCTCAGAGGTTGTCAGCTTATAAGTGTGTAAAGAATGCTTTTTGGTGATAACAATCTGTATAAGATGAGACCTAAGAAAATGTGTGATTAATAGAGAACATGGTTTGTATTTAATCTCCCTTCACCCTAAAGCTCTGCGGAAGGATCATCTGATTTTATGGATGATACTTGGGATTTTTTAAAAAATCCATTTTTCTTAAGATAGCCCAAATAGCTAAAACTGCCTTTCTTCTGAGGCTCTTACAGTTAGTGAAAACTCTAGATAAACCAAAATTATTCATTCATATTTTATAGATCTCTCTGAATTGCCTTTTCCTTCCTCTAGAGAGTGTCTAAGAGAAAATTTTCCATTTTTCTACACAAAGTCTGCTCCATTTGAATAATAGAGAAAATGATAGGGTTTAATTTAAAACATTAATACAGATGGGAGACAGCATTTCCAAATTAATAATCTCAAAAGTTAATTTTATCAATGTGTATGTATTTATATATGTAACATATATACATTATACATATATACATATTCAAATATATATATGAAAAACAATTAGAAAGCTGCACAATAGATATTCAAAGGTAAAAGAGTGTCATACAGCTCAATCATTTTAAAAGACATGAATTATATTTGAGTAATAATATTTTATATTGATGGTAACTATGAGTTAAGACCTGAAGTTATTCCAACATTCCTGAAGTAAGAGAGAGAAACATGGTATTGGATGATTGATACCTCAGCTTGAAAGTCTTCTTTAACCATAATTTAAATAATTACTGTTTAATTTAAAGAAATTATTTCATGTCTTGTTAGTACCGGAACAAAGAGAGTTGAGCTTTTATAAGTTAAAGTTAACATGGACTCTAAGGAGAGAGTTTATTCTTAAGGCAATAGAGACGACTGAATGGAAAGAGATGTGAGACCTGAACCAAATGCATCCCCAAAGTCCATCAATGAAATCAACTTGAAAATAATCAAATTAGCTTTACATCAGATACATGAACAAATGCTCTTGACATAAATGCCTTGTTTCCAGAAAACATGCAAAAACGTCAGATTTCGAGCTTTGCATCCTTTTCCCAAGAAATCATGGCTCACTTACTTGATTTTCCTTTGAGATGAGGATTCTTATGTCCATGTGGCCCACTTGACCTCTCATCGAAGTCTCAATCTGCACACCAAAAACTAACTCCTTAAATGATCTTCTTCCAGTTCCTCTACCTTAGAAGGAACAACCTTCACTCATCTCTTAGGCCCCAAAACTTACGAGTTCACCTTGATACTTTCTGCTTTCTTACCTCCATATCCCATATCCCTCCAGCACCTCCTAAATACCTACTAAACATCTCTTAAATATTTTATCCTTCTACTCTCACCACCCCCTTAGTAGCAGCTACCATGACTTACGGTCTAGGAGAGGGTACTAAACAGAATGGCCTTGCTACTGGCAGCCTGCTTTATCTTTGGACCTTCCTGGATTTCTTGTGCATACTCTACCTGAGCTCTCTTTCTGAAATGCAAACCGAATTATGCCATTCTCTCTGAAAATCCTCTAACGTTTTAAAGATTAGTTTTAGGTTTCAAAATAAATTATTAGACATGCATCAAAGCCCCAGCGGTCTGGCCCATCCCCCTTTCCAATAGGCCCTCATCCCATCTCAGCTGGTAAGCATGATTAGCCTTCTTTCAGTCTTTCACACCTATCAACCTCTCTCCTTCTCACTCTGGACCTTTGCTCTTCTCCCATCAGGAAAACTCTTCTGTCCCCTTGTCATCCAATAAACTTTTATTTTTCCTTTAAATCCCAGCTCAGAGCACCTAGGTGGCTCAGTGGGTTAAGCCTCTGCTTTCGGCTCAGGTCATGGTCCCAGGGTCGTAGGATGGAGCCCCACAACGGGCTCTCCGCTCGGCGGGGATCCTGCTTCTCCGCCCCCTCCAATGCCTGCCTCTCTGCCTACTTGTGATCTCTCTCTCTGTGTCAAATAAATAAAGTCTTTAAAAAAAACAAAAACAAAAACAAAAACAAAAAAACAAATTCCAACCCAGCTACCCATGACCATGAATAACCTCTTACCCACTCTTGTAGCACTGCGCAACTCTCTCTAATGACACTAATCATAATTATAACTTTGTCACTTTGACTGGGCTCTAAGCTTTTTGAGGACAGGTGTTACATCTGCTTCTGTTCTCTAATGAGTCTTCAGAGCTTAGCCCAATACTCAGCATGTACTGTACTGTCAATATTTATTGAATAATCATGGGCATATTAACCAGTACTGACATTAAAGATAATCATTTGCTGAGTAATGATAAATATTCAAAGGAAGACAGTTTTTTTTAACTTTTTAAAAAGATTTTATTTATTTATTTATTTATTTATTTATTTATTTGACAGAGGGAGAAGCAGGCTCCCAGCTGAGCAGGAAGCCTGATGTAGGGCTCCATCCCAGGACCCTGAGATCATGACCTGAGCCACCCAGGCACCCTGAAAGACAGTTTTTAACATAAGTGCACGGAATATATCTGTCTTTACTTTTATTGCCCATATATGAGGTTATCAATGTATTTCTTGCATTCTTACTCATTCAGCAGACCTTACACATTAGGATTATTTGGCTTATGTTAAGACATGTAAGACTTGAAATATGTTTTTGTCTGCCTCAAATTATTCTACATTTTAGTTTCTCAGAACTGAAAGATAATTTTCAGAAGTATCAATCCCTGGGCACAGTGGATTCATTAAATGACATTAATGACATGGGGTTGAGATTTAGAACCAGACCTATTTGGCTTTGAATCCTAGCCCTGCTATCTATTACATGTGTAACCTTGGGCACTTGACTTCATCTCTTTGAGCATTAGGTATATCATCTGTAAAATGGGTTTTATAACACCTACCTCATGAGATTATATAATTACAGTTCTTCCCATTTAATAGGTACTAAATAAAAGGTCTTTACTGTTCTTGCTGCCGTAAATTCCTCCCAGATAATCTGCACAGTTCAAAAGACCTACCAATTAGATCATCAGCCCTACTGCAAGTTCCATCCAGATGGAGCATATGCTTTAAAACTGAACTTTACCTGAATTGGAGCTAGAAAAAAAGTATGGAAGGAGGACAAATACGCCAATCACTACCCGTGGGCGCCCAGCTTAATGCCTTAATGAACAGAAAGAAAAACGTGTCATTTCTTTGAGGTAGTGGTGACCCGATCTCAATTTGCTTTTAATTTGCTTAAGTTATTCATAAAATCTCATCTTTCAGAGTAATTAGTTGTACTTATCTGCTTTTTGGAGGGAAGGTGTTGGAGGAGTTTGTCAAGGAGATGTGACCCCCGGTTAACCGGTGAGCTAGATTCAGCCATCAGAGGGTCCTCATAGCCTCCCCTCTTCTTGGAATGTATGGCATTCTGCCCACTGTTCCCACCATGGGAACCTGTTTTCAAGGATACAGCCTTGTGAGAGCAATGTGTTGTTGGGACCATCTGGACTGAAAAAATGAGTGAACCTATGCACAGTTTTAGGATTCTGGTGGGCAGGTGTGGAAATCCACCCATCTCGTTGCTGCCCAAGACAAGCGTTGCATGTAAGTTCCCTCGCTTATTAATAAACCTGCCACCTACCTGTGTGGCGTGGTCTGCCTCTTTGTTCCTTCCTTGTCAGGATGGGGGTCAGTTTCAGATTTCAATCCAAGAAGCTCCTGCATTTGCAGACCAACAGAAGGATGCCTTCATGTTTTGTGCTTTAGTTTCTTTCAGTATTCTCTTTTAACTTTACTTAGTTTAGACAGAAACGGTAAAGTAGACACTGCAAACATAGTAATCAAGTTAACTCACACTTTGGTTTAAAATGACAAACATGACAAATGCCTTTACGAGGGTGCTCTTAGATGGTGTGGAGACGGAGGTATTCTTGAGATACCTAGTTTTTATGAACAGACTATGCTGCTAACATAATGTACTCAGTCATTTTGCTAGTCTTACCTTTAAGGAAGTCTGTGCCTAGACCATCTCAGCAGAAAGATAATCTGGGTGGTTACTTCTAAAATACTGTATGTCAAAGACATATTCGTGGATCAAAGCCTGGGGAAATTTGCTCTTCTTGTGTTCTTTTTCTTCCAGAAATAACCATTGTCTTTTTACGCCTATTGTTTAGCAAGTGACTATGAAATATTGTAGATGTATGTTAGTAGAGGTAGCATAAGATTATTCACCAACCAATCAAGAATATTATAAGAAATGATAAAGTAGTATACCTCAGTCCACAGACAAGAAATAATTAATAAGTATGAAATCAATGTATGATAAAGGCATTACCCTTTGACTTGATGTTACCCAGTGTATTATTTTATTTTTACACATAAATAAGATATGGGTGTAGTTTCCACAATCAAATAATATATATGTGCTTTAAAGATGTATCAGTGGGTTGTAAAACTGCCTCTTCACAGGCATTAATCTCTACAAATTCTTCTTTACTTTGTATGCTACAATAATCATAATCTATGTGGGTTAACAATTATTTAGTGCTCATCCTGTGCCAGATACTATGGTAATCATTTTACACCCCTAACTCTAGCGACGTTTTGCTGAGGTAGGTGTGTATAAGCTGTGTTTCCTGATAAGGGAAGCGAAACTCAGAGAGGTCAGGTAAGGGTCTGAAGATCTCCGCAGCTTGGTTTGTGGTGGAGGTGTGTTTCTGAGTTCAAGTTCACGTGATTCTGAAGCCTCTGAGTTTGGCAACTGGTGAGAAATAAGCTACAGGCTAGCTGATGGGAGTCCAGTGCATGAATGTTTCAAATAATGCTATTCTTTTACGTATTTCTCTGAGCATTTGATTAGCATAAGCAACATGGATTTAGCAAGCTTTTTACCTCTGTGTTTCCTCCGAAAGCTTTTACGCATGACCCTTTCTGCTAGTGAGTGTTACTGGGAGTGAGTAATAGCCTCTGAGGTTACTTAAGCCCTTTGTTGCCATGGAATCAGTAAGAATACCCAGATTCAGAGAACCGGGGATGTGGGAAAATTGTTGCTGCTACATAGATTAAATCACTCAGTCTTTCATTAATTCAACAAAGCATCAGTCACTCATTAAAGCAACAAAGCCCTTTACATTCCAAGTAAGACTTGAGATGTAAAAAAAAAAACCAAAACCACAAAATAACAACATATGTTCTCTGTCCTTTACATACTCATACTCTAGTGTGTATGGCAGGAGAATTGATAGGTATGTTAAATAATAATTGTAATAATAATATACATCCCATAAAACATGGAAACATGGAAAAAGTACTCTACACACATAGAAGAGAGTGTTTCACTGGTTTCAAGGAATTATTCTGGAGAAGGTTATAGATGAGTGTGAGATGGAGTCCTTCGGCTGACATGGAAAGGTGTGAGCTGACGGGCATTCCAGAAAGAGGAAAGGTATGTAAAGGAATCCGGAGCCAGTTAGTTTGGTGTGGCTGAAATGTAAGGATCCAAATACCCACTCATGCACACCTCGGACAGTTCTAGCCCAAACACCCCATGTCTCCCTGTCTCTGTCTCTGTGTCTCTCCGTTTACTTATGGAATTGGCTCATGTAACTAACTGTGGGATGGTAGAAGCTGGCAGTTCTGAAATCAGTTAAGTTAGGTCTGCAGTCCAGAAATTCAGGCAGGATTTAATGTTGCAGTATTAAACTGAAATCTGCAAAACAGGCCAGCAGGTGGGTGGGTCTCTATGTTGCAGTCTCGATGGCAAAATGCTTCTTTCATGAGAAGCCCTAGTCTTTGCTTTGAAGGCCTTCAGCTGGTTGGACGAAGCTGAGCCACACTGTGGAGAATAGTCTGTGTCACTCAAAGGCTGCGGGTCATAAATCTTAACCACATCTAAAAACTAGCCTGGCCAAACTGACACATAAATGAATCATCACACAGGCTAAAGAAAAACAAACTTTTTCTTCCTTCATGGGCTGATGCTTTTTTTCTTGCTGATACTAACCCCGAAACTTATACAGATACAGAACGCAGATCACTTACTGGATGCCCAGATGGACAGGAATCTAGGAAATATAATCTTTAGTTTCCCAGTCTTTAGAGAACCAGGAAGGCAAGAAGTTGGAATGGGTGTTGAATGAGTCAACTAAGCACACTGTCTGCTACTCAATATCCATTCAAACATTTCCCACACCCAGACTTTTAAACAAGAACAAGAATGGCATGAAGGCAAGAGCTATATCCTTAATATAGTTCAACTTTTTTTTTTTTTTTTTTTTTTTTTTTTTTTTTTTTTGAGAAAGAGAGAGAGTGGGGGAGAGATAGAGGGAGAGGGAGAAAGAACTCAGGCAGACTCTGCGCTGAGCACCAAGCTTGATGCTGGGCCAGGGGGCTGGATCCATCTCACCAACCTGAGATCATGACTTGAGCTGAAATCAAGAGTCAGACACTGAACCAACCAAGCAAATCAGGTGTCCCAACTATCCTTTGTTCAAATGAAAACTTGCTTATTCTGTCTTCAAAAGGAAAGCCCCAACTCTCGTCTGTGTCTGCATCTTCTTTCTTTCTTTCTTTCTAAACGTTTTTATTTATGTATTTGACAGAGATCACAAGTAGGCAGAGAGGCAGGCAGAGCGGGGGTGGGGGAGAGCAGGCTCCGTGCCTGCCGAGCAGAGAGCCCAATGCAGGGCTTGAGCCCAGGACCCTGAGATCACGACCGGAGCCAAAAGCGGAGGCTTAACCCACTTGGCCACCCAGGTGCCCCTCTGCATCTCTTTGTAAGTAATGTTCATTTTTACTCTGGGGTAGTTACAATCACATCTTGGTATTTTGTAAGCTATAGAATAAATTATGAAGTTACCGGCAAAGAATTTATCCTATATAAATTCCTATATAAATTAACAGGAGAAAGGAATATAGGGAAAAATAGACTCTCTCTTTTTGCTTTAGGAAAAAAGGCTACTACTTATAGTCCTCATTCATTTTGCAACTTTCTATGAGACTTCTCTTAATACTTGTAACTGGGTGTAAGTTTGTATTTATTATTTCTTATATCCTCCTTCACTAATGATTCTTAAGTTAGACCACTATTCATGAATTTCTGGCCTTTCCTTTTCTAATATAATCATTTTAGTAAAGTCTTTTTAATATCCCCTTTTTAACCAAATAAGTTTTGATATATAACATATCCATTGTTAAAAAAAAAAAAACATATCCATTGTTACCCCAAAGTATTTTTAAATATCTGTGGACATTTGTTTTCACCCATGATATATTTAGACATAATTTTAAAAAATTATCCAAGTCCATGGGAATTTTCATTTAGATTTTTGATACTGATTAATTACATTGTGGTGACAGAATATGGTTGATAGCATACTTTTATATTTTTTGTATTGTATTATATTATATTATACTGTGCTATATTATACTATTATGCACTATTATTTTTTAAATTTTTTTATTTTTAAAAAGATTTTATTTATTTATTTGACAGAAAGAGAGAGAGAAAGAGCACAAGTAGGGGGAGCCAGAGAGAGAGAGAGAAGCAAGTTTCCTCCTGATCAGAGAGCCCGATATAGGGCTTGATCCCAGGACCTTGGAATCATGACCTGAGCTGTAGGCAGATGTTTAACTGACTGAGCCACCCGGGTGCCTAGCACTATTATTTTTGAAAGTATTTTATTTATTTATTTATTTATTTAGACAACATGAGTAGGGGGAGGGGTAGATGGAGAGGGAGAGAGAGAATGCCAAGCAGATTCTGCACTGAGCATGGAGTCTGATGCAGAGCTTGATCTTGCGACTCCAAGATCATGACCTGAACTGAAATCAAGAGTCAGATGCTCAACTGACCGAGCCACTTTATTATACTATGTTATACATTTTATATGATAACTGAGAGAAGCATACTGAAAAGTTTCACTCTGATCACAGATTGGTCATATTTTCCCATAGCTCACTCAAGTTTTGGTTTGTATGTTCTGCAAATTGCTTTATCTTCTTAGTGGATTTAAACTTTTATCCTTATGCAGTGACCCTCCGTATTTATCTTAGTGGTTTTCTGATGTTTTGCCTTCTTAATATCTGTTCTACATTCCTATGTGACTTCTTTCTTTTGGGAAATCCATTCTTCCTAGACCACCATTCTCAGGGCTGACTTGCATTTTTTCCTATATTCTTAAAGTTTTTTTTTCTGTACTCTTAAGAATTTGGTTTATTTTTGTAATGCATTTATTTCTCTGTGGTTATTATTTTGGTCTTTAATTGGTTTTCTTAGATCTACAGTCTTACTAATTCCTTTGTTTCTTCATCTCATCTTTGAAGTCTCTTATTGTATTCCTGCTGTTTTTTATATTTTCCTGTTGTAGCAGGCACTTGTAGGGAAAGTTCTTTTCTCTGGCTATGATTGCTTCCTTATGAGGCTCTATATTCATCCTTTAAATAATATGTTTCTTTTATTCTACTTTTTCATTTCTGTGTGTGCTGATATTTTTTAAAATTGAGGCTTTGCCATGTATTTTTTATTCTGCCTACTCATTTATAACACAATAGTTTTACTAAGATATTCCTTCAGATTTGATGTAAAGTGAATGTTGGTCCCTCTTCCTATCATTATCTGTGCCAATTTGGGGCTCATATCTATGCTCTCTGGAAGAAAGTTTCAAGCTGCCTACTTTTCCCAATGCAGAATGCAGCCCTAAACTTTAGCTTCAACAGAATGTTGGGACCAAGTCTGTATTTTTTGTATTTGCATCTTCCTTCCTTAAGCTCTATTTCGCCCCCTTACAATTCAGAGAGGAGCAAATATTAGCTAAGTGATACGTATTTGTTCTCTTCCTGGAGTAACTGGAGAGTGGGATGGAGCAGAGAGACACCTTACTTGGCACCTTTGTAGCCTGGTGTCCTATTCCTCATAATCCTCAGTTCATCCACCAGAATTTAGCTTTTCTCATACTTACTTTTCCTTTTGCTTTGTTAATTAATTGCCTCTTATCTTGAACTTTCCCCCTTAATAAGGTCACTATGACAGCCCCTGATAGATGTTTGCCTTATTAAGGAAATACTTAATAAAATTATATTATAGATGACTACAAGAAGAATTCTCAAGTGTTGCCTTGGCCATTTGTCTGGATTTTTCACATACACTTTCCCTTTCCTACGAATTGGCTGGAGGTGTGTTTTAAATGAGTTTCTTAGGGTGTGGTCTATTGGTTCTCTTTCTTTGCGTATAATTTTTTCTTGGAGGGGAGGTAAGGTTAGGAGCCTGTTGAGTCATATTGGTCTTTCTGGCTGTACTTTTCAAAGATTTTCACCTGAGTCGGTATTCTTTTTTTAAATGGTTGGAGCTGACAGGCCGGTTGCCTTTTTGCAAGGTTTGTTGTTGCTAGCGGTTCCCTAAGATTTGGGAGAAATAGTAAAATTGTTATCCAACCTTCCTTTCCTTCTTACTTTGATATTGTTCAGGATTTTTAAACATGAGGTAGCTTTGAGATTTATCCCAATCAGAAAATATTATCAATCTGCCTCAGTAGCAAGTGGTCATTTATCTGAAATATGCAAGTTGCAGCTCCATTTGGTGGCACAGCAAAGGAGAGGAGCTGGGGGTAGTGATGTGTGACTATGTTTTCCCAGAACACTATGATGTTACTGGGAACAAACTGCATGTCTGAGTAAAAAGACAATTTAAGAGAAATACACATATATTTATCATGTCCTTTCAACCAACACCAAGTAACCAGAAGAAAAAAGTTACATTATTATATCAGAATATCAGAAAAAAAAATGTAATCTGAGGATTTTAAGTGATGTAAGTGGCTACAGAGATTTTTCACACATGCCAAGAACAGTCAGGTTTTCATCAAATTATACATAATAACACTGAGAGCAATGAAGCGTACGTGAACTCTTGAGAAGATTCCAAATAGAAAATCTAGCGTTGGTTTTTTCCTAGATGCTAAATTCGTTGTTCTTAAATTGCTGTTCTACTTGAGAGTAATCTATTTTTTAATCTTTGTCCATATATGTACTATACTTCTCTTATCCAAGCCAGTGAACAGCTTTATACAATTCCACTCACTCTATTTGAAGTGAGAAATGGAAACATAGAAAAGATGAGTTGAAGAGCCCAAGAAATACGAAATAAATAGTTATAAGGAATTCAGTAAGGTTTCAGGTCTAAGTACAATTCCTTTTTTTGTATTTTAAAAGTAAAGTTTTAAAGGACAGAATACACATGGAAAATTCAAATGGATAAATATTAGCAGTAAAAGAAAATGGGTCAAAATCACTGGGAATATTGAAGTTTATATTCTTATATTCTCTTGGTTATTAAATGTCTATTTTCCAACTCCTTGCCTCATCCTCCCCATTCTTAGAAAAGGTAGGTGGACAAGAGAAAAAATACAAGTGATGCTTTTTCTGCCTTAATTGTAGCTGCCTTTTATCCTCCAGTCTCTACCTTTAGAATGCTACATGCTCCTGCCTCATAAGGAATTCAGTCTCCTTTAGACTCTTTCCTTCTAATCTAAATACAAACATATTCTAAATTCTCAGTGCCATCTGGGGCCCTTGCTGTATCACATTGTGTATCATATTTTTGTCTCTACTATTTTTGCCCAAATTTATTTAAACTATAAAATATAATAACTATAAACTATAAAATATAATAAACTATAACTATATAATATAATAATATAATTTTAATTAAACTATAAAATATAATATTAAAGGCAGCCTGGAAGTGACCAAGTAAGGAATATAATGTCATATAATATAAACATTCTTTATATTCTTGTGGACCACATTCAAAAGAAGAGGCTCAGACTTTCTAGAACCATTTTTTTCCCCCTGTTACTCTGTTCATCTTAAGGCTCTTAGTTCTACCCCTCCCAACCCCAGCCTTTCCGTTCCCTGAGGACACTGTTTCCCACAGACTTCCCACTTGGTGACCATTTTCTCCTATACTGGCACTGGCTAGAGGCAGGGTACTTATTCTTGTTTATCTACTTCCAGCCCACCTAAAGACCCCTGACCTCTTTAAATGCATACCAACAAACAATGAACACTTCACTTGGCCTTTTCAACTTCTGTCTCAGATCTCTGTTTTTTTTTTTTTTTTTAACTGAAAATTTCTTGGAAACTTTCTATTTCCTGCTCCCACTAGTTCACATCTCACTCTCTAAGAAAGTCATGACACAGGCTTTCATAGCTGGCATGAAGCTGGTCTCATCAAAGTCAGCCTCTCTCTGACTTTCTGTAGCCAAATCAATAGTCAAGTCTAATTTCTCATCTTGCTCTACTTTCTGTTTTATTCAACATGGTTGACCTCTCCCGCCTTCTTAAAACCTTTTCTTAGCTTGCAGGACACTCAACCTAGCTCACCAGTATTTTCCAATCTTCTTTTCCAGCTCCCATTCTCTTCCCAAATTCTAGGTGAAGAATTTTTCTTCTTTCTAAGTTAATTCCCTAGTGGATTACATGCAGACACCTAAATTTGAATACCATCCACCTGCTAGCCACTCCCGTCTTCATGTTTCCAGACAGTCCCTTCTCCTAAATTTCTGACTCGTGTGTTTAACTGTCTACTCCACAGCACACACTCCTCTCAAAACAGACTTCACAGAGGGTTGGTAGAGAATGTACTTAATGCACCAATGTGGAGCAGTCTTAACCTTGACATTCATTGTAAAGAAATGTAGATATTACAGGAGGTTTACATTCAGATTGGGTTTAGTAGGTTGTCATTTTTCTAACGTGCCCTTATATAAAATATGAAAAAATCAAGGTCTTTTATTTCCTGGTAAAACTCAACTTCTATAATCAATCCACTGACTAGTTAATTAACAAGAGTGAAATTAAGCTCCCAGGCCATGAAGCATTTAATTTGCCTTAGAATCCTAGTCTAGTTAAATACCGAGTCTCTGGAGGAAAGACACTGTCTTGATGCCCTTTACTCTTGGTAAACCAGAATTAGAAAGAACAAGGGAAGCCCAGACAAAATAAGCAGATTTTGGCCCAAGCAGCCCTTTGACAAGATTGAGCTGTGTACTTGCATTTGACAATCTCAGTTAATTACTAAGAAAAAGAAAGAGTTAGGGAAAAATAATTTATATATTTGAAAGTCCTCATCTGTGGAATGTAAGGCAAACCAAATTAGTAAAAACACCAAAACAGGTTTCTCTTGATATTTTCCTGTGGCCTTATTGTAATGAATGGAAAGAAATAATAGAAAGCTGTTGTCTTTTCACTAAGTCTGTCTTAAGATCACCAACTACTTCAATATATAAGAAAAAAGCAAAAACACTTTTCATTTTGAAATGAGGTGCCAAGATTTTATGGTTCCAGGGTCATCATCCTGAAGAAAGTCACAAAAAGGGCAGATAAATTACAGTCTCTAATTAGGACTCTTCCCTTTACTTTTGGCTTTTTCCGATGCCAGGTGGCCCACGGTTAACCAGGCCAGATCTCACATCAGAGATTAGAGTCAAGGCTAGTGTTCTGTGCGGTACCAACAGTAGCTTCCATTAAATTTTGTTTGGGACGCCAACTTTAAATGTTGCTGAACTTGACACCAATTCAGTGATATTTGAAAGGCTTACTTTGTTTCAATACATTTCATTTTCTTTGGCTCACAGCGAAGGGTGATATATTTGCTTGCCAGGTGAAGGTGAATGGCAATTCATGTCAATTAGAAATTTATTTAGAGAATTTAAGGTCTTTCCAAATCTACCATTCTTTGCTGTAAGTGGCAGAAATCAAAACTGCAATCAATTATTGAGAAGAGAAAGTAGCATGTTGCTGAAAATGTACAGAGAAATAATAAAATACAGAAGTGCAGTGATAAGGTAAAGGGTTGCTCCCGGGGTCCAGACCCAGCACCATGAGCATGAGGTAAGGGCAAAGGCTTCTTGCTCACAGTCTGGCAGAAACAGACAAAGATGGGATGAGAGAAGGGAAGGCGATGGTGGATTAGAATTAGTGAGGGCAACATGTAGATGAATATTAAACCACATGCTTATTTGTGCAGAAAGTAAAGCACAAATACAAACCATGGAAATAAACGCTACTTTGCCACAAACAGTAACTGAATGTTAAATTTATCCTTAGCCAAGTGTAAGATAGCAAAAGGACAGCTCACGAACAGACTGAAACCTATAATTTGATTTTAAGAAGTGAACACAGGTCTCTTTCTTTGAGCTTACATTCTACACATGCCAAGGAAAATGATCTCCCAAATTTCAAGCCTCACACGGAAAAGGACTAGAGGGTTGTATTTATAGGTTAGCTTTGATTCTGCACAAGAAAGTGTCCTTTAAGTAAAGAATAAACAAACTTTCTATCCAAGAGCATTTTGTTTGCTTGCCTAAAGATTCCAAATTTGGAATTGTATCCTTTCACCCTGAAGATAACCAAAAAGGTTGGGTTATCTTTGTTCCCTTTAGGAAATCAGAACAGCTTCATCAGTCTTTGCATGTGGGTCTTTGAAGTAGGCAACGATCATATGATATTCTTTCTGTCTTTCACACGGGAAAGCTCTGGCCATACGAGTTAGTGGGCCTCGGAACCTCAACAATAGTCTAATGTTTATGCCACTACCAGGATCTACTGATATAAAAAGCTCTAGATTAGAATCTTTAACTCAAGGATTTTGTTGGCTTGGCACACTGCACTTCAAATGCTATTTAAAGATGCCGTGGATGAAAGCGTTTGGGTCTTTTGTTGGACATATGTCTTGAAAGCCTGAAATTGGAATTAATTTCAATATTTCAAAGATGACTTAATTTTATCTGGGCTTTCCCCCAAACAACTTCTAGCATGAGTGTTATAAATGTGCACAGTCTTCGGCATGAATAAAAGATTATCATCTTTTGGCTCATGGGAAAAGTAAGAACTTTAATTAAGAGTATATTGACGTGTATTCTAGAAGCCTGAGTATACTCTAAAGAAAGAATACATTAAGATGTAATAAGGTGTCTTTAAGGACATTAGATTGGTGTTGAAGAAGGGGGAACTATACCATACCCACAAACTGTTAAAAGTCCTAGCCAATTCTTGCTTTGAATACTCTCCTGGTTAGTGATTTTGGTGACACTAACACTAGAGAGATGGAATCTGTCTTGGCCCCTCTTCAAACAAGTTATACATTTTACCATTGCTAACTGTGTTGTTTTAGACAAGTGAACGTGTATGGCCTTCCTTATTCCCAAACAAAGATGATATCAGTTATCCAGAGTGTTGTTTGAGGATTAAATGAGAAAATAGGTGTGTGGCAGGATCTGAAGCTAAGACTTGCACGGGATTTTATGTGCTCAGGAAACCCTACCTCGTCACTCCACCTCAGTTGGATTACCGGTCTGAAAATGTTCAAGGCTTGGTTATATCCTTATATCCTATCATTTGCTTAGGACTCCTCAGACTGTTGAGACCGAATTTAAAGCTTGCCCATTGTTACAATTTATTCTAGGCATATGTAGACACACATGATTTACATAAGGGAGTGGAGATAAAAGTCTTGTGACTAAATAGCAGACCATTATAAACAAGGCCCTTTAGAAAATGTCCCCATGAATGAGGTAGACATCTTAGGGTTTAGATTGGATCTCTACCTTCTGGGGTGTCCTGCATGTGTACTGAGCAGGCTCCACCTTGGTTCCAGAGAGAGATGAAGGGCAGGGACCAGAAAAATGTGGATATTTGAGGTAGAACAAGAGTACAGTAGATTCACTAGTAAGCAAGTATCAACTTCAACTTCTGGAGGCAGATTTGGTTGCAGGCAATGGGTCAGAGGTTGACAAAGACAGCGGGGAGTGCAGAGCCGTAAGCATTGCTCACCTGCCCTCCTAAGAGGCTTGGAAAAGGGTACAAAAATGGGGAGAGGCAGAAGGAATGTATCATCAAGTGGCGGCAGGAGAGTAACTAGGCTTAGTATTCTACGGTAAGCCACATTTGGACCACTTGTGGAAGAGCCCCTGGGAATTCCTGGTAATAATTATGGAAAGACCACTTGGAAAAACAGCTACAATTTTTTTTTTTTTTTTTTTTTTGGTATCATGATATGGCATTTCCTTATAAATGTGACCCTATTTGTTTACCAGTGAAGCTTACGACATGCAGGTTAGAGGCATATAAAAAACATAGCAGGGAGAATGGCACATGGCAAGCAGTTAAGAAACAGATGTTGCTGTTGGGGTCCATTATCAAAGGAACGATACTGAGACAAAGTGAAAGTTATGCAAAGCCTTATTCTATGCCAAGCATTAGAAGTCAGACTGACCGGCCAGGGCCGCCTCTGAAGAGAGCGAACCCCGCCTCCCCCCCCCAGGCTGGTTTTATAGGGCCTAACCGCAGACCCAAGGTACATGGCTTCTATTGTTAAGGCGTTTACTCCCGGAATGGATACCTGCAACCATACCAGGAACTACGGGGGCGTTTATTCCCAGAATGAAGTCCGTGGATGTAAACAATATGGATACCTAGGCAATATGGAGTTGCTCTGGCTAAGCAGGCCCTAATAGTTAAACATGTTTTAACATTAAATTGTCCCTAACAGTTGCTATTATTATTGTTGTTGTTATCAGTTCTTTAACCCTAGCGCAATCCATTAGCTATAATTTCTGTCAACAGAACTCAATTAAAATGCGTCAAATAAAAGTTCAAAAAAATGTGTCCTAGATCACTCCTGAGATCTGTAGAGTTCTTCTGTAGAAATCTGAAATTATAAAGTTATGGCACAGAAAGTATTCTCTAGAAAATGAATTCTGAGTCAATGAAAGAGGCAAACATGGGTACATGCAATACTTATCATTTTATTTCATGTTCGTTCCCTCTGCAGCATCTGTACAGCCAACAACATTCTCTGACTATGATCATCAAAGCCACGATGCCGGTGCTTCTGTACTGGGACAGGAAGATTTGCTGAGTTGCTGAGGCACTGCAGAATGAGGAGTGGTCCCTCTCCCCATCATTCCTAACATCTCATTTGCAGAATTTGTGCTTCCTCTCTGCTCTGAGTGATTAGAAGTTCTGGTTTCCAGAGGACTGAGGGTGATACTTCTTACCAGGGGCATAAGACAGTGTCCCTTAGGCTCCAGGCTATGGTTTATGCCCATTTGTTTAGAGCCCCTCATCCCAAAAATATCATGCAAAGAAATGAAATACTCCACTGGCAGATAATGGGAGTCACTGTGAAGTCTCTTGATGATTTAATGCTCAGTGAAAACAGCAAATGGGCTATTCCAGCAACCGAAGCCCTGACAAAGACTTCATATCTAGGGGTTTAGACCCCTTAGTTGTGAAGCAGGTTGGCATCACCCCACAGGGGCAGCAGACCTAGACCAGTTGAAGTGCTGTCAGAGCTTGAACATAACCTAGAACAGGTGGTGGACGAGAGAGGTAACCTGTGTAAGTCACAGCCTCAACAAATACATCCATAAAACAGGGACTATAATCTGCACCACTAGTCTCCCTATTGTCTTTCTCTTTTTTTCAAGAGAAATTGTGAAGGTTATCCATTTTAAATGTCTGTGGTAGGACTGAGGATGGAGTACATTTAATTTGGATCATGAGTGTTTCCAGTACTGAGCTGTAGCAAAAGCTGTCAGTCGACGTTTATGTCTTCCTGGCACTAACTCTATACGCATAGATGGCTGCAAACGTCTGTCAGGAATCTGCCCGAGCACTTTCACTGGGTGTAGAAATGCTTGGCTGTGTGTGGAACAGGCTGGAAATCACTGGAAGTTAACATCGCTGGGAGTGGTCCTCAACCAATGATGGATGGAGTTGGTAGCAAAACTTCCCAGTTTCCTCACCTCTCAGGTAGAATAACTCTGAGAGGTGATCTGTAGAGTCTTCCAGAGGACCTTAAAAGAGTTTGATTCAATTCCTCACAATGGCAAACTCTTCAGGAATGTATCCTCTCTTGTCTTAGTCCTTGCCCTATCTTACTTTCTCACTCCCTATTGGTGCTTCCTGGAATCTTTCCCCCAGCAAATTATTTTTCATATAGTTCTTTGTCTCAAGGAACTCAACCCAAGACAACTCATGAAGCAAGTCAGAGTTCTGAACATCCTACTACTTATAGTGTTGTAGAGGAGAAGGACATTACTCAAGTAATTACATAATGATTGTAAAATTGCAATTGTGACAGTACTGCACATTATGATAATTTGATTGAGTGTGTGTGTGTGTGTGTGTGTGTGTGTACTGAACTTAGGAAAAGTCTTCCCTGAGGAAGAAATCTTGGAGCTGTTAGGTGCTACAGTTAAATCATCTGTGAAATACTCATAGCTATATTTTACAATAGTGATTAGAATAGTGTCTGACTCATGGTAAGCATGGTAAAAGTGTTAGGTATTATTAACATTATTATGACTTTCTAACATATTATTGTCCAGTGGCTTTCATTTTGTTTGGATATATACAGTATAGAGCTGCTGCTTTTTTTTTTTTTTTTTTTTTTTTTTTTTTAAGAGAAAGGGAGAGGGAGAAAAGGAGCAGAGAGAGGAGGAGAGAGAGAATCAAAAACAGACTCCGTACCCAGCATGGAGCCTGACGTGGGGCTCGATCTCATGAGCCTGGCATCATGACCTTGAGATTGTGACCTGAACTGAAATCAAGAGTTGGACACTCAACCGGCTGAGCCACCCAGGTGCCCCGGGTCTATACAGCTGCTGCTTTAACAGCTAGCGGAGTGGTAGGCAGTGTGGCAGAAGGTCTGCAATCAAATAGAGGCATCAGAGCTTGCCTGTGAGTGACCCGGGGCAAGTTTCTTTACTCCTGTTTTCTCTTCTCTATAATAGCACCTACTTCACAGGGTTATTTTAGGAGAAATCAACTACTATCCATCAAATACAGGTAGGTAGGTAGCATATAGTATGTTTTGTAGCAGCTGGAACTTCTACGATAAGTTCTTCTAGCCCTCATTCTCATGAGCTTATTCTTCTTCCATTGTGATCCTGTTATAATATTTTTATATTATAACAGCATCTAGGATAATACTTTGGAATGACTCTTACCTTTGGAAGAGCCCTGAGCATAGAAAGCCCTGCAGAAATGACTTACCTTTTATATTTCCTACGACTAATGTCTTTAGATTAGGGACGTCGCACTGCTACTGTTGCATTATTCCTTCAATAAGGTCCTCATCAAAATGAGTCTTATCCTGTATCTCTGAGTGACACAATCACTCTCAAGCAATTGGTATTGTCACATTGCTAAGAACCTCTCAGGTATTTTAAGCTTTTCTTTTTGGTTTCAATGATTTTATCATAATTATTTTAACAAAATACCACATCTTTTGCTCATGAGCATAAAACCTTCTGTTCTTATACAAGAGAGATCTTATTCTTACTTCAAGGACAGATTCTGACGTTTCATGAGATAGAATAAAAACATTTTTTTAACCTATATTTAAAAAAAGAATTATGAGTACACCTATAAAAATTTTTTTTGGAGCACATTAAATTTTTGGCAAGCATTGTTTATTTATTGCAAGTGGCCTTTTAAAAAAAAACTCTAGCATAATATTGAGATATTGGTAAATAATTCAATTCCTCTTTTAGGTCAGTTCTTACTGTTTTATGCTTTTAGTGCATTTCTATACTCTTATTTTCTACATAGGTTTTTTAAGTTTTTTAACAATAAGATAAAAATTTTTCATTTTAATTTTGTTTAATTATTTATTTTAAGATTTTATTTATTTATTTCAGAGAGAGAGAGAGATAGGAAGGTGAGGGAGGGGCAGAGAGAAGCAGCCTCCCAGCTGAGCAGGGAACCTAATGTGGGACTCTATCCCAAGACCTTGGGATCATGACCTGAGCTGAAGGCAGACGCTTAACTGAATGAGCCACCCAGGTGCCTCAGTTTCTCACTTTCAGATAAAGTGATATATGAAACTGAAGATTGTTTCCTAATTGAGATTTGCTCTGCAAAACAACAAGGCATATATAATTGTTATATTATCTTAAAATTGGGATTATAACAGATACATTATTAATATACTCTAACATGTTTTCTTTCATGTTACAAAAATATTCCTCATATAATTTGTTCAAGAAAATTTCGCATTATTTTTGTCTCGATTTTCCAGCTTCAGAAGGAGATTCTAAAATCAATTGATTTTACTTTTGGTATTTTGATGGTTTCTGCAACCTCTTTTGGTTCTGATACCTATCTATGACACTTAACTGAAAATACTTTGAAAAGAGCCTGGTTGAGTGTTTTATACTAATTGGTATGCATTGTGCTGATTTTAATTTTCTTGCACTGTCTCCAATACGTTACCCCACATCTTTAATAGTTTGATTCTTTTTTTTTAAGATTTTATTTATTTATTTATTTAACAGAGAGAAACAGTGAGAGGAGGAACAGAAGCAGGAGTAGGGGTAGTGGGAGAAGCAGGCTCCCCACTGAGTAGGGAGCCTGGTGTGGGGCTCCATCCCAAGACCCCGGGATCATGATCTGAGCTAAGGCAGACACTTAACTGCCTGAGCCACCCAGATGCCCCTAATGGTTTGATTCTTATGAAATGTACGGTAACAATTCCTGGACACACCTAATGCTTCTTTGGCATTATAGTATGTCTTGAGTGAGCAGGAGGTATGGCAATCAGTCACTGTGGGGACTGTCATAGAGTCTATCTTGAAGTACCGAGAAGGGCAGAAACTGTCCTCTTTACTGTGAGGTTTCTCTCATTTGTCTATTCAATATACATGACTGGATACATTTTTTATAAAGATTTTATTTATTTATTTCTTAGAGAGAGAGAGAGAGAGAGAAAGACCGCACGTGCATAAGCAGTGGGGAGCAGCAGAGAGAGGGAAAAACAGACTCCCTGCTGAGCAAGAAGTCGGATTTGGGGCTTGATCCCAGGAGCCTGGGATCCTGACCTGAGCCAAAGGCAGATGCTTAACGGACTGAGCCACACAGGCACCTCCACATGCTCATATATCAAAAGAAGAAAAATCCGTCTGGCTTTTAAGTAAACCTTAAGCTTCAATATATGTAAATTAATTGGGTAGTCATTTCAGTATTAATTTTTGTGAAAAGACATTTTCAAAGATGAAATATGAACTATTTCATATCAGCTTTGACAAATGAACATTTGCCTTCAGTTTTGATGGTAGAGAACACTACCTTGAATCCCAATGAAGAAAATGTTATTCCCTCAAAATAATTGCTTTCCTTTTGTTAGTATACCTGTATTATAGGAAAACTGTGCTCAATTATTATAGTTTGAACCTGTCAGCAAAAATTTTGTGAAAATTTGTCTTTTCTCTTTTTATGAGTGCCTACACAATATCCTTGATTTCGCCTTTCGTCCTACAAAACTTAAAATATTTACTATCTGAACGTTTATAGGAAAAAACGTTCTGACCTCTGCTTTAAGAAAACCTTCATGGTTCTAGGAGGCAGAACAGACTGGAGGTTGGTGAGGGGTCAGGTTAAGGTGCTACAGCGGCAATCCAGGAGAGAGAGGATGGTCACAAATAAGCAGGAGAGTCAGAGTGGTCCACTGCCTAGAAAAAGAATCCTGAATTTTTTCCATGTCTCTTTGGCAGGAGTGGGGTGGGATGAGAATCATATTCCCCTGATCTTAAAAAAAAAGGGATTTTAAAACAACCACTAATAAAAATTGGGGGTTAATAATAGACAATGCATAGTAAATGGTTCTTTTTATCAGGTATTATTATAAGAGTATGACATATATTAACTTATTCAATCTTCATAATAACCCTGTGTGGTAGGAACTATTTTATCTTCATTTGTAGATGAGGTGTCTGAGGTACAGAGAAATTGAAAACTTGCCGGGTGTCATAGGAGCAGTAAATGGAGGCACTGGGATTTGAATACAGTGCAAGAAAATTAAAGTCAGCGCAATGCACACCCGTTGGTATAAAACATTCAACCAGGCTCTTTTAAAAGTATTTTCAATTAAGTGTCATAGATAGGTATGGTACTTGTACTTCTTATACTTCTGGTACCAGAAGTAATCTCTTAGTCATTACTACACTCCCTCGTCCATAAACGAGGGAGGCAGCTAACTCAAGTCCTAGATGGCTATCTGTTGAATCATATGTTTGTTGTTCTGGTCCCTGTACCTAGTAGAACAGGGAGAGAGGAGGAGGGAAGAGATGGTAGAGAAGATAGAGAAAAGAAGTTTGAAAAGCATTTTCAATGCTTTGATGGGGGGTTAGGTAGACTCTGTGGAAAGAAGTTGGGCTGTAGTTATCTTCTGCGTACTCGATGGCAGAAATGCCCACTGAGAGATCCAAAAAGCAAAAGGTGAAGAGACAGAACTGGGGAGATTATGCTGGAGAATATCTTTTATATCTGCAAAGAGTGCACAACAGAGACCACTATACATTCTCCTGAAGAACCCACACATGCGCCCTTGGGGGAGTAGCCTTAGGACATCTGCCACATAGAGGATGTGACAACTAAGAAAGGTGTTTAGGAACAAGGGGTTTGGGGTTTGTTTCTTTTTTTAAGAGAGGGGGAGGGGAGGGGCAGAGAGAGAGAGAATTTTTTTTTTTTTTTTAAGATTTTATTTATTTATTTGAGAGAGAGAGCATGAGAAGAGGGAGGGTCCGAGGGAGAAGCAGACTCCCTGCTGAGCAGGGAGCCTGATGTGGGACTTGATCCTGGGACTCCAGGATCATAACCTGAGCTGAAGGCAGTCACTTAACCAACTGAGACACGCAGGCGCCTGAGAGAGAGAATCTTAAGCAAATCCACACCCCCAGTGTGGAGCCTTATGTGGGAGATCATAACCTGAGCCAAAATCAAGAGTCAGATGCTTAACCGACTGAGCCACCCAGTTGGGGTGCCGCAACAGGAGGTATTTTTAAAAGGGGTATCCTCTTTTTGAGCATATTTCCTTTCCACCCCACCTCGAACAGTGAAAGAAATGTAATGGAAGCAAGACTGGGTTGTTGGGGGCCGCTGGGACTGCAAACTGGTGGTGTTGGGGGGGAGCAGAGACAGAATGAGGGCAAGAGAGGTAAGAAAGAGAAGACCAGCCTCCTTCTCATTTTACTTCCTTCACATTGTCACTGAGACTGCTCAAGCTGAGAGAGAGTCCAGATTTCTTTCCTCCAAAGGCATCAAGTACAATGAGAGAATGAGAATCAATTTTCCTGTGGAATAATGCCAATAAATAGTTCTGGTTATACAGCGCTGCTGCAAAAGCATTTCATAAAACAAGTTGGAGCAGAACATCTTTCATGGTAGTATTGACTACACGTCAAGTTATATAAATTTTCTTTGCAAATAAATTTACCATGATTTTGAAAACTTTTCAATGAAAACTGGTGCCTCTATTCACTGTGTGCAATGTTGTTACCCGCCTCTACCTTCAATTTCAACCTGTGATGACCCCAAAGTAATGTAAACAAAGGTCAAGGGAAGCGAAACAGCCTGAGCTGCACTAAAGAACTGGTCACCAGGGGCACCTGGGTGGCTCAGTTGTCAAGCGTGTACCTTTGGGACAGGTCATGATCCCAGGGTCCTGGGACTGAGCCCCACCCTCGTTCCCCTTACTTGTGCTCTGTCTCTGACTCAAATAAATAAATAAAATCTTAAAAAAAAAAATAAAAAAGCTGTTCACCCTAGAATCTGGGAGAACTGTGTGTAAGACTTGAAGAATTATTGCCATGACTGCTATGCTGCTGAATTTATTTACCAAAGCAATAACATCATCAATAAAACTGGCGAAATTAGGGGCGCCTTGGTGGCTCAGTCGTTAAGCATCTGCTTTGGCTGGGGTCGTGATCCCAGGGTCCTGGGATTGAGCCCCACACCAGACTCCCAGCTTAGACCCCCAGCAGAGGCCTGCTTCTCCCTCTCCTACTCTCCCTGCTGGTGTTCCCTCCCTCGAAGTGTCTCTCTCTGTCAAATAAATAAAATCTTGAAAAAAACCCTGGGAAAATTGGAAGTGTCCTTTTCGTATACAAAAGAACAAAACCCAAAAACAAACTTTCTCATCTTCAAATTTCATCCATTCAAGCAATGTAAAAATATTGTAAAGACTGCATCCATTAATTTATTTAACAAAATTTTATTAAACATTTATTATGTATTATGTTTTAAACAGTGGGGTTTCAATAGTGAAAAAATTAAACAAAATTCCTTTTTTTTCATAGAGCTTGTACTCAGTGTATATGAGTGTGGGTGGTTGGGGGTAAGGAGACAGAGAAGAGATAGACAATAAACAAAACATGTAAAGAAATTATATAAGATGCCAGAAGATGATCTGTATTATGGGGGAAAAAGAAAGCAAAGTTGGGAGATGAAGATTATAGAAAGAAGTAGTTTGCAATTTTAAATAAGGTTTTTCTAGCTAATACATGTATATAGCAGGATTGCACATAGCAAAATATCACACAAAATCTACTTGTTTTCGTTGGTTGGGGAATCTCAGTATAGGCACCTGTTTTTTAGGGTAGGAACATATAATGTAATGAAAAATGTGCAAAGGGACAGAATAACCTAGCTGAACATTGTATGCTCATCAAACATCTCTGCACCTTGGTCTCTAACATATTCCAGGGAAGCAGAAAAACCATTTCATTGAAAGTGGATGTCCTCATAGTGCTTGTAAAGGATTTGAGGCAAGGTTTAGAATGGAAGACTAAGGGCAGATACATTTATCTCCATACTGGTTTCTAAAGCATCCATCCACCCTTACCAAATTATTGATTATCCCAAGTACATTGAATGAGCACTGGAACAATTATAGAAGTTTTCATGTTCTAGGGTGAGAAAGGAACTAATAGGAATAATTAGGGATTATATTCTAGAGACTTCATTTGGTGCTGACTCTACTATTTAAGGAAAACATCTGAAAATTTCATTTGACATCACAACAACAACAAAAAGAACCCTTGAAAAGTGGATCCCTTGAAATGTATATAAAAGTATATATCTTCTTATATAGTGTGTGCAAAAGCTCTTTAGTTTAATAGTAAAAGTGATAAGCCAGTACAGACGTCCATGGAAAATTTCATAGTGTGAGAAGTATTGTAAAAATAAAAAACTTAAATGGAAAATAAGAAGAGTTAGCAGTTGAAGTATCCTCTAAATATTATTTATAGGGAAAAGAATTCTAATTATTGATATAATAAAATCCATGTTTGAATAGAAATAGCTTTATTTCATTTAGTGGAATTTTCAAGATGGCCCTGACACCTCCATATTAATATACCACTTTCAAATTCCTGTTACTTATAATCATTGTAATCTCTCTAAAAGTAAATATTATAATTATAGAAATATTAAATAAATACATTCTCATATACATTCCAAAAATTCAGATACAATAATAGTTTCGTTTGCCATCATTAGTTTAGATTTCTATTATCTGTTACCTATATGTGCACAGGAATAGATAGTTTGGGTAACTAGTTTGTAAAGTGAGATTTTCATGTTCTAGGGTGAGTTTTACCTTGGAAATCTTTTCACGTTGTCTAAATATTAATATTTCTTATTTTATTCAAGTGCTGCTTTGTATGACTTTACATAATCTTTTTTTTTTTTTTTAGATGGAGATTTAGATTGTTTTCGATTTTCAGTGTCATAGACAATGTCACAAAGAATGTCACTGTATATGCATTTGTCCTCACACAGATAGGTATTTCTTCAGGGAAGATATTAAACAGTACTACTGCTGGGCGATAGGGTGGTTGTATTTTAACTTGCAGTGGTACTCATGAATTATTCTCTAAAAGGACTGTGCCAATTTACACTTCTACCTATACTGTCGGTCAATATCAAATACCCCACAAGCCCAACATATTAATAGTATCAAACTTTAAAGTGATTTTCTAATTTCTATGGCTTTTAAATTGATTTTTATGAGCTCCATATTTGCTGTGGGAGATAATCTTTGTCCCATTATAAAGACTGAAAAATACACTCCTCATTGTAGCTTATCTATTCTGGATATTAATTCCTTCTCTGTTACATACGTTGAGAATATACTTTCCCAGTCTGTAGCTTTGTTTCCTAATTTTTACATTTTTTTCAAAGTTGTATAATCACTTAATGCTTCTAAAGGATATAAAATAAAAAAATATTATACAAATAATATAAAAAGTTTATGATATAATGTTAAGTGAAAAAGTAGGATACAAAAATATATGTCCTTTTAAAAAATTGTTTTATTTTTTATTTTATTTTGATTTTTAAAAAGTTTTAATTCTAATCAGCCAATGCCTTTCACAAGTACACTCCTTAATTCCCATCGCCTTTTCACCCATCCCACCCCCCAACCATCAGTTTGTTCTCCGTGGTTCACAGTCTGTCTCTTGGCTTGACTCTCCCTCTCTCTTTTTCCCTTGGTTGTTTGTTTTGTTTCTTAAATCTCACATATGAGTCAAATCATATGGTATTTGTCTTTCTCCGACTGACTTGTTTTATTTAAAGTTTTAAATTTTGGTGTAGTCAAAATTAGGAATTTTTCTTTATGGCTTCTGTGTTTTATATAATGTTGTTAAATCATCTTCTATTCCAAAGTTATGAACACGGATTTCTATTTTTCTTATAATGTGTTTGAGGCTTTGGTTTTTACCTTTATATTTTTAATCAAATGGATTTATTTTTTTGTAAATGGCATAAAATATTTGACTTAATTTTTCTCTCTCAATTTACTGAGAAAAAATTCAGTACATGACTAATCTTTCCCTGGGATTATTTTATTGCCACTATCAATTATTGCACAATTATCTATACATGGATCTATTTCTGAACTCTATTCTGTTACAATCCATTTGTCTCTTCCTGAATCAATACCATAATGTTTTAATTTCTACTTCCTTTTGACTTTACAGTGCCTGCCACTTGCATGTTAATATTAGCAAACTAAATATCATGTTTCCCAGAAAGGATCCTGGCATAGAGTAGGAGTTAAATTGACATTTATTGAATTTTTTCTTTAAATTCTGGGCTGCTCTTGGCAGTCTAAAAAAGTAATGTATTTGGATGGTGAGATAAATTGGCTACTTTACTCTTTTTTCCTGCATCTATCTTAAAAATTTTGGATTGAACTAAACCGATTTTATGACTCTCCTCTTGGGGAGATGCTAGCAGGTCATGACTTCTGCATTTACAAACAGCTGTTGTCTACAGAAGGATACAACAGTCTGGAACCTCCAATAGCCTTTTTTAGTTAAGGGTTTAAAGAAACCCCAGTTCTTCCTTTTGACTGTTGTCACATACCGTTAAAGAAAACATGATTTTGACATGTTCACTAACTGAGAAAAATCTATTCCACAAGCATTGCTTTCAAATGTTTTATTGATGATTTAAAAATTTAAGTAAATATCAACAAAAGAGCAGAATACATGACATGAACTAATCAAAATTAAAATAATTTTAAACTTTTGCTAAAAAGGTATATATTTTGCTAAAAAGGTATATATTCTTATATTAATAAGAATATTGTGAAAAGATGCCTTGAATATGCTAGAAAAGAAAAATAAATCCATGGAGAGTATGGGCCAAATCAAAATAAGGAGAGATCATTACCTTGTTAGGCAATTAAGTCATTTCTCATTGTTGGGAGAAAAGTAATTTTATTTATTTATTTTTTTATTCACTGTAATTGCTCTACAAAGCCATTTGGGTTTAAGTAAGGATAAAAAGCAATACACTTTTTCTAAAAAGCACATTAGAATAACTTACTGCTTAAGTGAACTAACTAATGCATAATAATATTTCCCCTCTTGCATTCTTATAAACTTTTACTCTTATACTAGTCATCATAGCACTGTTTGCCTTTATGTTCTATGTCCTTTTTGAATGATTGCGGTAAAGAAATAAATTTGATATGGTTGATACCATGAGAAACAATGGCTACATGTAAATACATCATTGGTCGTTGTAATTCATCAAGCATTATAGACAGTAGGAATTAGATTATGAGTAGCTTGAGAAAGGCCAGGGTCCCTGTGGGCTGGGGCTTTGGGAAAAGAAAAGCAGGACTTATTCTTTCCCCTACTAAAATCTTTTGCTAATCTAAGGGACATGATTCTTAATTATGTTCCAGATGAAACTAGAAGGAACACATTGTAAGCACTTGGAAATCCAGAAGTGAATATGTATGGCATTGATAAGCCACATTTTCTTTGGTCCTGCTTAGTCTCACTCATATTCTGTAAGATGTCACCCAGCTATTGCTGGATTTTTTTTTTTTTAATGAGAAGACTTTTAATTGGAATTTATTTCTTAGTAATAAAAATTACTTTTTGAAAATCAAATAGTTTCAAAATATGTTCATACCTTAAATTGATCTTATTTAGTGTTTAGAGGTAGAGGGAAAACCCATTTTATTTGCATATGCTGATGTGTGGGACTGCATTTATTTTGTTTTTATGTTTTAATTAAATTCCACTTAACATACAGTGTCATATTAGCTTTGGTGTACAATTTAGTGATTCAACAGCTTACATACAACACCCAGTACACAACTGCACTCCTTAATCCCCATCAGTTGTTTAACCCACTCCACCCCAACCTACCTCCCCTCTTGTAACCATCAACTCATTATCTATAGTCAAGAGTCTGTTTCTTGGTTTTCCTCTCCTTTCCCCCCATGATCGTTTTGTTTCTTACATTCCACAAATTCCATAAGGTATTTGTCTTTGTCTGGCTGACTTATTTTGCTTAGACTAATACACTCCAGCTCCATCCATATCATTGCAAATGGCAAATTTTCATTCTTTTTTTATAGCCGAGTAATATTCCATTGTATGTAAATACCACATCTTCTTTATCCATTTATCAGTTGATAGGAAATTGGGTTCTTTCCATAATTTGGCTATTGTAGATAATGTTTCTATAAACACTGGGCTTATGCTACTATCATTTAAATCATTTTAACTCCATAGTGCTTAGCATTGCTAATAGAAATTATTAAAGCTTTTAGAAATTCATCATCAAATTTTATCTTAAGTATTGATTAAAGGTAGAATATGACAAGGATATACCTTCTTAGTCCTAGTTACAAATGCTTTTTCTTATCTGAGTTTTTTTTTTTTTCTAAAGATTTTATTTATTTATTTGAGAGAGAGACAGTGAGAGAGAACATGAGCGAGGAGAAGGTCAGAGAGAGAAGCAGACTCCCCGTGGAGCTGGGAGACCGATGTGGGACTCGATCCCGGGACTCCGGGATCATGACCTGAGCCGAAGGCAGTCGTCCAACCAACTGAGCCACCCAGGCGTCCCTTATCTGAGTTTTTTATATAAATCTGATAAAATTAATGACTCATCAAAGTGTATCTAAGAAATTAAAGCTAAGAAAATATTTTTAGACTTGTCACATTAAACTTATTAAGTAATTATCCAATAATTGGAATTAAAGGGTCCATTACAGAAGGGGATAGTGGATAAATAATCTCTTTCAACTTCTAGTTGATTGTTGGTCTGAGAAATCCTTTGATCTTCTTTATTTAGTAGCTCAGACTCATATTAAAACTTCAGTTAAGGGACGCCTGGGTGGCTCAGTTGGTTAAGCAGCTGCCTTCGGCTCAGGTCATGATCCCAGCGTCCTGGGATCGAGTCCCACATTGGGCTCCTTGCTCCACAGGGAGCCTGCTTCTCCCTCTGCCTCTGCCTTCCACTCTGTCTGCCTGTGCTCGCTCTCACTCACTCTCTCTCTCTCTGACAAATAAATAAAATCTTTAAAAAAAAAAAAAAACTTCAGTTAAATAACTTCCTAACACTCCTATAAAGAGAAATGTAAAAATAAAAGAATAAATATCTTTAAAGTTTGTACATTTATTCCTGGGAATTCCTACCCCAGTGATCAATATATTAGAAATAATACCTTCACCATACTTGATGCATTTAGCCACTTAATAATATTGTCCTTTTGGAGATAGCTTATACTTACTGATTGTGCTTAATGTAACCACATTTCTTCATTTCAAATGAACAAATGATTATGAAATTTAGTTCTTTATACATTAGTCTAAGTATCTGTAGGAACAAATTCAAAGTATAGTGTAAAGCCTTGTCTCCATGAAGACATTCACTCAAATATTTGAGTTCAAGTATTTTTAGTATTCACTTACCCATTGGAGAAATCCACATTTTCAAAGAAAAGAAAACTTCTCTATGGGTTTTTCTGAGAACAGGGTAAAAGGGTTTGACTTCAGTAACAAACTTCGGTTGCTGATTATGCACTAACTGGATGACAGAATGAGCAGTACTGGGGGTAGATTTTTAAATAATTTTTTAAAAAGATTGATTTTGGAAAGTTCCCCTTAAATAAATACACAACTCTAGATGGGGCTAAGCAGGCTGACCACTGAAATCTTGGGGTAATTGATTTGATTTATACTCATTCCTAGAACCCACTGATCAGAAAGAACACAAATCCCAGTCCACACCGAGTAGATGTACTTTGTGATAAGTTATGCGTTTATAATTATAGTTTACCAATAAGTCACTTGTGAGATTGTTTTGCATCCATTCCACAAGTCCTGGTCACTTTTAAATGAGTTGATTAAGTCAAGTTTCTGAGCTTTCAAATGGCGGACTCTTTCCTCAACTGTGCTGTTCAGTGGTGAGACCTTCCCTGAATGATTAACCATCTGTTTACTGAATTCATCCTGAAATGAGATACTATTCATTTATTCATTTGTTGAGCATGTTTTACCAAATGCTGTTCATACAGGATACAGCAATGAACAAAATCAACAAGTTCTTATATTTATGAAACTACACTCTAAAGTGATAATATTGTGAAATAATAGTGTAAAGGTCCTTGAAAATCTTTTAGCTAATTCCCTCATTTCAATAATCAGAAAATGAATGCAGCTAGTTAATAGTATAGCTGACACTTAAAGCTCAGGTTTTCTCACTGGCTGTCAAGGAGAAGAGGAAGATGATAAAAGAACCACAGTGGGGTTTCCACTGACTGCTGAGTAGTTCTGGTAAGGAGAGATGATGGTCATTGTGGCTTACACAAAATATCAGTTTATTCATAAGAAAAGGAGGGCTCAAAAGATAGACTCAACTAATTCAGTTATTGTGACACTAAAAAAACTAATCTCCTGATTATCTGACTTAAGAAACAATACCATAAATCATGTGTCCACGGGACTATAAACCTAACACAATTTCTTCTGTGTTTTCCTACCAGCCCCTGGCAAAATAGCAAAAAACATGACTTTGAAGTTCAGATCCTTAGATTTATCTGCTTCTATCTACTGCTTGATACCAGAGTGACTTTGGCCAAGACAACCAACTTGTCTGAGCCTCTGTTTTCTCTCCCTTACAGAGTGGTAAATATTTACTTCTGGGGAAATTTTGTGCTTTTAGAATGAGTTCAAACTTAAGCAAGCATCAACTTAATATAGATTGGCATATGTACAAGATGTTATACATAAACCTAATAATGTAACCACAAACCAAAACCTAGTAATATATATGCAAAAAATAAAAAGAAAGGAATCCAAGTACATTACTGAAGAAAACCAACAAATTATGAGAAGAAACAGGAAAGAACTACAAAAACAAATGCAAAATAAGTAACAAAATGGCAGTAAGTACATACATACCAACAATTACTTTGAATGTAAGTAGACTAAATGTTCCAATCAAAAGACATAGGGTAATGGAATGGATGAAATAGCAAGACCTATCTTATTTTTTTCTTTAAGATTTTATTTATTTTACAGAGAGGGAGATCACAAGTAGGCAGAGAGGCAGGAGTATTCAGGCTTTCCACTGAGCACAGAGCCCAATGCAGGGGTCAATCTCAGAAGCCTGAGACCATGACCTGAACCGAAAGCAGAGGCTTAACCAACTGAGCCATCCAGGTGCCCCAAGCAAAACCCATCTATATGCTGCCCACAAGAGACTCATTTCAGACCTAAAGACACATGCAGATTGAAAGTGAAAGTATGGAAAATGATTTATAATGCAAATGGAAATGACAAGAAAGCTAGGATAGCAATACTTGTATTAGAGAAAATACACTTTAAAGCAAGAAACAAAGAAGGACACTACATCATCATGAAGGGAACAATCCAGTATGTAAATATTTATGCAGCTAACATGGGATCACCCAAATATATAGAGCAGCTAATAAACTTAAAGGAAGTAATTAGTATCAATACAAAAGTAGGAAACTTTAGCACTGCATTTACATCAATGGATAACTCACCCAAGTGGAAAATCAACAAGGAAACAGTGGCTTTGAAGGCCACATTGGACCGATGGATCCAACATATATATTCAGTACATTCCACTTAGAAAAATGGAATGCACATTTTTTCAAGTGCACATGGAACGTTTTCCATAATAGATCACATTAGGCCACAAAACAAATCTCAACAAATCAAAAAGACTGAAGTCATATTGCGCATCTTTTTTGACTACAACACTATGAAAGTAGAAATCAACCACAAGAAAAAAATCTGGAAAGAACACCAAATAAGTGGAGGTTAAATAAAATGCTTTTAATAATGAATGGGTCAACCAAGATGTCAGAGGAAATAAAAAAATATACATGGAGATAAATGAAAATGAAAACCCAGTAGTCCAAAATCTTTGGGATGCAGCAAAAGCTGTTCTAAGAGGGCAGTTTATAGTAATACAGGTCTACCTCAAGAAGCAAGAAAAATCTCAAGAAAAATAAGAACATATAACTAAAAATCAGTAGAAGGAAGGAAATAATAAAGATTATAGCATAAATAAATGATATATAAATAATAACAATAATTTTAAAAAGGCAATACAACAGATCAGTGAAATCAGGAGCTGGTTTTTATTTGTTTGTTTGTTCCCAAATATTTTATTTATTTGAGAGAGAGCATAAGCGGGCAAAGGGGCCGAAGGAGAGGGAGAAGCAGACTCCCCACTGAGCAGGGAGCCTGAGGTGGGGCTCCATCCCAGGACCCTGGGATCAGGACCCGAGCAGAAGCCAGACACTTAACCAGCTGAGCCATCCATGCACCCACAGGAGCTGATTTTTTGAAAGGGTCAACAAAATTGATAAACCTTTAACCATACTTATTTAAAAAAGAAGGAGAACTCAAACAAATTCATAAATGAAAGAGGAGAAATAACAATTGACATTACAGAAATACAAAGGATTATAAGATATTATTATGAAAAACTTATGGTTTTGGATGCAATTGTAAATGGGATTGACTCCTTAATATCTCTTTCTTCTGTCTTGCTGTTGGTGTAGAGAAATGCAACTGATTTCTGTGCATTGATTTTATATCCTGACACTTTACTGAATTCCTGTATAAGTTCTAGCAGTTTTGGAGTGCATTCTTTTGGGTTTTCCACATATAGTATCATATCATCTGCGAAGAGTGATAATTTGACTTCTTCTTTGCCGATTTGGATGCCTTTAATTTCCTTTTGTTGTCTGATTGCTGAGGCTAGGACCTCTAGTACGATGTTGAATAGCAGTGGTGATAATGGACATCCCTGCCGTGTTCCTGACCTTAGCGGAAAAGCTTTCAGTTTTTCTCCATTGAGAATGATATTTGCGGTGGGTTTTTCATAGATGGCTTTGATGATATTGAGGTATGTGCCCTCTATCCCTACACTTTGAAGAGTTTTGATCAGGAAGGGATGTTGTACTTTGTCAAATGCTTTTTCAGCATCTATTGAGAGTATCATATGGTTCTTGTTCTTACTTTTATTGATGTGTTGTATCACATTGACTGATTTGCGGATGTTGAACCAACCTTGCAGCCCTGGAATAAATCCCACTTGGTCGTGGTGAATAATCTTTTTAATGTACTGTTGAATCCTATTGGCTAGTATTTTGTTGAGTATTTTCGCATCTGTGTTCATCAAGGATATCGGTCTATAGCTCTCTTTTTTGGTGGGATCCTTGTCTGGTTTTGGGATCAAGGTGATGCTGGCCTCATAAAATGAGTTTGGAAGTTTTCCTTCCATTTCTATTTTTTGGAACAGTTTCAGGAGAATAGGAATTAGTTCTTCTTTAAATGTTTGGTAGAATTCCCCCGGGAAGCCGTCTGGCCCTGGGCTTTTGTTTGTTTGGAGATTTTTAATGACTGTTTCAATCTCCTTACTGGTTATGGGTCTGTTCAGGCTTTCTATTTCTTCCTGGTTCAGTTGTGGTAGTTTATATGTTTCTAGGAATGCATCCTAACCAAAGAGACACAGAATCTATACTCAGAAAACTATAAAGTACTCATGAAAGAAATTGAGGAAGACACAAAGAAATGGAAAAATGTTCCATGCTCCTGGATTGGAAGAATAAATATTGTGAAAATGTCTATGCTACCTAAAGCAATCTACACATTTAATGCAATTCCTATCAAAGTACCATCCATCTTTTTCAAAGAAATGGAACAAATAATTCTAAAATTTATATGGAACCAGAAAAGACCTCGAATAGCCAAAGGGATATTGAAAAAGAAAGCCAACGTTGGTGGCATCACAATTCCGGACTTCAAGCTCTATTACAAAGCTGTCATCATCAAGACAGCATGGTACTGGCACAAAAACAGACACATAGATCAATGGAACAGAATAGAGAGCCCAGAAATAGACCCTCAAATCTATGGTCAACTAATCTTCGACAAAGCAGGAAAGAATGTCCAATGGAAAAAAGACAGCCTTTTCAATAAATGGTGCTGGGAAAATTGGACAGCCACATGCAGAAAAATGAAATTGGACCATTTCCTTACACCACACACAAAAATAGACTCAAAATGGATGAAGGACCTCAATGTACGAAAGGAATCCATCAAAATCCTTGAGAACACGGGCAGCAACCTCTTCGACCTCTGCCGCAGCAACATCTTCCTAGGAACAACGCAAAAGGCAAGGGAAGCAAGGGAAAAAATGAACTACTGGGATTTCATCAAGATCAAAAGCTTTTGCACAGCAAAGGAAACAGTTAACAAAATCAAAAGACAACTGACAGAATGGGAGAAGATATTTGCAAACGACATATCAGATAAAGGACTAGTGTCCAGAATCTATAAAGAACTTAGCAAACTCAACACCCAAAGAACAAATAATCCAATCAAGAAATGGGCAGAAGACATGAACAGACATTTCTGCAAAGAAGACATCCAGATGGCCAACAGACACATGAAAAAGTGCTCCATATCACTCGGCATCAGGGAAATACAAATCAAAACCACAATGAGATATCACCTCACACCAGTCAGAATGGCTAAAATCAACAAGTCAGGAAATGACAGATGCTGGCGAGGATGCGGAGAAAGGGGAACCCTCCTACACTGTTGGTGGGAATGCAAGCTGGTGCAGCCACTCTGGAAAACAGCATGGAGGTTCCTCAAAATGTTGAAAATAGAACTGCCCTATGACCCAGCAATTGCACTATTGGGTATTTACCCTAAAGATACAAATGTAGTGATCCAAAGGGACACATGCACCCGAATGTTTATAGCAGCAATGTCCACAATAGCCAAACTATGGAAAGAACCTAGATGTCCATCAACAGATGAATGGATCAAGAAGATGTGGTATATATACACAATGGAATACTATGCAGCCATCAAAAGAAATGAAATCTTGCCATTTGCGACAACGTGGATGGAACTAGAGCGTATCATGCTTAGCGAAATAAGTCAAGCAGAGAAAGACAACTATCATATGATCTCCCTGATATGAGGAAGTGGTGATGCAACATGGAGGCTTAAGTGGGTAGAAGAATAAATGAAACAAGATGGGATTGGGAGGGAGACAAACCATAAGTGACTCTTAATCTCACAAAACAAACTGAGGGTGCCGGGGGGAGGGGGTTTGGGAGAAGGGGGTGGGATTATGGACATTGGGGAGGGTATGTGATTTGGTGAGTGCTGTGAAGTGTGTAAACCTGGTGATTCACAGACCTGTACCCCTGGGGATAAAAATATATGTTTATAAAAATAAAAAATTAAAAAAAAAAAGATATTATTATGAAAAACTATATGCCAGCAAATTGGACAACCTAGAAGAAATGGGTAAATTCCTAGAAACATATAATTTACTATAACTGAAGCAGGAAGAAATAGAAAATTTGAACAGACCAATTACCAGCAATGAAACTGAATTAGTAATTTAAAAAAACTCCCAACAAACAAAAGTCCAGGACCAGATGGCTTGACAGGTAAATTCCACCAAGCATTTAAAGAAGAGTTAATACCTATTCATCTCAAATTATTCCAAGAAAATAGAAGATAAAGAAAAGCTTCCAAATTCATTTTATGAGGCCAACATTACTCTGATACAAAAACCAAATAAAGACATGACATAAGGGACGCCTGGGTGGCTCAGTTGGTTAAGCAGCTGCCTTCGGCTCAGGTCATGATCCCAGCGTCCTGGGATCGAGTCCCAATCGGGCTCCTTGCTCAGCGGGGAGCCTGCTTCTCCCTCTGCCTCTGCCTGCCATTCTGTCTGCCTGTGCTCGCTCTCTCTCTCTCTCTCTCTGATAAATAAATAAAATCTTAAAAAAAAAAAAAAGACATGACATAAAAAGAGAACTAAAGCCCAAAATCTCTGATGAACATAAAAGAAAAATCCTCAACAAAAAATTAGCAAAAATCCAACAATACATTAAAAAATCATAAATGAAAGAGGAGAAATAACAACTGATACTATAGAATACAAAGTATTATAAAAGAATATATAACCAAAGCCCTCTTGAAAAAGAACAAAACTAGAGGTATCCTAATTTCAGATTTCAAGATATACTACAAAGGTAGCAATCAAAACAGTATAGTACTGGTACAAAATAGGTGCACAGATGAATAGAACAGCATAAAGAACCCAGAAATAAACCCACAATTATTTGGTCGATTAATCCATAACAAAGCAGGAAAGAATATACAATAAGAAAAAGACAGTCTTCAACAAATGGTGTTGGGAAAACCAGACAATTACATGCAAATGAATGAAACTGGACCAGTTATGTTCACCATACATCCAAATAAACACAAAATGGATTCACAATCTAAATGTGAGACCTGAAACCATAAAAACCCTAGAAGAGAGCAGAGGCAGTAGTTTCTCTGGTATTGACCATAGCAACATTTTTCTAGATATGTCTCCTGAGGCAAAGGAAACAAACAACAACAAATAAATAAATGATCGGGACTACATCAAAATAAAATCTTCTGCACAGTGAAGGAAATAATCAACAGAACAAGGAGACAACCAATGATTAGGAGAATATATTTGTAAATGATATATCTGATAAGGAGTTAGTATCCAAAACATATCAAGAAATTTATACAACGCAACACAAAAAGTCAAATCAATTAAGAAAGGGGCAGAAGACATGAACAGATTATTTCTCCAAAGAAGACATCCAGATGGCCAACAGAAACATGAAAAGATGCTCAACATCACTCATCATCAGGGAAGTGCAAATCAAAACCACAATGATATAACATCTCACGCCTGTCTGAATGTCTAAAATCAAAAATACTAGAAACAACAGAGTTGGCAAGAATGTGAAGAAAAAGCAGCCCATGCACTGTTGGTGGGAATGCAAACTGGTGCAGCCACTGTGGGAAACAGTATGGAGGTTCCTCAAAAAATTAAAAATAGAATACCCTATGAATCAGTGATTCCACTACTGGACATTTATGCAGAGAATATAAAAATACTAATTCAAAAACATATGTGCATTCCTATGTTAATTGCTGCATCTACAATAGCCAAACTATGGAAGCAGCCCATGACCAGAGATAGATGAATGGATAAAGGAGATGTGATATATGTATATATAAAAAGGAATTTTACTCAGCCTTAAAAAAAGTGAAATATTGCCATTTACAATGACATGGAAGGATCTGGAGGGTATGATGCTAAGTGAAATAAATCAGTCAGAGAAAGGCAAATACCATATGATTTCACGTATGTGTGGAACTTAAGAAACACAACAAACAAACAAAGAAAAAAAGGAGACAAGCAAAAACCAGACTCTTAATTACTGAGAACAGACTTATGATTACCAGAGGAGAGGTGGATGGGAGAATGGGTGAAATTGGTGAAGCAGATTAAAAGTCCACTTATCATGATGAGCACTGAGTAATGTGCGGAATTCTTGAATCACTAGCGTGTACACCTGAAACTAATGTAACACTGTATGTTAATCATACAGGAATTTAAAAATTAAAAGGAAAAAGGGGATGGACAAAAAAAAAAGTGAATAATTCCTTCCTTATGGGCTTATTGAGATCGATGAAATAGATCTGTGCATAAAAACACATTGTAAACTAAGGAGTGTATATTAAACTCGTTACGCAAATATTAAGCAATCATTATGCTTAAGTATCTATAAAGTCTATTTAGAAGTTCCCTTAGTTCAAAGCATCCTCTAATCTATATTAGCATTTTACTTGCTTAGTAGATTCCTACCAAAGACTTCCCTGTAATTATTTTACAGTTTGGCAACCCCTGGTTACCACTGTGGGGCAGAAAAGTTTATCTCCATTCTCCTTCAAATCCTTTGCTGTGTAATTTTTCCTTTTCAGATCCTATAAGATGGACACAGAACTCAGGACAGAGGACGATCTGTTAAAATTCTCATAAGAATGTCATGAGAAATGTGAAGCTTTTTTTAAAAAGTGCTTCAGATGTGGAAGGATAGAAAATTACCCTTTATTTTAAATTCTATATTTAATAGAAGACCTCTGCACCTATATTTAATAAGTGCACAGTGATTTAAGATTGTCTCATACCTCTAGCCTGATGAGGGTTGGAAACAGATTTGTTTTATTTTGTCTGCTTGTTTGTGAACCTTTTTCCTGGTAGGCTTTCCATATTGTCCTTGGATTGTAATTTGTATTGTTTTTGATCCTCCTGTGGTTTTTACAAATTATTATTATTACTAGAACTTTCTGATGCAAGCAATTTCTAATTTTCCTTTATATATAATTTATCTCAGTGCTCTCAGAAGCTTATATAATATGCAGATTTAGATTAAGCAGCAGCTCAAAATGAAGATAAATTTTAAATATTAAATTTATAGACAAAGTTTGCATTTAAAGTTCTCCTTATTTCATGCAACCTAAGAACAGTTTATTGAAATTCTCCTCCAGAACATGAATGTTTACTAATCTCAAGTACATGATAATAATACTTAAAAACAATGAGAATTGTTGTCTCACATCTCTCTGTTCCCTTCTCTGTTATTCTGATCCTTCAAACCTGCATAAATTGGACTTCAGAGTGTTTTGAAGAAAATATGAGCTTTGAAGAGTCAGTTTCTTGGGCCAGCACTCATGTCTTTTTATTAAGTATATTCCAGGTACATAGCTGCTCAGTAAATTCTTGGTGATTTTAAGTAAGTAGGAAAAAAATGGGAAAATACTTTGGAAATTGGGAGAGGGAGGGCATACCAGAAGTAAAAGTAAGGCACGGTCTGAAAGTAAATCTTAAGAAGCAGAGATATATGAGTCATATGAAAAGGTTCAAGAACTCAAAATGAGGGAAAGTATAAATTATTTAATCACTCTTACATTCCATAGGGAAATTGGGATCTGAAATATAGGCTCAGCAAAGCTAGTCGGGCCCACATGTTGACAGATGCAGATGCCAGGGTTCCCAAGCCCAGCTAGAAGACCCTCTTTTAGAGAAGGCTGAGAATATCCTGAGAGAAAGGAGTGGTCAGGGAGCTCTAGCTACAAAGACAGTGGATGATTGAGAAGTCAGTATTGTAACAGAAATAAATAATGCAGGGCAGAAAGAAACATGATGGTCAGCTGTATGTGTCAGGGTGAAGGGTGGAGACTGACATTGTAGCCCCTCTTCTACATTTTCTACTTGGTTATCTAAAAGGTCAAAGGCATATGTAATGTAAGATGGATTCTGATGGTCAGGATGGGAAAGCTGTTCTGTAAGGGAGCACTGCCAAAGCAGGGGGAGAGAAACAAGACAATGATTGGAATACAAATTAGGGAACTGAAGTTTGGCCTTAGGACAGACACAACTAGGATAAGGCATATAAGGGCTATTCAGGAAAGGTGTTCCAAGTTTTCCAAGACCTCTAAGCCTTAGTGGAGGCAAATAGTTCAACATTAGATAAAACCTCACAGGACATATATATATTTTTAAGATTATTTATTTATTTGATAGAGATCACAAGTAGGCAGAGAGGCAGACAGAGAGAGGAAGGGAAGCAGGCTCCCCGCTGAGCAGAGAGCTCGATGTGGGGCTCAATCCCAGGACCCTGGGATCATGACCTGAGCTGAAGGCAGAGGCTTTAAACCACTGAGCCACCCAGGCACCCCAGGACGTATGTTTTTAAAGAACATTCCCATAGTAAGTGATATGCTTTTGGACCAGTGAAGATACTGATGTTTTCACTGACAATGTGGTATTTCAATATGCTGAATGATGGGGTCCATTATCAAAAGAATGAGACTGAGACAAAGTGAAAGTTATGCAAAGCTTTACTCTATGCCAAACATTAGAAGTCAGACTGACCGGCCAGGGCCTCCTCTGAAGAGAGCGAACCCTCTTGGTCTTTCAGGCTAGTTTTGTAGGGCACAACCGTAAATCTCTACATATGTGGCTTTGGTTGATTGGATGTTTCTTACCTGTCTGGCCTTATTTTAGGTACGTGTTTTAGCAACGATTATCCGGAACCTGTATCAGTTAGGTGTGTGTTTTAGCAACAGTTACCCGGAACCAATATCAGTAACTGCTGAGGGGTTTATTAAACAACAAAATTGCTACCTAGGCAACATGGAGTCACTATGGCTAAGCAGACCCAGGCAGGCCCTAGGGGTTTAACAGGGTTTAACGTGGAATCGGCCCCAACACTGAAACACTCAGAGATAGAGCATTGGACCACATACAGAGAAGAGTACATCTACCTTCAAAAGAAGTACTAGCAATTTACAGTTAATGAAAGGCTATACTTACTGGCATATGCACAGACCAAGAAGCTGGGCATAATCCGTCAAAAAATGAATTGGATAGAAAGCAAATGGGAGACTTTTGATCTACTTAGAAGTTTACAACATTGCAAATATGGCATCAGAGATAATGTTTACCTAACCACAGTGTAAGGGAAATAATCTAATTTATAGTAGTGACATGTCTTGTGATTTCTAGTTTCTAGAACTACTCACTTCCTCACAGATATTAAGGTCTGTTTTTCAGCATCAACCACAACGCATTCTTTTAGTTATTATTTTTCTGATAATTATTCAAACGAAATACAGTTGTGTGGAAATAAATGGAATAAGTTCTGCTGTAGTGATCTACCACCTGTCAGAACAGATCAAGAAATGGATGGCATTGCTAATATTTGATCCTCGATACTATGTTTTCTTCCCCGTACTTTTAACAACCATACATTTTAAAAGCCTTATTGTCGGTATTTCAAATATTATTTATTTATTTTTAAAGATTTTATTTATTTATTTGACAGACAGAGATCACAAGTAGGCAGAGAGGCAGGCAGAGAGAGAGAGGGGAGAAGCAGGCTCCCTGCTGAGCAGAGAGCCCGATGCGGGGCTTGATCCCAGGATCCTGGGATCATGACCCAAGCCTAAGGCAGAGGCTTTAACCCCCTGAGCCACCCATGCGCCCCTCCAAATATTATTGTTTGAAGAAATGTCTGGGTTTCTTTGGCACCAGAAATATATATTTAAGTATAAACTACTGTCATCAGAAATAATATCTTTATGATGTAACTGAATCTTATTTTTGTTATAGTGGAAGATTTTTTGATTGGTAGAAGGTACAATTACTTTACTTATTAGGCATCTAATAAGGTCAACTTGTGCTTTTAAATACAAAGGACATGAAATGTCTAACAGACATTAAATGTCTAACATGCATTTTATTACACAATCTATCCTGCAATGAAGGCAAAATTCATCCATCAATGGAACATTGCATTGAATATCATAAAAAGGAGTAGCTTTGTTGCATTTTCTTTATACGATTATCATCATTCTCTGCAGAAACCTCAAAAGAAGTGATTCATGTAAATCTGAACTGTTAGGAGTAATTTATATCTGTCTATGCTAATACACTGTGAGGAACATGAAACTTACATTTGTTATATTAAAAGAGAACATGCCATACAACTTATTGATTTGTATCACGAAACTATCCAGAAAGTATAATGCTACTGATAGTTACAATCAAATTCCAGAAGAAAAGGAAAATTTGACAAGTATTCAGATGGTATTAGTATTTCATTTCAAATATTCTTGTCTGGGAAAAGACATTTTCGAGCATAATCATTTTTTATTTTTCTGGGCCTTTATGTGCAAGACACCTACAGGTGGCCTGATTCTGATTAAAATGAAAAAGGTCCCATCTGTTGAATGCACAATCATCTTGTATATAAAGAGCATTGAGCAATGAGACCAAATGTGGTATAAAATTATAATATTTTCAAAAGCAGAGCAAAATTTCATAGGCTTCAATCACACTGTGGGATTTCTTTGCTGACTCAAATTAATTAAGGCGTAAGGATTGATTGATTAATGATCCAACAACACTGAATTTCACTGGGTGGACCTGCTGACCCAGAGATGAACAAGGTGTCTCCACGGAATTTAAGGAGCTCATAACCCAATGGAGGTTGGATTGAAACTTATAATACTTAGAATACATCCTAAATTTAGGAAAAAGTTGAAGTTATTAAGTTTTATTTTAAAAATGTTAATGTGTTGGGGCACCTGGGTAGCTCAGTGGGTTAAAGCCTCTGCCTTCAGCTCAGGTCATGATCTCAGGGTCCTGAGATCCAGCCCCACATCAGGCTCTCTGCTCGGCTGGGAGCCTGCTTCCCCCTGCCCCCCCGCCTGCCTCTCTGCCTCCTTGTGATTTGTCTTTCAAATGAATGAATGAAATCTTTGAAAAAAAAAAATGTTAATGTGTTACTTATTTTGTAAATTTACAGTCCCCACTCTGTCTCTAGATATTAATGTATTAACCGGGACAGCTATGAACAGATTCATACCCATTTATTGTCTTTCTTAAGAATTTGTTTCATAATTAGATTATTCCCTAAAATAGACAAAAGTATATTTATAAGATTTGTAAGGTATGTGGCTAGAAAATGAAATATTAGCATGCCTTTATATATACATATAAAAGAACTGAAAAGCCAATAGAACTCATACAATAGTGCAGTTAGGGGGTGAAATAGTAGATAAATATGCTAGTGTTAGTAGAATTAATAACAATAAGTAAATAGAAAAATAACAGAAAAAATATCCCTCATAAAATAACACAAAATTCTAGAATTTTTCTGAGTCGGGAATGAAGTATGACTTTACTGTTGAACATAAAACTGAGCAGAGCAAATGTAGATACTTCATAGGTTTCTAAATGGGAAGACTAAATGTTATATAGATGTACATTGTTCCCGAATTAAATAATAAAGTAAATGGAAGTACTAATGGGGATTTTATGGAACTTCAAGCTGATTCTGAAGTTCATACAGAAGAGTAAAGAAGCAGAATACTAACACACATTTGAAATATACTACTGTATATTAATTAAAACGTGCTAGTTAGCAGATACCAGTGTGGGAATAAAAAAATAAATGAAGGGGGGGCACTTGGGTGGCTCAGTGGGTTAAAGCCTCTGCCTTCAGCTCAGGTCATGATCTTAGGATCCTGGGATCGAGCCCCACACTGGGCTCTCTGCTCAGCAGAGAGCCTGCTTCCCCCTCTCTTTGCCTGCTTCTCTGCCCACTTGTGATCTCTCTCTCTCTCTCTCTCTGTTAAATAAATAAAAAAATAAAATCTTTAAAAAAATAAATGAAGTTGCCATAATACAGGGTCCATGTATAAAATAGATCCATCTATATTTGAAATTTAATATATGATAAATAGAGCACTTAAAATCATCAGGGAACACTGGCTGTGGTGCGAAAACAATGAATACTGTTACGCTGAATAGAAATTAAAAAAAATCATCAGGGAAATGATAGCTACTGATAATCCAATTAACATTCTATAAAAAATAGAATCTTACCCCACAATAAACACAAAAATAAATTCCAGATAGATTAATAACATAATATACTTTCAAAATTATTTAAGAATAAACGAGAAATATGGGGGAATGTTTTATAATCTTGCAGTAGGAAAGGTTTCCTAACTGAGGCACAGATTCAAAATCCACAAAAGAAAACTTATGTATTTAAAAAATTTTTTGAAAACTAACCTTTTTTTTTTTTTTCTATTTTTTGTTTTTTATAAACATATATTTTTATCCCCAGGGGTACAGGTCTGTGAATCACCAGGTTTACACACTTCACAGCACTCAACAAAGCACATACCCTCCCCAATGTCCATAATCCCACCCCCTTCTCCCTAACCCCCTCCCCCCAGCAACCCTCAGTTTGTTTTGTGAGATTAAGAGTCACTTATGGTTTGTCTCCCTCCCAATCCCATCTTGTTTCATTTATTCTCCTCCTACCCACTTAAGCCCCCATGTTGCATCACCACTTCCTCATATCAGGGAGATCATATGATAGTTGTCTTTCTCTGCTTGACTTATTTCGCTAAGCATGATACGCTCTAGTTCCATCCATGTTGTCGCAAATGGCAAGATTTCATTTCTTTTGATGGCAGCATAGTATTCCATTGTGTATATATACCACATCTTCTTGATCCATTCATCTGTTGATGGACATCTAGGTTCTTTCCATAGTTTGGCTATTGTATACATTGCTGCTATAAACATTCGGGTGCATGTGCCCCTTTGGATCACTACATTTGTATCTTTAGGGTAAATACCCAATAGTGCAATTGCTGGGTCATAGGGCAGTTCTATTTTCAACATTTTGAGGAACCTCCATGCTGTTTTCCAGAGAGGTTGCACCAGCTTGCATTCCCACCAACAGTGTAGGAGGGTTCCCCTTTCTCCACATCCTCGCCAGCATCTGTCATTTCCTGACTTGTTGATTTTAGCCATTCTGACTGGTGTGAGGTGATATCTCATTGTGGTTTTGATTTGTATTTCCCTGATGCCGAGTGATATGGAGCACTTCTTCATGTGTCTGTTGGCCATCTGGATGTCTTCTTTGCAGAAATGTCTGTTCATGTCCTCTGCCCCTTTCTTGATTGGATTATTTATTCTTTGGGTGTTGAGTTTGCTAAGTTCTTTATAGATTCTGGACACTAGTCCTTTATCTGATATGTCGTTTGCAAATATCTTCTCCCATTCTGTCAGTTGTCTTTTGATTTTGTTAACTGTTTCTTTTGCTGTGCAAAAGCTTTTGATCTTGATGAAATCCCAATAGTTCATTTTTTCCTTTGCTTCCCTTGCCTTTTGCGTTGTTCCTAGGAAGATGTTGCTGCAGCAGAGGTCGAAGAGGTTGCTGCCCGTGTTCTCCTCAAGGATTTTGATGGATTCCTTTCGCACATTGAGGTTCTTCATCCATTTTGAGTTTTTTGTGTGTGGTGTAAGGAAATGGTCCAATTTCATTTTTCTGCATGTGGCTGTCCAATTTTCCCAGCACCATTTTTTGAAGAGGCTGTCTTTTTTCCATTGGACATTCTTTCCTGCTTTGTCGAAGATTAGTTGACCATAGATTTGAGGGTCTATTTCTGGGCTCTCTATTCTGTTCCATTGATCTATGTGTCTGTTTTTGTGCCAGTACCATGCTGTCTTGATGATGACAGCTTTGTAATAGAGCTTGAAATCCGGAATTGTGATGCCACCAACGTTGGCTTTCTTTTTCAATATCCCTTTGGCTATTCGAGGTCTTTTCTGGTTCCATATAAATTTTAGCATTATTTGTTCCATTTCTTTGAAAAAGATGGATGGTACTTTGATAGGAATTGCATTAAATGTGTAGATTGCTTTAGGTAGCATAGACATTTTCACAATATTTATTCTTCCAATCCAGGAGCATGGAACATTTTTCCATTTCTTTGTGTCTTCCTCAATTTCTTTCATGAGTACTTTATAGTTTTCTGAGTATAGATTCTGTGTCTCTTGGGTTAGGTTTATTCCTAGGTATCTTATGGTTTTGGGTGCAATTGTAAATGGGATTGACTCCTTAATATCTCTTTCTTCTGTCTAGCTGTTGCTGTAGAGAAATGCAACTGATTTCTGTGCATTTATTTTATATCCTGACACTTTACTGAATTCCTGTATAAGTTCTAGCAGTTTTGGAGTGGAGTCTTTTGGGTTTTCCACATAGAGTATCATATCATCTGCGAAGAGTGATAATTTGACTTCTTCTTTGCCGATTTGGATGCCTTTAATTTCCTTTTGTTGTCTGATTGCTGAGGCTAGGACCTCTAGTACAATGTTGAAAAGCAGTGGTGATAATGGACATCCCTGCCGTGTTCCTGACCTTAGTGGAAAAGCTTTCAGTTTTTCTCCATTGAGAATGATATTTGCGGTGGGTTTTTCATAGATGGCTTTGATGATATTGAGGTATGTGCCCTCTATCCCTACACTTTGAAGAGTTTTGATCAGGAAGGGATGCTGTACTTTGTCAAATGCTTTTTCAGCATCTATTGAGAGTATCATATGGTTCTTGTTCTTTCTTTTATTGATGTGTTGTATCACATTGACTGATTTGCGGATGTTGAACCAACCTTGCCGCCCTGGAATAAATCCCACTTGGTCGTGGTGAATGATCTTTTTAATGTACTGTTGAATCCTATTGGCTAGTATTTTGTTGAGTATTTTCGCATCTGTGTTCATCAAGGATATCGGTCTATAGCTCTCTTTTTTGGTGGGATCCTTGTCTGGTTTTGGGATCAAGGTGATGCTGGCCTCATAAAATGAGTTTGGAAGTTTTCCTTCCATTTCTATTTTTTGGGACAGTTTCAGGAGAATAGGAATTAGTTCTTCTTTAAATGTTTGGTAGAATTCCCCCGGGCAGCCGTCTGGCCCTGGGATTTTGTTTGTTTGGAGATTTTTAATGACTGTTTCAATCTCCTTACTGGTTATGGGTCTGTTCAGGCTTTCTATTTCTTCCTGGTTCAGTTGTGGTAGTTTATATGTTTCTAGGAATGCATCCATTTCTTCCAGATTGTCAAATTTATTGCCGTAGAGTTGCTCATAGTATGTTCTTATAATAGTTTGTATTTCTTTGGTGTTAGTTGTGATCTCTCCTCTTTCATTCATGATTTTATTTATTTGGGTCCTTTCTCTTTTCTTTTTGATAAGTCGGGCCAGGGGTTTATCAATTTTATTAATTCTTTCAAAGAACCAGCTCCTAGTTTCGTTGATTTGTTCTATTGTTTTTTTGGTTTCTATTTCATTGATTTCTGCTCTGATCTTTATGATTTCTCTTCTCCTGCTGGGCTTAGGGTTTCTTTCTTGTTCTTTCTCCAGCTCCTTTAGGTGTAGGGTTAGGTTGTGTACCTGAGACCTTTCTTATTTCTTGAGAAAGGCTTGTACCGCAATATATTTTCCTCTCAGGACTGCCTTTGTTGTATCCCACAGATTTTGAACCGTTGTATTTTCATTATCATTTGTTTCCATGATTTTTTTCAATTCTTCTTTAATTTCCCGGTTGACCCATTCATTCTTTAGAAGGATACTATTTAGTCTCCATGTATTTGGGTTCTTTCCAAACTTCCTTTTGTGGTTGAGTTCTAGCTTTAGAGCATTGTGGTCTGAAAATATGCAGGGAATGATCCCAATCTTTTGATACCGGTTGAGTCCTGATTTAGGACCGAGGATGTGATCTATTCTGGAGAATGTTCCATGTGCACTAGAGAAGAATGTGTATTCTGTTGCTTTGGGATGAAATATTCTGAATATATCCGTGATGTCCATCTGGTCCAGTGTGTCGTTTAAGGCCTTTATTTCCTTGCTGATCTTTTGCTTGGATGACCTGTCCATTTCAGTGAGGGGAGTGTTAAAGTCCCCTACTATTATTGTATTATTGTTGATGTGTTTCTTTGATTTTGTTATTAATTGGTTTATATAGTTGGCTGCTCCCACATTGGGGGCATAGATATTTAAAATTGTTAAATCTTCTTGTTGGACAGACCCTTTGAGTATGATATAGTGTCCTTCCTCATCTCTTATTATAGTCTTTGGCTTAAAATCTAATTGATCTGATATAAGGATTGCCACTCCTGCTTTCTTCTGATGTCCATTAGCATGGTAAATTCTTTTCCACCCCCTCACTTTAAATCTGGAGGTGTCTTCGGGCTTAAAATGAGTTTCTTGGAGGCAACATATAGATGGGTTTTGTTTTTTTATCCATTCTGATACCCTGTGTCTTTTGACAGGGGCATTTAGCCCATTCACATTCAGGGTAACTATTGAGAGATATGAATTTAGTGCCATTGTATTGCCTGTATGGTGACTGTTACTGTATATGGTCTCTGTTCCTTTCTGATCTACCACTTGTAGGCTCTCTCTTTGCTTAGAGGACCCCTTTCAATATTTCCTGTAGAGCTGGTTTGGTATTTGCAAATTCTTTCAGTTGTTGTTTGTCCTGGAAGCTTTTAATCTCTCCTTCTATTTTCAATGATAGCCTAGCTGGATATAGTATTCTGGGCTGCATGTTTTTCTCGTTTAGTGCTCTGAAAATATCATGCCAGCTCTTTCTGGCCTGCCAGGTCTCTGTGGATAAGTCAGCTGCCAATCTAATATTTTTACCATTGTATGTTACAGACCTCTTTTCCCGGGCTGCTTTCAGGATTTTCTCTTTGTCACTGAGACTTGTAAATTTTACTATTAGGTGACGGGGTGTGGGCCTATTCTTATTGATTTTGAGGGGCGTTCTCTGAACCTCCTGAATTTTGATGCTCGTTCCCTTTGCCATATTGGGGAAATTCTCCCCAATAATTCTGTCCAGTATACCTTCTGCTCCCCTCTCTCTTTCTTCTTCTTCTGGAATCCCAATTATTCTAATGTTGTTTCGTCTTATGGTGTCACTTATCTCTCGAATTCTCCCCTCGTGGTCCAGTAGCTGTTTGTCTCTCTTTTGCTCAGCTTCTTTATTCTCTGTCATTTGGTCTTCTATATCACTAATTCTTTCTTCTGCCTCATTTATCCTAGCAGTTAGAGCCTCCATTTTTGATTGCACCTCATTAATAGCTTTTTTGATTTCAACTTGGTTAGATTTTAGTTCTTTTATTTCTCCAGAAAGGGCTTTTATATCTCTCGAGAGGGTTTCTCTAATATCTTCCATGCCTTTTTCGAGCCCGGCTAGAACCTTGAGAATTGTCATTCTGAACTCTAGATCTGACATATTACCGATGTCTGTATTGATTAGGTCCCTAGCCTTCGGTACTGCCTCTTGTTCTTTTTTTTGTGTTGAATTTTTACGTCTTGTCATTTTGTCCAGATAAGAGTAAATGAAGGGGCAAGTAAAATACTAAAAGGGTGGCAACAACCCCAGGAAAATATGCTTTAACCAAATTAGAAGAGATCCAAAATCGTGAGTGGGGAGAAAGGGGATAAAAAGAGGTTCAAAAAGGAAGAAAGAAAAAAAAAAAAGAAAAAAGAAAAAAGAAAAAAAAGAAAAGAAAAGAAAATAATTTTTTTAAAAAAGAAAACACCTAAGAAAAATGTAAAAAAGAAAAAAATATATATATTAGATAAACTAGTAAAAAATCGTTAAAAAAGAAAAAGGTAACAGTTAAAAAAAAATTTTACCCGAAAGCGAGAAGAAAAAAAAAAAAAATGAAAAAGAAAAAATTAAATTAACTGCAAGACTAAAAAAAAAATCACAGGAAAAAAGCCATGAGTTCCGTGCTTGGCTTTCTCCTCCTCTGGAATTCTGCTGCTCTCCTTGGTATTGAAACCGCACTCCTTGGTAGGTGAACTTGGTCTCGGCTGGATTTCTTGTTGATCTTCTGGGGGAGGGGCCTGTTGTAGTGATTCTAAACTAACCTTTTTTTAATTTAAATTCAATTTGCCAACATATAGTACATCAGTAGGAAAACATATTTGGTGACATAAAGTAAAATACCTGTATGGCAAATGAAACCATAATATAAAGAACATTAAAAGATTGAAGAATAGATTGGAAGTTTATGTGTGTGTGTGTGTGTGTGTATAAAATTCATATGTAATACATATACATATAAAACCAAGGGATAATATCCATAGGTAAGAATTTCTACAAAATCATGTTGAAGAGTACTATGAGATTCCAATGAAAGGAATGCAGCCTGGAGAGTTTGTATGTGGTTAATCAATGGTTATTTAAAAGATATCCTGAATTTTTCAATGGGGACTAAAATGAAAAATATATCCCAACTGTACATTTTTCTCTTTAAATATTTGAGTATTCTGTCTTTTCGCCATGTGCTTGCCAACATGCATCTAACTGAACTTTCCAATTTTAGTCATCTATTTTTACACCCTGACAAATATATCTGTTTTCCTAAATCTGGATTTATATGTTATTATTCTGGTGATTCTCCTTATTGCAGAAGGAGAAGGGTATTCAAAAATTGAACTTTCATAAGCCTGCTATTATAAAATATCTATTTATAGGTAGGCAACTGGCAGAGTTACCATAGAAACTGAAACAGCAAATCAATTCAGAAACCATGAAAGTGTAAGTAAAGATGTGAGTATTATGAATAGAAAGCAATAAAACACAATATCTCTGGTAATTATTAGGAAAAAATGCAAAATAGGATATGTTTCAAAAGGTGATAATGGAAGGAAAAATAATTTACAATTATATTTTATTCACTAGTATAAATCTGTGCAACTGTAATGGAACTAGGCAAGTTCACATTTTAAGATGCTGTCAAAAATCAGTTATTTTAAGAAAACTGGATAAATATAAAACTCGTGCATGTACTTTGAGAAGCCCATACCTTAAGGCAAACAACTAGTATTCTCTAAATTTTCAATATTAAACCTACTTCAAATACAATGTCCAAATCATTTTGATTGGGCAGATGGACATCTTGACCCAGATCCACATCTTCTACAACCAGCACTGCACAAATTTTGTATACTGCTGGGTGAAAACTGCAGAGGAGGCCAGGACTCATATTACATAACCATCAAGGTGGTAAAATCCTTTGACAATTAATTGCATAGTTATTTTCAGCAGGCACATTTGGTGCACTAACACAGTTATGCCTGAACTTATGATTGTGGCTCTCTGAGAAGATTACAGTAAGAATTACAGCTAATTCAGGTGGGAATGGAATTCAGTTTTCTATCTTTTAAAAAAAATATGTATTTTATATTATAAAAGGTAAAACAAAAGAAAACAAATGTTCCATTCGTAAATGTTTTAACGAACGGACTTTCCTCAGCTGTGGTTATCCAGACTTTAAAATGGAGGTGTATAAAAGGAATGTCAGAAAGTTAAGATCCTTGGGGCGCCTGGGTGCCTCAGTTGGTTAACTGCCTGCCTTTGGCTCTGATCATGATCCCAGGGTCCTGGGGTGGAGCCCCGTGTTGAGCTCTCTGCTGAGTGGGGAGCCTGCTTCTCTCTCTCTTCCCCATTTCCCTCTTTCACTGTCTCTGTCTGTCTCTCTCTAGTAAATAAATAAACCTTTTAAAAAAATTAAGATCCTTTATTCATTAAATCATTATCAGTTATGCCCTAAATTGCAAAGCCATTTGTAATTTAACTTCAAATAAACCAATGTGAGAAAATGGATATTTTCCTAAACAACAAAAAGAATTTATCATTTACTAAGGAACACAAAATAATCATATTTCTATGAATATTCATTTAATTAAAGGCTTCTCCAAAGTTTACTTGGAAAAATCAGTGACTATGTGATTGTTTTCCCATATGTCTACTAAAGGGAAAAGAAAATGATTAGAGTGCAGGAAGTAGGTATTAAATTATGCCAGATATCTCCAATGGTCCAGAGTAGGAGGATTATGATTCAATATAGATTTGTTCAGCTTCAGAAAGCAATACATTCCATTCCCAAGGGGACATAGCTCAAGTACCACTCTCAAGAAGCTATAAACCTCACTACCCTGATTCAAAAAGGATTACATAGGCCAAGAGGGAGATTATATTGTCAATTATTAACCTTAAAAATAATTCTCCTAATGAAATATTAAACTTATTATTTGACTTTGAAAACATTAAAGGCCTCCCATTCGTTTGAACATCCAAAGAGTACATAGTAAGTGTCAGAAAAAACAGAATAGTCCAAGCCATTTTAATTAAATTTAAGGAGAAAAAGAACTGTGGTTGGCAATCGCAAGTATGAGAAATCATGATAATGAATATACTTTGGTGATGAGTTTCATGAATCAAATTAAAAACAAAGGGAAATATTTCTTCTGTTTTTTTTTTTAAGATTTTATTTATTTATTTGACAGACACAGATCACAAGTAGGCAGAGAGGCAGGCAGAGAGAGAGAGGAGGAAGCAGACTCCCTGCTGAGCAGAGAGCCCGATGTGGGGCTGGATCTCAGGACTCTGAGATCATGACCCGAGCCGAAGGCAGAGGCTTTAACCCACTGAGCCACCCAGGCCCCACTTCTGTATTTTTTCTAATTAACATATATTGTATTCTTTGTTTCAGGGTACAGGTCTGTGATTCATCAGTCTTACACAATTCACTCACCATAGCACATACTCTCTCCAATGCCAATCGCTCCACCACCTCATCCCTCCCACCCCCCTCCACTCCAGCAACACCAGCTTGTTTCCTGACACCAAAAGTCCCTTAAGGTTTGTCTCCCTCTCTGGTTTCATCTTGTTTTATTTTTCCCTCCTTTCCCCTATAATCCTCTGTTTTGTGTCTCAAATTCCTCAAATCAGTGAGATCATATGATAATTGTCCCTCTCTGATGTATTTTGCTTAGCATAATACCCTCTAGCTCCATCCATGTCATTGCAATGACAAGATTTCAGGTTTTCTGATGGCTGCATAATATTCCCTTGTAATATATACCATATCTTCTTTATCCAATCATCTGTTGATGGACAACTAGGTTCATTCCACAGTTTGGCTATTGTGGACATTGTTGCTATAAACATTGGGGTGCACATGCCCCTTCAGATCACTACATTTGTATCTTTAGGGTAAATACCCAGTAGTGTTATTGCTGGGTCATAGGGTAGCTCTATTTTCAACTTTTTGAGGAACCTTCATGCTGTTTTCCAGAGTGGCTGCACCAGCTTTCATTCCCACCAACAGTGTAAGAGGGTTCCTCTTTCTCTGCATCCTTGCCAACACCTGTTGATTCCTGACTGGTTAATTTTAGCCATTCTGACTGGTGTGAGATGGTATCTCACTGTGGTTTTGATTTGTAGTTCCCTGATGCCAAGTGATGTTGAGCAATTTTTTCATGAGTCTATTGGCCATTTGGATGTCTTCTTTGCAGAATGTTTGTTCATGTCTTCTGCCCATTTCTTGATTGGCTTATTTGTTCTTTGGGTGTTGAGTTTGATAAGATCTTTATAGATTTTGGATACTAGCCCATTATCTAATATGTCATTTGCAAATATCTTCTCCCATTCTGTTAGTTGTCTTTTGTATTTCTTCTGTTTTTATTTGAGCTTTTAACTGAAATGAAATAGATAAGTTGTGTGAACAAATTCTGCATGTACAGCCCAGTGAACTTTTAACCCATGTGAACCTTCAAATGTCAGTAGCACACACAAGTCAAGGACTAGAACACTGCTGGCCTCCCGCAAGCTAGTTTCATGTTCCTTACCAGTCACTCTCCACTCTGCACTCTTCCACACACCATGATTCTGACTTCAACTCCCATGGAATAGTTTTGTCTGCTGTTGAAATTTATATGAATAGAATCATTCTGCATATACCATTTCATCAATACTGCTCTTTTTATTTAATGTTACGTTTATGATATTCATCCAAATTTTGCATATATTTGTACTTGTTTCTTATTTAAAGTCATGCAATATCTAATTATGTGGCTATGTCACCATTTAAAAAATCTGTTTAAAATGACAGACATTTAGGTAGTGTTTATTTGTCTTTATTTACAATAGTTTGTTCCAAATATGATTGTTCATGGTTTTAGGTCAACATATGTAAGCATTTTTGTAGGGTGTATACCAAGGAAAGAAACTGATGAGTCATGGAGTTTCTACACATTCAGCTTTAGCCATTACTGCCAAATGGTTCTCCAAAGTAGTTTTACCCACTTAAATTCTCAGTAACAGTGTGTGAGAATTTTGGTTGTTCCACATCTTTGCAGCATCTGGCATTTTATGTCCTTTTCATTTAGTGATTCTGGTGGGTGTGTAGTGAATTCTCATTGTTTCCAATTAACACTTCAAATATGTAATGAAATTGGATTTCTTTGTATCTTTGTATGTTTGTTAGCCACATGGAGCTCCTCATTGTGAAGGGCATATTAAAACAGTGATTGCTGGGGTGCCTGGGTGGCTCAGTGGGTTAAAGCCTCTGCCTTCAGCTCAGGTCATGATCCCAGGGTCCTGGGATCGATCCCCACATTGGGCTCTCTGCTCAGTGGGGAGCCTGCTTCCTCCTCTCTCTGTCTCTGCCTGCCTCCCTGCCTACTTGTCTGTCAAATAAGTAAAAAAAATATTTAAAAAAAAACAGTGATTGCTTCATAAGGGAAGACTGTAATTTGACCTATATTCTAATGGCTCTACATTTTAATAAATACTCCTAGTGATGATTATTCATGTAGTATATGGCAACCGTTGCACTAGGTTATATTCAACATCAGGACATGGACTGTGTTTTAGTTACTATTGAATTTCTAGTGTCTAGCCCAGGGCCTTGTTTTGGAGCATTGGCTCTACATTTCTGTCTTTCTTTCTTTTTCTTTTTTTTTTTTTTACATATGAACATTTAAAACTATAAATTTCCTTCTAAGTACAGCATCAGCACTATTTTAGCTACATCTTGCTAGTTTGGGTATGCTGTGTTGTAATGATCATCAAGTAAGAAATATTTTCTGATTTTACCAGTGATTTCGTCTTTACTCCACCAGTGATTTAGAAATAAGTTGATTAAATTCCAGGTATTTGGAGGTTTTCTAGGTATCTTATTGATTTTTTTAATTAAAAGCAGTTTATTATGGAAACATAATGTCAAGTCTTTTTACTTATTGAGACTTGTTTTATGGCACAACATATCTGCTTAATGAGTGTTTCAGGGCACTTAAGAAAAATGTATAATTCTTCAGTTGTGTGTAAAGTATAAATATTAGGTCAAGTGACCTAAGTTTTGCTTTATATATCTTGAAGTTCTGTTAATAGGTGCATTCACACTTAGGATTATTATACCTGCCTGTTTCTTTGACCTCTGTGCTGGTTAATCTAGTTGGGCTGCTATCAGTATCTTTCATTCTTTTCTCTTAATCAGTCAAGTTCTCTGAAATGAATTTTTCTACAGTTGACCCAGAGATTATTATCCTGTCATCATTCTGAGGCCTAAATAGGCAAAAGGATTGGATTTTCAAAATTCAGTATGTGACTGATAGATTTCCACTGAACTTTGAGGTTTTCATATGGATTCCTACCCTGCTCTGTGGTGTATGTTTCTAAGACACAGTCCTCTTACCCTCTCAAATAAGTCTCTGTCTCACTATTTCAAGGACATATCTTCAGTTTTCTGCAGAAGTAGGGAAGGGACAGTGAAGAAGAGAATCTGGAGGCTCTTGTGATTCAAACAGCCTCTTGTTCTTAACTTCACCCTTATATCCATTTTCAAGGTAACTGGTACTGCAAATTCCAAACTGTGGGACAACTGGTAAAGAACAAATCAGGTAACTTCTAAATTTCCAACATTTTGTTACAGAGCTGATGGTTATATGTGAAGGAATTAGTTGTCAAAATTACATAAATTAAGAGTCACTTGGGGTCAATAGCTGTGTTACTGCTGAAATTCTAACATTATAGATTCATTCTTCCTTTGAGTATTCAGTTGTTAAATTAAAAGAGAGTTTCTTCTCACTTCCAAAGGATTTGAATGAACAAATTAATTCTAGGGGATAATAAATTTCTCTTTCGAACGCACACCTGGCAAGTACAATACACTGACATTTCCATCAGCTATTTACATTATATTTCAAAATAATTTAATCGGACTTTTCTGGCAAACCTATGAGAAACCTGGCCCTTAGGAATAGGAATGTGGACAAGTAAATACAAAAAAGGGAGAGTGGTTCTGCACTAGTGTACTGGAAGATTGTGGAGTGGGGACCTAGAGCTGCTGGGGCCAAACAAGAGCTAGACTGAGGTCATGCATGAGGAAAGGATAAGAAGGGGAAGAACACAGAGTTTTCTGACAAACTGGATGGAGTTTTCTGACAAACTGGATGGAGAGAGAGGAAATAAGAATTGAAAGATAATCCTGAGATTTCTAGAATTGACCTTTTGTTATTATTTTAATACTTAAACCCCTTTTCAAAAGCTATAAACAGAAGTCTTGGAATTTACATGATAATTATGGATTTTTCTAAAATGGAGTATTTCCTTTGAGCCCTTAAAATACAGTGCAGAATAACCCTTTCTTATATTGATAATGAGAAGTTATTGTTTTTCTCTAAGTTGAATTATTTCATATTAATTCACCTTATAAGTTTAGAAGAGTTCTATAGGTTACTTATTACTTTATAATTTTTTAAAAGATTTTATTTATTTATTTGACAGACAGAGATCACAAGTAGACAGGGAGGCAGGCAGAGAGAGAGGAAGGGAAGCAGGCTCCCCGCTGAGCAGAGAGCCTGATGTGGGGCTCGAGCCCAGGACCCTGGGATCATGACCTGAGCCAAAGGCAGTGGCTTAACCCACTGAGCCACCCAGGCATCCTCTCTCTCTCTTTTTAAAAAGAGGTTACAGAAGCAATGGCCGGGAGGAAATGTGAAATATTCATACAGTCACTTCTTAGAAGTTTTGACTAATATATAGGTGTGTGATTGCTTTTATAGGCTGTGTACACGAACCCACATACTACCTATTTATATATGGTTAACTCTCTAGAACACAGTAACAGAGTCTCTCTAACTTGGTAATGCCACAACTTGATGATGCTCCAAGGTCTTGCAAGGAATGTGTGATGTAGACAGAGCAGGTTTAACAGAGCTGAAACTTAGTTTTGGGACAATACAAGTATGTAGGCTCCTGCCCCACACCTGGTGTCCATTGATTAATAAAAATATTAGAATAGATTAAAAACTCAGCTTAGAGATAGTAATCATGACCTTGTTGGTCTTGGATTTTGGAAGAGGCCATTTTTTTTCTCTAAAATTTACCTAAAGTTTTCTAAATAAGCTATAGTGTTTCTTTAAAAAAAAAAAATCATTTATTTGAGAGAGAGCATGAGAGAGAGAAATCACAAGCGGGGGGGGGGGGTAGAGAGAGAAGCAGACTTCCTGCTGAGCAGGGCGTTCCATGTGAGACTAGATCCCAGGATACTGGGATTGTGACCTGAGCCTAAGACAGAGGCTTAGCTCCTGTGTTTAACTGACCAAGCCACCTAGGCACCCAAGCTATAGTGTTTCTTAAAAAAAAAATGACTTAACAAAAAAAAAAAAAAGTATTAGTAATTTGACTTACCTTTATCTTGTGAACTTATTAGTTCACAGTAATAATAATAAGAAGAATGAAATAATAAGTAATAATATCTTGTGAACTAATAGCAAAGTGAACTAATGTTAAAACAAGGCTTCTAGTCAAATGTGTTTTATTAAAAAAAAAAGAAAAAAAAAATCAAGGGACGCCTGGGTGGCTCAGTCAGTTAAGCACACGACTATTGATCTCAGCTCAGACTGTGATCTTGGGGTTGTGACTTTAACATTCATGTTGGGCTCCAGGCTGGGTAGGGAGACTACTTAAAAAAATAAATCTAGGGGCACCTGAGTGGCTCAGTGGGTTAAGGCCTCTGCCTTTGGCTCAGGTCATGATCCCAGGGTCCTGGGATGGAGCCCCGTATCAGGCTTTCTGCTCAATGGGAAGCCTGCTTCCTCCTCTCTCTCTGCCTGCCTCTTTGCCTTCTTGTGATCTCTGTCTGTCAAATAGAATTAAAAAAAAAATAAAATAAATTCTTAAAAATAAATAAATAAATAAATCTGTCATCTATCTATCTATCATCTATCTACCTATCTATCATTATTGATAAGGAATTTTCCAGGCTAAATTACCTTGACAGGGTTTTGGTGAATTAAACGCTTTGCTCCATCTTCCTCTAAGTCTCCTCCAGGCTGTATGAGTGGATATTTTTGAACCTGATACTCACCAAAAAGGGGGAAAATTCCAACTATTTTGTGCTCACCATCACAGACAGAGCTGCAATCCCAGAACTCTGGCTTTTAAAATCAGGTCTGTCAAGAGCTAGTTCGCGAGCTTGACAAAGTCCTTTAACTTCTTGGAGTTTTTGCCTGTCATTTTTCAGATTGAAACAGTAATTGTTATTAAGTTAGGAGGATTTAGTAAAGTCATATAGATAAGTTTGAGTTTCTTCAATGCCGAAGCACTGTAGTAAGCACTAGAAATACAATGATGAGTAAAACACAGTCCCTCTCCACTTGTTGAATATGGCCTCTTGCAATGGTTTCCAAATGGTTCCAAATGTTAGTGAGCATAATCATCAGGTATTTATTAAAAGATGGAATTGTTAAAATGTAGACCATATTACAGCTTTCTTGTGAAACAATTACAGGTTTATATGAAATTGTTTATAGCCCTTTCACTCAAGCACATATGTATTTATTCTTTTTAAATATTTATTTATTTTAGAGAAAGGAAGAGAAAGAACAAGTGGGGAAAGGGTGGAGGAAGAGAGAGACTCTCAACCAGGCTCCCTGCTGAGCATGGAGCCCCAGGTAGGTCTCAATCTCAGAACCCCGAGATCATGGCCTGAGATGAAATCAAGAGTGGGAGGCGTAACTGACTGAGCCCATCCAGGGGCCCTTCAAGCACATATATGTTTTATAAATTGATCAAGGAAAGTTTAACTACTTTCAAGCAAAATTTCATCAGGAACAGTATGTGTTTTGGATGCCGGCAAAAACTGAAAACTGGAAGATTCATGTGATTCATCAGTATACACTGACTAATATAAGCAAAGCAAAAAAGAAAAAGAAGAAAAAGAAAGAAAGGAAGGAAGGGAAAAGACTGGAGAGGAAGGATTAATTAGAGAGGCAGGAGAATAAAATCACCCATGAAAGATTTGTCTTATTTCGCAACTGCTTTTGGATTGACACACTTTAAGACCTTAGTAGAGACATCTCTTCTGCACTTTCTCCTCAGTACTTTTCTCTTTTGACCTGGAAGATGACCAATCAATGGTAGAAGGAAAGACTGAAAATCTAGTCAGGAAGTGTATTATAAAATAGTCACCCATTGATCTCTCCATAGTTTCGCCTTTTCCAGAATGTCATATTAATTGGAATCATGTAGTGAAGACTTTCAGTCTGGCTTCTTTCACTTAGTAATATGCATTTAGTTTATTCCATGTCTTTTCATGCTTGGTAGCTTTCTCTTTAATTGTAGGAATTCCATTTTTAGCACAAAGTTTCAATATTTTCACCCCCTATACTTATCATTTCCTATGGTTACATCTGTATAGATGCATATATATGGTAGCATAGAGAACAAAAGAAAGGAACAGTAGCAAGAATTTTGCTTTTTCTTGATCTTCTTCCCTGTTAAATCTATGTGAAAGGAACAACATAATATTTAGTTACCATGCTTAATAGTGTTTGGTGGTGACAAGCAGAGGGCCAGTGTGATACTAGAAGCATGTTTCAGTACAACAAGCTGAGAAGCAACTGGTGGGTGGAAAACTCAGATAGGATCTGAATTAAAAACCTGTCTTATTTTTCCTAAAAATACAAGAAGGATGTGGCGCTTTATTTTTTATTTCTTAATTTTTTTTTACAAATTTTATTTATTTATTTGACAGAGAGAGATCACAAGTAGGCAGAGAGGCAAGCAGGGAGAGAGGAGGAAGCAGGCGCCCTGTTGAGCAGAGAGCCTAATGTGGGCCTCGATCCCAGGACCCTGAGACCATGACCTGAGCTGAAGGCAGAGGCTTAACCTACTGAGCCACCCAGGCACCTGGTTGTGACACTTTGAAGGTATGATAAAAATGACAGTGGGGATATACATTTGTAATCTCATAGCAAACTTTAAAATATAGTATATATGTAAATAGCTTTTCAAGAAGGGTAGAAATGTTGCTCACGGTCACAAAATTGGTGAGTGATCCAGCTAGGATTGCACTGTGTCCTGCATTTCTAAAATCTATCTCTGGAAGATAGACATGTTGAATATAATTAATAAGTATTTACCAATTAAATAAAAGAATTATTTTGGGGTTTTCAGTAACATTAGAGGTGTCTTTATTTGGATTCATTAAGGTCACTAGACAGCCTAAGGGCGCATGGATAGTGCCACTGAGGTAGAGAAAATAGGTGTGGACTCCTCTCAGTTTGTCTTCTGCTCATGTTAAGTTCACTCTACATTCTCCATTTTATAGGTACCATCCCTGAAGGTTGGGGTTCCTTCATTGGGAAACTTCTCTTTGCCAATGAAGGGTACTGGATACCCTTGTGTAAAGTTTTCATTGGTTTTTGAACTTGAATTTTCATAAACAATTTGAGGAATTTTAGGAGAACATCTTATCTGACTTATGTTTTTAAGATGTTTCTCTGGCTGCCATGTGAAAAATGGACTATAGGGCAGCAAAAATGGAAGCCTCAATCCTAGAGAGGAGTATCAAGAGTCCATGGTGGTCTGTCCAAGACTAAAGACAATGAAGTTGGGGGAAAGAGATCATAGGATATATGTTGAGACAGACGAGATAGGATTTAGTTCAAAAGTGAATGGTCAGGGAAAGGAAAGGATTACGTATATAGTTTAGATTTTCTGCTTTTGCAACTGTAGTGGAAGTCAACAGTTTACTATTACTAAGATGGAAGAATACATTTGGGAGTAGAAATCAGGAAAAGTATTTTGAAAATGTTAAATCTGAGATAATTATAGATATATAAGCATAGATATCAATCTAGCAGGCAGGTGTGTATTTCTAGAGAGAGGAGAAGACTGAAAATAAAGAAGTCACACAGCATTGCTCAAGATTAAGAACCAATAATTGTGTACTGCCACACAGAGTTTCAAATGTTTTGCCCATATTTTTTTTTCAAGATTTATTGATTTATTTATTTGAAGGGAAGGTACAATGGCAGAGGGAGAAGCACACATCCTGTTGAGCAGGGAACCCAGTGTGGGACTTGATCCAGGATCCTGAGATCATGACCTGAGCCCAAAGCAGACACTTAACTGACTGAGCCACCCAGGTGCCCCTGTTTTGCCTATATTTATTCATTTAATCTCCATACCTACCCTAAACTATTATCCATATTATACAGGCAAGAAAAGTGAGGAACACAGTTGTTGGAGCTAGAATTTGAATACTTGTTAGCCTGACCCCAAAGACATTACTCCACAATTATGAAAATAGCTGTGGTATCCTAAATGGTAGATTGGGTGGGAATAAAAGACCAGTGGATAGGCCAGATATAAAGAAATTGCTCTCATTCCTGGACTCTAACATCTGATTTTGAATTATAAAGATAAGTTTCCAGTGTTGACTATAAAGAGAGCTTTCTTTCTTTTTTTAATAATAGAATAAATCTTTATTGGCCCCTTCCTCTACCAAGATTACTGTGGAGGTGGGAACATTTGAACAAACAACTGTTCCAAAATCATATCTATTGTGAGAAGACTGTTTGTTCCAGGAAATCTGGCTTACACAATGTCAACATTTGAAAAAGATGCTTCAAATAAGAAAAAGGAGAAAAATATAAATAACACTTATTTGGCTTCAGAGTCTTGGAGGGGGTTTCTGAGAACTGTAGGATTGGGGGGCATAATCAAATAGACGACCATTTCTTTCTCTTTGAAATGCTCTCATACTTTCCTTTATGTGATGAATTCTATAACTTACTCATTTCGATCATTTTTTTCTCTTATAGTAGATGGAGTATACTGTAGTCATCCAATTATTCTTATATTTGAGTACCTTTTGTGCTAGGAGCTGCTTATAAAAGCTTGTAATTTAATGTGTAATAAATATCCAATGCCTCGTTACTTGAATTGCTCAATAATACAAACTGAGTAAGTGACTACATTGGTCATGCAGAACAAGGATTATAAATATAAATATTTCATTCATTCATTTCATTCATTCATTCATTCATTTCAAAGTTTATTGAGTGTCCAACCTATGTGGTGGGTGATGTTTTAAACACTAGGGATTACAAAATGAGCAGGAGGTATTTTTCCCTACCCTCAACATCCTTCTTGGATCTACCACTTGTGCAGTTTCGAGTAAATCTCTTCTCATGTGTTCTTCTTTTCTCATATGTGAAATATAGGCAATTATAGTGATTATACCTAAAAGGATGAGTGATATCTCAAATCCCTTCCAGCCCTAAAATTAGAATAAAGGAAAAATTGAAAATAAAGAAATATTGGCATTTAGCCTTGAAGGACAAAGGGGATTTTAAAAATGGAAACAAAGACTTTCCAGAGAGTTAAAAATAAGCCACACACACAAGCACCCACCCACCTCCCATCCCCCCACACAAATGAAGAAGCTGGACCTGTGGCAGCAAATAGTTTTCAGTGGAGAAGCAGTGAAACATAAGGCTCTACAGCCCTGTTGTGAAGGGTCTTGAAGCTATTATGACAGAAACTGGTCATGAACCTCCAGGAGCCATTCTCATCCTTTTTCATTTCCTAAGAGAAAACAGATTTTTAGCGGGCCCAAGGCCTCTCACCTAGAGACTTTATCCCCATCCTCTCTTGTAGTAAGGTGATCTGGTTTGTGCCATTTGGGTAGATTACACCTGACATACAAAAAACCTCTGTGTCTTCTTCTTAAAAACAAAGCTGCATATCTTTACATTCCTCCTTCCCACTCCATTCCTGCTGGGAAATTATGGCAACTGGAACAACCATGGTAGTTGTGTGGTAAGGATGGCAAAACCACTTCTCCATATGTGGGCGGCTCATATCTGTACTGTCTCATTGAGGTGGAATCATACAGCATAGAAACTTTTAATAGTGGGCTTTTCATTCAGCATAATTGCCTGGAGATTTATTCAAGTGGTACACTATCAATAGTTCATTTATTTTTATTGCTGGGTAGTATTTCATGGTTTAACCATTCACTCATGGAAGAACATCTGAGTTGTTTCCAGTTTGGGGCTATTAGTCGTGAAACTGAGGTGAATATGTAAAGTATTTTGGGTGTGGACACAGTTTTTATTTCTGTGGGAAAATGTCCCCAAATGTAGTTCCTGGGTCATATAACTGTATGTCTAGTTTTGTTCTTTAAAGAAATTGACAAATTGTTTCCAGAGTGGTTATACCATTTTTCATTTGCACTAGCAATGGATAAATGATCCAATTCCTCAACATTTTTTTCAGCATTTGATATTATTACCATTTTTTTTATTTTAGTCATTCTTATATGTGTATAGTAATATCTCTTTGTGGTTTTAATTTCTATTTCCTAAATGGTTAATGATGTTGAACACTGATTCATGTGTAATGAATCTTTTGTAAAATGTCTCTTCATACCTTTGTTCATTTCTGATTTTACAGTTGTACTCTTTTAATCTTTGATATTTACTATGCTATTGTTATTTTGCTGTTCTTTGATATTTATTGCCCTTATTGGCATTGTATTGTTGAGTTCTGAAGATTTTTTTCCTGTATCTTAGATTTGACTTTAAAAGCATGGCCAAAGGGAGAGGACACATTGGACTTCATCAAAATGTAAGACATTTGCTCTTTGAAAGACCTTGTTAAAAGGATGAGAGGATAGGCTACAGATTGGAAGAAATATTTGCAAACCACATACCTAACCAAGGACTAGTAGCTGGTCCTTGTACTAGGTCCTGAAGATTTCCTCCTGTATTTTTTTTATCAGGAGTCTTATACTTTCATAATTACATTTAAGTCTTTAACTCATTTTGAGTTAGTTTTTAAAAATACTTCTTTTTAGGGGCACCTGGGTGGTTCAGTGGGTTGGGCCTCTGCCTTAGGCTCAGGTCATGATCTCAGGGTCCTGGGATCAAGCCCCTCATCAGGCTCTCTGCTCAGCCTGGAGCCTGCTTCCTCCTCTCTCTGTCTGCCTCTCTGCCTACTTGTGATCTCTCTGTCAAATAAACAAATAAAATTTAAAAAATACTCCTTTTTATGCCTTTGAAAATACCTGTCATTATTTAATTTAGATGCAGGATGGGAAAGATTGATCTGAGAGTGGAGTGGATTAGATTTTCCTAGTACTCAAAGATTCTTTACCTTTTCTCAGAGGGACATCTCAGGTTTGAAAGGTATGAACCATAACATGGGGGGAAGAAAGAGTTTCTAGTATAGAATATCTAGCTTTCTTTCTAAAAGGCAGTACCTGGGTGCAGTGTGTCCTGAAGTGATTAAGGAAAAGGAGAGATTTTAAGGGAATATCATTCTCATACTTTTTTTTTTTTTAAACCACTTCCCATTTGTCAGTTGTACTATTTTGTAAAGCTAACATTAAACTTTAGATGGATTTTCCTCAAAGGCAACGACTGAGAATCTTAGTGTAGCGAAAGTAAAGGGGATAAAATGGGCATTCAACAAATTTGTTAAATAGAATTAGGTGGTAGAACTATAGATTTGCTCAGTTTGCCCTCATTATTATTGACCACAGTGCACAATCACAAACAGGAGCTTTCATTAACTAACAACAGTGTAGACAGTGAAATAAAAGTCATCTCTGTATCAGAGGATTCATCTAGATATTCTTTTGCATTTAGAAAATATCAAGTTATTTTCTATTATCCTGACATTAGATTTTGCTCTCTGGATAAGTTAGTTAATAATTATATATAGAACTTTAGAAAAGACTTTAGGATATCTTTTAGAAAGGATAATAGAGCCAAACATCCATGTTTTAGAGTTGAAAAATCAAGACCCAGAGAATCTTATTATTGTATTTCGACCATAATAAGATACACATCATTATACGTATATTAACATCTCTAAAATCAATGAGGTTTTGTTTTGTTTTACCAATGGGTTTTCTATAGTGAATTGCATCATACTGCATTTGTTGGCCAGGTGGCAATCATGATGCATGAACTTGATAGCATTACTGGATAACTGTAACTTCATGTTTCAGTAAGTGCTCCACTTCAGGATCATTTGAGTAAAGCATAATTCCCAGTTGAGGTCTAAAAACTTGTGTTAGTATCTTCTAGTCAAACTTATCAGCAGTATCAGCAGTAAAATCATGTAACAGTTGCTAATGTCTTGGAAAACAATCCTGGCGTTAATAGTAGAGTATTCTTTTAAAGAAAAGTTGGCACAAAGGGCAATAATATTGGGGAAAAGAGGCCCAACAACTACTTTATTCAAAAGTTGATTCAGAGCAATTAGCCCTGACATATTTTCATTTTTTTACTTTATAATGTTCATATGTGAGAAATCTATGTCTAAGTAAATTTTAAAGAGATCTTGTTATAAGCATAAAATCAAAACTCAAAATTATGCAGAAACATTATGGTGTAGATTGATAAACTTTTCTTTGTGAGTGCAATACTCTTTCTTCTAAACAATTATGAATGTATTCAGCTCTGATTCATTCTTGTTTCTTCAGCTGTTTTCCTATAAGCCAAGTTATTATCCATTCATACTCTCTCTGAAATAAAAAACCAAAATGTTCCAATTTTGGTGAAGAAATCTAATCTTTATTTCTATGATGTTAGCACAATATACTCACACAATAGCTTTAATCTGTACTTAACAAAATACATTATAGCACTTTACAAACTTTATCAGTTTGGAAAACATTGCATAACATTTTATTAAACACAATACTTTATATATATTATATATATTTTCATAATTTTATTTACTTTAAAAAGATAATTACTCTCTTTATTCAATACTTGGTTTTCTCAGTAAAGCACAGCCTAACAAAGGAAGAAGTGCTCTCATTAGCAAATCAGATAAATAGAACACTAAGAAGAGATACCACCTGTTAGTCTCATTTATTTTAAATTAAGGTACCAGTGGAATGTAAACAAATATTTTTTTGTAATTTTTTTTTACAAAAGATGTATTATCAAATATACATGCAGAGGTCTGAGTTCTAGTGACTATCATTATATTTCCTTAACAATGTGGTACAATTGGTTCAGTCATTAAAAACTGTAGCCTTTGGCACTTTGAGTAGAAAAAGAATATATCAATATTTATGTAAAGAAAAAAAAAACCCTCAATGACTAGAGAAGTACTTTAAAATCTTTTGTTAAGAAATAGGAAAGATTAGGAAACATCTTACTGCACCTGAAATGCTGCAGCTTTTTTTTTTTTTCTTCAGAGTACTAAAACCAGTCCACCTTTCTCTCTATGAAATGGCAGAAGCCAGTAGGAGTGTGGTGACGGTGGTAGTGGCGAGAAGTGGGGAAGGCAACATTTTACTCCCACTTCCCTCTCTGAGAAGGAAATTGCCAGAAGGGATATAGGTGAATCATATTTTATTGCCAGAGTTTTCAATTCTGCTGGTTTCAGCTAAATCCCTAATGCTTTTAGGAAGTTGGTGACTCTAGAAAGCTTTGCCCTTTTCCTGTAGAAGTTGATAATGAAGTGATAGTCTTTATCTCAAACAACTGCTTCTGTCCTCATGGAAAACGAAACAGATCAGTTCAACCAGCTTTGTCGTTACCTTCTATCCCCTTGGCAATCATTGAGTGTATATTAGAATTCTTAAGAAATGGTGTAAAAAAGGCTTGATAATAAATTCCAAGAACCAAATATTTCTCCGTACTTAAATTTTTAAGTTGGAAAACACCTCCAAATGTTTTGGTTTTATCTTCTTCTCATTGTATTGGTTTCCTTTGATTTAGGCTGAAGGCTTTATTCAGGATAGGTAGCAAAACTATTGTTTGCATATTAAGCACTAACACTGTGACTACTTAGAGATTTTGAAGAAATATATTGTTAATTTATACTGATATTTTCACTTATCAATTTGCATTTTTTTTTCAGATCTTCCTGTTGATGTCCAATGAGCAAAAATATCTGAGGGAAGAAGGTAAAACCCAACAACTGTTGCTCTAATTTACTGGTTATTAGGATATAAAAAAGAATAATCTGGAACAAAATGAAGTTTTTGGATTACTTGTTAAGATAGCAACCAAAGCCAGCTGGTTGGAGACATCCAAGTGTGGATTCACCCAACATTGCTGGCAATGTAATCCACAATGTCAAGTGTTGGTTCAGATTTCTTGTTCACAAATTCACAGCAATATATTTTGCTTAAGGAATGTCAACTGTTATTCTTGCTTTAAAAATAGAAAAACATATCATAACATCAAAAAAATTTTCAATTAATAAATAAAGGAGGAGCCATAAAATGCAAAATATGATCACAATTTTCAAAGACGCTAAAACAAAGTATTTTTAAAATTCTGCAAATTTACTTACTAAAAAACAGAATCAGGAGCAGTAGCTATACTTAAATAAAAAGTAAGCATCAAAATAAAAACAACCTATGTAGAAAAGTACTAGTTTTTCCCTCTCACTGAAAATATTCCTACACAATTTTTGTTGCTGAACAAAGCATAATTTTGAAGAAATGCACAAAACCTTTTCGTTTTTTGACTGTGACAGAGCCACTACAGAGAAGCTGCGGGGTGTCCTATTCTAACACAAAGCAGCCAGCATCTTCTTAATACAGTAGCATTTCTTTGACAAGGAATTGCACACCACTATTTCACAGCTAAATAGAATTTGAGAGTTTACATCGTATATGTACTATAATAATCAGCACCACCCTTACTGAGCTCTAGGTGCAGATTCTGCAAAATGAATATATAATACTGCATGGCCTCTGCTGTAGGGAAACACGTATTCTGGATTCCCACAGCTAATTATAAAGAAAGATCCCTAAAGTTGGCACATTCAGGAAGTAAAATAGTATACACTGAAGGAAACCACTTTCTTCTGATACTGCCTCCTGCAAACCTTCTGAGTTTGAAGATAGGTCTTAAGATACTTAACAATATCACATTAGTTAGGTTCCTGCATTGTGCTTTTCCCTCCCCATGATGTGAAATCTACAAGCTTGAGTGTAGTAGTTCTCAAGAGTCATTGAGTTCCGGGCTGATGGTAGATGACCCAGTTCGATGAGAAGTTTTCTCAATCTGCTGGAACAGAGCACAGGTAGAATCAAGATGTGGTCTTTTGGGGGTTGCTCAAGTGCCGAATGCCATCACTCAATCTTTATAAGCCCGTGTTGGGGAGGTTCCCTTGTAGAAGATATTTCTAGTGTTTTCAGGGCTATTACTTCTTTCAGGGATTAAGATGATGTTGCCCTTTCTCCGCAGGGTAGAGTCGCGGGAGGAGGAAATGGACAGCGTCTCTGACCCAATTTCGCTGCCCTCTACTGGGGTGACCCGGATTGTGGTGATTCCATGGTGGTGATGCTCATTGTTATCTATGTTGCTTCTCTTGCGGTCTCCAGAACCAAAACTGTCTTTCAGGGACTCACAGCTTTCTGAGTCCCTGTTGAGATCGTTGAGCTCATAAGTTTGGCGAAGGCTGCCCTTTTCAGGGGCTTTCCATTTCCAGGAGCCACTACCTTCGCCTTCAGTGGATGGGATCTGTATGATGGGCCTGTTGTTCTCTGGGTGAGCCTCAACCCTTACGATCCCACTGGGTTCATGGTCTGTCAAGGTTTTGTAGCGGATGGAGCCTGTGCAGGAGACTGTGCTGCCTTCGGTGTTCTTGGGGCTGCTTTGGAGGACGCCCTGCTGCTTGGACATAGCGATTACTTGCATGATTCGGGGCTGGCTGTTGCTTCTATTACAGGCCACAGTCTTCTCAGCAGCTTTCAACCATTTGGCTCGAGCAGAGCTGCTTTTGGGAGAGGTGCTTATGTTTTCCTGGGTCTCCTCGGGGATGTGCACTAACTGTGAGGACCCAGGGCGGGACTGAATGGACACTCTTGGTCCCCCAGGCATGCTATTGTTACACCCAGGGACAGTGCCAGGCTGTACTTTGAGGTATTGATTGCTGGGAGCATGGTGGTCTCCATTCACCCCCACCCTGGAGGGCTCTGAGCTTGACCTCATTTCTATGGATCTGGGTGGTGACTGTCCAGGCTCAGTCTCTATAACTTGCAAGGACAACTTCCGACTTTCATTCTTATTCTTCCACTGGGTGAGAAGCTGCTTTGATCGAGCAGAATCCATAGAGGCATGAATGGAGGCATTTCTTCTGACAGGGTCTTCTACGGATGGGGTGTTGGCTCTAGGCAGGGTATTGCTAAAGGTAACCATGTTCTCCTTCCCCATGGGGCTCCGTGGAGTGATGATTTCCACATCAGCATTTGCTCTTTTAAGGTTTGTCAATGAGCTAGCATCTCTGTGGTTTCGGTTGAGGATACCTTCTGTGTGAGCAATTCCATCGCTGCTGCTACCATTTTTAGCGGATAAAACTCGGCTGGGGTCTTGGTTGAGGTCTGTCAGAGATCTGAGGGCATCTCTGTGCTGAAACATACTCTCATCACTAGGCAGAAAATTCCCCACAGCATACAGGCCCTAGTGTTGAAGAGAAACAATGAACATCATGCACTAGAAGACACAGTTACTAAGAATTTATCTCAGATGATCCACTGAAGCATATAAAGAAGGTATGTGCTCTCTATCCATCATTGACTAATACAAATAACAAAAAAACCAAACTACAATTACTCAGGAAATCTTCTGTAAGTTATATCATAAATCACAGAACTAACCGTTCAGAACTAAGGGGACCGTTATTTTATATTAATTGGATTTTCTCTCCTTTCTCCATCCCCCTGGATGTTTTTGTGAATCTTATCCTCTGTATGTTTTGAGAAAAAAAAGACAGACAATGAAAGAAATAAGGATGTTCTTCTGCTTTTCAAAGCAACTCATTTTTCTGGATTTAGGAACCTCTTGTTGAGTGACACCTTGAATAGCGTAACTGATTTATTTTACCTTCCATTTTCAATCACACCCCCTGATGGAAAGTGGGGGAGGCATGAAAAATATAAAGCAAGGAATCATTCATAAAACATGCTGTTAGGTTTTGCAGTGAGGTCAGAGAAAAATACTGTTACAACTCAGATCAAACACAGCCCTGGGTGGTCAGCATTACACAGAATATTCTCAAAAGAAAGGGCAGACATTAGTACTAGTTGGGAACATCCATGTTCTTTCCTTTAAGTTTGGAAGCAATAGTTGATCAATTCAATGCTAGTACACTAAATCTGAGCTAAATTTCATGTAATCATATCTTCATCCTCAACCTACCAGTTTTCTGTTATTTTGGGTTTGGGGGATAAAAATTTGGATGAGGCAAAGTTTAGATTCAGAATTTTTACAATTTTTACACATGGAAGACCAAATTCTTGTTAGATTTTCAGCTTCTGAGATGCTTTAGTTTAGAGGTAAGAGAAAGCAGCAGATACCTCTTTGGTAGCCACTTTTTAAATCAACCCACAAGAATCCCATGGATTTAACATTTTATAGAGCACTTAACAATTTATAGTAGCATTGGCTTGCAATGGATAATTTCCAATTTCGGGGCACTGGGTGCAAACAGAAATGGAATAAGTCCAGCTTCTGCCTCTCCAGAAGCTTTTCTTCTAAATAGTACCTATCTTTGCTCTCCCTGCCAGAGTTCTCAGGATGAGCAGTCCCTACCTAAGGCTCCATTAATAATTGTATTTAAAGGAGTAAATTTGGGGAAACTGTCCACTAGACTGTAAGAACCTCTGCCATATTGTTCGACATGCAGTGCTGGCACTGTGGTCAGTAAACATAGTCGCTTCATCTTTGTTATTATATGAAATAGCCAGTTACTATTCTCACCTAATAAGTGATGAAACCGGTTGCTAAGAGATAATGTAGTCTGACCAAATATAAGATACTTGAGATTCAAGCCAAAGCCCTTCAGACTACGGACCCCAGGCTAATTGCTGGACACCGTGAAATCACACTCACACAAGGGCAATGGAGGAACTTGAAGGACACAGCTCTCAGTCTTCCTTGATTATTCTGTAAGCATTGGCAATCAACGCTCCCATGGGAAACCCAAGCTTATGCCCAGTTCCTGATCTGCTAACTTTACTTTGATGCATGTTTTCTATTTAAACTGTGGTTTATTAAATGAGAATAGTAAATCATTTACCAAGTAGAGAGCAATTCCTCCTCCTATTAAAAAGCCACAATAGACATCAACTGGGTGGTTCTTATACTGAGTTATTCGGGTGAGCCCGCAGATGATCCCACAGATGATAAAGGTGAAGACCAAGAGGGGTTTGAGAAGCTTAGAGGAATCCGTTAATGTGGAATTGAAGTACATCTGAAAAATGAAAGCAATCTGGTAAGTATGTTAGAAAGGTCATTTTACCATTAAATTATAATCGAATAAAAAGTTAGACTCAAAGTCTAACTCATACATTTGACATCAATTTTACTGCTCCTTTCCCCCTGCTATGGCTATGTTCTATTCCTGAAAAAGAAGAAATACATAGCAAAGTTCATCAAATAAAAAGTATATCTCATTTAATTACATGAAAGCTTGAAAGATAAGTTGAAGCAGTATAATTAGCAAGATAACTGTTTAGTGTCCAAGTTACTTGTCACCTAATTCCAGTCGACTTTTCTCACATAGGACCTGATGGACTATTGTATTAATCAGACACTATGTGGATTCACTGTATATCATTTATCAACTTTACACTGACTTTGAACTCACTATTACATAAATACTGAAAGTAAAGCATGTGTGTATGTGTGTATGCGTGTGCTTAAACACAGTTCTTTCAGTTCGAGAATTTATAACTTTCATATAGTTCACACTACCTTGCCATGAGATATAGTGCATTGAAAGGATACCAGGCTGAATAAGTATTATGACTGTGTAGAAAATTTCGTTTAATGTAGTATTGTATACAGTATCATCCAATTTATGTTTTCGGTGCAACTGTGTTGAAGGACTGCTGTGCTCAGGTTTACTGTTCTGTTATTACACGGCTATATAATCTAATTAGTCACTTGGAGACAAGACTCATTTCTCAGATATTCTCTAGGACACGGACTGATGAAAAAGAGTCAGAGACTTACCGAAACGTACACAGCCGCGAAGGCAGCGAGGGTCGCATGCTGAGAAGGGAATGATTTTCTGCCAAAGGAAGACAGTCAGATTATGCCTTCTGTTTCAGATTCACTGCTAACAATCATAAGAACGCTGGGTGCTTCAAATGTTCTATCTAAAAGCCTCAAGGCAGTAAGTGATAACTTTAATTTCTCTTTAGATTTCTGGAGAAAGATCGGAGTGATAAACACTGCTAATCACTATTAGAATTAAAGAACAGCATAGTGCGCTTTCCAATACAAAGTGTTAGCGTTGGAGGAATTGATTTGTTACACCACTGAAAAGATGGTTGAAAGGAGAAGTGGGTTGGAAAACATTATAATTGTTCTTTGGTATTCAAAGTGTGTCAGTTTAAAGTAAAGTTCTATAAAACCTAGGATTTTAAAGCTTTGAAACTTCTCTTATGCTCCTAAATATATGGGTGCATTTACACAAAATTTTCAAACACAAAATTATTTTCTCACAGCAATGGGTCTAAATGTAATTTTTACACTCTAGATAACACAAGAAGTCCAATTTTAACAGAGTGTTTCTCCACTTTAACGTGGAGAATTGTAGAGCATCTTGAGAATCGTAGAGCATCTTATTTAGTTAAATAATTGAAGAAGCAAGCTGAGAGAGAGGTGCAACACAGGATATGGGAGAAACACCGAAAAGGACAGGCGAAGGAAGAAAAATAGAGATTTCTCTTAATAGAAAAAAAATTTTTAAAAATAAACTTCAGTTATATTAATGTCCTCCTAATTATTTGGTACCCATAAAAAGGATTGCCACTTAAAGCAGACAAGATATGTAGAAAGACTGAGAAAGAGTAGAGGACATTGGTCTTAAATGTAGCTTCAAAATTATTGAATGGACTATGAGAACTTGAAATTGTATAATTACATAATATCAGTTTCTGCTTCTTCAAGGGTACTTACTAACTTATTTTCAACTCAAATTGATCTTGAGAACTCACTGAACAACAAATGCAGTTCTTATAGCAATCACTTATTGCCCTTCATTGTTCTGTAACTTATTTCTTTTGGATTTCCAAAACATTATCTCTTGCCAGAAAGTTTAATTTTTACTTCATTGATTGAGAAAAACTTAATGCACTGGTATTTTCTTGAGTTCTTCTGTCTTTTATTTTCTAAAATGCAAGAATAGAAGCTATACTGATCTTCTGGGTTTATACAAAGTAGATGCACATATAAAACTCTACCAAAAGGAAGGTTAATATGATTTTTAAAAAATACAACATAAAATGGAGATGTAAATATAAATATTTAAGCTTCCACTTAAGTCAATATAAACATCCTAAGATAAATCAATTGTGTTAATCTAAAACCATAAAGAGTCTAGGGTACCTCGCAAAACATGAATAGGATTTGGTGATATGAAGATTAGTGGCAAGAATGTGAGGCTGGTATTTTTGAGACAGGAGGATTTGGAATGAGCCACCAGAGTTTCTATGGTGTAACCACTAAAGAAATCATTGGATTGAAAATAAAGAAAAGAAAAATAAAATCAAAATCCTTATGACTGAAAAATGTATGCATAAAACAATCCCACAGTCGTTATTCAAGAACCATGAAAACACTGACATGGGAAGGTTAAAAATCTCCATTTCTGACCTGCCACTGTTGATAACTGTAAGGTCAGATCCTGAGCAAATATCTTCTACAATGTAGGAATTTTCTTTGCAAGACACATTCAGAGAGGTATAGTTTGGCTTGCACACAGTCAGAAAGTATGGTGCCTGATACCCTGTGGAGAGCTGTATGATATCCGTAATGAGAGCTGTAGAGCACAGTCCAAACACATGAACACCTATACACAATGGGAAAGAAATCCTTATTAAGTTAGTGCTTAATACCAACATTGTACCATCATCAACCATGTTTACTACACATTAATGTGGTGACCTGCAAATCTGTCGTGATCATTTTCTCTGAGTTTATTTAGAGAAAATAAGGATAGAAAATTCCTGTACCTTTAAACCAGATAATGCCAAAATAAGGGCAATGAATACCACCAGGGTAGTCATTTGGAGTATTTTTAATTAGTTTGGTTAAAAAGGACCATTCTTAATATTATTACTATAGGCCACTTGTCAGATACCTGGGGCATGTGAAGGTGACCAACTGTGTGATTTGAGGAGGATGAAATATGGGGAATGAGGCAAAAATTCAAAATAATTTAAAATTGCTTAGCACGTTTGAGCTTCTGGGGCTCTCTCTCTCCCCAGGACTCCCTAACTCCAGCCACAGTTGCCAAGCCCAACAGAACTGGTTCCAGCTCCCCACAAGCTGCAGTCATACCGGGAATGCTAATTAAAACAGAGAAGAGGGTAGGCGGGCCCTGTCACGGAAATAATAATCATATCTTGGATGCAGGGCTGTGGGAGACTTCCTGCAGATTTGTAATTCAGAGATGATGCTCTTGTATCTCCCCGCCCAAATTCTTTCTTTTGCCCCCTGGCCCCAGTCTCAAACCATAAACTCACAAACTCTGATTCAGGCATGTTCACTTGAACTCCATTCCTGCTCCAAGTCCCTTGCATGGGAATCTAGCTCTGCTCACATACATTTGATCTGAACCTGGCTTCCTCTACGTCGTCTTGACACCCCGGATTCACTCTGACTTGACAGTCTGGATTCTGATTCATGATGTGCTCATAGAAATCAATACAAGAGGCAGCTGAGTAATTCATCAATAAACTCCTCCAGATAGTGGTCGTTGGCCTGCCCATTACCCTGTTTTCCACTTTCCTTTTCTGCCTATCCTTACCTAGCAATGACTCTCCCCATTCCTTCTCCACCTGATCATCTGGAATTCAAGATATAGGCCCTTTGTTTCTACTTTCTAATTCCTAGCAGCATACTGGTCCTGGAGAGGAGTAGGCTTCAGTGGGAAAACCCATCCATTTTTACCTTTGGAGAAGGAGCATCTCCAGACCCTCAGAGGATGGGGTTCTGGGACCTTATTCTCTAGGGAAGGCTGGACTATCCTCAGAGGCACGAGGCTTTTCACAGAGGATATATGCCCCTTTGTCCAAAGCAATTGTTACATTAGCAAAATTGTTCCCTGAGATCAGCTATATGTCCTGAAGACTTCTTTTCTTGCCTCAATTGTGGCCCCGCTAAAGGGCTTATTCGTGGCTCACCATCTCCAAGTACCTTGATCAGTGGATCAGAGCCTGGGCATTAAACCAGGCTTTTCCTCTAGTGGGAGAGAAGGTTATATTTAATTATTGTCTAGATATTAGATAAAATTACCTATTCTCTTGAGCTGAGAGGTTACAGGTAAAGTAATTTTTTACTGACTTACTGGGAATGAAAGTGAAGCATTCATATTGGTGTGGTATACTGTGTTTTGACTTCTCAACTTGGTTTAAAAAACAAAAAGGTCTGCGACTCAAACATTAAGATGGTCCCAGGCTAATCAGAAGAGATGCGGGTTTAGATTTAAAAAAAAAAAAAATAAGGGGAAAAGTTAGAGGATATAACCAAGGAAAAATAGTCATGATTCAGTTCTGTATGGTGACATTTCCATGTGCAGTAGCTTCTGGATGAAAACACTCCAGAATTGAAATGGAATCAATGATGTGGCTAAACTAATTTCTGAAGAGTTATCCATTCACAATAGCCTCCCAACATTTATTCTCCATTTTAAAAAACAAACACACATCCAGAGAAACCATTTTAAAGTAAACTTATGCTTCCACCACAGCTAAGACAAAAATATACTAAAATGCATGGCATGTTAACTCTCAAAATAAGGACTATAACTGTAAATAACATATTACAGATACAAAGCCCCAATCTTGGTGTTTTAGCAGCTTTTTTGTATAATGTAGAACTCATCCTGTACCTGAAATTATACATCTAAATTATAGCTTTAAAAACTTAATATCTGTAATTAAATATAACATTTCTATTTGGGAAAAAATAATTCCTTTCTTTGTGGTTCCCCACACCCACCAACGAATCTGACGGCTCTTCTAAGGAAGGAGTTGAAATTGCAGCCTCCGGCATTTATGTTGGGCTCCAGTCCAACCCCATTTCTTCTTTTGGACAGGCAACAGTAGAGAATTCCTTCCCCTACCATAATCTGCAAAGACAAGATGGTGTTCAGAATGGACCTGATGGGTAACAAATGAATTCTAAGTTATCTCTTAACACATCATCGGTTCAACAAGAAAAAGGTTTTTTTTTTTTTTTTTTTTAAAATTTTACTTATTTATTTGACAGAGACTGATCACAAGTAGGCAGAGAGGCAGGCAGAGAGAGGCAGAACCAGGCTCCCCGCCGAGCAGAGAGCCCGATGCGGGGCTTGATCCCAGGACCCTGAGATCATGACCCGAGCCAAAGGCAGAGGCTTAACCCACTGAGCCACTCAGGTGCCCCAAGATATATTTTTCTATAAAGTGTTAGAGATGTGAGCAATTTCTCCTGAGTGGTTGAGCGAGCAGTGAGAAGCAGCAATCAGGGCACTGTGGAGAGCGCTAGTTGGATCTTCTGGGTGCCTATGGACTGGTCAAGGGTGAGATATGGTCCTGGCATTTTCTTGCGGTTGCAGCACTCAGTCTTTGGCCCTTTGTTCAACAGTATCCAGGGATGATGCCTTATTGCTTAATTGCACAGTTACTGATTCTGCCCTAATTCTTAGAGTCTTGGCATTTCATCTCTTATAGCACAAAAACAAGATGGCTGGGTGGGGGCAGGGGAAGGATAAAGTTAACACCAGAGCTAGGTTTAGAAAATTTTACTAACATATCATTTCAATAAGCCAATTCAAAATTGAGCAGAAGGTTCCATCCATGGAAAGCATGCATGGGGTTAGAAAGCTGAGATCTATAACCAAACTGTCCAACAAAAATTTCTGTGATGATGAAAATATTTCCTGTCCTTTCCAATAGGGTCGGTCATCACTACCCACATGTGGCTATTGAGCCTTGAAGTTTAGCTACTACACCTGAGGAGCTGAATTTTTTATTTTATTTCACCACATTTAGTCCAGTATTTAAATTTCAAATTATTTTAGACAACAGAAATAGTCACGTGTGGCTGGTAGCTATTTTGTTGGAGAATGCAAATTACAAGAGAATTTAGGTAAGCAGGGTACAATTTCTTAGGCATAAGATTAGAAAATGTGTTTACAGGGGTGCCTGAGGGACTCTTTCGGTTGAATGTCTGACTCTTGATTTTGGCGCAGGTTGTGATTTCAGGACTGCACACTGTGCTCCGTGTGGGGCTCTGCGCTAGACATGGAGATTCTCTCTTAAGATTCTCTCTCTCTGGAAGTGGAGATGCAACGTGGGAGGTTTGGCGGGTAGGAAAAGAATAAATGAAACAAGATGGGATAGGGAGGGAGGCAAAGGAGAAGAGACTTAATCTCACAAAACAAACTGAGGGTTGCCAGGGGGAGGGGTGTAGGCAGAAGGGGGTGGGGTTATGGACATTGGGGAGGGTATGTGCTATGGTGAGTGCTGTGAAGTGTGTAAACCTGACAATTCACAGACCTGTATCCCTGGGGCTAATAATACATTATATGTTTATTAAAAATTTAAAAAAAATATTGACCTGGAAGACCAGGAGCAGCTACTGAGGCGCTTTGGCCCTCCCGGCCCTGAGGCCTGGTGACCTCTGACCCCTGCAGTCTTCTCACCAGGGCTGGGGGGGCGGGGACGGTGTTGGCAGAGAATTAATAAAGTTCAGGCCTTTTGTTTAAAAAAAAAAAAATATTGAAAAAATTAAATAAATAATTTAAAAGATTCTCTCTCTCTCTCCCTCTGCTCCTCCCCACCTCATGCTTTCTTTCTGTGTCTCTCAGGAAAAAAAAAATAAAGAAAAAAGAAAAAGGAAAAGGAAAAAGAGAATGTGTTTACAATGGACAGGAGCGGTAATGTAATATCAGAAAGATTAACAGATTAAAGGTGTTAAGTTAAAGAAAAGTATATTTGCTGTAGGATTCTAGGACATAGGACATCAGGGAAGAGAGCCAATGCATTTGGTCATCACTTCCTTCACGAAGTTTTCCTTGAAACACCCAACACCACCCTAAACTGAATTATATCTTCTTTGTGGTTTCCTTAGCACCTATCCTTCCTTTTTAGTATAACTCAGTGAAAGTGCACTTCAGTTGTTCACTTGTTTGTCTCTCACTAGACTATAACCCGCTGAGGGAAGGGCCTTTTCTTTTCTTTCTTTATTTTTTTTATTTATTTATTTTATTATTATTTTTTTAAAGATTTTTTTAAATTAATTAATTTATTTATTTAGAATGAGAGAGCGAGAGAGAGCATGAGAAGGGGGAAGGGCAGAGGGAGAAGCAGACTCCTCGCTAAGCAGAGAGCCTGATGTGGGACTCCATCCCAGGACTCCGGGATGATGACCTGAGCCAGGGCAGTCACTTAACCAACTGAGCCACCCAGGTGCCCTGGGAAGGGCCGTTTCTTATTCACCCTTTACTCTCACTGTCTAGCACAATGGCTGCCATTGTGGGGTTTGCATTTGTTACCTTCACTGTGGGATGCTTGTTGGCTGATTGGGCATTCAGGCCCTTAATTGTGCTACAAAAGAGAAGCAAGATTTGAAATTATGAGTCTTATTTACGTAAAAAATTCAAATATTTAAGATCACCATGCTTAAGAGATTGATTTGAAATGCGACATTGATTTGTAGACATGTGTGGAGCTGAGAAAAGTTGAATTACAGGAGATACTGGCAGTCTTAGAAATAAGGGATGATGTCACTTTAAAGGTCATAGTCATGATAAGGGGCTCAAATAGATTTTCTAAGGGAAACTTCCCAGTTCTCATTACTAGCTTAACATTTATTTTATGAAGTATTTAAAATTATAGTTTTTTTTTTTTAAACTAATGACAGCCTACAACCTTCTGTTTGGAGTATTCAATCTGTTATATTTAATTCTGTAGGTATCACGGTATGTACACAATTATAAAGAATCTTAATTTGTATAAAAAATAATTGTTTAATGGAATCAATAATCATAAATGTGTGAAAATCATGTGGCATATATGATAAACATCTTGAAGATCAATTGTATTGAAATCACCAAAAGGAGGGTTTTTTTTTTTTTCAAATCATTTTAACAGTGAGTTAATTATTTATACTTCTTGAGAAATATCACCCTACACTATCACTTTAAGTTAGAAACACAGTAGGTCTTGTATTCTGCATAGATAGATGTGACACAAAACACCACACACATAGAATAAGATAGTGGTTATCTAAAATTCATCATTTCAAGAGAATTAACCACTCATTCCTGAAATGCACTCTTGCATGGTTAAAAGATATTGATTTTATCCTCACTTTCTCAAAAACAGTTCTGCGGATACTTTTTTTCTTCTCTTTTCAATTATATGTGTAATGATTCACATTTTGTCCAGGAACATTAAATTATATAAGAATTTATTTGTGTAGTGCCATTAGGGAAAAGTGTCTTAGCATACAACACAGTAGTCATTATCTCAAATGACCTTGAGATTTCAGGCATTTTATTTTAGTTGTTTAATATGTTCAAGACTCATATGTCAAGAGAGTGCTTTAATACTATTTGGGTTGATTATGGATAGAGGTTTCTTGTCATTATTTTGACATCTCCCAACTGTCCTCTCTAAGAAACACATCAATTTTCTCCTTACACTTCTATTCATTTAACCTTGATCTGTATGTCATTACATGAATTTTCAAAGTGGTTCAATTTTGTCCAAAGATGGAATTTTCCTTGGGGGGAGGGGAGATGCTTCCTGATGTATTTCTAAATGCGCCTGCTTGTTTCCTCATTCTGAATGGCATGCTGGTTGTGCTAAAATGTGGTTTCAGAGTTTAGGCTCTGACAATAAAATTATTTGCTGCTTTTGTCATTTGTAAACAGAAAACAATTTCTGACATGTATCTTTTCACAATATTCTGTTTAATCTGTACACAGGCCAAAAAAGAATTTTTTGTTTCTTGTTGAATATCATGGGGAGGTTTTTGGAAGAGATTCTGAAATGGCTCTGCTTCAGGGGAGACACAGTGAGAAATATATTTTTTTCTATTAATCATATGGGCACTGCCCTAGGAATATCTACCACAGGAAGAACTCACAATGAAAAAGTCTTTATTGGGGCATCTGGGTGGCTCAGTCCATTAAGCGTCTGCCTTTGGCTCAGGTCATGATCCTGAGTCCCAGAATGGAGCCCTGCATAGGGCTCTCTGATCAGTGGGAGTCTGCTCCTCCCTCTCCATCTGCCCCTCCTCTCCACTCATGCTCTCTCTCTCACCCTCTCTTTCAAATAAATACATAAAAATTTTTAAAAAGTCTTCATTGTGGAAACAGCAAAAGAGAATGACAAAATAGTATTTATTATAGTGTTTAAATCTGTAGTGAAAGTCTTTTGGAAACCCTAATACATTTAATATTGTGTAAGGTTCCCATCTAGGATCTATAATCAAATTCCAATAGAATTCTCCTATAAAGTTAGATATATTTATCCTTTAATAAAATGTAATAAAAGTTAACTTCCAGCGAAGAGAAAGTATACATTTTTTTCTATTCATACAGATTACATGAACATTTAAAACTGCTGTTTTCCCTGAGATACAATCTCCAAAGGACTGAACAAAATGCTTATTTCATTATTACTTTAAAGTAAATGAAAAGTGAGCATTAAGGATGAAATTTTTCAACTCAAGGGCAATTTCAGAGACATAAGAAAATGTATTTCACAGACATGAAAGGAATTTTTATAGTTTCTGGTACAGCATCACGAACACAGGTTATTTTTAAAACGTCTCTCAAAGCACTTTAAAAAATCTGAAAAGCAAACATTACGTGATGTATATTTAAATGCCTCTATCAAAAATCAGTTGATCTTTTGTTCTTGTAAAGATTCTTTTGAAGAATATTGCTGACATGAGTTCTTTTGTTTTTCACTTGGTCTCCTCTCCAGATGAGTGGGTGAAAACCATGCCTCCCTTCACAGATGTGGCCTTTATTTATTTTTTTTTAATTTTTAATTTAAACATAATGTTGTTAACATACAGTGTAGCATTAGTTTCAGGTGCAGAATTTAGTGATTCACCAGTTGTATGTAACACCCAGTGCTCAATTACATCAAGTGGCCTCCTTAATGCCCATCAGAACTGGGCTTTAAAAACCATTTCCACATGAAGGATTCCTCTTGCTTCCCCTCCTCCCTCGCCAACCCATTTTCTAACAGGTTAATGCTACATATACATAAAAAGAAAACAGCATCCTTGAAAGTTGGCCATTAGAGTCTACTTGCTATTTTTCACCTTTTCACCAAGAGGGGAAGGAGATTAGAATTGTAACTATGTAGCAAGATTAGAGACAGAATTAGGGGCATGGGACAAGAGGACTACAGATCCCATAACACCAATGTTGAGAAAATAAATATTTTGGGAGAAATCTTTAAAGATAGAGGAGAAAATGAAATTGGAAAGAGATCTAGAAGATGCATGATATGTGTTTGAGAGAAAGGTACGAAAGCAATATTTAATGTGAGCAAAGTCAAGATTTGTTTTACACTGAGTTGGTTATCCAGAGCTACGAACCCAGTGTGAAAGAACCATGGACTCCTTGGAGTATTGTGGAGTTCTAAGTGATATGGGGGGATTTAGGGGATCTCAGAATATAAATATTTTCCTAGTTTGCCTCTTGTTCCATTAAGAGGCACGTAGCCACTATGGAGGGCCCGTGGAGATCCTGAGATTTAGTGGGTCCTTTGTGGGAGGTATTGACACTGGGTTCCCCAGGTCCAGCTTGGTGAGAGACAGACATGGCAGATTCTTCCTGTCATTTCTCAAGGCTCCAGAAAGAAAGCTTTGGCCTGGAAGCCCCAGAAAACATCCCTAGATTGCATCTTAAGAATTTATTAAGGAAATGGGGGAGTCACAGATACAGGAACACAGTGATAAGGCCAAGGTTGTTGAGCTCAGGACATCTAACAGTGTCAGCAAAGGGATCAGTGTGAGATAAACGGGGTGAGCAGCAGCAGGAGTCACAGCTAGACTTGTCTTCCTAACAACTTCATAAAATACCCTAGGGAGGAAAGGCTTCTGGATATATAAAAAATCATTTAAATGAATAAATATCAAACATAGTCTCGTGTTAAATATCAATACAGTCATGAATATTTGTACAGAATTTTGTTTTATTTCAAGTATTCTATTACAATAAGTTTGAGGACTACACCTCAACTAGGAGAAATGCTTTCTGGTGTAACACTTTAAAGCTTATATTCTTTTTGCTCTTGTCAAATGACTGATGATACAGATTTTTTAGTAAGTCGTTAGAGAAATGACAGGAAAGTGCCGTTATTCTGAGCAATACTGCCCTTTAGGTATGTTTTATTAGTTTGAATCGCAGCTATTTCCAAGCACATCATTAAGAGTTCCGATCACACTAGAGTTAACTGGAGTTAAAATAACTCAGTTTATTTACAAAGTATTTGAGACCTTTTAAGTATGATTAAGTTCTGTGGAATATTAAGTTCTGATTTTACCTTCTGAGAATGTTTTGTATAATTTATTTGAGTGTAAACATACGCTATAAATTAATGTAGGAGAAATTTTGAAAAAACAAATTCATAACTACATAAAAGTATAGACTTTGGAAGATTTATGTATAGATTTTTCTAAAATTGCTGATGTGTTGAACCAGAATTGGCCAATTCATTAGGGAATCTTGTAAAAACTCCATTCAAGTACAGCTTTTCATTTAATAACCACTTCCTCTGACATTCATGAGCATGATAAAAGCAAAGTAACAGTTCCTACTGGTAGAAATAAATGATGTTAACCTTGAAACATGTTTCTTGACCTTTATGTGGAATTCTGGGGGCAGAAGAGATGGTAAAAAGGCCTGTCCAGTCTTATTTATTAATGGATTAATGAAAAATGTGTTTACTCATAATGTGTAAGTTAACAAACTAAAAAGGATTATGTTTTACATTCAATTCCAGTAGGTTAGGACATTTCTTTATATTATATATGTAAAAATGCATCTAAAGTATTTTATGTTCAGTTTGTGTGCGCATGTGTGAACCAAAATGCCAGGAATGTGAGTTGTGTCCTTTTTACTTTATAATTGTTGGTACTCAGTGCTCATAATCAATAAAAAGTGCTAATCCAGTAAAAATATGAAACTGTGATATCAACATGCTATTGAGAAGAAAGTTCTTGGCCATATAATTATTTGTTTTTCTCCTCCAGCTTTCCAGACTTCAGATACCAAATCAACACATTAATTAGGAAATATATCAGAAATGTCATATTAGCTATTCAAGGGGAATTATGCAGTTACAAACATTTTTTAAGAATGATTTATAAAACTGAACATTAGAGACCCATTAATTTTGCAATTATACATCTTAACTTCTAATGCCAGTAATTTTCAACTATTAAGTCACGGGATTTTCAAAATATCCCTAAAGACATGACCTTTCTTTTCCAAGATTTTGAGTTCACTTTTTGTTTGTTTTTAACTCATTTATTACACAAATGTGGTCATTCTTAGTTTGGGGAGAATGACAAATATAATTTGGGGGCAATTCTTACCGTAATTGCAGGTCCAGCAAAAGCCAAGCTCAGCAACATGAGGAATGGAATTGCCTCCTGGGTTGGTTCAATATAGGGCATGCTAAGACTCCGGTCATAGCAGCTAAATCCAGAGTGCACGGGTTTGAAGACATCCGTGAGTTCAAGGAAATACAGGCTAACCACCGATGATGCCAATATAGGCAACTGAGAAGGAAGGATATAGAAGAGCAATTTATTATTGTGCACAGGTCATACATAGGATCAGTGCATCTTTAAGTGGAAACAAATGGCTACTTCCCCTTCTCTCAGCACTCTCCTCTGATCTCAGACTTAACACCTTTCATAAATGCTATGGCTTCTACTTTCAGAACATCCAATTCCCCTGCCACCAGCCTCCTATGAGCCCGTGTCATGTCCCTCACCTTTGCTCTCAGATCACGCCCTAACTGGTGGTGTACTCTCACTCTTCTCTCTCCACCCCGCCTATCCATTTTCCACCCAGAAAACCAAGGGGTCTTTGGAAAAAAAATTTTTTTATCATATCCCTCCCGATCATAACCACTCTAAGCGCTTTCCATTCTACCTGAAAAAGATCCAAATGTCACATCATGGAATACCAATTTCTGCATGAACTGGCTCTTGTTTCAGTTTCTTACATCATTCTGTATGATGTTTATACAACTCCCAAGCCCCTGCCCACTATAATTTAATTGGTTTCCACACATCTCCTGAACAGTTGTATACATTTTTACCTAGTGTCTTTTGCATTTGCTGTTCCTTCTTCTGTTTGTGCTCTTCCTCTGGCTCTTGATATAAACTGTTTTCTTTTCATCATTTAATGATGATTTCCTGTCACCAGGCCCCCCAACAGACAGACAAGGCCACACAGGCTCTTCCCGGCGGCACTGGGCCCAGGAGGAAGTCAAAGGTCAAAGGCAGAAGGAATAGTGAAGATGGTGAAGCCCACGGGAAAACAAAAGCTGAGAGTCAGAGTTCAAAATCTGTGGTTCCCAAGGAAAAGAATTGTGCTGCTTTTCCAGCCAAAACAAAGGAAAACCTCATCCCTAAAGAGGTCATTGTCCATGCGGCCAAGGAGAGGCCCAAGGCCAAGGCTGCTCCTCCTCCTAGGGGTGGTGAGTCTAAGACGGTACTTGAACCCCTGGTCAGGAAGACAGAGGCCCCCAACGGCTTGAGGAGGCTGGGCATGCCCACCAAGCCCTTATTGTCCAAACGGACCAGTAGGAAGGCAAAGGCTGAAAGCTAGAGCTGCCATGGAGACATGGAGACCCTGCCTGAGTTGTTATTCCTCAACAAACCCTCACTCTATTTATTTCATTATAACCTATTTATCAACAAAGGCTTTTACACACACACACACACACACACTCACACACAATAGCCCTTGATTCATCCTTCCCTCTCTACCCTTATCATCTTGCTTGACACTCTTCATGGCATTGATCATCAACCAAAATTACCTTGTCAATTTAATACTTTACCTGTTTATTTTTCGTCACTCTCTCCCCATCTCCCACAGAAATACATCCTCCATGAAGTGAGAGTCTGCCAGTGATGTTTATTTATTGCTGAGTCAGGGCACAAAATTGTTCCCGGCATGTGGTGGGCACGTAGTACATCATTTAATAACTTAATACTGCAAAATACTTGTTGATAAATAACTAATTGAATAAGTTAAAAATCAGACTAGAGTTACCAGATTTAGTAATGAAAATACAGGTCACCCAGTGAGATGATAATTTCAGATAGGCAATGAGCAATTTTTAGTATAAGTATGTCCCATGCAATATTTGGGGGATACTTAAACTAAGAATTATTTGCTGTTTGTGTGAAATTGTAATTTCACTGGATGTCCTTTAGTCTGTCTGGTTAAGTCTATATTACACATTTACCTTCAAGACTGTGTATTATGGATTCAGTTATTTATTCACTCAACCTACAATATCTCATGTACTATGTGGATGCGAGCTATAATATGGTTGAACAGGACATGGGCTTGGCCAGCAAGATTATGAGACACCTGCTGTCAGCTCAAGAGAAAATACTGCAAGTACATTGATGGTAGACCTCTCAGAATCTGAAAATTCAGCTTAAATCGCACATATATTAGGAGTTGCTTAGCCTAAGGCTGTGTTATTTATAGTGGATACAATATTTACTTGACTAAACAGAGCAGATTTTTGATGAAGACATTAGTGACCATTCATCATATCTGGTTGTTCAGTTAAAAAAATAAATTTACAAAACAAGATTTTGCCTTCTATTCCCAAGAGTCTTTTTATAATGAGGTGAGAATTAAGTTTATTAGAAAAACTATTTATCTATAGAGATTAATCTGGCATTGTCCTGTTTTTCAGACTGATGCTTTTCAATAGAACAAAAAGCACATCAAAACACTCACATTGGGGCACCTGGGTGGCTCAGTGGGTTAAAGCCTCTGCCTTCAGCTCAGGTCATGAATCCAGTGTCCTGGGATTAAGCCCCTCATCAGGCTCTCTCCTCAGCAGGGAGCCTGCTTCCTCCTTTCTCTCTGCCTGCCTCTCTGCCTACTTGTGATCTCTCTCTCAAATAAATAAAATAAAAAATTAAAAAAAAAACACATTTCTCTCATTAGAACCCATGATCGTTTGTTCACTTCAAATATCTGATCATTTCTCCCCACCACTCCCCTCTCCTGTAATACACAACTAGGAGTTTTCATTCTCAACCAATAAAACATCACTTCATGCTGCATGTGTGTGATTGAGATTTTTCATTTAAATCCACGTAATTTTTCATTTAAATCCACTTAAATATATTTTAGTTTTAATTTAACAAGTAATGTATATAGCCCTTACTATGTGCTGTGAAGTTTCTGTTTTAGAAAGATTAAATAATTTTATTAATTTTAAACTCATTAATTTAAGACTTTTGATTATGATATAATATAGGTGCTATTATTATCCTTGTTTTTAGGTGGATAAACCCAGTCTTCTCTAGTAAGTGGCAGAGGTAGGTTTTGAGCCCATGAATTGTAGCTCCAAAATCTTACTTCTTAACCACACTCTATGCTTTTTGTTTATTTTCAAAAATGGGATTAGAGTTTTAGGACAATGAAACACAACTAGCATCAATTAAAGGGGGGGCTATTTAGCTTAAAGTTCTGTTGTCTTCCCTAGTAAAGACATTATTTGCCATTGAATATTGTGGGTGATTCCTTTAGAATCTGCTTAACTGTACCAGTGAAGATATAGCTGTGAAATGAAAGTTCTATTCCTATATTGTGCGTGTCTGTGTGTGTACGTGTGTGAATATATATTTGTAGATAGGGAGGGACACTCTGAATTCAACATACTGTAGTCAAACCAGGCGGGTCATATGGTTTTCAAGGGAGGTTCTAATATCAGCTCTCCCACTCACTACCACCAATGTGACCTTGGAAGTGTTTTCCTTAAATCTCAGTCTTCTTATCTGTGAAGTAGGTACATTGACAGTACGTACCCATCATCACAGGCAGCTGAAAGGATTAAATGAACTAGGGCAAGTAATTTTTAACAATACCTAGAATGAAGAATAGCTTATAAATGTTAGTAGTAGTATTATTGTTGCTGTTGTTATAACTATTAATAATATTATACTTGTCAAATGTCCCCTTTTTTGTAATTCTTTATATGGTAATCTATTTTGAAAGTAATTTCCTCACTCTTAATTCCCTAGCACTTCTTTTTAGGAATTTGTTTTTTATTTATTTATTTTTTATGTGACAGAGCACACACAAGCGAGAGAGGAAGAGAGAGAGCGAGCACACAAGCCCAACCAGGGGGGAGGGGCAGAAGGAAAGGGAGAAGCTGACTCCCTGCTAAGCAGAGAGCCCAATGATGCAGGGTTCTAAGATCATGACCTGAGCTGAAGGCAGACGCTTAACCAACTGAGCCACCCCCACGCCCCTCTTTTCAATAAATTTTTATATGCTCTTCTTTACTATCAGTTGTCTGCTAGGTTAGTTGGAGCCTTTGCTCTGCTTCCCAAATGAAAATCTCCTTAAAGTGGGGGCCTAATCTTACTCATTTCTACACTTCCACGAATATTACATATCAGAGTGACTTCTAAATATATATGTATATATATGAATATAATAAATTAGTTTTTGAGTAAAAATTAATTTCCCTCAGTAATGTTATGCACTTTAGTCATTTCAGACATCAGCTTTCTTTCAAGATTTTTCCTAGTGACACAGTTTTTCTACCCATGTATTAATAGTTTTTACAGTTCTAAAGAAACATATTTCAAGACCCTCATTTGTTTTCAAAATAATCATATTTTTCTTCTTTTTGATGTTTGTTTCTCTGGATTTTTAAAATATCTTTTACTCCTTGTATTCTAATTTGTTTTTAAGAAATAGTGATTTGGGTATGCCTGGGTAAGCATCTGTCTTCGGCTTGGGTCATGATCCCAGGGTCCTGAAGTCAAGTCCTGCATTGGGCTTCTTGCTCAGCCGGGAGCCTGCTTCTCCCTCTGCCTGCCACTTCCCCTGCTTGTGCTGTGCCTCTCTCTCTCTTTCTCTCTCTCTCTGGCAAATAAATAAATAAATAAATATCTTTTAAAAAAGAATGATTTGAAAAAATATTTATAATATTTGAGAAAAAAGTAATTTTATACATTGTGGTCCTATAGTGTATTTTACTACCAGACAACAATGAATTAGATTACAATGCTTCCTCCTAACATACTTATATTCAGAGGTATCCTTCATCTTTTGAAATATTCATCAACAAAACTTCTTTTTCAATGGAAGAACTTTAACAGATGGTACACACTAATTTGGGCACACATATAGCATTGATATATATACATAATAAAATTGCACAGACATCTTTCAAATGCATTTAAAATGAGATTTTAAAAGAGATTTTAAAAGATCCATATAGGCAAGAATTAAGAATTTTATTCTCCACTTATGTTGTAACCAAGAAAAAGTGTGAACTAGCTCTTTTTATGTAGCAATACAGAGGAGGGAAATTACCTGAAGATTAGGAAAATAGTTTAAAAAAAAAAAAGAAAGAGATCGATTCTTATAATTACCATCTGCTAAGAAACTTGTGACTAAAAATAATAGAAGCAATTTTTAAGAGAAAATTACAACAGTTTTAGAAAACAAGGCAAACAAAAGAAATGTGTTTCAAAAGATTACATTTGCTGGATAATATTGATTTCTTGAGGCCTTTTTAAAAAATCAAATCGACGGAATGTATCAATTTTAGCAAAACATTTTATGGAATCTATCATGACATTTTATCTAGGTCAGATAACTTACTTGCTTTTAGCATGTTGATCATGAGAACAAGCTTTCTTTCTCATTTGGGAGAGTTTTCTTTGCTCTTGGCCCAGAGTAATATAATTCTGTTCCATTCTTTTCCTCTTTCATGGCCATCAGGAATGTAGAGTCTTACAAAATCCTCTTAAACTGGTGGTATCAGAGCCGCAAAGAGCCAATTAACAAATATAATATTAATGTTCCTTTTTCATTTATTCAACAAATATTTACTGAGAACCTGCTAGCAGTGGGCCTTGTTCAGTGTCCTGGGAACAAGCCAAAGTCCTTGTTCTCATTCTCACTGAGGAAGGCAGATAACAATTTAAAAATTATAATCTGAGAACGAACGTGTGCTCTAAGAAAGATAAAAGGGAAGGTTGTAGTAATTGAGTGCCTGGATTGCTCTTCTAGATCTGGGAAGGCCTACCTCAGTAGGTATCATTTAAGCAGAGATTTCACGGGACAAGAAAGAACTCATCGTCTAAAACCTAGGTGAAAAGCAGACTCAAAAAGGAGCAGTGACAGAAGAAAAGTCAGAGAGGTGGATTTGGGGCCACGCTTGGCAGAGAACTGAAGGCTGTGGGCTGAGTTAATATTTTAGGCAAAGTACGTTTGGAAATGCTTTGGAGAATTTAAGCAGAGGTTTAATATGACTTGGAATAGGTCTTACAGACATCACTCTGCCTGTTGGGTTGAGGATGGATGTGGTGGGTCCAGAGTAGAAGCAGGGTGAAAATGTAGAAGGCTCGTCAAAACTCAGCAAATACTTATCGACTACGTCCTGTGTGCCTGACCCTGGTCGTGAGTGAGGAAGACGACAGTCCATGACAGAAAACTCCCTGCTCCCATGGAGCTTCCATACTAGTGGAGGCGTGGCCCCTGACCTAAGCCAGGCAAGACAGGGACACAGGTAGAGAAGTTGCCAGATCTGGATCTGATTCTAGAGGCAGAAATGACAGGACTTATTGGCAGTCTAGACCTGGAAGGAAAAAGAATCAAGGTCCCTGATTTCAAGGACCCTAGGCTTGAGCAATCGGGTCAGTGGCATCATTTATTGGAAGGAGGAAGGCTGGGAGAAGCTCGAGTAGGAGAAATCTAAGGCTCTGTTCTGGAAATATGAAAGCTGAGATGCCTCTTAGGTATCAAAATGTTGCTGTAGAAAAGAGTAACGTGCCATTCTGGGCCGAGGCTGCTGGTGAAAAGCTGCATGGGACCGATACAGGATGATTATTTTTTAAATTTTATTGTTTAAAAAAAAATTTTTTTTTCAGACCTTAGCACATACCCTCCCCAATGTCCATCACCCAGCCACCTTATCTCTCCTATCCCCCTTCCCTCCAGCAACCCTCGGATTTAAACAACACCACACTCAAGAAATTTCAGAATTTTTTTGCACAAGAAATTTCAGAACGAAATTACTTTGCTTTTGATATGAATAATGACACAAGAAGTCAAAGAATGTAACTGGATAGATTCATACCACTCATACGCAAGAGATAATCTACAAAAAAAGGAACATTTTAAAATGTAAATAATAAATTTAATTTGATTTGATTTATTTTTTGTTAATAAAAAGTTTAAATGGGAGCCTGGGAACCAATTCTGGTAAAGTATCCCCAAATCATATAACAAGTGAAATTTAAAATAGTAGTATAATATACTGAAATCAAGTTCAAAGTAGGAGAAATATTAGCAGATCAAAGTAATTTTACTAAAGCTTATGCCACAAAGGAGGTTGTCATAGGTCAACACAGTGATGATAGAATTTTCTACTTCCTACAGTGCAATATTTAATGACATTTCTGGTAATTTTTGCCTTGTAGTTAATCCAGATAAATGTTTCCTTAAAATATTGGCAATGATAATTAATAATATATACTATAGTACAGTATACGGCTTTATAGTTTATATCACTATCTTATAAACATATATTTTATCCCCAGGGGTACCGGTCTGTGAATCACCAGGTTTACACACTTCACAGCACTCACCAAAGCACATACCCTCCCCAATGTCCATAATCCCACCCCCTTCTCCTAAACCCCCTCCCCCCAGCACCCCTCAATTTGTTTTGTGAGATTAAGAGGTGGTGATGCAACATGGGGGCTTAAGTGGGTGGGAGAAGAATATATCACTATCTTAATTGCAGCATATTTAGATAAACTACAATGAATCTCAAAAATATAAGAAAACACACTGACATGTATAGGGTAGTTAAGGGAAGGAAATGGTCAGGAATGAGTCTATAACACCATTCTAGGTCTAGGTATCTTAATGAGTTTTCACAAATAAACTGGCTCTGGTTTAAATGGCATGCATAGATACATATTCAAACAAGGCAGTGTGAGAGAACGAAACCAACGCCAGCTTCGGAGACAGGAGAAGTCAGTTTCTCCCCTCATTTATTCCACCAGCTTCTAGAATTTGGGGCAAGTCGCTTCACCTTTCTGGGCCTCATCTGTTCTCAGTGAAATGAGGGGCTGCTTGCATTGTTATCTACTTCTAGAATTCTCCATGTGCTGGCATGATTTTGGAGACATCTCACTCGTTTCTTTTACATGGTCACTACTCTCTAATGTATTAGGTCTGCTACCTGTGTCCTCCACTTGAGTCATTTCATCCTCTAAGATATTTCTAGACAGATTTTTCTTTCTTTCTGCCTTTCTCTCTTTCTTTCTTTCTTTCTTTCTTTAAGGTTTTATTTATTTATTTGAGAGAGAGAGAATGAGAAAGGGAGAGCATGAAAGGGGAGAGGGTCAGAGAGAGAAGCAGACTCCCCGCTGAGCAGGGAGCCTGATGCAGAACTTGATCCCTGGAATCCTGGACCATGATCTAAGCCAAAGGCAGTTGCTTAACCAACTGAGCCATGCAGGCACCCTAGGCTGATTTTTCTAGAGTTCATATCTGATCATGCCTTTTAAGAGTGTCTCACTAACAACGAAATAAAGTGCTATTATTTTTTTTTAGAATGGCACTTATGACCTTTTATATTCTCGCCTAATCTACTTTCTTGTTTAATTTTGCTCCATCCCTACTTTCCACTGTCGCACTATGTTCCTATTACACTTATGTCTCAAAAGGCATGTTCTAGGCTCTGTTTTACATTACATTTTCACATTTATGTCCCATAAAAATTGTCCTCATAAAGGTCAAGTTGACATGATTTTTTTCTCCCTGAAACTTTCTCCATGATCTTCATTCAGAACAGAAGACTCTGACTCCATACTCCATATGTATTCTATTATAGGACCTTTTTGTCTGCCTTGGACTATAATTTTTTGTATATCACCAGCCCTAGTCTTAAGATTAACTACTTAAAACTACTTAAAAAGGTTAACTTACTTGAGACCTGTGTATCTCACACAGTGCTCTGAATGTTTCAGGCATTCGGTACGTGTTTACCAAATTTAACCAAAAGAAATCAAGACATTACTATTAATTAAATGGAAAACTTGAATGATTTCTTAACAATCAGTAGCATATGCTTTGGGGATGTGGGTGCCAGATACTGTGCCTAGGTCTATAACAGATTCTGCATTCAGTCCACACCTTATAAAGTTTCTATTGGTATTCCCAATTTACAGGTGAGAAAACTGAGGCAGATGTCGGTTATGTGAATTGTCCAGGGGTCACAAAGCTGGTGAGCAGGAGTACCCAGATTCCTACGCAGATGCCCAAGTCCAGAAAACAGGCCATCAACTTCTTTGCTCATAACTCTCAGCCTACTTTCCCTTCAACATTGCTATAAAGGTTGTGACTGCCAAAGCGGAAAAGGGTTGCAGAGAATATGTGATGTTTGAAAAAAGTCACCCACTTCTTAACTCTTAAACAGTTTCTCTATCAACTTCTTTAGCCCCCAAATATGAAAATGTATTCTTTTTTAAAAAATTATTTATTTATTTGACAGACCGAGAGAGAGTACAAACAGGGGGAGTGGCTGGCAGAGGGAGAAGCAGGTTCCCCACTAAGAAAGGAACCCAATGTGTGACTTGATCCCAGGACCCTGGGATCATGACCTGAGCTGAAGGCTCAGCACCTCAGAACCACCGAAGCACCCCATGAAAACAGCTTCTTGTGCTCAAATCTACTACCTGTCTTTTCTGCAGCTCAGTTCACTTTCAGTTACTAAAAGTAATATTTATTGAATAGTAATTCATATCTAAAAAGAAAAGAACTTTTATTGGGCTTTTACGTAGGCATTTCCCCACGAGTTATCTAGTTTAATACTCATGACCTCTTTGGGAATTGTAAGATAAATTTTGAGAGAAGATCCTGCCCCAGATACGTTAAATAGTGTGCCTGGCTCCTCAGTGCCATGCCCGAGTAAGGAACCTTATCTGTTCAGTTCCCAGAAGCACAAGCTCCACTCCACCCTGCTGCCGCTCTGGCACATGTCGCCATCTGGCATTAGTCCGGTGTTTTCCAGGAAAGAAGAGCCCCAGGCTTCCGTAGAAATGCCACATAAGGACAGAGGCGAGAAATGGCCATGTGTGTGTGAGGGGTTTCAACAGTGGCAGCAAGAGTGAAAAGCCCTAGGCACTTTCAAATCATGCTCTCAACGATCTCATATTCCAAGGTCTTAATGCTCTTCCCGGGGCAGTTTCTCCAATGTAATCATATTATTATTATTATTTTTGGGTAATATCTTAAGAACCCTTAATTATATCTTGGATGTTTTCTGCTCTTATCTTCACTTTTTTTTTTTTTCCTCGTAAATAACTTCTAGTATAAAATACCAGGGATTGGGGCACCCTTAAATCTCCAGATGCTTTCCTGTCCTCAGTGATTTCTTTGGATCCCTTTCTCTAGCTGCACAGGGATGTCCTCATGAATGCTTCTGTCGCAGCGACTGCCATATGGGATGGCAGTTGTTTTCTACTTTTCTCTTTTATTCAATGATATGACCCTTGAGAACACAGAAATGGTCTTATTCATGTCTCTATCCCACAGGCCTAGTATAGCAAAGGACATACTCAGTAGCCTCAATGTAGAATAAATACATACATGGCTGGCTCAGACAGAGATGTTAAGTGTTTTACACAATTCTTGTCGTGTGGCTAATATGATAAAACAAAAATACTCATGTTAAAAGATCCTTGCCTACTTATCTCACAGAACATGCTCCTATTGTAAATTTCTACAATTCTAATAATGATTTTTTTAAGCACTGAAAAAGACAAGAAACTCAAACTAAGCCCTTCAAATAGTAAAGTTTAAAATAAAAATACATGTCTGTTTTATCACCTGAATATTGATCCAGCATTAGGCTTGGGGTAGTAAGCTTTGTAATCACAGCTTTAACCTCAGGTTTTGGAGATTTGCTCCTCTTACATAAGTAGACAATGAAGTATGTACATTGTCTTGGAAAGCATTTTGTTCTTTAAACCAAATTAGACACTAAGACCTGAGGCTGGGGACCCATACCTCAATTGTTAAAAGTAATTGCTTTTAAATCTTTCTAGAGTTGTAATTTCATTTCCCTTACAACATAGACCTGACTTCAAAAAATAATGGGTACAAGTAGCAATTTAATGCTACTTCCAGGGGCCACTTAAAGTAGTTTACGTTTCTGAACTCTTTCAATCTTCATAAAGCCTCTTCCTATTATTAGGTACCATTATTATACCCGCAGATGGGAGAGCTGAGCCAAGACAGATGACGTGATTTGTGCAAGATTACTCAGCTGGTTAGCTAGATTATAAACTCCAAGAAACCCAGCATCTGTGTTCATGTTCGTGATCATTATACTTCTTGCATTTTGCTAAAAATTTCCACCTCTGACCTTTGCCTTCACAAAGACAATGAGAAATAGAAAAAATAAACAAACATAAAGTACATTTTAGCTTTATGTACCCTGGAGGCCTCCCTATAATTTCTGCTGTGATTGGTATTATGCATGTATTTTTGATATCTCTTAAAAAATTATAATTTTTATATACTTAGATTAAATGACATTTTGACTATCACTTGGATTATTTAATTC